>NC_091989.1:78952379-79552379 GCF_044704955.1 Pristiophorus japonicus | reverse complement strand
AGGGAGCAGCATGCGGCGGCATACCACTGCAGGACAACGGCTACGAAGCCAGGTCGCTGATTGCAGTGTGGGCAGACACAGCAGGAGGGGTGAAGGAGTGGCAAGAGTCCATAGAGAAAAGTGACCGGGGCCCAGGAGAGGCGTGAATCTGGGGCCCAGAAGAGATGAGGGCCCGGGCAGCCCACACTGCGATACGTGTACGTGCTCGGGCTGTGCAGCAGAGCTGGTCTCCAGTTAGTCTTGGGTAATCCTTGCCACTGGCCCAAGACCTAGCTCTGTCAGGCCACCACATGTTAAAAAAATCCAAGCACAGGTATCTTCCACCCTTCATGATGTAGTTCAGGATCTGGAATATTAGGTCCTTCATTGAAACACCTGTGAACTCATCCTTTTTTGGCATAGAAGAAAGTCATCCTCATTTCGAGGGACTGCATAAGGCCTCCTGCCGAGAGCCTCCCTGCCCCTCCTCTGCCTCCCTCTGCGAGCAGCATGTCCTCTTCTTTGCTCCATATCCCTGTCATGCTCCAGCGAGAAGGGGATCGCAAGTAGAGCTCCCATGACTGGGAGCAAGTGGTCTGGGCAGAATCCTTGAAATCAGAAGCAAGGCCTTCTTCACTTGTAGCATCATACACTGTCACCTCACCCACTTTAAATAACTGTGGAAAGCTCCAAATAGTTGCACAAACTTACAGAGCCAGTAGAAATCAAAAAAAGAGTCACCTGCAAGTTGCTGATGATCCCTTTAAATACTTCTGGTTTGGGGGGGGATCCCTCATGTAGCTGAATGCGTGTTTTGGAGAGGACGTACAGTCGAGCAGCAACATCCAAAATAGCAGGTCGTGCGTCCAATCAGCGTTGCACATCGACTGACATCAAAATCTGTCTCATTAACATTTTTGTGGCGAACGCAGACAATGGCCGCGCTGCTGACTAGCCCAAAATGACGGCCGTCTCGGGCCATGCCAGAAGTGGGCAGAAGCGAGGCGGACGCCTTTTTTATGCTGAAACAGGCCTTAACAGCTGGCGCTAAAGTACTGAATTACATGGCCCATGCCTCTATTTATAAAGCCAAGAATCCAATATGTTTTTTTTAAACAGCTTTTTCAATACAACTCCCACTATGACATTAATGATTTTTCAAGGTAGTTTCCCACTGGAACAGATGAAAAAAATCAGGGAACACTCCCAGAATGGATACAGATGCTATGGTCGACGACACTCTGGGGTAGATTTTGATTTTGTGTGATAGTGTACATAGAATTTACAGCACAGAAACAGACCATTCGGCCCAATGCTCCCTGCAGAATGGCCGTTCACTTGCGAACAAGGCCTTTGACATCCATGAGCTTACCGTGCATCAACGTCACGGCCTTGGCAGAAACCTGGCTGAGGGATGATGACACCTTCCCCCTAAATGAAGCCTCACTGCCTGGTTATATCTTGCCCTGCCCAGACTGCAGTGGTGGCAGTGTGACTCTTATCACCAAATTACACCTTGGTCTGTTGTCATACTCCTCTGGCACTTTCTCCTCCTTTGAGCATCTCACCTTGTTCCATCCCCTCACCTCTCATTTAAATCCTTCTTCTCTATCGCCCACCCGAGTACCATAAACATTTTCTCACTGAGATATCTTCACTGCTTTCCTCCCTCAGCCTCTCGACCAAGCAAATTCTCATCCTTGGTGATTTCAACTTCTATCTCAATTCATCATGCTCTCTCCCCTTTGAGTTACTGCCCTCCTATCCTCCCTTAATCTCTCCCTTCATATAAACTTCCCAAACCATGTTCGCCCCCTTGACCTTGCCAACTCACGTGGCCTTGTTAATCCCATCGTGTCAATCACAGATAAGGTCATCTCTGATCACTTCTTCGTATCATTCTCCATCCCCATCTCCCTTCCCACTCCCACCCTGGAAAAAACTCTCTCCCAATTTACTTACAATTACATTTTCAAAATCCCAACTGTTTAGCCTTTTTCCCACCTTCACCATGACATTTCTGCAGCTACCAATCTGCTCAACCACACCCTCACCTCCACCTTTCAGGCCCTAGTCCCCATTAAAATCATTACTCTTACTCACCCTGGCAATGCCCTCATCTCCGCTCCCTTTAGTCCAAGGGACACAGACTATGGTGGACAACTGGTAAAGTACTATCGGATCCTGCTCTCATCTGCCAAAACTGCTTACTATTCCAAAATCATCCTGGAATGCAATCTTCTTTTCTCTACTGCAAGCCGTCTTCTTAAACCCCTCTCCCCCGTTTACTCCAACCTTACCTCCAACAACAAGTGCATGGACTCCTTTGTCACTAAGATTGAGACCATCTGATCAGCTGCCTCTGCCACTTCTCTCCCTTCCCTTAGCCCACCGGGCCAAACTTCCTCTAAGGTTCCACCCTGCTCTAGCCCTGAATTCACATATTCTCTTCTCTTCTATCTCCCCTCAGGCCTTCTCTGATCTCGTCATGCCCTTGAGACCCGCCTCCTGCTCCCTCTACCCTATTCCCACTAAACTACTGACCACCCAACTTCCCTTCGTGGCTCCCATGTTAGCTGACATTGTTAAGAGGTCTCTCTTCTCAGGTACTGATCCTCTCTCCTTCAAATCTTCCAACATCACTTCCTCTAAAAAAACAACCCTGACCCCATCCATCCTTGCAAACTACCACCCCATCTCTAACCTCCCTTTCCTCTCAAAAGTCTTTGCCTCCCAAGTACATGTCCATTTTTCCTGGAACTCCATGTTTGAATCCCTCCAATCAGGATTCTGCCTCGTCACATACCGAAACGGCTCTTATCAAAGTCACAAATCACATCCTAAGTGACTAACACAGGTAAACTTCCTTCGTCATCCTTCTCGACCTGTCTGCAGCCTTTGACACGGTTAACACAGCATCCTCCTCCAACGCCTCTCCAAGATCGTACAGCTAGTTGGGACTGCACTCGCCTGGTTCCATTCTTATCTATCCAGTCATAGTCAGAAAATCACCTGCAATGGCTTCTCTTCCTGCTCCCGCTCCATTATCTCTGGTGCCCCCAAGAATCTATCATTGGCCCTCTCCTATTTCTCATCTACATGCTGCCCCTCGCCGATATCATCCAAAAACACTGCGTCAGTTTCCATATGTACACTGACGACACCCAGCTCTATCTCACCACCACCTATCTTGTCTGCTCCAGTCTCTAAATTTTCACGCTGCTTGTCTGATATCCAGTATTGGATGAGCAGAAATTTCCTCCAACTAAATATTGGGAAGACCAAAGCCACATGTCTTCGGTCCCTGCTACAAACTCCGTTCCCTAGCCATCAACTCCATCCCTCTCCCTGGCAACTGTTTGAGGTTGAGCCAGACCATTCGCAATCTTATCATTTGTTGTATCATATAGCACAGGGATGAGCTGAGACTCATCCAATGCTGAATTGACATTATCAAGGCTAAGAACTGGAGCGGAGCCAGGCACATTCACAGGCCTAAAAGAACTGGGATGATTAAGGTGCAACAAGGAATATCAAACAGACTTTGGAGCAGGGACCATAAGACACAAAAAGCATTGCCAGAAACTTTATCTTCAGAAATAGCTCCCAAAAGGGATCCCTTGCTTTCTCTAGTCAGAGAGGCTCCAATGGAAGCCAAAAAAATTGTTAAAAATCTTTTCTTCAGCCTATTTATGCCTTGGAAGAGATTCAGGCAGAATGGCAAATGCTGCCCCACCTTAGAGGACCATTTCATGTTGGGCCAGGACAGGCGCCATTGATGATTATGGTGCCCACCAGGGATATGCAAATAACCTTGCTCCCAGGCAAAGATGGGCAGAAATCATGGGCTGGTGCACTTGTGCCGATGGAGCAGGGCCCCTGGAATTTCCAGGCCATTACTTTTTCTCTATACACTCACCTAATTAAAGGAGGAAAAT
Organism: Pristiophorus japonicus; assembly: GCF_044704955.1. NCBI lineage: Eukaryota > Metazoa > Chordata > Chondrichthyes > Pristiophoridae > Pristiophorus > Pristiophorus japonicus. The sequence goes on along the minus strand of NC_091989.1, from coordinate 79,548,462 downwards.
GACAGCCAAAAAATAAGAAATTGTATTTTTAATTTTGCAGTAATCGCTATCCATTAATGGTACACTTGAAAGGGAAATTGAGGGATTTGTTTGGTACTCTTGTTACTTCTGATTCTAACACATATGTGCTTTGAAAAGTGTCAGCCATGGCTCAGTGGCAGCACTTTGCCTCTGAGTCAGAAGGTCATGGGTTCAAGCCCCATTCCAGAGATTGAGCACATAATCCAGGCTGACACTTCAGTGCAGTAGAGGGAGCCCTGTACTGTCAAAGGTGCTGTCTTCGATGAGACGTTCAACTGAGTCCGCCCATAAAACATGAAAGTAAAATATCCCATAACACTATTCAAAAAAGATTAGGGGAGTTCTCCCCAATGTCCTGGCCAATATCCAACCCTTAACCAACATCACTAAAACACATTATCTGGTCATTATCTCATTGCTGTTTGTGGGACCTTGCTGTGTGCACATTTGCTGCCGTGTTTCCTCAGATCCCTACATATTGGCTGGGAAAAGTTTTGGAACATCCTGAAGTCATGAAAGGTGCAATTCCTTTTCCTTTCCTTAGAAAACAAGGAATGAATATATTATGGTCCTCCGACTGAGTTAACTACCTTCATCCCAAATGGGTATGTGTTTGCTATTGTCAACTTTATGATCTCAAGCAAGCAGGGAATAAAAATCACAAAATTCCTTATCTAAATTCTAGGTGAGATCCTTACCTGCAAAAATGTTGTGATGCGATTCTTAATACGTCCCAGTCGTAAATCGAGCAGAACAGCCTGCAGCATAAACTCAGTTTGTGACTCGACATCACGATAGGCCTTTGCTTCTTCTATCCCTTCTTCACAGAGCCGAGAGGTTTCCAGAAAATCTTCTTCCTCTAATTTTTACAAAAAAGTCATGTTTTTACAAGGCAAAAAACTTGTTTTTCTATTTCCTATTTCCACTTTTTTTCCAAACTTCCATCTTAAAGCTTTCAACAGCCAGAACTGATAACTTAACCGACAACTCACCAGGTTAAAGGTTATTGCTGTGCGACGCTAACAGGTTTGAAAGATTTTCAAAAACTACGCATAATCATTAATAACATGAAATGTGAGGAAAGTAGAAAAAAAATCACAACAATCTCTTGCTACTGATAACTGACTTGTTGGTATAGTATAAACTTTGTCAGATTTTTAGAACATTCTTCTCTCTTACAATTATCTCCCCTTCATTCTTCAAAGAACTGATGGAGGTGTAGTCCTGTTCCATGAAAGAAGTTGCCTTTTGGTGCCAAAATCATATAGCAATACATCTCCTTCAACCTAGATAAACTAGCCTGCTCAACTGTGGGGAGCATCACAGCTGAGCTGATTCTGCCCTCTCCTGATATCCACATAGGTGGCCTTTCAGGCAAGAATTACTTGATCATGATCAGGTGAAGAATCGCTGGTGGCCTTCCCTCTTACCAAGCCTAAGGGTACTGAGGCCAATTGTAGGAAGCAGAGAGTACCGGGTGCTCCAGTCCACTCTACTCACTGACTTGATTTTTAAACCTTTCCAAGTTAAACCTTTTAAAGTCCATTCAGGCAGGCACAATAGTGCCACTTTACGCACACTCTGGATTAAAATTGAAGCACCAGTGAGTGGAAATCTGATAACGGAATCCTTTGGCAGCAGCAGCTTGGGATGCAGCCATTGGAGATATCAAAGGCCTTCTGTAAATTTGGAGTTTCATGCCTCGGTAGGTCTGGATCCTACTGTAGCATAGTAAAAGTTGTTGTGAGTGTCCCGAAGCTGAATTTACTGGCTAACCTCTGAAAACGTACAAGGGGATTGTGATAAGCCTGTTGCTTTACATGATTACTGCATTCGGGCAGCACTATCCGCACTTTGCATTGGCTGCACACATCAGGATATTGCGAGTGGCTAGCGCTACTTTAAGGCAGCCAGCAGCTCTTAAAGGGGAGGTGCACTGTGGCTGCAAGAAGTGGTGGTAATCATTTGAAAAATGAATACAAATGCAAAATACTACAGATGCTGGATATCTGAAATAAAAACAGAAAATGCTAGAAATACTCAGCAGGTCAGGCAGCATCTGTGGAGTGAGAAAGAGTTAACGTTTCAAGTCGATGATCTTTTATCAGAATTAGAAAAGGTTAGAGATATGACAGGTTTTAAGCAAATATAAGGGCAGGGAAAGTGGGAGGGGGGGAGGGAAAGAACAAAAGGGAAGGTCTGAGATAGGGTGGAAGACAGGAGAGATTAAATGCCAAAACGATTGATGGTGCAAGGCAAAAGGAGATGGTAATGTGGCAAGTAAAGAAACAAAAGATAGGTCTCGAGGAGGTGTAAATGAGAATAGCAAAATCATTACCATCAGCTGATGTCTGGAAAAAATGGGGGCAATGATTATGATCTGAAATTGTTGAACTCAATGTTGAGTCCAGAAGGCTGTAATATGCTGTTCCTGAGCTTACGTTGGAGGCCAAGTCACTGAATATATTTAAGAGGGGGATAGATAGATTTCTCGAAACAAAAGGCATCAAGGAGTATGGGGAAAACATGGGAATATGGTGTTGAGATAGAGGATCAGCCATGATCATATTGAATGGCGGTACAGGCTCGAAGGGCCGAATGGCCTACTACTGCTCCTGTTTTCTATGTTTCTATGTTTCATTGAAACAGTATATGTGGCTGAGGACAGAGAGGTCAGAGTGGGAGTGGGCCGGAGAATTAAAATTACAGGCGACCGGAAGCTCGTGGTCACGCTTATGGACTGAACAAAGGTGTTCCACAAATTGATTACCCAGTATGCATTTAGTCTCCCCAATGTAGAGGAGATTCCATCGTGAGCAGTGAGTTCAATATATTAAAGTGTAAGAAGTACGTAAATAACTGCTTCACCTGAAAGGAATGTTTGTGGCCGTGGACGGTGAGAAAGGAGGAGGTAAAAGGGCAGGTGTTGCATTTCCTGCGCTTGCACGGGAAGGTGCCGTGGGAAGGGCAGGAGGTGTTGAGGGTGATTTAAGAGTGGACCAGGGTGTCACGGAGGGAACGGTCCCTTTGGAATGATGAAAGGGGACGGGAAGATGTGTTCGGTGGTGGCATCACGCTGGAGATGGCGGAAATGGTGGAAGATGATCTGTCGAATGTGGAGGCTGGTGCGATGGAAGGTGAGGATAAGGAGAACCGTCTCATGGTTCTGGGAGGGAGGGGAAAGGTCCTTTAATTCCCCCTGCTTTCCTGTGGGGAAGTACCTGTCCCTCGTTTGACACTTCCTTACAGGTGGCATGAATGAGATCAGGAACAAGATAAATGTCGTTGAGGAAAGCATTTCAGCCATCTTTGGTCATCAATCCAGATCGAAAAATCAAACCATCCAGCTGACTCTTAAATGACTAGATTTTTGCTCTTGCTATCCTACCCAGAAATCTATTGATCCCTCTGCAGAAAAACCTCCTTTCATCAGTCCAAAATTGGCCCTACACGAGTCTGATCCTCTTGTCCTGATGTCACAATTTACCTCTTCGATATCATTGACTATCTTACATACTTTTATATTGTCACCTTTTGGTTATCACCTCAAAGGAGAAACTCCCAGGTTTCTCCATTCTTTTCTCAATTAAGGGCCACCGATACTAGAGAGCAGCCTATTCTCCTCGTTTCCCACATTACAACAGCGGCTACACTTCAAAAAGAAAGTACTTCATTTTCTGTAAAGCGCTTTGAAATGTCTGGTGGTCATGTGTAATGTATGTATGCCTGGGTTTACCTGCCACCAGGGGGAGCGACCGTCGGAGGTCATTGGGCCACAGACACACACGTCCAGCCCTTGTATATAAAAAAAGCCTCCATGTTTAATCCTCACTTTGAGAGCTAATAAAGTAGAGTCAGGTCGCACCAGATTGAGTTCACGGTACTAAGCCTATTGAGTTATTGCATATGCAACATTTGGCGACGAGACACAATACAAATTTTCACACACACACACAAAAAAAAATGAGCATCGTTGGAATCCTGGAGCGATTCGTGGAGGGAGAAGACTGGGAGGATTTTACAGATCGCCTCGACCAGTACTTCGTGGCCAACAAGATGGATGAAGACGCTGATGCAGTTAGGCGCAGGGCAGTTTTCCTCACGGTTTGTGGTCCAAAAATCTATGGCCTCATAAAGAACCTGCTGTCACCTGTACATCCAACGGAAAAGACCTATGAGGAATTGTGTGCTGTGATTCGGGACTGTTGTGTCCTTAGATGCTCTAGTAATGACTCCATGAGGCAATGTGTTGTACTTGATCTGTAGTAACCTTGGTCCATTATTTGTTAACTCCAGGATCACACCTGGTGGCCTGCCTTTTATACTAGGCCAGGCACACCTGTACAGGTAACCTACAAGTCTCCCACTGCTGTGCCCTCTGGCGGCACCCCTTTTGATAGTACCAACAGTAGCCATGTAGGATACATGACATCACTTTCCCCTGAGCCTTTAGTGCAAATCGCCTCTGTATTGACTGTGCTCTGGGCTTAGCGCTATGTGGGCTCTATCTGGTTGACCCTTGGCAGGTCATTTCAATCTTGGGTGAGTGGTTGGTGCAGTAGAGTGCTGGTGGTTGCTGTTTGTGTATGTCCCTGACCACTCCATTCTCCCCCCCGCACATATAGATTATGCCGGAGGCTGATAGCATTCATATACATTCAAGATCAGGAAAACAGTTTGCATTACATTTGTGGTTCCATTGTGAGACAAGTACGTTAGACTGGTGAGATACACTATCGATGTGGTGACCGGTGCGTGAGGACAAGCTAGTTCCAGAGCTGCTGGATTGTGTCCCTGCAGTCTGGTGGTGGCTCAGTGCCTGGTGCTAGTAGTGGGAGCCCGGATGGCTCGAGTTGCCTGCTCTTAGGGCTGTTGCAGTGGTCCCTAGCGTCGGGCCGGTTCACAGATGCCTGTGACCTCCCTGTCCTTTCTTTGTGCCCTGGGTCGCTGCTGCTCCCTGAGGAGTGCACAGGGGACTACTGACTTGCTGGCCTGGGCGTTGTTTGGTTTGGGATTCTGGCTGGTCCCGGTCCCCTTTGGGGGAACTGTGGCGGGTGACCTTTCGTTTACGGGTATGGCTTGGATGGCGATGGAGTCTGGGGACTGTGCCTTAGCACAGTCTGCTCTTTCAGGTTCGTGGCAGTTGGTGCCATCGGGCGCCTGAGAGGTAGAGCCGATCAGGGGCAGGGTATCGATACCGGTGCCGTTGCCCTGTTGAGGTCGCTTGCTCTGCAGCTCGTGTGCGTTGGCTGCTTGTGGCCACACTCCATGTTGCATGACTCTGGGATGCAGGCTACAGCATTGGGTAGCTCGCTGGACCTGTGTGCTCCAGATGGATGTCTGCATTGGCTGCATGCAGTTGAAATCCTGCATCACCCAACCTTTCATTACTTATGATGGACACTCTGTGGGTCCGATCGCGATCACGCGACTTTTCCTCGCTGGTTGCATGTGCACAATTCAGATCATCAATCACACATTTTATATAATCACACGACTTTTCCTCGCTGGTTGCATGTACACCATTCAGATTATCAATGACACATTTTACATGATCGCGCAACTTTTCCTTGCTCCTTGCATGTACACAACTCTGATCATCACTTACACATTTTACATGATTAATTACACATTTTGTCTCTGACTTACAGTTACTATTACATTGCTTAAGTGTATGGAACTGTCCCTTTAATTGTGGTGGGTTGCAGGCCTCCTTTAAGAGAGCCTTGCTTGCTTTACTCCAATCCTCTTCTCCGTTTGGTGCCAAGTGTTGCTCTATCAGCGCTGCATCTCGTAGTCGGCCTGTGGCCACCTTTTTCTTCAGCGCCTCACCTCGTGGTTTGGGCACCATCTTTCCTCCATCCACGATGTCGACTGCGGTGATCCTCTTCTCCCTGGGTTCTGCCTCCGAAGCTAGGAAATCGCCTCTGGATCCGATTTTTTCCCTCCGGAATCCTGCCATTGGAGCCCGGAAGGTGCGTTTGGGTCGTCTCGGCTGGATCATCTCCACGCAGCCGTGCTGAGCGGTCTGTGCCTCGGGTGTTGTGCTGGTCTGCTCTCTGGTGCTGGGTCCACCCTCAGGTGAGGGCTTGCTTTGCCTCTGAGCGCAGAGAACATCAATTGCTGGAGGGGTGAAGTCTTCCCACTTCAAATGGATCTTCTCCATCCACCTTCTGCCGAGCAGCATTAGTCCATCACCTGCAACAATCCACAGAGGTAACTTGTGCACCACGCTATCATGAAGTACACGCTATCATGAAGTACCTTTACATCCACACTACCGATGACTGGGATGATTTCATCGTTGTAGGTGCGCAGCTTTGCCTGAACCGGGACCAACTTGGGTTGTTCAGCTTGATTGTCTCATAGCCTCTCAAAGGCTCGCTCCCGTGTCCACTTCCATGAAGACTGGAATGCCATCTATCTCGACTTCCATCTTCAGCGGGGAACACTTGGTGGTGCAGGTAAACATGCTATGTACCTCCCCGTGGGACTGGGCTGTCTCTCTACCTATCGATTCATAATCCGCACTGGATTCCTGGCCATCTGCAGACTCTTCATCGACACAGTGAGTCATATTTCTCTTACACATTTGCTGGAGGTGGCCCTTTGTGCTGCAGCCTTTGCATACATAGTCTTTAAGGGGCACTGGTGAGCCCTGTGATTCCCACTGCAACGCCAGCATGGTGCTACTTGATTAGCCCCGCTCGGCGGTCTCTGAGTTAAGGGACTTTTTAGGCCTGTTGTCTCTTCCCTGAGAGGGTTCGCGCTCTACAATCCAGCCTCTAAATGGCGCCACTCTGTGCACAGTACCTGCCGGGTTTGAGTCCTGAGGGTGAGTCATCTGCCTCGAGTCGTAGGTCGAGGTCACAGAGATGGCCTTCTGCAGTGTGACTGTGGTACCGCCGACAGTAGCTTATGAAGAAGGCCCTCATGGCCAATTCCAATGACAAAAATGACCTGTAGTACTTCGTTGAGGTGGGTGCTGAACTCGCACGGTGCCGTCAGCCTCCTGAGGTCTGCGGCATACTTCACGATTTCCTGGCCTTCGGGCCATCGGTGGGTATAGAACCGGTGTCCGGCTGTGAGGATGCTCTCCTTGGGCTTGAGTTGCTCATGGGTCAGGGTTATGAGTTCCTTGCACGTCTTGGTCGTTGTCGTCGCTGGTGCCAGCAAGTCCCTGACGAGGCCATAGACAGTGGGCCCACAACTGGTTAGCAAGATAGATTGGCACTTATCAGCCAGCGTGGCCAGGTCATCTCCTGCCAGGTCGTTTGCTGTGAAGAAATGTTCGAGCCTCTCCACAAAGGCGTCCCAATTATCACCATCAGCGAACTGCTGCAACATACCAAGGGTAGCCATTTTCGAGTGAAAGTTCGTAATCTCGTCACCAATAGTTGTGTCCTTAGATGCTCTAGTAATGACTCCACGAGGCAATGTGTGGTACTTAAACTGTAGTGACTTTAGTCCTTTATTTGTTAACTCCAGAGTGAGCATCATACCTGATGATCTATCTTTTATACTAGGCCAGGCACACCTTTACAGGTAACCGACAAGTCTCCCACTGCTGTGCCCCTTGTGATAGTACCAACAGTAGCCATGTAGGATACATGACAGGACCATCTCAAATCTAAAGAAGACATCATGATCTTGCAATATCGCTTTTAAAAACATATTCGTTCTGAGGGCCAGGACGTGCCGGTATTTGTTGCCGACCTGCGACGTCTCGCTGGGCCGTTTAAGTATGGAACCGCCTTGGAAGACATGCTGCGTGACGTCTTTGTAACAGGCATAAATCACAAGGTGATCCTGCGGAAGCTGCTGGCTGCGGAGACGCTGGATCTGAGCAGGGCCATCACGATTGCCCAGGCTTGCCTGGCTTGCCTGACCAAGGTTGATAGTACAAAGCAGATATTTACAATATACATTAATGATTTGGACGAAGGAATTGAATGTAATATCTCCAAGTTTGCAGATGACACTAAGCTGGGTGGCAGTGTGAGCTGTGAGGAAAATGCTAAGAGGCTGCAGGGTGCCTTCCACAGGTTAGGTGAGTGGGCAAATGCATAGCAGATGCAGTATAATGTAGATAAATGTGAGATTATCCACTTTGGTGGCAAATACAGTGAGGTGGAGTATTATCTGAATGATGACAGAATAGGAAAAGGGGAGGTGCAACGAGACCTGGGTGTCATGGTACATCAATCATTGAAAGTTGGCATGCAGGTACAGCAGGTGGTGAAGAAGGCAAATGGCATGTTGGCCTTCATAGCTAGAGGATTTGAGTATAGGAGCAGAGAGGTCTTACTGCAGTTGTACAGGGCCTTGGTGAGGCCACATCTTGAATATTGTGTACAGTTTGGTTTCCTAATCTGAGGAAGGACATTCTTGCTATTGAGGGAGTACAGCGAAGGTTCACTAGACTGATTCCCGGGATGGCAGGACTGACATATGAAGAAAGACTGGATCGACTAGGCTTATATTCACTGGAATTTAGAAGAATGAGAGGGGATCTCATAGAAACATATAAAATTCTGATGGGATTGAACAGGTTAGATGCAACAACAATGTTCCCGTTGTTGGGGAAGTCCAGAACCAGGGGTCACAGTCTAAGGATAAGGGGTAAGCCATTTAGGACCGAGCTGAGGAGAAACTTCTTCACTCAGAGAATTGTGAACCTGTGGAATTCTCTACCACAGAAAGTTGTTGAGGACAGTTCGTTAGATATATTCAAAAGGGAGCCAGATGTGGCCCTTACGGCTAAAGGGATCAAGGGGTATGGAGAGAAAGCAGGAATGGGGTACTGAAGTTGCATGATCAGCAATGATCATATTGAATGGTGATGCAGGCTCGAAGTGCCGAATGACCTACTCCTGCACCTATTTTTCTATGTTTCTATATCCTCGCAGAGTCGAAACTCCATGGCAAGTACTGTGCACCAGATTGTGTCGTCGGTTGGCAGAGCTGCACCTGGCGGACCCTACCCGACTGTGTTTGCGAAACCTGTAGCTGTTCGAAGTCCGCCATTGGGCACGAATCCTGTTGTGTATGGAGAAAGAGTCAGACTGAATACTGTGAGCTCAAAGTAAAGTGTGACCATAGTATTTTATTGCAGGTCTCCAGAATGTCTCTCCAACCTGTGAAGCCTCCATAAATACCTGTGCTTCCCAAGGGATTATGGGATCCCTTGGGACTCCAGGGTATGAGCTCTCTGGTGGCTGTACAGAGTAAATACAAGTCCACATATATAACAACACTGCCCCCACCCCCCGCCAAAGTCAATAGTGTAACTATTTACAATGTGAGTCGATCTGGGGCCCTTCTTGCCCTGGTTGATCGTCTCGGTGTGAAAGCTGGTGTTGTTGAATCATTTGTTGGGCCCTCACTGGGCTGCTGTGCAGCTGGCCTTGCTGGGTTGCCTGGTGTGTTGGGCCCTGCAGAGCTGCTGTGGATGATGGGTTCTGCTTTGTGGTCAACCGTGGTGCCGGTTGCTACTGGTGTGTATGTTGGGGGTTCAAAAAAGGTAGGGTCCAAGGTGGGTTGTTCAGGATAGTCTGTGAATCTGAGTTGGATTTGGTCCAAGTGTTTCCAGTGAATGAGTCCATTTGAAAGTTTGATCCGAAACACCCTGCTCCCTTCTTTGGCCACGACATTGCCGAGAAGCCACTTGGGACCTTGTCCATAATTTCATACAAATACAGGATCAATCTTGCGTGACACATTTGTGCTATCATGGTATGTACTTTGTTGAAGCCGCCTGCTCTCTATCTGTTCATTTCGATCAGGGTGAACTAACGAGAGCCTTGTCTTAAGTGCTCTTTTCATGAGCAGTTCAGCAGATGGGATGAGTGAGTGGGGTCTCATGCGGTAACTAAGCAGGACTTGGGATAGGCGAGTCTGCAGAGAGCCTTCAGTTACCCTCTTCAAGCCTTGCTTGATGGTTTGCACTGCTCTCTCTGCCTGACCATTAGATACTGGTTTAAACGGGGCAGATGTGACATGTTTGATCCCGTTACGGGTCATGAATTCTTTGCACTCAGCACTGGTAAAACATGGCCCGTTGTCGCTTACCAGGATATCGGGTAAGCCGTGAGTGGCAAACATGGCCCGCAGGCTTTCAGTAGTGGCAGCGGACATGCTAGCCGACATTATCTCACATTCAATTCACTTGGAGTACGCGTCTACAACCACAAGGAACATTTTACCCAAGAACGGGCCTGCATAGTCGACGTGTACCCTAGACCACGGTTTGGAGGGTCAAGACCATAAACTTAGCGGCGCCTCCCTGGGTACATTGCTTAATTGCGAGCATGTATTACATGTGTGAACGCAAGACTCTAAGTCCGCATCGAAACCAGGCCACCACACGTAGGATCTGGCTATCGCTTTCATCATTTTGATGCCTGGGTGGGTACTGTGGAGGTCATTGATGAAGGTGTCTCTGCCCTTCTTGGGGACCACTACTCAGTTGCCCCACAGAAGGCAGCCTGCCTGTATAGACATTTCATCTTTGCGCCACTGGAACGGCTTTATCTCTTCCTGCATTTCCACTGGGACACTGGACCAGCTCCCGTGAAGCACACAGCTTTTGACTAGAGATAATAAGAGGTCCTGGCTTGTCCAGGTTTTGATCTGCTGGGCAGTGACGGGTGATTGCTCATACTTAAATGCTTCCATAATCATGGCTAGATCTGCGGGCTGCGCCATTTCCAACCCCGTGGTGGGCAATGGCAGCCTACTGAGAGCGTCTGAGCAGTTTTCTGAGCCTGGCCTGTGGCGGTTGGCGTAGTTGTATGCAGATAACGTGAGCGCCCATCTCTGGATACGGGCCAATGCGTTGGTATTTGTCCCTTTACTCGTGGAAAACAGGAATATAAGTGGTTTATGGTCAGTTTCCAATTTGAATTTTAGCCCAAACAGGTATTGATGTATTTTGTTTTAATCCATAGACACACTCTAACACTTCTTTTTCAATCATGCTGTAGGCTCTCTCGGCCTTAGACAGACTCCTGGATGCATAAGCAACCGGTTGCAGCTTCCCGAAATCATTAGCTTGTTGCAATACATACCCGATGCCATATGACAACGCATCACATGCTAGTCCCAAACGCTTACATGGATCATACAACACAAGCAATTTGTTTGAGCATAACAATTTTCTCGCTTTTACAAAGGCATTTTCTTGGCTTTTGCCACAAACCCATTCGCCCTCTTTTCATACTAAGACATGTAGTGGTTCTAGCAATGTGCTGAGACCCGGTAAGAAGTTACCAAAGTAGCTCAAGAGACCCAGAAACGACCGCAGCTCCGTCATGTTCTGTGGCCTCAGTGCGTTCTCGATTGCCTCCTTGAGGACTGGGACAATAGGACTGGCCTACTCGCTGAACTCGATCGGTGAAATGATGTACTCTCTTTGCAACTGATCTAGCTCGATCTCTACCCTTTCTCTCATCATGTATGGTACTGCTCTCGCCTCCTTCCTCCTTCCGAGGAACTCCAGTTCAGGCGCCAGGAAAACGCACTTCGAGCGTTTTAACCTGAGCCCCACACGGTTGAGTCGACTAAGAACCTCCTCCAGGTTCTGCAGATGCTCGACTGTGTTCCGACCTGTGACCAAGATGTCGTCCTGGAAAACCACGGTGTGTGAGACTGACTTCAGTAAGCTTTCCATGTTCTCTGGAATATCGCTGCCGGTGATCGGATTCCAAACGGGCATCTGCTTATAAACAAAAAAACCTTTGTGCGTGTTGATGCAAGTGAGGGTCTTCGATGATTCATAGAAACATAGAAAATAGGTGCAGGAGTAGGCCATTCGGCCCTTCGAGCCTGCACCGCCATTCAATGAATTCATGGCTGAACATGCAACTTCAGTACCCCATTCCTACTTTCTCGCCATACCCCTTGATCCCCCTAGTAGTAAGGACTACATCTAACTCCTTTTTTGAATATATTTAGTGACTTGGCCTCAACAACTTTCTGTGGTTATGTAGACTGAAATCAGATCCAGCTTCGTGAACGTCTTTCCTCCTGCCAGTGTTGCAAAGAGGTCGTTGGCTTTTGGTAGTAGGTATTGGTCCTGCAGGGAGAAACGATTGATAGTTACTTTGTAATCGCCACAGATTCTGACGGTGCAATCTCCCTTGAGGACTGGGACGATAGGACTGGCCCACTCCTTGAACTGGTCTAGCTCGATCTCTACCCTTTCTCTCATCATGTACGGTACTGCTCTCGCCTTGTGATGGATGGGTCGCGCCCCGGAATTAGGTGGATCTGCACTTTTGCTCCTTGGAATTTCCTGATGCCTGGCTCGAACAGCGAAGGAAATTTGTTTAAGACTTGGGCACACGAAGTGTCATCAGCAGGCGATAGCGCTCAGACGTCATCCCAGTTCCAGTGTATCTTTCCCAGCCAGCTCCTGCCGAGCAGCGTGGGACCATCGCCTGGTACCACCCAGAGTGGTAGCTTGTGCACCGCTCCATCGTAGGAGACCTTTACGGTAGCACTGCCGATTACAGGAATCAGTTCTTTAGTGTAAGTTCTTAGTTTCATGCGAACTGGAGTTAAGACTGGCCTTGAGGCCTTGTTGCACCACAACCTTTTGAAAGTCTTTTTGCCCATGATGGACTGGCTCGCGCACGTGTCCAGCTCCATTGACACCAGGAGTCTATTTAGTTCCACATTCAGCATTATCGGGGAACAATTTGTATTGAATGTGTGCACCCCATGTACCTCTGCCTCCTCTATCTGAGGCTCTGGTTTGTTGTGATCCTCCGTGGATCTGTCCTCCTCTGCAACATGGTGGTTTGCAGGTTTAACAGGCTTTGCAGATCGCCTGCACACTCGTTGGAGGTGTCCCATTGTTCCACAGCCCTCACAAATGTACTTTTTGAATTGGCACGAATGGAAACGATGATCACTCCCGCAGCGCCAACAAGGTGTTAATGGCCTTGCATTCATCACCTTGATGGTGGACTCTGAGTCATCTGCGGACGTGCAGCTGCAGATGTGTATGACCTGCCCTGTACGTTACGATTCGAAAACAACATCACTTTGTTCACAGTACTTTTAGCAGCACTTGTGTGCTGAGAGATTTGCTTCGTATTGTCACTGGTGGCCTTACTCAAGGTTGGGGTCTCTACAGTCAAAAGTTTGCGAGGTATGGTTTCGTGGCCAATGCCAAGTACGAAAAAGTCTCCGAGTATGTGCTCCAAATGTCCTTCAAATTCGCAATGTGCTGCAAGGCGTCTTAGCTCGGCGACATAACTCGCCATTTCCTGCCCTTCAGACCTTTTGTAGGTGTGGAACCAGTACCTCGCCATCAGAACGCTTTCCTTCAGGTTCAAATGCTCTCGGAGCAGTGTGCACAAATCGTCGTACGATTTCTCCTTGGGTTTCGCTGGAGTGAGCAGATTCTTCATGAGGCCATACGTTGGTGCCCCACAAACGGCGAGGAGGATCGCCCTTCGTTTGGCAGCACTCTCTTCCCCATCTAGCTCGTTGGCCACGAAGTATTGTTCTAGTCGCTGCACAAAAGTTTCCCAATCATCTCCCTCCGCAAATTTCTCCAGGATGCCCACTGTTCTCTGCATCTTTGGGTTCGCTATCTGTATCTCGTCGCCAGTTATTGTGTATGGAGAAAGAGTCAGACTGAATACTGTGAGCTCAAAGTAAAGTGTGACCTTAGTCTTCTATTGCAGGTCTCCAGAGTGCCTCTCCAACCTGTGAAGCCTCCTTAAATACCTGTGCTCCCAAGGGATTATGGAATCCCTTAGGACTCCAGGGGATCAGCCCTGTGGTGGCTGTACAGAGTAAATACAATTCCACATATATAACAAATCCGATTTCACCCTGTTGTGGGTGCAATCTTCAACCTCATCAGTGCCGTTTCAGACAGTATATTTGTAGAGGCTGTGCGAAAATGCTGCGACACACCACGTGAATGATGATGACCGATCCGGAGCAGATCCGACAATGTAACCCGAGATACCTGAGGAGGAAGTGTATAGTGTACATTCGTTCCTGACAAAGAGCCAACCGATAATGACTGAAGTAAAATTGAACGGCGTGCGGTATCTATGGAATTGGACACAGGTGCGAGTCAGTCAATTATGAGCCAGAAGACTTTCGAAAAGCTGTGGGACACCAAGGCCGTGAAACCCAAGCTGAGTCCAGTAAATGCAAAATTGCGTACCTACATCAAAGAGCTCATACCAGTGATTGGCAGTGCCCCAGTCAAGGTGTCGTACGATCGGGCGGTTCATGATCTATCGCTGTGGATCGTTCCAGGCAATGGTCCAATGCTGTTCTGCAGGAATTGGCTTGAAAAAATTAAGTGGAACTGGAACGATATTAAAGCTTTGTCATCGGTGGATGACGCTTCATGTGCTCAAGTGTTGAGCAAATTTCCCTCGCTGTTTGAACCGGGCATCGGCAACTTCACGGGAGCCAAGGTGCAGATCCACCTAGACTCGGATGCAAGACCTGTCCATCACAAAGCCCGGTCGGGCCCGCACATGATGAGGGAGAAGGTCGAAATCAAACTGGACAGATTCCAACGTGAAGGGGTCATTTCACGTCAAATTTAACGAATGGGCTAGTCCCATTTTTCCTGTGCTAAAGAGTGAATGCACTGTCAGGATTTGTGGAGACTGCAAGGTTACGATCAACCGAGTTTCGAAACAGGATCAGTACCCGTTACCAAAGGCTGATGACCTGTTTGCAAAGCTAGCTGGGGGAAAGTCGTTCACCAAATTGGATTTGACGTCGGCATATATGACACAGGAGCTTGTCGAATCGCTGAAAAAACTTATGTGCATTAATACGCATAAAAGTCTGTTCATTTACAACAGGTGTTTTTTCGGAATTCGCTCGGCTGCAGCCATATTTCAGAGAAACATGGAGAGTTTACTGAAGTCCATCCCTAGAATCATGGTGTTCCAAAACGACATTCTGGTCACAGGTCATGACACTGCTGAACATCTGCACAATCTGGAAGAGGTTTTATGTCGTCTGGACAAAGTGGGGCTCAGGCTAAAACGTTCAAAGTGCATCTTTATGGCACTGGAAGTCGAATTCCTGGGAAGGAAGATTGCTGCAGACGGCATCAGGCCGACGGACTCAAAAACAGAGGCCATCAAAAATGCACCAAGACCCCAGAATGTGATGGAGCTGCATTCGTTCCTTGGTCTTCTCAACGTCGGCGGCAGTCGGGAGCAGCGTCGAGGAGGTGCGTGGAGCGGCCTATAAAAGGCACAGCAGGGAGTCCGGGGCCCAGCGTCGGCGGCAGTCGGGAGCAGCGTCGAGGAGGTGCGTGGAGAGGCCTATAAAAGGCACAGCAGGGAGTCCGGGGCCCAGTGTCGGCGGCAGTCGGGAGCAGCGTCGAGGAGATGCGTGGAGCGGCCTATAAAAGGCACAGCAGGGAGTCCGGGGCCCAGCGTCGGCGGCAGTCGGGAGCAGCGTCGAGGAGGTGCTTGGAGAGGCCTATAAAAGGCACAGCAGGGAGTCCGGGGCCCAGTGTCGGCGACAGTCGGGAGCAGCGTCGAGGAGGTGCGTGGAGAGGCCTATAAAAGGCACAGCAGGGAGTCCGGGGCCCAGCGTCGGCGGCAGTCGGGAGCAGCGTCGAGGAGGTGCGTGGAGAGGCCTATAAAAGGCACAGCAGGGAGTCCGGGGCCCAGCGTCGGCGGCAGTCGGGAGCAGCGTCGAGGAGGTGCGTGGAGAGGCCTATAAAAGGTGTGACTTGTGCAGCTACAGGGAGAAGGCAAAAAAGAAGTAGAAACATAGAAACATAGAAACATAGAAAATAGGTGCAGGAGCAGGCCATTCAGCCCTTCTAGCCTGCACCGCCATTCAACGAGTTCATGGCTGAACATGAAACTTCAGTACCCACTTCCTGCTTTCACGCCATACCCCTTGATCCCCCGAGTACTAAGGACTTCATCTAACTCCCTTTTGAATATATTTAGTGAATTGGCCTCAACTACTTCCTGTGGTAGAGAATTCCACAGGTTCACCACTCTCTGGGTGAAGAAGTTTCTCCTTATCTCGGTCCTAAATGGCTTACCCCTTATCCTTAGAAAGAAATCAAAAGGTGACGTCACAGCCAAGAGGGTAAGTGATTGGCTGGTGATTGGTGAGTAGTTTTTCTTTTTTCTCTTCTATATCAGTGAGTAACTTTTAACATTGTTGTTGCCAATTTAAGTGTATATAAGGGTTAAGTCATGGCAGGAGAGCTCGGTCGGGTGTTATGCTCCTCCTGTACCATGTGGGAACTCAGGGACACTTCCGGTGTCCCTGACGATTACGTGTGCGGGAAGTGTATCCGCCTCCAGCTCCTGACAGAGCGCATTGCGGAGTTGGAGCTGAGGGTGGATTCACTCTGGAGCATCCACGATGCTGAGAATGACGTGAGTATCACGTGTAGCGAGTTGGTCGTACCACAGGGAAAGGGTCCACAGCCAGATAGGGAATGGAAGACCAACAGGAAGAACAGTGCAAGGAAGGTAGTGCAGGAGTCCCCTGTGGTCATCCCCCTGCAAAACAGATACACTGCTTTGGGTACTGTTGAGGGGGATGACTCATCAGGGGAGGGCAGCAGCAGCCAAGTTCATGGCACCGTGGCTGGCTCTGCTGCACAGGAGGGCAGGAAAAAGAGTGGGAGAGCAATAGTGATTGGGGATTCAATGGTGAGGGGAATAGATAGGCGTTTCTGTGGCCGCAACCGAGACTCCAGGATGGTATGTTGCCTCCCTGGTGCAAGGGTCAAGGATGTCTCGGAGCGGGTGCAGGACATTCTAAAAAGGGAGGGAGAACAGCCAGTTGTCGTGGTGCACATTGGTACCAACGACATAGGTAAAAAGAGGGATGAGGTCCTACGAAATGAATTTAAGGAGCTAGGAGCTAAATTAAAAAGTAGGACCTCAAAAGTAGTAATCTCGGGATTGCTACCAGTGCCACGTGCTAGTCAGAGTAGGAATCGCAGGATAGCGCAGATGAATACGTGGCTTGAGCAGTGGTGCAACAGGGAGGGATTCAAATTCCTGGGGCATTGGAACCGGTTCTGGGGGAGGTGGGACCAGTACAAACCGGACGGTCTGCACCTGGGCAGGACCGGAACCAATGTCCTAGGGGGAGTGTTTGCTAGTGCTGTTGGGGAGGATTTAAACTGATATGGCAGGGGGATGGGAACCAATGCAGGGAGACAGAGGGAAACAAAAAGGAGGCAAAAGCAAAAGACAGAAAGGAGATGAGGAAAAGTGGAGGGCAGAGAAACCCAAGGCAAAGAACAAAAAGGGCCACTGTACAGCAAAATTCTAAAAGGACAAAGGGTGTTAAAAGAACAAGCCTGAAGGCTTTGTGTCTTAATGCAAGGAGTATCCGCAATAAAGTGGATGAATTAACTGTGCAAATAGATGTTAACAAATATGATGTGATTGGGATTACGGAGACGTGGCTCCAGGATGATCAGGGCTGGGAACTCAACATCCAGGGGTATTCAACATTCAGGAAAGATAGAATAAAAGGAAAAGGAGGTGGGGTAGCATTGCTGGTTAAGGAGCAAATTAAGGCAATAGTTCGGAAGGACATTAGCTTGGATGATGTGGAATCTATATGGGTAGAGCTGCAGAATACCAAAGGACAAAAAACGTTAGTGGGAGTTGTGTACAGACCTCCAAACAGTAGTAGTGATGTTGGGGAGGGCATCAAACATGAAATTAGGGGTGCGTGCAATAAAGGTGCAGCAGTTATAATGGGTGACTTTAATATGCACATAGATTGGGTTAACCAAACTGGAAGCAATACGGTAGAGGAGGATTTCCTGGAGTGCATAAGGGATGGTTTTTTAGACCAATATGTCGAGGAACCAACTAGGGGGGAGGCCATCTTAGACTGGGTGTTGTATAATGAGAGAGGATTAATTAGCAATCTCGTTGTGCGAGGCCCCTTGGGGAAGAGTGACCATAATATGGTGGAATTCTGCATTAGGATGGAGAATGAAACAGTTAATTCAGAGACCATGGTCCAGAACTTAAAGAAGGGTAACTTTGAAGGTATGAGGCGTGAATTGGCTAGGATAGATTGGCGAATGATACTGAAGGGGTTGACTGTGGATGGGCAATGGCAGACATTTAGAGACCGCATGGATGAACTACAACAATTGTACATTCCTGTCTGTCGTAAAAATAAAAAAGGGAAGGTGGCTCAACCGTGGCTATCAAGGGAAATCAGGGATAGCATTAAAGCCAAGGAAGTGGCATACAAATTGGCCAGAAATAGCAGAGAACCCGGGGACTGGGAGAAATTTAGAACTCAGCAGAGGAGGACAAAGGATTTGATTAGGGCAGGGAAAATGGAGTACGAGAAGAAGCTTGCAGGGAACATTAAGACGGATTGCAAAAGTTTCTATAGATATGTAAAGAGAAAAAGGTTAGTAAAGACAAACGTAGGTCCCCTGCAGTCAGAATCAGGGGAAGTCATAACGGGGAACAAAGAAATGGCGGACCAATTGAACAAGTACTTTGGTTCGGTATTCACTGAGGAGGACACAAACAACCTTCCGGATATAAAAGGGGTCGGAGGGTCTAGTAAGGAGGAGGAACTGAGGGAAATCCTTATTAGTCGGGAAATTGTGTTGGGGAAATTGATGGGATTGAAGGCCGATAAATCCCCAGGGCCTGATGGACTGCATCCCAGAGTACTTAAGGAGGTGGCCTTGGAAATAGTGGATGCATTGACAGTCATTTTCCAACATTCCATTGACTCTGGATCAGTTCCTATGGAGTGGAGGGTAGCCAATGTAACCCCACTTTTTAAAAAAGGAGGGAGAGAGAAAACAGGGAATTACAGACCGGTCAGCCTGACATCGGTAGTGGGTAAAATGATGGAATCAATTATTAAGGATGTCATAGCAGTGCATTTGGAAAGAGGTAATATGATAGGTCCAAGTCAGCATGGATTTGTGAAAGGGAAATCATGCTTGACAAATCTTCTGGAATTTTTTGAGGATGTTTCCAGTAGAGTGGACAAGGGAGAACCAGTTGATGTGGTATATTTGGACTTTCAGAAGGCTTTCGACAAGGTCCCACACAAGAGATTAATGTGCAAAGTTAAAGCACATGATATTGGGGGTAGTGTGCTGACATGGATTGAGAACTGGTTGTCAGACAGGAAGCAAAGAGTAGGAGTAAATGGGGACTTTTCAGAATGGCAGGCAGTGACTAGTGGGGTACCACAAGGTTCTGTGCTGGGGCCTCAGCTGTTTACACTGTACATTAATGATTTAGACGAGGGGATTAAATGTAGTATCTCCAAATTTGCGGATGACACTAAGTTGGGTGGTAGTGTGAGCTGCAAGGAGGATTCTATGAGGCTGCAGAGCGACTTGGATAGGTTAGGTGAGTGGGCAAATGCATGGCAGATGAAGTATAATGTGGATAAATGTGAGGTTATCCACTTTGGTGGTAAAAACAGAGAGACAGACTATTATCTGAATGGTGACAGATTAGGAAAAGGGCAGGTGCAAAGAGACCTGGGTGTCATGGTACATCAGTCATTGAAGGTTGGCATGCAGGTACAGCAGGCGGTTAAGAAAGCAAATGGCATGTTGGCCTTCATAGCGAGGGGATTTGAGTACAAGGGCAGGGAGGTGTTGCTACAATTGTACAGGGCCTTGGTGAGGCCACACCTGGAGTATTGTGTACAGTTTTGGTCTCCTAACCTGAGGAAGGACATTCTTGCTATTGAGGGAGTGCAGCGAAGGTTCACCAGACTGATTCCCGGGATGGCGGGACTGACCTATCAAGAAAGACTGGATCAACTGGGCTTGTATTCACTGGAGTTCAGAAGAATGAGAGGGGACCTCATAGAAACGTTTGAAATTCTGACGGGGTTAGACAGGTTAGATGCAGGAAGAATGTTCCCAATGTTGGGGAAGTCCAGAACCAGGGGACACAGTCTAAGGATAAGGGGGAAGCCATTTAGGACCGAGATGAAGAGGAATTTCTTCACCCAGAGAGTGGTGAACCTGTGGAATTCTCTACCACAGAAAGTTGTTGAGGCCAATTCACTAAATATATTCAAAAAGGAGTTAGATGAAGTCCTTACTGCTAGGGGAATCAAGGGGTATGGTGAGAAAGCAGGAATAGGGTACTGAAGTTGCATGTTCAGCCATGAACTCATTGAATGGCGGTGCAGGCTAGAAGGGCCGAATGGCCTACTCCTGCACCTATTTTCTATGTTTCTATGTTTCTACTACTTCGGTAATTTCTTACCTAAATTGAACACATTATTCGAGCTACTGCACATGCTGCTCAGAAAAGACAACAACTGGGTTTGGGGTATATCTCAAGACAGGGCCTTCGAGAAGGCTAGAAATCTGCTTTGTTCCAACAAATTGCTGGTACATTATGACCCGTGCAAGCGTTTAGTATTGGCCTGTGACGCTTCATCACATGGGATTGGCTGCATGCTCCAACAATCCAATGAGTCGGGCAAACTACAACCCGTTGCATACGCATCGAGAAGCATGTCTAAAACGGAAAGAGCCGACGGCATGGTAGAGAAAGAAGCTTTAGCCTGTGTATATGGGGTTAAAAAGATGCACCAGTATCTGTTTGGGCTTCGTTTTGAGCTTGAAACCGATCACAAGCGGCTCATATCTCTGTTTTCAGAGCATAGAGGTATCAATACCAGCGCGTCGCCCTGCATCCAGAGGTGGGCGCTGACATTATCTGCCTATGATTATGTCATTCGCCACAGACCTGGTACTAAGAATTGTGCCGATGCATTGAGCCGTTTACCGTTGCCCACGCCGGAGGTGGAAACGCCACAGCCGACAGACCTACTGTTGGTCATGGATGCCTTTGAGAGTGAAGGGTCGCCTGTCACTGCTCAACAAGTTAGGACCTAGACCAGCCAAAATTCGATCTTATCAGTTGTAAAACGTTGCGTCCTTAGTGGTGATTGGTCGGCCATTCCCAGGGAAGTGTGTGATGAGACCAAACCTTACAACCGTCGCAAAGACAAACTATCTATTCAATCTGATTGTTTGCTTATGGGGTAATCATGTTGTTATGCCCAAGAAAGGCAGAGAGAGATTTGTACAGGATTTACACAGTACCCATCCCAGTATTGTGATGATGAAGGCCATTGCCAGGTCTCACGTTTGGTGGCCTGGCATTGACTCTGATTTGGAGTCATGTGTGCATCAGTGCAACACTTGCATGCAGTTAAGCAATGCACCAGTGGAATCTCCGCTAAGTCTGTGGTCATGGCCATCCAAACCATGGTCGAGGATCCACATTGACAATGCGGGTCCTTTCCTGGGCAAAATGTTTTTGGTGGTGGTGGGTGCATATTCCAAATGGATAGAATGTCATCCAGCACATCTACAGCTACCACTGAGAGCCTTCGTGCCATGTTCGCCCCTCATGGTCTGCCCGACATCGTTGTGAGCGACAACGGATCGTGCTTCATGAGTTTGGAGTTTCAAGAGTTTATGAAACTCAATGGTATCAAGAACCTAAGGTCAGCACCATTCAAACCCATGTCCAATGGTCAAGCGGAGCGGGCCGTCCAAACCATCAAGCAGAGCCTAAAACGTGTAACTCACGGTTCTTTGCAGACTCGCTTGTCACGCATACTGCTTAGTTACAGGACGACACACACATGCTTACCGGGGTCCCCCCTGCTGAACTGTTGATGTAGAGAGCTCTCAAGACCAGGCTCTCGCTTGTCCATCCTGATCTTAACAATCACGTCGAAAACAGACATCAACATCAGCAGTGGTATCATGATCGCACTGCCGTGTCATGTGACATCTCTATTAATGATCCTGTGTTTGTGCTAAATTGTGGTCAAGGCCCCAAGTGGGTCACTGGCATTGTTACGGCCAAGGAGGGTAACAGGGTGCTTATTGTCAGGCTCACTAATGGGCAAACATGCAGGAGGCACATTGATCAGATGAAATTGCGGCACACAGACGAACCGGAACAGCTTGAAGAAGATATCATCAATGACCAACCGATTCATATTCAGCCATCAGAAGACAATGAATCTGGACCTTCAATCCCCAACATGGACACTGCCACTCCCATTAGATCAGCTACCCAGCCTCAAGTCATGAATGACTCGGAGAGCTCACCCAGATCTGGAATTGAACTGAGACGATCATCTAGGGAGCGGAAAGCTCCGAACCATCTCAATTTGTAAACAGGACTGGTACCAAGATCTTGCGGGGGAATGATGTAATGTATGTATGCCTGGGTTTACCTGCTACCGGGGATGTTTAATCCTCACTTTGAGAGCTAATAAAGTAGAGTCAGGTCACACCTGATTGAGTTCACGGTACTAAGGCTATTGAGTTATTGCATATGCAACATTTGGCGACGAGACACAACGCGAACTTTTACACACACACAAAAAAAAATGAGCATCATTGGAATCCTGGAGCGATTCGTGGAGGGAGAAGACTGGGAGGATTTTACAGGGCTCGGGGGGCGAATGGAGAAGTTTATTGCCCCAGTGGAGAAAAATGCCCTTTAGTAGGTACAAATGTCCCTTGGGCATTCATGCAAGGAGAGATTGCTACAATTTTAGCAGGGGACATTAAGGTCAAAAAAGAAAGAGACCCGTAATTTTTTAACTTCAGTACAGATTGTCTTGACCAGTACTTAGTGGCCATCAAGATGGATGAAGACGCTGACGCAGTTAGGCGCAGGGCGGCTTTCCTCACGGTTTGTGGTCCAAAAATCTATGGCTTCATAAAGAATCTGCTCTCACCTGCACATCCAACGGAAAAGACCTATGAGGAATTGTGTGCTCTGATTCGGGACTGTTGTGTCCTTGGATGCTCTAGCAATGACTCCACGAAGCAATGTGTTGCACTTGATCTGTAGTAACCTTGGTCCTTTATTTGTTAACTCCAGAGTGAGGATCACATCTGGTGACCTGCCTTTTATACTAGGCCAGGCACACCTGTACAGGTAACCTACTAGTCTCCCGGAAAATTGCGGCCTCAAAAATGAAATGTAATATTTTAGACTTCGGTTATTGGCTTTCCAGCTCTTTAAAAGCAATAAATCAAAATGTTATTTTATTTTCTGATTTCTTGATTTGTCTGCTGACGAGTGAAAGGTACGCTCTGAAAGTCACTCCCCTGTTGGTATACGCCCAGGACCAGCTTTGTAAAAGGATCATTGAGTACGATGGTCCACCTCCTCCACAGCCTCATTTAGTGCAAGCTGCAATTGACTCAGGAACAGTTGTAAGTATCTACTTCGTCTGTTGTGTGCTCCGGGATAAATTACAGTTGGGGATAAATCACTTACGAGGATGCTTATTTCCCAGGTGCAAGGCAGAGGAAAAAGGGCAGAAGACTGAGATGCCGGAAAGTTGCTCCTTTTTGCGGTGCACCTTGGGCAGGTTCCTCATGGGGTAGAACACATGCCTGGGGCAGGTGCAAGGCTGTAAATTGAATGGTAATGAGGCAGGGATTATGTCATTGCTCCTCCCATCTCATTTTGGTAGGTCTCCACGTGACAGGTGCCCAATGCAGAGATGCCCATAGCAAGTAGTCCTTTGTATTTGTGCCCAACAGTCTTCTTATGTTCCCTCATCCCTCAATCCCTTCTGATTTAGAAGCTGCAGATGGTGTAATCATGCATTTCCTCTCCCCTCACCACAACCTAACCCTTGTTCCTTTTTCATTTCAGATACCCTAGAACTGGAGCCTTCCGAGTCAGTGGAGGAAGAGAAAAAAGACAGTAAAGATGAAGAGACAGTGTCACTTGATCTTACACTCACAGCCACCAGTTCAGATACAGCGTGTATTTTCGAGGCCAGGAGAGAGGAGGGATCTGCATGTGTTGAGGCACTGGGCACAAGTGCCCAGCAACATGGGTGGGGGGAAAGGATAATGCAGGTTCCAGCTCGCCGGAGGGCAAGGGCGCACACTAGTTCTGTTGTAGAGAACTCAGATGAGGACTTCGATGGGCCAGGCTACGGAAGAAGGCTACTGGGTACACATCACCAAATGTTTGGTGCACTGGAAAGCCTGCCAGAAAGCCTGCGTCAATGTCAAGGAGCATGGAGGAGCGCAGCACCAACTTGGCACAGGCCTTTGTGCAGAGCTCGGAGCCCATCCATTCCAACATGGAATGGGTGGTCACCTCCATCAGCTCACCTGTGGAGCCCACCATGATGCAGCATCTGATTGTCACCTCCATTTGTCCACCTGTGGACCATGATGCAGCGTCCGATGGCCGGTCACAGCTTCCATTGCAGCACAAACAGCTTCCATTAAAGGTCTAAAGCCTGCAGTTGAGCTCAGACTGCTGCCTTGCCTTGAGCAGCAGGCTGAGACCACACAACACCTGCATTCTATCATGTCGTCAGTGTGTACTGGCATCATTGTGCTGTCTGCTCTGATGCAGCGTCAAATTGATGCCATGCAAACACTGACTGCTGCCATCGTGTCTGGGGCCCCATCAGTCCAACGGGGAGCTAACAGTGCTGAAGTAGGCCAGCAATCTGCGCTCCACCAGATTGCTCCGGCCGGATGTTGGGGCTCTGACCCGGGGAGTGACAGGCCGTCGGTTGAGATGGAATGTGATATCCTCTCTCAGGAGGACATAATTCGGTCTCCCAACACTGCCGTTCCACCTTTGCACCTGCCGCGGTCTGCACCCCAGCTATCCCACACTGCTGCCGTCAGCAGCCGGGACTTCCAGGCCCAGAGCTGATCCGGGACGTCGTGCTAGACCATCTGTCCTGTCTCCCTCATACACACAGTAGCCCTCAAGCGGCTTTCCTGCAGGCACTGAGGACCCATTGAGGAGGAGCAGTAGGCAAGGGAGGAGGGTGAGGCAAAGGGGTGGGAAATGCCTACGTATGACCCACTGATGAAAGGTGTGTCCATGGGTCCTGTGTAGAAAAGGTGTAAATGTTATTCATCTGTTGTATTATTTGAAGGGGTGAGTGCCCCATTGTGTTTCTTTCAGGTGGGTTGGGGTTTTTGTGGTTGTTTAAGGGATGTGTTTCCAAAAAAATGTAACATTGAACATTTCCTTCAGCTTCTGGTGTATGACTGTTGACTTGTAATGGAGAGGTGGCATGATCGTGCCACAATATGTGCTCATTATTAGCTGCATCCCTCAGTTCACTCCATTTAAGCGAAGCGTTCCCTTATGAGCCACCGTTGAATAGCCCTGCTGCCGCCAACATTGGCACACGGTCTCCTCCGTGGCTGCTGCTGGTCCTCATCGTCTAGCTGGACATTCAGGATGTTGGCAGGCTCCTGGTCCTCTTCCTCCTCCTCTTGGCCCTCCCCCTCCTCCTCGTCCTCCTGAAGTGTGCCTGTGATCCCCACTGGCAAGGCCCAGGCCCTCATGTTGGCCAAGTTGTGCAGCATGCAGCACACCACAATGAATAGTGAGACCTGTTGAGGGGAGTACTGAAGGCTGCCTTCAGGGTGGTCCAGGCATCGGAATTGCCGCTTCAGTACCCCTACTGTCTGCGTATGGCAGCCGTGGCTCTCATTGTAGCGTTCCTCAGGCACTGTGGTGGGGTTGTGGAGGGGAATCATTAGCCAGGCGGCCAGCTTGTCCTCGAGCAGCTAGCCTCAGCCTTCCCGTGATGGCTGAAACAGTCATGGCACAGTGCTCTCCTGGAGGATAAACGCATCATGTGGTGCTTCCAGGATAGCGAGCATTGAGTGCGAGGATGCACTGCGTGTGGTCGCACACCAGCTGTACATTTATCGAATGGTATCCTTTTCTGTTTCTGAATACCTCTGCATTCTGGAATAGTGCTCGCAAGGCCATGTGCATGCAGTCAATTTCTCCTTGCACCCTCGGAAAGCCCGCTACCCTGGCAAACCCACATGCACGCTCATGCTGTTTCTCCCTGCTCATCGGGAAGGTAATGATGTCCATTTGACGGATGTAGAGAGCCTGTGTGTCATCGCGGCTGCAGTGATGTGCTGCGAATTGTGAGATGCTGCATATGTCCCCTGATGCAGCCTGGAAGGAGCCGGGGGCATAGAAGGTTAGTGCCACTGTGAGCTTCAATGCGACGGGCAGCGCAGTCCTGGTGCTGTGTGAGGCAGCAGATCTGCCTGCAGGAGATGGCATATCTCTGTAACAACCTCTTTTCAGAAGCGCAGCCTTTTGACACACTGCTCCTTGGACAGGTCTAGGTATGAGTGTTGCCACCGGTGAAGCCATGGAGGGGTAAGGCCTCCTGCCCCGACGTCTAGGGGCTCTCCCATTTCGGCCGCCGAATTTGTAGCTGCAGACAGACATACCAGTTGAGATTGAGAGAAAGTAGCCAACGGCCCTTCTCTCTTCATGACGCCTTCCTAGAGCATGTAGAATGCGACGTTGGCAAACTAGTAATGCACCCATTAAAGTTTTACAATTTACTTTCTCTCAATCTCAACTGGTATGTCTGTCTGCAGCTACAAATTTGGAGGCTCACCACCGTGCTGTGTGTAAACGTTGCACTGACTGTGACCTCCGAGGGAAGCGCTTCCTCATTCCTTTAAGTAGCCGCCAGTTAATGACTCTGCAAGCCTCTACCCACTGTTTTTCCAGACGTTGTTCTTGGCTAAATGAGATAAGTGTTGCACCAGGAATACGTCATGATCAGACTGATCGTCAGCAGCCAGGCGTTAATGGTTTGCGCCCCCCGGTGAGCTTCTAATGCATTTCCCATCGGGGTGAAAGTTGCGCACCTGTTCGCTAACCTCTTACACTCCCATTAACGCCCCCTCTGGCCGCTAACTGAGGCGTTAGACAATTGAAAATCCAGCCCAAACAATTTCACCAGAAGTCATAAGAAATAATCCAGCAACTAACCTGTCAGTAGTTCTTGATCCCTTTAAGTAGTGCTGGTGGGGGATCATTTATGTCATTTAACCTTGTGATCAGCTGTGCGAGGTTACGACAAGGCATAGGCTAAAACATGGTGATCAAAAATGGCAGCGCTGGCATCAAATCCGCGTTGCACACTGATTCACCTCATGATCTACCTGCTCTAGGTTCGTGCACGTCAGCCCTTTTACTAAGATGCCGTCGGACGTGTGCGCACGCATCTCAGATGCCATTTTCAAGTATTAGGTGGCCGTGTAGTGCCTAAAAACAGGCGCTACAGAGCTTAATTTCTCCCCCACTGTGTCTAACCTAGCAGTTTAACAGTAGTGACCGTTGTAAATGAGATGTGTCCTTCGCTCACTTCTTGGCTAGAAGCAAGAACATTATAATGCAAACTCTGAATATATTGAACTGGCCTGAAAAGACTAGAAAAATGCTTAGTTAAATCAAGAAAGATGGCTAAGATATCAATAAACTGGGCAAGTGGAAATTGAAAGCAAAATACCTTTCTTTAGTCCCACACCATATATCTGAGCAGTCAGGGCAGTCACCATAGCCAACCGACATTTCAACCAAAGACCCATATGCAAACGACCACGGGCTTCCACATTGTAAGGCTCCAGATGCAGATTTTTATAAACGTGGTCTTCAGTTAACTAGGGGAAAACATTTTCCATTACAATTTCATCCTTTACACAGTGAAGAAGCATTTTAAGTTTACTTCAAATCAAAGCAATGCATTTATTGTTCATCAGCCTCAGGTCAGGTCAAGGTCACATTGAATGTTGCTCTGAACTGACCTGGGAAACCATCAAACGAAAACCGCGCATAAATATATAATCTAAATGAGCAAAAGCTTAAAAATATACCAGCCTAAAAAAAAGCTTACAATCTGAAAGGGCTTTGAATATAGGAAGTTATACTGAAAGTGCAGTGGGCACAGGCTAGTCCGAACATAGCAGCAGGCATACTTCAATATTCCATCACTTGCACAGCAAAAGGCTTTGGGACTTTTCACTCAACTGTTGCAGAGAAATTACAGGCTTTAGTGGACAGGTATTGGTATTCTGTTGCTAAACCTGATTGATAAATTGCATTAAAATTGATAGCGGACACTCCCATTCAGTTTACTCGGGCTCTACTCCCCACTTTCAGTTCATGCTGGATTCTCAACTTTCCTCCCCTGGTTCTCCTTAAACACTCCACACCCCTCAATTCACGCTGGCATACTCCTTCCCCCCCCAGCCCCCCGCCCCCACCCCCCCATCTCATGATGCTTTTTCTTCACCGCCCCCCCCCCACACTTCATGCTGCATGTTCCCCCCCGCTCCCCCACTTCATGCTGCATGTTCCACCACCCTCCTCACTTCATGCCGCATGTCTACCCCCCCCCACCATTTCAGCCACGATTTTCCTGACCTCAGCGGGACCGTGCTGGGCGACGTCAGTGGCGGGTCCTAACCCCGCTGCTGGCTCCATCCTGCTGTCTGAAATTAATTTCCCTTGATTAGGATTGTTAAACCTGCCCAGCGCATTTACCGGGTCAATTACAGGAAGCAGGTCTGGTGACATCATTTTATGACGCGTCATCAGCCAGTTTCCTTAGAGGGACCATGTCCAAATTTACTTTGACATTTGTGCTATCAGCGTTCTACAGCATTGAGGTGCTGCAAACACTGACAGTCATTGCAGAAAGGCACAGGGCTGCACCCAGGCTCTCCCATGACTCCCTTCCAATGCTTGTGGAGTCACAGCACACAGGGGGGTCCTCTTCCCTTCCCATGGGTGGAAGAGACCTCCCCAGGACACCAACACAGCCTGGTTGCACATTTCAAAGGAGGGCACAAGTAGGAATGTGGTCAGGGGACCTGGGTGCAGTGTCGCAAATGTTTCAATGATCTCAGTAGATCACAAAATGTTAGTACAAAGCCTCACGCAACCTCATCCTCCTGTGCCTCTCATCACATCCCAACACTCCACCTTCCCTACCCTGTCCCTGCACATCCTTACACCAACTTACCTTGGACCTCCACCCATCCCTCTCGCTATATATTATCACACCCCCAGTCACACTCACCTTCATCCTAGTGCAATCATACCAACTAACACACAGGATAGGCACTTGGGTGTTTATGCAATGGCCATGTAAAGTTTCTGTTAATGTGTTGTCAAAGATTGAAAGCTTTATTTTCAAAACTTTGTGTTCTTGGACAGATTTGGAAGTGGCTTAGTGAGTTGCAGTGAATGGTGAGACATAACGGTACCCCCCACAATGGTGATGAGTGTGAAAGAAACAGCTTGGGCATTTTGTGGGTGTTTTATGGTGTTGGGGTGGTGCCAACATGGTGCATCATGTGGCAGCCAGGGTGTAAAGCGTCAAGTGAAGTAAATCTGGCCATAGTGAGGCCATCCCTGGCCTCCCGGGTGCAGATGCCCTCTGTCCAGTGCAGCATCAGTTGATTGCAGAGAAGGTTGGTGTTGTTGGTGCTGCTGGTTTTGGAGCTGATCGTGGTGGGATTCTGAGGACCAAGGTGAGAGCGTATAAACGGCACCCATACTGATGGACTAGATGGCAGGTCTAGTCGAGATGAGAGAAGCAATTTTCAATGGTGTGATAGTTCTACCAATGAGGTGAGACTGGATGGCAATTTTACTGAAAACACTTACAGCCTGTAGAAAGCTAAATGTGTGCTGGAAATGCAGCAACAGCTTCTGCCTGAGGAAAGTAATCGGCTGTGAGGTGGGAGCTTTTGTAATACATTTCATGCTGTGGGCTGGAGCAATGAGCACTGAACTCCGGCCTCAGGTTAACAGATGTGGTTCGCGAGCTGCCTGAATCCTGTGGTCATCCAGGGAAATTAAAAAGGTAGGCTAAAAAAGGCGCTGAAGGGTCTGACAAGCTGATAATGATTTGAATTACCTCGCCCGCCTTTGCCGTTCGCTGCCGCACCAGTAAATGCACCTGAGGGAAAGGCACGTGGGGGCAGGATTACAGCAGGTTCCGGACCCGCTCCAACTTATTTCAAATTTACCACCCGACGTGCCTCCGATCACGCCTGCACGGACCCCAGAAAATTACAGCCTATATAAATGCAAGTAGTCTTTGGGATAGAAATTCGTTATAGCCAAGAAATGGGCAGTATTTAGATTAAAAAAGGTTAAGCTGCGCCATCTGAAAATCGTGTAGGATTCACGCAAAATTTATGCGAATTCTTCATTAAAATGGTTGTAGTCATGATTCTAGTCTAAAAACTCAAGCTGATTGGCATTACACTACAAAGCTGGACCGATATCGAGTGCAAGTCATAACTGCACAGGTTTTTTCCAGTACTCAAAGGGGAAGTTCAGTGATGCTGCAGCACCTCATTGTCAGGCTTACTGGCACTGCAGCTGCCCCAACAGCAAAGCAAGCAACAGTCAGAAGACATCCGTTGCAAACACGGCAGACTGGAGACATAGGGAGAGAGTCTGCAGGTTCTCCAATGAAGTTCTGGAGGCATTGGTGTTTGCGCTGGAGAGGAGTCGGGCGGTCCTATCCCCGCCAACTGGCAGGAGGTCCTAACCACAAGTCTGCCGCACTATGTGGGGAGAGGTGGCACACCGCATCACGGGCAGCACTGTGCACCCCAGGACCCACATCCAGTGCAGGAAGAAAATTAATGAGCTCACACGGATGGTCAGGGTGAGTGAAGGTTTCAGCAAATGCCACATACCACCATCTGTACCACAAGCTTCACACACTGCTCAATGCAACACACCCCCAGCACTCACCCACCAACAGTCTCTACCTAGCAACACTCACACCCACATCTCACACCTTGCACACAATGACAGCTATTCAACTATGGCAGGCACATCACCCAAACACACTGCACCACACTCACTGTATCACTTCCCTTCATCTTTCAGGCTAAGATCGCTCACAATCATCGAGAGCAGGAAGGCACAGGTGAGGGCCAGGCCGACATTAAAGAGCTGAGGCAGCTGGAGAGTAGAGTGCTTAAGATCACTGGGCGCCAGGTTGTCGGCACTGCGGCCATTGGCAACATTCATCCCTTTGGAGACAACAACGGTATGTTCATTCATAATCCTTCCTCTCACATGCCACCTCCCTCTCAGCCCACAATCTCTTCTCACTTTCAAGCTACTCATGCTTCTGCCTTCCTGCGCCCCTCCCCTTACCATCACTCTTGTGCCTTTCTGCTTTTAGATAATCAGCAAGCGCCTGAGCAGTCTTCCCCCGAGGTCACTGCTGAGAGCAAGGGGGGGAGAACAGGAGGAGGAAGAAGACACTGCATCTCTCATTTGCAGATAACAGCTCAGATACTACTACTACGCATTCTTTCGAGGCTAGTATAGTAGCACAGGGTGAGGCACCGGGCACGAATGAGCTGCAGTCAGCCCAGGGGGAAAGGGTATCTTGGGGGCCAGATCTCCAGATGGGGAGGCCTTCATAAGAAGGGTAATTGGCATGCACACGGAAATGGTAGGTGCAATGGTAAGGCTGCCAGAGAGCCTCTCAGCAATGTCAAGGAGCATGGAAGGGTCCACCTCCAACATTGCACGGGGCTCTGCGCACAGCATGGAGGCCAGGATTTCCAGTCTGCAAATTATGGTACTCTACCAGAGGGACCGTGGCGACCCAGACATGATGCCGTGCATGATGGACGATGTCACAGGCGGAAGCAACCCAACGTCATAGTGCTGCAGAGGAAGCAATCTATACTGCAACAAATTGCTAGGAATGCTGAGGCACTGCCCCAGTGGAGTGGCAGTAGGTCAGTGGAGCAGGAACCTGCTGTCCACTCAGGCTGACTGCATTCCTACTCCCACCACTTCCACTCCTCCATTGTCATTGCCACTGCCTGTCAGCCAGTCAGCCCAGTCAAGTCGCACATGCTGAGATGATGCAGTCTACAGCCGGGCCTTCTAGTCTGATGAGCCGGTCGTGGACAGCCTGTTCGGAAGACCAATTGTCTGCCTGCCTCCTCCCCCCCTCCTGTTCCTCTTCCTCTCCCTCGTCCTCCTGAGGAGGTCCGGTAATCCCTAGTAGCAACGGCTGAGCCCTCATGATGGTCAAGTTGTGGAGCAGGCAACACACCACCATGAAATAGGCCATCCGCTCAGCCGAGTACTGGAGGACTCCTCCCAAGCGATCAAGGCAGTGGAACCATTGCTTCAGGAGGCCAATGGTCTGCTCGATGATGTTCCTGGTGGCAGCATGGCTCTCATTATATGAGTGCTGGGCATAAGTGTTCGCGTTGCGGAGGGGAGTCATGAGCCAGATGGAGAGCAGATTTCCCTTGTCTCCGAGCATGCCACCCTCAAGCTTGACATGGTATTTGGAAGAGTGCTGGCATACCAGTTTGGCACAGAATGGCGGGCATTAACGTTGAGGATTCGCTGTGTGTGGTCGTACACGAACGGCACATTAAGTGAGTGGTAGCCTTTGCGGTTATGGAAGATCTCAGGATTGTTAAGCAGTGCCCGCAAAGCAACGTGGGTGCAATCAATGGCACCCTGCACAGATGTATATACTCTAGGCCGGCTGGGACCATTAGAGGGAGCAGCGTGCGGCGGCATGCCACTTCAGGGAACAGCGCGTGCTGTTGCAGGAGGGCGACGGCTGACTGCAGTGCAGGCAGGTACAGCAGCAGCGGCGAGGTCAGAGCGAAGGAGCGGAAAGAGTCCGTAGAGGGATGTGATCGGGGCCCAGGAGAGGCGAGAGTTCGGGGCCCAGAAGAGCCGAGGGCCCAGGGGCAGCACGGGCCAGCCCACACTGCGATATGTGTGCGCACTAGGTCCGTGCAGCAGAGCTGGTCTCCAGTCGTCCTGGTTAACCCTTGCCACTGGACCAAGACCTGGCTCTGTCAAGCCCGTGTGGTGGATGGTGTGCAACGGCCACCGCACGTTAAAAAAATCCACACACAGGCATCTCCCACCCTTCAACATGCAGTTCGGGATCTGGAATATTAGGTCCTTCATTGAAACTCCTGTGAACTCATCCCTTTTCGGCATGGAAGCAAGTCATCCTCATTTCGAGGGACTGCCTATGATGAAGATGCACCAGGGGAAAGCCTGCTATCCTGGCAAAGCCACATGCAAGCTGGACCTGCTCTCTGGTGATTGGGAAGCCAAAGCCTATAAAGGCCAGCGGGAGTTGAGCAGTTTGAGCAGTCAGTCGAGGAGGCGGGAGCTCGGAGCAGCGCGGGTCCGGGGTCGGCGAGAGGCCTATAAAGGCCAGCGGGAGTTGAGCAGTTCGAGCAGTCAGTCGAGGAGGCGGGAGCTCGGAGCAGCGCGAGTCCGGGGTCGGCGAGAGGCCTATAAAGGCCAGCGGGAGTCAGGCAGTTCGAGCAGTCAGTCGAGGAGGCGGGAGCTCGGAGCAGTGCGAGTCCGGGGTCGGCGAGAGGCCTATAAAGGCCAGCGGGAGTCAGGCAGTTCGAGCAGTCAGTCGAGGAGGCGGGAGCTCGGAGCAGTGCGAGTCCGGGGTCGGCGAGAGGGAGAAGGCAAAAAAGAAGTAGAAAGAAACAGAAAGGTGACGTCACAGCCAAGGGGGTAAGTGATTGGCTGGTGATTGGTGAGTAGTTTTTCTTTTTTCTCTTCTATAACAGTGAGTAAACTTTAGCATTGTTGTGCCAATCTAAGGGTTAAGTCATGGCAGGAGAGCTCGGTCACGTGTTATGCTCCTCCTGTACCATGTGGGAACTCAGGAACATTTCCGGTGTCCCTGACGACTACGTGTGCGGGAAGTGTATCCGCCTCAAGCTCCTGACAGACCACGTTGCGGAATTGGAGCTGAGGGTGGATTCACTCTGGAGCATCCACGATGCTGAGAATGACGTGAATAGCACATTTAGTGAGTTGGTCTTATCGCAGGTGAAGGGTCCACAGCCAGCTAGGGAATGGAAGACCAGCAGGAAGAGCAGTGCAAGGAAGGTAGTTCAGGGGTCCCCTGCGGTCATCCCCCTGCAAAACAGATATACCGTTTTGAGTATTGTTGAGGGGGATGACTCATCAGGGGAGGGCAGCAGCAGCCAAGTTCATGGCACCGTGGCTGGCTCTGCTGCACAGGAGGGCAGAAAAAAGAGTTGGAGAGCGATAGTGATAGGGGATTCGATTGTAAGGGGAATAGATAGGCGTTTCTGCGGCCGCAACCGAGACTCCAGGATGGTATGTTGCCTCCCTGTTGCAAGGGTCAAGGATGTCTCGGAGCGGGTGCAGGACATTCTGAAAAGGGAGGGTGAACAGCCAGTTGTCATGGTGCACATTGGTACCAACGATATAGATAAAAAAAGGGATGAGGTCCTACGAGATGAATTTAAGGAGCTAGGAGCTAAATTAAAACGTAGGACCTCAAAAGTAGTAATCTCAGGATTGCTACCAGTGCCACGTGCTAGTCAGAGTAGGAATCGCAGGATAGCTCAGATGAATACGTGGCTTGAGCAGTGGTGCAGCAGGGAGGGATTCAAATTCCTGGGGCATTGGAACCGGTTCTGGGGAAGGTGGGACCAGTACAAACCGGACGGTCTGCACCTGGGCAGGACCAGAACCAATGTCCTAGGGGGAGTGTTTGCTAGTGCTGTTGGGGAGGAGTTAAACTAATATGGCAGGGGCATGGGAACCAATGCAGGGAGACAGAGGGAAACAAAAAGGAGACAAAAGCAAAAGACAGAAAGGAGATGAGTAAAAGTGGAGGGCAGAGAAACCCAAGGCAAAAAACAAAACGGGCCACTGAATGTAAAGGAGCTGCAGGAGGGGTCAAAACTAAAAATCATGGTTTAAAAACTAGGATTAAAACACTCTACCTAAACGCACGCAGCATTCAAAATAAATTAAATGAGTTGACGGCACAAATCATTACAAATGAGTATGATTTGGTGGCCATTTCAGAAACATGGTTGCAGGGTGGCCAAGACTGGGAATTAAACATACAGGGGTATCTGACGATTCGAAAAGATAGACGAGAAGGGAAAGGAGGTGGGGTAGCTCTGTTAATAAAGGATGATATCAGGGCAGTTGTGAGAGGCGATATTGGCTCTAATGAACAAAATGTTGAATCATTGTGGGTGGAGATTAGAGATAGTAAGGGAAAAAAGTCACTGGTGGGTGTAGTTTATAGGCCCCCAAATAATAGCTTCACGGTGGGGCGGGCAATAATCAAGGGAATAATGGAGGCATGTGAAAAAGGAACAGCAGTAATCATGGGGGATTTTAAACTTCATATCGATTGGTCAAATCAAATCTCACGGGGGAACCTGGAGGAGAAATTCATAGAATGCATATGGGATTGTTTCTTAGAACAGTATGTTACAGAACCTACAAGGGAGCAAGCTATCTTACATCTGGTCCTGTGTAATGAGACAGGAATAATAAACGATCTCCTCGTAAAAGATCCTCTCAGAATGAGTGATCACAGTATGGTTGAATTTGTAATACAGATTGAGGGTGAGGAAGTAGTGTCTCAAACGAGCGTACTATGCTTAAACAAAGGGAACTACAGTGGGATGAGGGCAGAGTTGGCTAAAGTAGACTGGAAACACAGACTAAACAGTGGCACAATTGAGGAACAGTGGAGGACTTTTAAGGAGCTCTTTCATAGTGCTAAAAACAACCAGTGAAAAAGAAGGGCGGTAAGAGAAGGGATAACCAGCCGTGGATAACCAAGGAAATAAAGGAGAGTATCAAATTAAAAACCAATGCATATAAGGTGGCCAAGGTTAGTGGGAAAATAGAAGATTGGGAAAATTTTAAACAATAGCAAAGAATGACGAAGAAAGCAATAAAGGAAAGATAGATTACGAAGGTAAACTTGCGCAAAACATAAAAACGGATAGTAAAAGCTTTTACAGATATATAAAACGGAAAAGAGTGACTAAAGTAAATGTTGGTCCCTTAGAAGATGAGAAGGGGGGTTTAATAATGGGAAATGCGGAAATGGCTGAGACCTTAAACAATTATTTTGCTTCGGTCTTCAGAGGAAGACACAAAAACCATGCCAAAAATTGCTGGTCACTGGAATGTGGGAAGAGAGGACCTTGAGACAATCACGATCACGAGGGGGGTAGTGCTGGACAGGCTAATGGGATGTAAGGTAGACAAGTCCCCTGGTCCTGATGAAATGCATCCCAGGGTATTAAAAGAGATGGCGGAAGTTATAGCAGATGCATTCGTTATAATCTACCAAAATTCTCTGGACTCTGGGGAGGTACCAGCGGATTGGAAAGCAGCTAATGTAACGCCTCTGTTTAAAAAAGGGGGCAGACAAAAGGCAGTTAACTATAGGCCGGTTAGTTTAACATCTGTAGTGGGGAAAATGCTTGAAACTATCATTAAGGAAGAAATAGCGGGACATCTAGATAGGAATAGTGCAATCAAGCAGACGCAGCATGGATTCATGAAGGGGAAATCATGTTTAACTAATTTACTGGAATTCTTTGAGGATATAACGAGCATGGTGGATAGAGGTGTACCGATGGATGTGGTGTATTTAGATTTTCAAAAGACATTCGATAAGGTGCCACAGAAAAGGTTACTGCAGAAGATAAAGGTACGCGGAGTCAGAGGAAATGTATTAGCATGGATAGAGATTTGGCTGGCTAACAGAAAGCAGAGAGTCGGGATAAATGGGTCCTTTTCGGGTTGGAAATCAGTGGTTAGTGGTGTGCCACAGGGTTCGGTGCTGGGACCACAACTGTTTACAATATACATAGATGACCTGGAAGAGGGGACAGAGTGTAGTGTAACAAAATTTGCAGATAACACAAAGATTAGTGGGAAAGCAGGTTGTGTAGAGGACACAGAGAGGCTGCAAAGAGATTTAGATAGGTTAAGCGAATGGGCTAAGGTTTGGCAGATGGAATACAATGTCGGAAAATGTGAGGTCATCCACCTTGGGAAAAAAAACTGTAAAAGGGAATATTATTTGAATGGGGAGAAATTACAACATGCTGCGGTGCAGAGAGACCTGGGGGTCCTTGTGCATGAATCCCAAAAAGTTAGTTTACAGGTGCAACAGGTAATCAGGAAGGCGAATGGAATGTTGGCCTTCATTGCGAGAGGGATGGAGTACAAAAGCAGGGAGGTCCTGCTGCAACTGTATAGGGTATTGGTGAGGCCGCACCTGGAGTACTGTGTGCAGTTTTGGTCACCTTACTTAAGGAAGGATATACTAGCTTTGGAGGGGGTACAGAGACGATTCACTAGGCTGATTCCGGAGATGAGGGGGTTACCTTATGATGATAGATTGAGTAGACTGGGTCTTTAATCGTTGGAGTTCAGACGGATGAGGGGTGATCTTATAGAAACATTTAAAATAATGAAAAGGATAGACAAGATAGAGGCAGAGAGGTTGTTTCCACTGGTCAGGGAGACTAGAACTAGGGGGCACAGCCTCAAAATACAGGGGAGCCAATTTAAAACTGAGTTGAGAAGGAATTTCTTCTCCCAGAGGGTTGTGAATCTCTGCCCAAGGAAGCAGTTGAGGCTAGCTCATTGAATGTATTCAAGTCACAGATAGATAGATTTTTAACCAATAAGAGAATTAAGGGTTATGGGGAGCGGGCGAGTAAGTGGAGCTGAGTCCACGGCCAGATCAGCCATGATCTTGTTGAATGGCGGGGCAGGCTCAAGGGGCTAGATGGCCTCCTCCTGTTCCTAATTCTTATGTTCTTATGTTCTTATCCTGGTGTAAAGTGTCTCCTGCTGCAGGGTTGAAGGAACCACTGGCGAAGAAATTGAGGGCCACGATGACCTTGACAACCACTAAAAGAGCCGTGGTCACACTGGTCTGAGGCTGGAGCCTCCTCATACACTGCTCCTTGGCTAATTGAAGGTAGGAGAAGTGCTGTCGGATAACCCTAGGTGGGTAAGGCCTCGTGTTGAAAGCCTTGATGGCCCTCCTCCTCCCTCTGCGAACATTTACTCATCTTTCTCGCTGCCGCCACTCCCTCTTGCCATAGATCCTGGAGGGCGACATGACGTTTAGCAAGTGTTGCAGTTTGAAACGTGTCAAAAATAATTAGGGAGTTTTGTACTTGCCAGAACACTCCCTGATACCAACTAATCTTGAATTAACTAAAGAAAACTCTTGCAGTTGCAGGAAGTAGCACTCAGCCACCCAAACCCTGTTAAGCGTGAGTGATTGGTGAGGATCCCTTTAAATATCGTCACTGAAGTGGGCTTCCTGCTGCTGCACGCCACCTCTACCTGCTATTGCTTTCTCCAGCCGGTAACTGCAATGACCAAAACAACATTTAGAGAGCGAGCGTTGCACAATCACTGACGTCATGATCTCCGTGATTGCAATGTCCACAGTAATCAAGCTTAGCGGCAGCGCTATACACGGAAATGGCGTGTGCTGCTGGAACTGCCATCAGCTGGCGGTAGAGAGCCGACCGGTGTTTTAGTGCCATATCGTGGCACTAAACACACAAATTTCTCTCCCTTTCTTTCTTGCTCTGTTGCTTTATCTCTGTCAGCATTCAGCAAGAAGAGGCTTTTTAAATAGAGACGGTTTCCCTTTAAGAGCTTTTTGCTGATACAGACAATGATTACACACAAACAATAACAACAATTTATATAGTGCCTCCAGTGTAGAAAAACATCCCAGGGTGCTTCACAGGAGCATTTTCAATCAAAATTTGACACCGAGCCACAGAAGGAGATATCAGGACAGATGTGGTCAAAGAGGTAATTTCGAAGAAGCGTTTTAAAGGAGGAGAGAGAAGTAGAGAGGAGGAGAGGTTTAAGGAGGGAATACCAGTGCATAGGACCCAGGCAGCTAAAAGCGGGGATACGCAAAATGCCAGAATTGGAGGCTTGTAAGAAACAAAAGTGAGGTACCCAAAAGACCATCAGCTATTATTTCTATTAATACTCTATACAATTTTGAGAATAGCTGAGAATTGACAAGTCCAACCAAGAGATGGGCCCAGAAATTCAGTACCGCTCCATTTGAAGGTGGAAACACTCGTGAGCGGCGAGACTTTGCGCCAGGCGCAGAAGTCTCGGCTCTCCCGATAAATTGGGGACACATTTATTTGCAACACCGAAAAGCTCTGATTGGGTCCCTTTGATCAAGTGACTGATTGCTGATTGGTCCCCTTGGAGGATAAGACACAACCAGCAGTTTCTCTGGAATGTGTAATAGAACCGCCCTGCCTATGTAATCAGTGACGTTGTAAAGAGTAATTCGAGCCATTCTGACTGCCAACTCCAGAAGGAGAGAGCTCACTCTCACATATTAAGACCTTCTCCCACCCTCTCTCGCCCAAGTTCATGACCTAATCCCTCGACCCCCCCAACCCTCCAGCCCAAGTTCCTGACCTAATACCCCCCAGCCCAAGTTCCTGACCTAATCACACACCACGTTGCTGATATACTTCCCCCGCGCCCAGAGTTCTTGACCTAGTAATCCCCCCCAGCCCAAGTTCCTGACCTAATCACTCATCCCATCCCAAGTTCCTGACCTAATCACCCATCCCAACCCAAGTTGCTGACCTACTCACCCCCACCCAGCCCAAGTTCCTGACCTTCTTTCCCCATTACCCTCCCCGCCCCCAACCCCCACCCCGAAGTTCCTGACCTCCCCCTGATCAAGTTCTTCCCCTATGGATTCATGATCATCTCCCCCAACAAGTTCCTGACCTTCTTTCCCCCAGCCATAGATGGGACATTGTGTGTGGGTCACAGATTGTTAACAGGTTTGTTGGGTATGAAGTGAATAGTGACCGTGTCGTGACTTCTGTATTTCATCCAGTCTTGCCATCTGGATCATGCTAAACTCCTGCCGAATTTCATGGGAGTCGTTAGTGACGCCACGCCCTCTCACAAAGTCCCCCGTTGGCGCAAATTACCACAATTTTCCCCCCAGAAAATTTTACACTGGAATGGTGAATGTTGTTGTGTTTAAAACTCAAGCGATTAATTGTTGACCCTCATGAGTCCATGCTTAGTCCCATTTCGCAAAAGAGACTGGCCCCTACAAGATGTTACAGAGAGGTCTTAAACGGAGTGGTTTATTCGGGAGTTTGGAAAGAGTGGGAATTCAGAGAAGAGAGCAAGATTAATTAAAAAGTTATAAATAGGTAAGTGATATTTCAGAGAGGCAGCGGACCTGTGTGGGAGCAGCAGCGGGAGCTGAGGCGGAGGCTTAAAAGGCAAGGCTCAATAAGCAACATTTGAAAGGGACGTCAGAGTTTAGTGATTGGTAAGTGGGTTTTTTTGTTTGTTAAGTTAGTACTTAGTCTTTAAATAAAGGTTAGTTAAATCAGCTGACTGCTGAATAGTTGCTGGGTGTGTTTTGCTAAGGTTTAGAGTTTATTTTTGCTTGATAGTTACGAGTCTAACTAGAGGGATGGCAAGGGAGCTCAGTCCCGTGGATTGCACATCCTGTGGCATGTGGGAAGTTCTGGATGCTTCGCGCAGCCGGGACGAACACACATGCAGAAGTTGTCTCCAACTGCACCAACTCGAGCTCCGTGTTTTGGAGCTTGAGCGTCGGCTGGAGTCACTGCGGTGCATCCGCGAGACTGAGAGCTACATAGAGAGCACGTTTCTAGAGGCTGTCACCCCGCAGCTTAAGAGTTTGCAGGCAGAGAGGGAGTGAGTGACCGCCAGACAGAAGAGGACGATGAGGCAGCTAGTGCAGGATTCCCCTGAGTCCATCTCGTTCTCCAACCGGTATACTCTTGAGTACCGGTGGGGATGATGGTGCCTCTGGGGAGTGCAGCCAGAGCCAGGACCACGGCACTGCGAGCGGATCAGCTGCACAGGGCGAGAAGTGGGAGGGGGGGAGGAAGAAGAATGGAAGAGCTATAGTGGTAGGCAATTCAATAGTCAGGGGAGCAGTCAGGCGTTTCTGTGGCCACAGACGTGACTCCAGGATGGTTTGTTGCCTCCCCGGTGCCAGGGTGAAGGATGTCACCGAGCGGCTGCAGGGCATTCTGGGGGGAGAGGGTGAACAGCCAGACGTCGTGGTCCATATCAGGACCAATGACATAGATAGAAAGAGGGATGAGGTCCTGCAGGCAGAGTTTAGGGAGCTAGGAGGGAGATTAAAAAGCAGGACCTCAAAGGTAGAAATCTCTGGATTACTTCTGGTGCCACGAGCTAGTGAGTACAGAAATAGGAGGATAGAGCAGATGAATGCATGGTTGGAGAAATGGTGCAGGAGGGAGGGCTTTAGATTCCTGAGGCATTGGGACCGCTTCTGAGGGAGGCGGGACCTGGACAATAAGGACGAGTTGCAACTCAACAGAGCCGGGACCAATATCCTCGCGGGGGAGGTTGCTAGTGCTGTAGGGGAGGGTTTAAACTTGCTTGGCAGGGGGATGGCAACCTGAGAATAGATTCAGTACAGAGAGGAGTAAAGCTGGAATTAGAAAGCAAAAATGTAGAAAGTGAGTTTGAAGACAGAGGAAACAAACAGGAAAAAAGGGTAAAAAAAACAAATTTTAAAGCTCTTTGTCTAAATGCACGTAGCATTCGTAACAAAGTAGATGAATTGACGGCACAAATAGATACAAATGGGTATGATCTGATAGCCATTACAGAAACATGGTTGCAAGGTGACCAGGACTGGGAACTAAATATTCAGGCATATTTGACAATTCGGAAGGACAGACAGATAGGAAAAGGAGGTGGGGTAGCAGTGTTAATAAAGGATGGGATCAGTGCGTTCGTGAGAAATGATGTTGGCTCAGAAGATCAAGATGTTGAATCAGTTTGGGTGGAGATATGAAATAATAAAGGGAAAAAGTTGCTGGTGAGCGTAGTCTATAGGCCCCCTAACAGTAGCTACACTGTTGGATGGAGTATAAATCAAGAAATAATGGAGGCTTGTAATAAAGGCACGGCAATAATCATAGGTGATTTTAACCTTCATATTGTTGGACAAAGCAAATTGGCCAGGGTAGCCTTGAGGAGGAGTTTATAAAGTGTATCCGGGATAGTTTCCTTGAACAGTACTTTGTGGAACCAACCAGGGAGCAGGCTATCTTAGGTCTAGTACTGTGTAATGAGGCAGGAATAATAAATTATCTCGTAGTAAAAGATCCTCGAGGAATGAGTGACCATAATATGGTTGAATTTCAAATTCAATTGGAGGGTGAGAAAGTTGATTCTCAAACCAAGGTCCTAAGCTTAAATGAAGAAGACTACAAAGGTATGCAGGCAGAGTTGGCTAAAGTGGACTGGGAAAATAGACTAAAAAATGGGATGGTTGATGAGCAGTGGCAGACATTTAAGGATATTTTATAACTCGCAACAAAAATATATCCCAATGAGAAGGAAAGACTGTAAGAGAAAGGATAATCATCCGCGGCTAACTAAGGAAATAAGGGGTGGTATCAAATTGAAAACAAAGGCATACAATGTGGCCAAGACTAGAGGGAGGCCAGAGGATTGAGAAATTTTTAAAAGCCAGCAGAGAACGACTAAAAAAATGATTATGAGAGGGAAGATAAGATTTTGAAAGTAAACTAGCATGAAATATAAAAACAGATAGTAAGAGGTTCTACAGGTACATAAAAAGGAAAAGAGTGGCTAAAGTAAATGTTGGTCCCCTAGAGGATGTGACTGGGGAATTAGTAATGGGGAACAGGGAAATGACAGAGACTTTGAACAAATACATTGTATCGGTCTTCACGGTAGAAGACACCAAAAACATGCCAATGGTCATAGATAGGTGTCATGTATATACTTTTAGGATCACTAGCCACTAGATGGCGTCACTGTTGGAGACCATTGGGTTGCCCAACTATAAAAGGCCAGCCATTTTGTATATTAGTCACT
This sequence comes from Pristiophorus japonicus, assembly GCF_044704955.1. NCBI lineage: Eukaryota > Metazoa > Chordata > Chondrichthyes > Pristiophoridae > Pristiophorus > Pristiophorus japonicus. The sequence continues at coordinate 79,505,782 of NC_091989.1, read as the reverse complement.
TTGGGCCTTAATAAAGCCTCTTGGAGTTAAACAGTACTCATTCTAAAAGTTATTGCATACATAACAGTAGGGAGGAACTTAATACAATCACTATCACTAATGAAATAGTCATCATCATCATAGGCAGTCCCTTGAAATCGAGGAAGACTTGCTTCCGCTCTTAAAATGAGTCCTTAGGTGGCTGAACAGTCCAATTCGAGAATCACAGTCCCTGTCACAGGTAGTCGTTGAGGGAAAGGGTGGGTGGGACAGGTTTGCCGCACGCTTTCCGCTGCCTGCGCTTGATTTCTGCATGCTCTCGCCGGTGAGACTAGAGGTGCTCAGCACCCTCCGGATGCTCTTCCTCCACTTAGGGCGGTCTTTGGCCAGGGGCTCCTCGGTGTCAGTGGGGACGTTGCACTTTATCAGGGAGGCTTTGAGGGTGTCCTTGTAACGTTTCCTCTGCCCGCCTTTGGCTCGTTTGCCATGAAGGAGTTCCGAGTAGAGTGCTTGCTTTGGGAGTCTTGTGTCTGGCATGCGAACAATGTGGCCTGCCCAGCAGAACTGATCAAGTATGGTCAGTGCTTCAATGCTGGGGATGTTGGCCTGGTCGAGGACGCTAATGTTGGTGCGTCTGTCCTCCCAGGGGATTTGTAGGATCTTCCGCAGACATCGTTGGTGGTATTTCTCCAGTGACTTGAGGTGTCTACTGTACATGGTCCATGTCTCTGAGCCATACAGGAGGGCGGGTATTACTACAGTCCTGTAGACCATGAGCTTGGTGGCAGATTTGAGTGCCTGGTCTTCAAACACTCTTTTCCTCAGGCAGTCGAAGGCTCCCGAGGTATGGGAAATGGTCCATGTTGTCCAAGGCCGCGCTGTCAATCATGATGATTGAGGGGCAGTGCTGTGCAGCAAGGGCAGGCTGGTGGAGGACCTTTGTCTTACAGATGTTTAGCATAAGGCCCATGCTTTTGTACGCCTCAGTAAATACGTCGACTATGTCCTGGAGTTCAGCCTCTGTATGTGCGCAGACGCAGGCGTCGTCCGCGTACTGTAGCTCAACGACAGAAGTTGGGATGGTCTTGGACCTGGCCTGGAGACAATGAAGGTTGAACAGGTTCCCACTGGTTCTGTAATTCAGTTCCACTAAAGTAGTTCCACTAGATAAAATAATGGGACTAAAGGACCTGATGCCGTACATCCTAGGGTCTTAAGAGAAATGGCTGCAGAGATAGGTTGTAATCTACCAAAATTCCCTAGATTCTGGGGAGGTCCTAGCAGATTGGAAAACAAATGTTATGCCCCTATTTAAAAAAGGAGGCAGACAAAAAGCAGGAAACTATAGACCAGTTAGCCGAACATCTGTCGTTGGGAAAATGCTGGATGCATTATTAAAGAAGCAGTAGCGGGAAATTTGGAAAAGCATGATGCAATCAAGCAAAGTCAGCATGGTTTTATGAAAGGGAAATCATGTTTGACAAATTTGCTGGAGTTCTTTGAGGATGTAACGAGCAGGGTAGATAAGGGGGAACGAGTGGAAGTGGTGTATTTGGATTTCCAGAAGGCATTCGATAAGGTGCCACATAAGAGGTTTCTGTACAAGATAAAAGTTCATGGGATTGGGGGTAGCATATTAGCATGGATAGAAGATTGGCTAACTAACAGAAAACAGAGAGTCGGGATAAATGGGTCATTTCCGGTTGGCAAACTGTGACTAGTGGGGTGCTGCAGGGATCGGTGCTGGGTCCTAAACTATTTACAATCTATATTAATGACTTGGATTAAGGGACCGAGTGTAATGTAGCCAAGTTTGCTGATGATACAAAGATGGGTGGGAAAGCAAATTATGAGGAGCACACAAAAAATCTGCAAAGGGATATTGGCCTCAATTTTGGCTGAGCCTGTTTTTCGGCACACTTACCAGAGGTGCGCCACTTATCTTCGTTCCGAGGTGCGCCGAAAAATGTTGTTGCCACTTTGACCGCTGTCAGGCCTCTTCACTGCAGACACGCAGCGTGGCCAGTCGAGTCGGGGGTGGAGCCAGCGTTCTGCGCTGGAAATGTGCCGGGACGTCTGCACATGCGCAGTGGAGTCTGCTGGTGATGTCCGCGCATGAGCAGTAGCGCTGAGAGTTGGCAATCGGCCATTTTTAAAGAGCTAACTAGCTGCTTGTGTTTTGGTGCCAGAAGGAGTGCTGTGGTAGGAATTCAAGAAGCAGTGCTCTGGTTGGTAAAATCATGCAAAATAAGGACTGTGTGTTTGGAAAAGTCACTGTGTGTCTAAGAGCATTGGAAAAGTGCTGTGAGTGTCTCAGAGCAGCTGCAGCAATACAGCAATGCAGCAACGTGGATTAAGGGCAAAGAATTTCTTGCATGAAGCAATGGAGACACTAGTTTATGTCATTGAGAACAGATGGCAGGAGCTGGATACCAGCAGATGTCGCACAAAAGTGCCATCCAAAGAAATGAAGAAACGTTGGAACCAAGTTGCAGAAGATTTCTGCGCAGTGGTGAACACCAAGAGATCTGGAAGCCAGTGTAAAAAAAAATGGCAGGACCTTGGTCAAGTAGTTAGTGTAAGTAATATTTTCATTTCTTCAATGCAATTGCAATTGTAAATGTGACCAGCTGTATATGTCCCACCCAGCAGAAAGCCACCCTCTCTAAAAAGTTGTATTTTCATCTTTGCAGAAGAAATTGTCCTGCAACAAAAAGGAAAGGAATCGAACAGGAGGAGGCCCGCCAAATCTGCACAACCTTGTAAGAGAGGGTCGCTGCTTTGATGGGTCCTGCCTGGAGAAAAACAATCAGTACTGCACGAGCTGGGCCCACACTCGCGGAAGAGGGTAAGTCCTGAAAATTCATCGTGGCCCTTCAAATCAACCTGCTGCCTGGCCTGCTATGTGTGATCCTACTCATGCCACCCACACATCATGCCCCCTCCTCTGCTGCTAACCATTTGACTGTTCTGTTACATTTAGCAGAACCCGATGCCAATCCTGAAGATCCAGAAAAAGATTCAGATGCGGACGAGCCTGAGCACAAGAACATCTTCCAAGCCAACCCTCCAGATCAACATGGGGGTGAGGGGGAGTTGGGTCAGCTGGATGAAGCTACCACTGAGATACTGAATTTGGAGAATGTGCAGTTATTGGAGTTGCCAGCCCCTTCCATGACTAGTGAGTTCTGGTGGGACATTCCTTGATTTCACCCATTCCATGACTAGTGGTTTGAGTTCTGGTGGGACATTCCTTGGTTACTCACAATCCAAGGTTGCGGGTTCCAGTAATGGGATGCAGCAAGTAACACCTAGGGCCCCACCGTCCGAGGTTGCGGGTCCCAGTAGTGGGATGCAGCAAATAACACCCAAGACCCCACCATCCGAGCATGCGGGTCCCACTGGGATACCGCGAGGAACACCCAGGGCCCCCCCCCATCCGAGCCTGCGCCTCCCACCTGGTGAGGCGTGAGTCCGAGGTCGGAGGCCTATAAAAGGCCGCGAGAGGCGTCGGGAGTTCGTTGGTGAGGCGTGAGTCCGGGGCCGGAGGTCTATAAAAGGCCGCGAGAGGCGTCGGGAGTTCGTTGGTGAGGCGTGAGTCCGGGGTCGGAGGCCTATAAAAGGCCGCGAGAGGCGTCGGGAGTTCGTTGGTGAGGCGTGAGTCCGGGGTCGGAGGCCTATAAAAGGCCGCGAGAGGCGTCGGGAGTTCGTTGGTGAGGCGTGCTTCTGCAGCTACAAGGAGAAGGCAAAAAAGAAGTAGAAAGAAACAGAAAGGTGACGTCACAGCCGAGGGGGTAAGTGATTGGCTGGTGATTGGTGAGTAGTTTTTCTTTTTCTTTTTATATTAGTCAGTAACTTTTAACATTGTTGTTGCCAATTTAAGTGTATCTAAGGGTTAAGTCATGGCAGGAGAGCTCGGTCGGGTGTTATGCTTCTCCTGTACCATGTGGGAACTCAGGGACACTTCCGGTGTCCCTGGCGACTACGTGTGCGGGAAGTGTATCCGCCTCGAGCTCCTGACGGTCCGCGTTGCGGAATTGGAGCTGAGGGTGGATTCACTCTGGAGCATCCACGATGCTGAGAATGACGTGAGTATCACGTGTAGTGAGTTGGTCTTACCGCAGGAGAAGGGTCCACAGCCAGATAGGGAATGGAAGACCAGCAGGAAGAGTAGTGCAAGGAAGGTAGTGCAGGGGTCCCCTGTGGTCATCCCCCTGCAAAACAGATACACCACGTTGAGTACTGTTGGGGGGGATGACTCATCAGGGGAGGGCAGCAGCAGCCAAGTTCATGGCACTGTGGCTGGCTCTGCTGCACAGGAGGGCAGGAAAAAGAGTGGGAGCGCGATAGTGATAGGGGATTCAATGGTGAGGGGAATAGATAGGCGTTTCTGCGGACGCAACTGAGACTCCAGGATGGTATGTTGCCTCCCTGGTGCAAGGGTCAAGGATGTCTCAGAGTGGGTGCAGGACATTCTGAAATGGGAGGGAGAACAGCCAGTTGTCGTGGTGCACATTGGTACCAACGACATAGGTAAAAAAAAGGATGAGGTCCTACGAAACGAATTTAAGGAGCTAGGAGCTAAATTAAAAAGTAGGACCTCAAAAGTAGTAATCTCGGGATTGCTACCAGTGCCACGTGCTAGTCAGAGTAGGAATCGCAGGATAGCGCAGATGAATACGTGGCTTGAGCAGTGGTGCAGCAGGGAGGGATTCAAATTCCTGGGGCATTGGAACCGGTTCTGGGGGAGGTGGGACCAGTACAAACCGGACGGTCTGCACCTGGGCAGGACCGGAACCAATGTCCTAGGGGGAGTGTTTGCTAGTGCTGTTGGGGAGGAGTTAAACTAATATGGCAGGGGAATGGGAACCAATGCAGGGAGACAGAGGGAGACAAAAATGAGGCAAAAGCAAAAGACAGAAAGGAGATGAGGAAAAGTGGAGGGCAGAGAAACCCAAGGCAAAGAACAAAAAGGGTCACTGTACAGCAAAATTCTAAAAGGACAAAGGGTGTTAAAAAAACAAGCCTGAACGCTTTGTGTCTTAATGCAAGGAGTATCCGCAATAAGGTGGATGAATTAACTGTGCAAATAGACGTTAACAAATGTGATGTGATTGGGATTACGGAGACGTGGCTCCAGGATGATCAGGACTGGGAACTCAACATCGAGGGGTATTCAACATTCAGGAAGGATAGAATAAAAGGAAAAGGAGGTGGGGTAGCATTGCTGGTTAAAGAGGAGATTAATGCAATAGTTAGGAAAGACATTAGCTTGGATGATGTGGAATCTATATGGGTAGAGCTGCAGAACACCAAAGGGCAAAAAACGTTAGTGGGAGTTGTGTACAGACCTCCAAACAGTAGTAGTGATGTTGGGGAGGGCATCAAACAGGAAATTAGGGGTGCATGCAATAAAGGTGTAGCAGTTATAATGGGTGACTTTAATATGCACATAGATTGGGCAAGCCAAACTGGAAGCAATACAGTGGAGGAGGATTTCCTGGAGTGCATAAGGGATGGTTTTCTAGACCAATATGTCGAGGAACCAACTAGGGGGGAGGCCATCTTAGACTGGGTGTTGTGTAATGAGAGAGGATTAATTAGCAACCTCATTGTGCGAGGCCCCTTGGGGAAGAGTGACCATAATATGGTGGAATTCTGCATTAGGATGGAGAATGAAACAGTTAATTCAGAGACCATGGTCCAGAACTTAAAGAAGGGTAACTTTGAAGGTATGAGGCGTGAATTGGCTAGGATAGATTGGCGAATGATACTTAAGGGGTTGACTGTGGATGGGCAATGGCAGACATTTAGAGACTGCATGGATGACTTACAACAATTGTACATTCCTGTCTGTCGTAAAAATAAAAAAGGGAAGGTGGCTCAACCGTGGCTATCTAGGGAAATCAGGGATAGTATTAAAGCCAAGGAAGTGGCATACAAATTGGCCAGAAATAGCAGCGAACCCGGGGACTGGGAGAAATTTAGAACTCAGCAGAGGAGGACAAAGGGTTTGATTCGGGCAGGGAAAATGGAGTACGAGAAAAAGCTTGCAGGGAACATTAAGGCGGATTGAAAAAGTTCTATCGGTATGTAAAGAGAAAAAGGTTAGTAAAGACAAACATAGGTCCCCTGCAGTCAGAATCAGGGGAAGTCATAACGGGGAACAAAGAAATGGCAGACCAATTGAACAAGTACTTTGGTTCGGTATTCACTAAGGAGGACACAAACAACCTTCCGGATATAAAAGGGGTCAGAGGGTCTAGTAAGGAGGAGGAACTGAGGGAAATCTTTATTAGTCGGGAAATTGTGTTGGGGAAATTGATAGGATTGAAGGCCGATAAATCCCCAGGACCTGATGGGCTGCATCCCAGAGTACTTAAGGAGGTGGCCTTGGAAATAGCGGATGCATTGACAGTCATTTTCCAACATTCCATTGACTCTGGATCAGTTCCTATCGAGTGGAGGGTAGCCAATGTAACCCCACTTTTTAAAAAAGGAGGAAGAGAGAAAACAGGGAATTATAGACCGGTCAGTCTGACCTCAGTAGTGGATAAAATGATGGAATCAATTATTAAGGATGTCATAGCAGCGCATTTGGAAAATGGTGACATGATAGGTCCAAGTCAGCATGGATTTGTGAAAGGGAAATCATGCTTGACAAATCTTCTGGAATTTTTTGAGGATGTTTCCAGTAAAGTGGACAAAGGAGAACCAGTTGATGTGGTATATTTGGACTTTCAGAAGGCTTTCGACAAGGTCCTACACAAGAGATTAATGTGCAAAGTTAAAGCACATGGGATTGGGGGTAGTGTGCTGACGTGGATTGAGAACTGGTTGTCAGACAGGAAGCAAAGAGTAGGAGTAAATGGATACTTTTCAGAATGGCAGGCAGTGACTAGTGGGGTACCGCAAGGTTCTGTGCTGGGGCCCCAGCTGTTTACATTGTACATTAATGATTTAGACGAGGGGATTAAATGTAGTATCTCCAAATTTGCAGATGACACTAAGTTGGGTGGCAGTGTGAGCTGCGAGGAGGATGCTATTAGGCTGCAGAGTGACTTGGATAGGTTAGGTGAGTGGGCAAATGCATGGCAGATGAAGTATAATGTGGATAAATGTGAGGTTATCCACTTTGGTGGTAAAAAGAGAGAGACAGACTATTATCTGAATGGTGACAGATTAGGAAAAGGGAAGGTGCAACGAGACCTGGGTGTCATGGTACATCAGTCATTGAAGGTTGGCATGCAGGTACAGCAGGCGGTTAAGCAAGCAAATGGCATGTTGGTCTTCATAGCGAGGGGATTTGAGTACAGGGGCATGGAGGTGTTGCTACAGTTGTACAGGGCCTTGGTGAGGCCACATCTGGAGTATTGTGTACAGTTTTGGTCTCCTAACTTGAGGAAGGACATTCTTGCTATTGAGGGAGTGCAGCGAAGATTCACCAGACTGATTCCCGGGATGGTGGGACTGACCTATCAAGAAAGACTGGATCAACTGGGCTTGTATTCACTGGAGTTCAGAAGAATGAGAGGGGACCTCATAGAAACGTTTAAAATTCTGACGGGTTTAGACATGTTAGATGCAGGAAGAATGTTCCCAATGTTGGGGAAGTCCAGAACCAGGGGTCACAGTCTGAGGATAAGGGGTAAGCCATTTAGGACCGAGATGAGGAGAAACTTCTTCACCCAGAGAGTGGTGAACCTGTGGAATTTTCTACCACAGAAAGTAGTTGAGGCCAATTCACTAAATATATTCAAAAGGGAGTTAGATGAAGTCCTTACTACTCGGGGGATCAAGGGATATGGCGAGAAAGCAGGAAGGGGGTACTGAAGTTTCATGTTCAGCCATGAACTCATTGAATGGCGGTGCAGGCTAGAAGGGCTGAATGGCCTGCTCCTGCACCTATTTTCTATGTTTCTATGTTTCTATGAGGAGAAGGAGAAATCGACCACATTCTCTTGAGATGCAGGATGCAACAGATGTGGTTCAGATCATGGCATTGAGTGCGGAGAGCACTGACCTTACCCGATCACTCCTGGACACCATCAGTGGGGTGAGTGATGAGGTAGCGGGACTGTCAGGAGAAGTAACAGCAATGGCATGGGAAATGGGAACGATGTCCGGGAACATCAGTGAGGGAATAGTGTCCATGAGGGAGGGAATGTCAGAGGTAGTAGAAAGGACGACAGTGGCCATGAGGGAGGGAATGTCAGAGGGAGTGGAAAGGACGACACTGGCAATGACACAGGCCATCAGGGAGGGAATGTTTCAGTCCGCTGAGACACTGTCAGGGTGCATGAGGGAGGGCATGTGTGAGTTAGCTGCTGCAATAAGGGAACACACGCAGAGCATGCACCCATTGACAGAATCAACTGCCACTCCCACTGCAATCCCCACACCAGCCTCTAAAGCGACCCAAGCTGGACCCTCCACATTAACACCTGACCGCCCCCCCACTATCACCACCCATCAAGAAGTGCACATTAAACGAGATGTTAGAAGGAATAAGCTTGGTACCAAGCCCAAAATGACTGTGCCACCACCTGTGGGCAGGGGTGATGGAGAGTTCAAGAGCAAGCACAGCGAGCGGTGTTACACTAAGGAGGATGAGTGATGGGTGCAGCCTTTCTTTTCTGTTGCTGTTGTTGTTGTTGATGTTACTGTTGTAACTGTTTTCAAATTGAAAGTTTTTTGTAAGTTATGTAAATTTACAACTTTATAAGTGAGCTTAAAGTTTTTAAGTGATCTTAGAGTGTTACTGTTTTCAAATTGAAAGTTTTTTGGAAGTTATGTAAATTTACAACTTTATAAGTGAGCTTAAAGTTTTTAAGTGATCTTAAAGTGTTACTGTTTTCAAATTGAAAGTTTTTTGTAAGTTATGTAACTTTACAAGTTTTTAAGTGATCTTAAAGAGTCATATTAAAGTAAAGTTTGATACAAGAATAATTTTATTACACTAAAGTTAAGTACATTGTAAACTTTTGAATAAAATATATTTTGCATTAAAACTGAATCATGTTCCATTAATACAACACAACATTATGGAACAGCTCCAAAAATTAAACATGTCCATGTGGAATAGTTGTCGCTGAGCCCTCAGGCATCAGTAAAGCGTTCACGGATGAGCTGCTGGCACAAGCTTGAGCAATCGTTAAAGGAGCATGATGGCCCGCCCTCCTCCGACGTAGTGCTCCGGCCTCAGGCACTTACATGGTTTCCTCATTCTCCTCCTCCACCACCTCCTCCTGCTTGTCACCTGTATCTTCCAAATCATTATCATCAGCCACTCTTCACCGCAGGTGGGTCTTCTTTCAGTACCAGCTGCTGCTGCCTCATGATGGCTAAGTTATGCAGCATGCAGCACACAACAGTGAACTGACCGACAATCTCAGGGGAGTATTGCAAGTAGCCTCCGGAATGGTCCAGGCATCGGAAACGCTGTTTCAAGATGCCAATGGTCTTCTCTATGATGCTGCGTGTCGTAATGTGCGACATGTTGTATTGATGGTCAGCTTCCGTCTGTGTTACGCGTAGGGGCAACATGAGCCAGGTGGCGAGGCTGTATCCTTTGTCTCCCAGTAGCCAGCTCTGCCCTTCTGGCTGCTGCTCAAACATGTAAGATATAACGCTGTCGCGTACGATGAACGCATCATGGGTGCTGCCAGGGTATCGTGCATCGACTGACATGATGCGATGCATGTTGTCACACACATTAATGGAGTGGAAGCCTTTTCTATTCCTGAATAGCTCGACATCCTCCAAAGTTGCTCGCAAGGCGATGTGGGTATAATCAATGCAGCCCTGTACCTTTGGGAAGCCAGCAATCCTTGAGAACCCCACAGCCCTGTCATGGATTGCTTGAGCGGTCATTGGGAACTTGATGAAGTCATTCCTCCACGCATACAGTGCAGCTGTGACTTGGTGAATTAAGACATGTATTGCATGTTGAGAGATGGCGCACGCATCTCCAGTTGTAGCTGGAAACGATCTGGAGGCATAGAATGAAAGTGCAGCTGTAACCTTCACTTCAACTGACAAAGCAGTCCACCTGCCACTTCTTGGCTGTAGGTCTGGTCTCAGCAACTCACAGATCTCACGGACAACTTAATGCGGAAACACAGCCTTCTGACACATTCTGCATCACTCAGGTGCAGGTACGAAATTGCTGACTCAAAATTGCCGACGTGGGTAAGGCCTCCTGCTCAGCAGCCTACGGGCTGTGATGAGCTCTAATCAATTGTCTCCTACGTAGCACTATAATGCAGAATGCTTGCAAAATGTATGGCATTGTCAGTATTGCCCCCATACTTAAAGTTAAACTTTCAAAAAAGGTCAAAACGGTAGGAAAGCAGGCAGCACAGGTTTGCAGTTCTCTCCCTCTCCCCCCCAAGGTCTGTATGGATGGACCACACCCAAAGATCTTTTGTCCTCTTCTCTCCCCCTCCCCCCATTTGAGTCTTGTGACCTCTCTCTCCCTCCTCCTCCTCCTCCCCCCCCCCCTTGAGTCTTGTGACCTCTCCCTCCTCCTCCCCCCCCTTGAGTCTTGTGACCTCTCTCTCCTCTCTCCTACCCCCTCTTGAGTCTTGTGACCTTTCTCCCTCCACTACCCCCCACAGCCTCTGTTGAATTGCAGCCTCTCCCTCTCTGTGGCCGCTGATGCTTGCCAGCTCCCTTCCTCGCTTCCTCCCCTCCGCCCCAACCTCTCCGTTGATTTGCTTGTTGCAGCCTCTCTGTTGAATCCCGATGCCGGCCAGTTGAAGCGCTCCTCGCCCCCAGCCTCTCCGTTGATTTGCTTGCTGCAGCCTCTCTGTTGATTTGCTTGCTGCAGCCTCTCCGTTGATTTGCTTGCTGCAGCCTCTCTGTTGATTTGCTTGCTACAGCCTCTCCGTTGAATCCCGATGCCGGCCAGTTGAAGCGCTCCCGCCCCTAGCCCAGGCTGAGTGGCCTCCCGGTGCGTTGTCCTGCCCCTAGCCCAGGCCGAGTGGCCTCCCGGGCCGAGTTTGAAGGTGAAGGTAGGACTTACTTCAATTATTTATTTTTTATTGAATTCTTAGTACTTTTTGTTTGCAAGGTTTGGTGGTTTGTAAGCAAGGCTTGATGCAGGTCCTCTCTGCTTCCTTCCCCTATCCCAGGCCGAATGGCCTCCGATGTACTCCAGAGTAACTATTAACTGGCCAAAGTTGCCTAAATGGGCAGAACTGGCGTAGGTGGCTGGTAACGCCCCATTTTGAGAAACAAAACAAACCTAAAAATTTCATAACTAACTCAGTTGTGCTGGTGCAAATTGATTGGGGAAAATAGTGATTTTTAAGTTACACCAGAAAAGCAAAGTTACTCCAAAAAAAACGGAGCAACTCCTGGCCAAAATTGAGCGAATAGACAGGCTAAGTGAGTGGGCAAAAATTTGGCAGATAGAGTATAATGTGGGAAAATGTGAGGTTATCCACTTTGGCAGAAATAATAGAAAAGCAAATTATAATTTGTTGGAGAAAAATTGCAAAGTGCTGCAGTACAGAGAGACCTGGGGGCCCTTGTGCATGAAACACACAAATTTAGTATGCAGGTAGAGCAAGTAATCAGGAAGGCAAATGGAATGTTGTCCTTTATTGCAGTATAAAAGCAGAGAAGTCCTGCTACAACTGTACAGGGTATTGGTGAGGCCACACCTAAAGTATTGCGTACAGTTTTGGTCGCCATATTTAAGGAAGGATATACTTGCATTGGAGGCTGTTCAGAGAAGGTTCACTAGGTTAATTCCAGAGTTGAGAGGATTGACTTCTGAAGATAGGTTGAGTAGGTTGGGCCTATACACATTGGAGTTCAGAAGAATGAGAGGTGATCTTATTGAAACTTATAAGATAATGAGGGGGCTCGACAAGGTGGATGCAGAGAGTCTATTTTCACTCATAGGGCAAACTAAAACTAAGGGACATAGTCTTAGAATAAGGGGCACCCATTTAAAACTGAGATGAGGAGAAATTTCTTCTCTCAGGGGGTTGTAAATCTATGGAATTCTCTGCCCCAGAGAGCTGTGGAGGCTGGACCATTGAATATATTTAAGGCGGAGATAGACAGATTTTTGAGCGATAAGGGAGTAAAGGGTTATGGGGAGTGGGCAGGGAAGTGGAGCTGAGTCTATGATCGGATCAGCCATGATCTTATTGAATGGCGGAGCAGGCTCGAGGGGCCAAATGGCCTACTCCTGCTCCTATTTCTTATGTTTTTATGTTACAACAAATTGCAATTATATAGTGCCTTTGATTTAGAAAAATATCCTAACGGCTTCACAGGGGTGTAACCAAAAAACATGGTTGCCTCAACATTTACATCAGACTATGGCATTTACTTTGAAAATTGATTGATGCACAAATCTCACATGAATTGCTGCCTAACTTACAGTGCTCTTTTTCGATGTACGTTTGAGTGCTGATAATGGAGCAGCTGCATGGTTTTTCTTGTGTTGCACCAAGACACTGGATCTTTGTAAGAGTTGAACTGCAGATAAAGCAATGGCAGCACTGTAAAGAATAGAAAACGGCCATAAGTGGCCTAAATTAGCATGTAATTCCCAGTTTATCGAAACATTCTACTTATACTCTGAAATTATCACATAATGTCAAATATAAACTCTATGACGACAAAAACAAAATGGGAAGCGTTAATAATTGCTTAAGATATCTAAACATCAAGGGACCGAATCCATGAGCCGGGACTCGATTGATATTGAGCACTTTAATTTTTGCAGCGGGGCGGTGTTCCAGGCGGCTGCGGGGCGGAAGTGCCGTTCCATCGGGTCAGCTACCGCTCCGAGTCATCAGCGTCGTGCAAATGACGCCAGCGCATCACAATGTCCATCCCCTTCAGTTAAAGGGGAGAGCCGCTGCGAACTCTGCATATATTTTAGTTAGGTCTACTGGGCCACCAGGGAGGGTTTTGGCCGGGTCAGCAGCCTGGCATCCAAGAGTTATTTTGGAATAAGAATTGGTTATGTCACTCAATTTTGGCCTAAAATTTTAAAAATATATTAATAAATGTTTTACTATTAATGAATAGCAAGTGCAATGAATCTCATTTTCTTTGTTAGTTGGTCCAATTAATACTTATTTACTGTACAACAAGTACGAGTAGCTCATGGACTTCTTTGCCGCTAAGATTGAGACCATCCGATCAGCTGCCTCTGCTTACTTCCCCTAGACCACCGAGCCAAACGTCCTCTGAGGATCCCCCCTGCACGAGCCTTGAACTCGCATCTTTCTCCAGTTTCTCTCCGATCTCCCTTCATGACCTCTCTGGGCTCACTTTGTCCATAAGCCCCACTTCCAGCATCCCTGACCCTATTTCCACCAAACTGAAGAGCACCCAACTTCTTTTTCTGGCTCCCATGTTGGCTGACATTGTTAACGATTCTCTCTCCTCAGGTACTGTACTACTCTCTCCTTCAAATCTGCTGTCATCATCCCATCTCAAAAAGAAACCTTGACCCCCTCTTTCCTTGCAAAATACTGCCCGATCTCCAACCTCCCTTTCCTCTCCAAAGTCCTTGCCGCCTCCCAAATCTGTGTTCATCTTTCCCTTAACTCCATGTTTGAATCCCTCCAATTAGGTTTCCACCCCCACCACAGTACTGGAACGGCTCCCATCAAAGTCACAAATGACATCCTTTGTGACTGTGACAAAGGGAAACTACCCCTCCTCGTCCTTTTCAACCTGTCAGCAGCCTTTGACACGGTTGACCACTTCATCCTCCTTCCAACACCTTCCCACTGTCGTCCAGCTGGGTGGGACTGCACTCACCTGGTTCCATTCTTATCGATCTAATCGTAGCCAAAGAATCACCTGCAACGGCTTCTCTTTCCGCTTCCCCATCGTTAACTCTGGTGTCTCCCAAGGATCTATCCTTGGCCCCCATCTATTTCTCAACTACATGCTGCTCCTTGGCGACATCATCCGAAAACACGTCAGTTGCCACATCTATGCTGACTACTCCTAGCTCTACCTCACCACCATTTCTCTCAACCCCTCTATTTTGTCAGACTGTTTGTCCGACATCCAGTACTGGATGAGCAGAAATTTTTCCAACTAAATATTGGGAAGACCGAAGCCATTGTCTTCGGCCCCCACCCCAAATACCATTCCTTAACCACCGACTCTATCCCTCTCCCTAGCATCTGTTTGAGGCTGAACCAAACTGTTCGCAAACTTGGTGTTATATTTGACCTTGAAATGAGATTCCGACCACATATCCACGGCATAACTAAGACCGCCTTTTTCCATCTGCTTAACATTACTGCCTCCCCCACTGCCTCAGCTCATCTGCTTAACTGGACCAACCACTTAAATGCTGTGGCAACAAGAGTGGGTCAGAGGGTGGGTATTCTGTGGCGAGTGTCTCACCTCCTGACTCCCCGAAGCCTTTCCAACATCTACAAGACACAAGTCAGGAGTGTGATGGAATACTCTCCACTTGTCTTGATGAGTGCAGCTCCAACAACACTCAAGAAGCTCGACACTATCCAGGACAAAGCAGCCTGATTGATTGGCACCCCATCCATCACCTTAAACATTCACTCCCTCCCCCGCGGCTGCAGTGTGTACGATCTAGAAGATGCACTGCAGCAACTCACCAAGGCTTCTTCGGCAGCAGATCCCAAACCCGCGACCTCTACAACCTAGAAGGACAAGGGCAGCAGGCGCATGGGAACACCATCACCTGCAAGTTCTCCAAGTTGCACACGAGCCTGATTTGGAAATATATCGCCGTTCCTTCATCGTCGCTGGGTCAAAATCCCTCCCTAACAGCATTGTGGTAGTACCTTCACCACAAGGACTGCAGCGGTTCAAGAAGGCAGCTCACCATCATCTTCTCGAGGGCAATTAGAGATGGGCAATAAATGCTGGTCTTGCCAGCAACGCGCCCACATCACGGAACAAATAATAAAAAATCTGCTGCTGAAACCCTCATCCATGCCATTGTTACCTCTAGACTTGACTATTCCAATGCACGCCTGGCTGGCCTCCCATGTTCTACCCTACGTAAACTTGAGGTCATCCAAAACTTGGCTGCCCATGTTCTAACTCGCAACAAGTCCCGTTCATCCATCACCCCTGTGCTCATTCACCTACATTAACTCCCAGTTAAGCAACGCCTCGATTTTAAAATTCTCATCTTTGTTTTCAAATCCCTCCATGACCTTACTCCTCTCTATCTCTGTAATCTTCTCCAGCCGTACAACCTCCGAGATATTGAAGAAGTAGAGGACAGGGATAATTACAGCATGATTCTTAGGCTCTGGCAGCAGTGGGAAGGGAGGATACAAGATATGGAGGTAATAGTGAAGTCCTGGGTTATGAAGGCATAGAGTGATGTCCAGCATCTGGAAGTGTTGGGCAGAGGTACCAGAGTTTTTTCTGCACAAATGATGGCAGTCACAGAAAGTTTCAGCATTGGGGAGAGTGCTGCCATAAGGAGCCCTGAGGGGGATTCTTGGGTGTTTCAGAATTGGGTGGGAAGCCAGAGTTTTGTTGCAGTGGGAGGAGGCGTCATTGTCTAGGAGCATTGAGTGCTATTTCCTAGGATATGGTGGTGGGGAGGGGGGGGGGTGCCACTGGGGCTGGAAGCATTGGGAACTCAAAGAACAATAGGGAAATCTAAGGGTAGAGCAGCATTGTAAATGGGATGTGTAATGTATGCACCTGTGAGTATGCTCACAGGTTTGTAAATGCAGGGACTTGGCCTGGAGGGTGTTACACAGAGCAGTCCCGTGCAATAAGTTTTTAAAGTCGGTTCATGGGCTCCCAGGCCGCCTGCAATTTCTGCGGTCTGGAAGAGTCCATGTTCCATGTTTATATAGAATGTGCGAGGTTGCAACCCCTGTTCCATTATTTAAAGGGGCTGTTCCTCAATTTCTGGTTGCACTTCAGTCCCACACTCCTGATCTTTGGGCACCCTGTGCGGAGGGTAGGTCCGAGGGCCTCCTTGTAGGACTGCTCCTGGGCACGGCCAAGGGTGCCATCAGCCGGTCCAGGCAGCGGGCGGTCGAGGAGGTCGTTTAGCCTGACTGCCTGCCTCTCTTCCGCGGGTACATCTGGGCCAGGGTGTCCCTAGAGATGGAGCACGCGGTGTCCACCGGTACGCTCGCGGCCTTCCGCGAGAGGTGGGCACCGGAGGGACTGGAGTGCATTATTACCCCCGGCAACCAAATTTTAATTTGATTTTATTTGTTTTAAAGACTAATTTATTTTTAATACCGGTTTTAGTGTCCCCCTCCCCTTTTATAGGGGGCACTTGGAAAAAAAAACTATGATTTTAGTGCCCAAAAAAACCCACAAAAATCACCCAAAAAAACATTTATTAGAAAAAGGGGCAGTTAAGTGTCTGGAGTGTCCCCCAGATCTGGGGGAACTTGATCTAATGTCTATTTTGTTCCCCCCCCCAAAAGAGTTGTAAATGCAGGGACTTGGCCTGGAGGGTGTTACACAGAGCAGTCTCATGCAATAAGATTTTAAAGTCGGTTCACGGGCTTGCAGGCCGCCTGCAATTTCTGCGGTCTGGAAGAGTCCATGTTCCATGTTTATATAGAATGTGCGAGGTTGCAGCCCCTGTTCGATTACTTAAAGGGACTGCCTCTCAATTTCTGGTTGCACTTCAGTCCCACACTCCTGATCTTTGGGCACCCTGTGTGGAGGGGAGCGGGCAGGTCGGAAGGCCTCCTCGTAGGACTGCTCCTGGGCATGGCCAAGGGGGTCATCAGCTGGTCCAGGCAGCGGGCGGTCGAGGGTGTTGTTCAGCCCAACTGCCTGCCTCTCTTCCGTGGTTACATCCGAGCCAGGGTGTCCCTGGAGATGGAGCATGTGGTGTCCACCGGTACGCTCGCGGCCTTCCGCGAGAGGTGGGTGCTGGAGGGACTGGAGTGCATCATCACCCCCGGCAACCAAATTTTAATTTAATCTTAACGTCTAAAGTTTAATTTGTTTAAGTTGTCGGTGTTAATGTCCCCCCCCCCCCCCCCTGCTTTTAGCCAGGGGGCACTTGTATAATTTTTGTTTTTAGTGCCCTAAAAAAAAAAACAAGGGGGCATTTGTTTGAAAGTGTTTGGAGTGTGTCCCTGCCCCCACCCCCCCCACCCCTCACTTTAACCAGGGGGCACTTGATTAAAGTGCACAGCTAAAATAGTTGTAAAGCTGTTGCATTGAGTGGCTTAGCCAGTCATGTGATGTTCACAAGACTCAATAAAACCCCAGTCAATTGAGTCTAGATCATACACAATGAGGTATGCAGTTGTGGGCCTAGTGGATGAACTGGTAATGTGTAGTGTGATTGTTAAGCCTTTATTAATAAACCAACTAGTTCTTAATAGCTATGTGTTGCTATGAATTCTTAAGCAAAGAATCCATGAAGCAAATACATTACAGTAAAGTCTCATGGTCTTGCAATTCTGGAGACAGGTAGAGAGAGGTGTGTCAGTACTATGGCAGAGGATCTTCGGATGTAGAAACACTGCGATGGGGTGATAGGTTCTAAATCACTGATGACAGGGATAGGGCGTGGGAGAAGGTTCCTGGGATTTGCATGGATGGGTGTGATCCTCGAGTCTGATACATTGTGGAGAAAATCCAGGGCCTGGTAAAAATGGGAGAGGTGCATTGATCAGGGATCACTTAGAAGGGGCTCCTGAGGTCTAAAAGCATCATGGGGGGGCGGGGGAGGGGGGGATTGGGTGTTGAGGGTCTGGAGCCAATAGGGAATGGGATTCCATAGCCCAAGAGCATATGTGAAATGGGGACCTACTGTACAGCAGCATTCAGTGGGGGGGGGGGGGGCGGTGGGACCACAATCTGGCAATATTTCAAGAGCTGATGTCCAGCATCATTGAGAGGAATCCAGGCATACTGGGCAGAGGGGTCCTAGGGACGAAAGAGAACCCGATTCTACAGGTAAGTGATTGAAAACTCCCACATCCAACCTTCTGTTTGGTGGGCGCTGAATTCAAGGGTGTGTTGCATGCAGTGCTTATGAGAAAGGTTGCCCTTCGTACCACTCCAAAGAATGATCCTCATAAGTCAGCACTTCAACATGTCTTCAAGGTGCGGCCAACTTTCAGGCCGCTGCTGCGACCATCCTTGCACGTGGCAGTCCTAAGCTGCACTTGCCTCTCTACTATTTTAGACTTTGAGAAGATAGGTCATCATGGCCATTGCCAGATAGGTGTCCAGGGCCTGCTGATAAGGTAGGATTGCACCTTGGCATGTTTGGCCAATCAGGCAATACTGAATCTTGGCATGAATTTTCCCACCCAATGCATGACATGCTGTGATTGGATTTTTCTGAGGCACCATTTAGCATAACACTTAGTCAGATATTCAGTTACTGTATGATACCATTGGGGATCTACTGCCACAGCTTCCTTTGAGAGGAGGAGCACCACCAGCACTGCCTGGATCAAACTGAGCTAATTTCACCTCTTGTTGCAGATGTGGGCAGGAGGAAAGAGACAAGCACTGGACACCAAGAGGAACTGGACTTTTAAAAACATGTATTTAAATGCAACCCTGTTAAAAATACATGCCCCAAACCCTCCTACTGATCTTTGCCCTAGATTCTTCAGTTGTTATTGGATTCTGAAGGTTGTTCAGCTTAGAAAACTCTGAGCATGTGCCATATATATTCTACAGGCTAGAACCAACATGAGGGATTTGACATGAGACCACATCCTGGTACTAAGGGACATGAAAAGACTCCACTGTGCTCATTGTGCCTATAATCTGGGATTTGATTTAACCTCAGATCCACAAGTCAAAATGAAAAGACCAGGATGTCAGATTGTGAGGATGCAGTCTGCTTATGGGAGCTGTCCTCAGGGCATTAACAAGAAAAGAGTACTGGAATGAAAAACTCTAAAATACCTCCGATGGCATCATAAGACAACCAGTGGTTGGGGTACCCATGCTACGGCGATTAAATGCTGCACTATTCACTGCTGTCACTACTGTGGTGAGACTTCAAAAACTTGCTGCTTGCTTTGAGGACTCACCTAGAATTAAGGACTTCATTTTTATTTTTAACTCACACAATTTGATAGCAGTTTTCCCTTTTTAGCTTTTAAAAAAAGCCTTTAACAGCGCTTAACAAAGAATCTATTTACCCACCAATATTTTTTCACACATTTTAGGGTAACAGCAAGGCTTACCTGTTCATTCAGAGGAAATTCTGCCTTGCAGAGTTAAAATGCAAGGACATCAGACTACTGAGCCCATGTGGCTGGGTTCTAGGGTGTTTCAGAATTGAGTGGAAAGCCAGAGTTTGGTAGCAATAGGAGAAGATGCCATGTAAACTGAAAATATTTTTTCATTATTGCTACTGCAACAGTACAACAGTAATGCTGATATATACCTAAATGCTGGCTGCAACCTTTGGAAAGCAATTGCTGCACACTGAAGTTTGGCATCAATGGTCGCCTCTAATTCAGCAGGTGGAAGATTGGCTAATTTAGAGACGTGTTGCATTTTCAGAGTGTCCATGAAAATGTTCAACTTATTTTGTGCTTCTGTCAAGATAATATCCTGCAGCATAAAATGATCAATCAGTAAAGCCATAAACAATGCCATTTGAGTTACAAAATAAAATCGCAGAAATGTATGAAATAAGGGAAACAGCCCACTAATGCGCCTGCCCTATCTGCACTTCTACACATCTGCCTCAACTCATTTCAGCTATGATACTTCTCCTTAATTCTCAAACCGTAACAAGCAAAAACTACAGGAAATCACTCAAACATTAGAAACCACCACTGGGAATTTCCTTGGGGAATTCTCTCTATCTCTTGATTGGACGCTGTAACTTGGGTGTGGCTTGAAAAGGGGTGTAAAAGTAAACAGTTATCTGCTGGCGCACAGAGTGGTTACAGAGATGTCATAAACAAGTGCATTGTAAAAAGAATTCAAAGCTGAGAATTTAGTGAGACTGGAAATTCGGTGCAGAGGGGGAAGAAGGTGTTGCTTTTTGCCTCCAATACTTGTAGTGGTTTGTGTAAGCTTGAGGCAGTAAGTATTTAAAATTTTGTCCAGTGTTTTAGTGTTGAGTGCAAGTAGCGTGGCGGCATACCACTGCAGGGTACAGCGCAAGCCAGTCCGGGAGGATGACGGCTGTGAAGAGGGCGATTGGATTGGACGTCACCATAACCCAGGTCGGTGATTGGAGTGTGAGCAGGTACAGCAGGAGCGAAGGAGCAGCGAGAAATTGCAGAGCGATGTGATCGGGGCCCAGAAAAGGCATGAGTTCGGGGCCCAGAAGAGGCGTGAGTCCAGAGGCAGCACGGGCCAGCCCACACTGCGATATGTGTGCACACTAGGTCCGTGCAGCAGAGCTGATCTCCAGTCGTCTTGGTTAACCCTTGCCACTGGACCAAGACCTAGCTCTGTCAAGCCCGTGTGGTAGCTGGTGTGCAATGGCCATCCCACGTTAAAAAGTCCACGCATAGGTATCCTCCACCCTTCAATATGCAGTTTTCAGACCTGGAGTATTAGGGCCTTCATTGAAACCCCTGTGAAATCATTGAACTCATCCCTCGATTCGAGGGACCGCCTAAGAAGAAGAAGTGCAAGTTAGGGTGTAAAAAAAACCCTTAAAACAGGCTAAAAAGTAAATGTAAATAATATAGACTAACATATGTCAGATCAGTATATGGGAGTGTTTATGGACAGAGAGACTGTCCCAAGCAAACACATCTGCAGTAGATGTCACTGTCTCGAATCTCTCTAGCTCAGTCATTGGGAGCGGGAGTCATCTCTGGACAGTTTGCTCCAGACCTCGGGCACACCTCGTAGAGAGGTGCAGGATCAGAATGGGGTTGGTGTAACCGATAGTGTACAGAGTAAGGGGAACCTAAGTGAGATAGAGAACGAGAATCTGCAGAAATTGATCCTATCCAAAGGCACAATGTACTTACTACCTGTTAGGATAAGGATAAAAACTGTCGGAATAACAGTCAGAATGCTAACTATGGCACCTTCGAGCAGGAGGCTGTCAGAAGTGGGGAGGAGGAAGAGGAGGGGAAGCATTGGGTGGTAGTTATAGGGGATTAAATAATTAGGGGGACAGATAGCATCCTTTGTAAGCAGGATCGAGAGTCCCACAAGGTATGTTGTCTACCTGGTGCCTGGCTGAGGGGCATCTTGAACTGCTTGAAAGGATACGGGAGAGGGAAGGGGAGAATCCAGTCATTGTGGCCATGTTGGGACCAACAAAATAGGGAAGAGTAGTCAAGAGGTCCTGTTTGGAGAGTACCAGGAGCTAGGAGCTAAATTAAAGAACAACCTCAAGGGTTATAATCTCTGGATTATTACCTGAGCCACGTGCATATTGGCATGGGGTTAAGCAGATTAAAGAGGTGAACATGTGGCTGAAGGAATGGTGAGGGAAAGTGGGGTGGAATTTCATGGGACACTGGCACCAGTACTGAGATAGGTAGGAACTGTACCGTTGGGACGAGCCCCACCTGAACCAGGCTGGAATTAGGGTCCTAGTGGAAAGGATATATAGGGTGGTCACGAGGACTTTAAACTAGTAAATGGGGAGGGGAGGGAGTTGGAGGACTCAGTGGAAAAGGGAATATAAATAATAGTTCTAAAACAAACGAAAGGGAAGAGACTAGGGTAATTGTCAGAAATTGTGCTTTATACAAGTAAAGGGAAAACTAAAAGATGTAAAGTAATTGAACCATGCGAAAGAAATAAGAAATGTGTCATCAAAACATTAGAGTAGGACGACAAGTTTGGATGTGTGGCCCAAATAAACATTCTTTATACAAACCCATGGAGTATAAGGAACAAATTGAATGAATTGCAGGCTCAAATTTAACTTGGAGGGTATGGCTGTAAATGGTCGGGATTGGGAACTAAAGGTTATGAAATCTACTAGACAGATAGGAAAATGGTAAAAGGGGAGGAGCAGCTTTGTGATTAAGGATGAAATCACTTCAATGATAGAGGATATAATGAGAGGTAAGCAGGCAGTGGAGACTTTTGAGTAGAATTAAGAAATAGAAAAGGGTTTAAGACTGTAGTGGGAATTGTGTATGGCCCCCTGGTTGTAGTTGTGAAGTGCTATAATATATAAATGCAGAGATTAAACAAGCATGTATTAAAGGCAGAGAGGTTTTAATGGGGGATTTTAATATTCATATAGATTGGGATAAGTAGACTAGCTCAGAAAGGTGGTGAATTTATTGTGTGTTCAGGATAGTTTTCTGCAACAATATGGCCTAGAACCAAAAAAGGGGAAGGCCATATTAGATTTAATAATGAGTATTGAGCCAGATTTAGTTAACAGCCTAACGCTGTGTGCTCATGTGATGAGACAGAGCCTGTCCACAGTAAACTAGGTAAAATGACAGATGATCAGCAAAGCATTTAATGTGATCATCATCATAGGCGGTCCCTCAAAATCCATGATGAGGCCTTGGACAACGTGGACCATTTTCCATACCTCGGGAGCCTACTATCAAGCAAAAGCAGACATTGATGACGAGGTCCAACACCACCTTCAGTGCGCCAGTGCAGCCTTCAGTCGCCTGAGGAAGAGAGTGTCTGAAGACCAGGACCTCAAATCTGGCACCAAGCATATGGTCTACAGGGCAGTAGTGATACCCGCCCTCCTATATGGCTCAGAGACATGGACAATATAAAGCAAAAACCTCAAAACACTGGAGAAGTACCACCAGCGCTGCCTCCGCAAGATCCTGCAAATCCATTAGGAGGACACACTAATGTCAGTGTTCTTGCTCAGGCCAACATCCTCAGCATCGAAGCACTGACCACACTCCTTCAGCTCCATTGGGCGGGCTACATCGTCCACATGTCCGACACGAGACTCCCAAAGCAAGCGCTCCATGCAGAGCTTCGACACGGCAAGCGAGCCCCAGGTGGGCAGAGGAAATGCTTCAAGGACACCTCAAAGCCTCCTTGATAAAGTGCAACATCCCCATCGACTCCTGGGAATCCCTGGCCCACGACCGCCTAAAATGGAGGAAGAGCATCCGGGAGGAAGCTGAGCACCTCGAGTCCCATCGCCGAGAACAAGCAGAAACCAAACGCAGACAGCAGAAGGAGTGTGCATCAACCCAGGCTTCCCACCCACCCTTTCCTTCAACCACTGTCTACCCTACCTGTGACGGAGACAGTAGGTCCCGCATTGGACTCCTCAATCACCTGAGAACTCACTTTAACAGTGGAAGCAAGTCATTTTCGACTCCGAGGGATTGCCTATGATGATGATGACTAGTTGGTGGCCTATAGAATAGACTTAGTGGTGTAATGGCACTTCTATTGTTTCTTAACTCTAACCAAATAGATTTTGTCCTTGACCCCTTGAGGACATCCTTTCTCTCCAGCACTGTAATATTCTCCTTAATCAATGCTGCCACCCCATCTCTTTTTTTTCCTTCCCTATCTTTCCTGAATATCCAAGAATATTTAGTACCCAATCCTGCCCTTTTTTGAGCCAGGTCTCCATTAAGGTGGCATAGTCTAAAAATTAGAGCCAGGCCTTTCAGGAGGGAAGTTTGGAAACACTTCTACATACAAAGAATGGTAAAAGTTTGGAACTCTCTTCCGCAAATGGCAACTGATGCTAGGTCAATTGTTAATTTTAAATCTTAGATTGATAGATTTTTGTTAACCAATGGTATTAAGGAACATAGGGCAAAGGCGGATTTATGGAGTTAGGACACAGATCAGCCATGATCTCATTGAATGGCAGAACATCCTCGAGGAGTATGTAACTTTGGCAGAAACCCCAGATAAACCACTTAAACGGAGTTTCTGCCAAAGTAACGCCGTCTGATCGGGGGAATAGCAGACGAAATTCCCAGCGCACGTTGTTCAATTCTAATTAGTTGTATTTCATAAATGACGTATCCAAGCAGGATTAGAAATATTAAGGCTGATTTTCCTGGGCACATACTGGGGAGTGCAACACACAGGAAGCACACTGGACATGCACTGCACCCATGTCCTGTCAGGGCTTATTCAAATATTGGGGATGTAATGTGAGTGGGCACTGAGATTTGGTGGAGTCACAAAGGCACAAGAAATGGCAGCTCTGCTGCAGGCTATTATATGACGGAGATAAAGAATAGAATTAAGAGATTGCCACCCCTACTTGGACTAACTCTTAATGTCCTTTAAAATGGCCTAGCAAGCCAATCAGCTGTACAATAATAGTTACAAATTATTGTGCAGCTAATTAGCTTGCTCCTTCTCTTTGTAACTAGAGACAGACAATAAATGTGGCTTTATCAGTGTTGCCTACACCCTGCGAACAGATCATTAAAAAAAAATCACTGCATGAGCTAAAAACTAAAGAAAATGGCAATCTCACAAAGATTGTAATTTCCTTGGATCTGTTGGCAGTCTGTCCATGACTTTCAAGAGTTTATTACCTAGAGGTACAAAACTGGCTTAATGTGATCAAGTGACTTTTTCTTACCTGAATTAGTTTGCATAATTACCTTCAACTGGGACATGGTCAGGCGGTGCTGGATGATTTTAAGGTCCAGAGGGTTATTTGGTTTTTCACATTCTAAGATGGTACCTTGCAAATCACTTATTCTAGTAATAAATGCCACATCTTCAGTGTCCAGATCTATAATGTTTGTACCTGCAATATGCAGCAGAAGCAGTTTACCACAAACATGGCATAAGAAATAAATCATATAGACATTATAAACAGCAAATGAAACATTACCCATCCTGACACACAACAGGTCGAATGCTGAATAACAAATAAGCTTTTACCAGGCTAAGTAGCATGTTGCTGAGGAACAATAATTCATAATATATTTTGGTCTACACAAGCCACTTTAACTAAGTAGCACAAAATGCCTCAACTAATCATGAACTTGGCACTGACAGTTAAGGGTGCATCAACCACAGATCTCACCAATAGAGTGGGAGTAGAGAGAGTGGTCGAGTAGGCGTGAAGCTGGTTTCTTGACAGGTTCCTTCTTCCCAGCAATTTTGTGCGAAAGGATGCTTTCAGATGAAATGGAAAGTTCCACATATGATAAAGAGGCAGAGAAAATTCATGGATTTTTTTCCCATTTTTCTAAATTTTTAGCATGATGTTATTGTTATACTAGATTTTTCCTCATTTGTTTAGTTTTGTTTCCAAATATATATTTTTGTCTGAGGCAATTTTTAGATGCTTTCCTCAAAGCCGAACTTAAAAAATAGGACCAGGAGTAGGCCATACAGCCCTTTGAGCTTGCTCCACCATTCAATAGGATCATAGCTGATCTTCAAACTCAACTCCACTGACCCTCCCGATCCCCATATCCCTTGATTCTTCTAGAGTCCAAAAATCTATCGATCTCAGCTTTGAATATACGCAACGATTCAGTAGCCAAAGCCATTTGGGGTAGAGAATTCCAAAGATTCACAATCCTCTGAGTGAAGAAATTCCTCTTTATCTCAGTTTAAAATGACCGACCCCTTATCCTGAGATTATGCCCCCTAGTTCTAGACTCTCTAGCCAGGGAGACAGCCTCTCAGCCTCTATTCCCCTCAGAATCTTGTATGTTTCAATGAGATCATCTCTCATTCTTCTACACTCCAGAGAATATTATCCCAATCTACTCAATCTCTCCTCAAAAGCCAACCCTCTCATTCCAGCAATCAATCCAGTGAACCTGTGTTGCAACCCTTCTAAGGAAAGTATATCCTTCCTTGAGCAGCGCCCTTCGGTGAGATTGAAAGTGATCCGAGGCCTGGCTGAGGGCAGGCATTGGAAAGGTCAGAGGTCCATTTTGTGGAAGGAGGAGAGGTCAGAGTGACCACAGCCACTGTGCTCACCACGTGCTGGAGGAAGAGAGGCCTGGTCATCGATGGATGAAGGGAAGCCCGGTCGTCCCCGGTAGTCGCTGGAGGAAGAGAGGCCCGGTTGTCAATGGATTAAGGGAGGCCTGGTCATCGATGGAGAAAGAGAGGCCCAATCGTCGATGGATGAAGAGAGACCCGGTCATCGATGGAGGAAGGGATGCCCGGTCATCACCGATGGGCAGAGGCCCGGAGGGAAGGCTCGCGAGTGAGATAGACCCAAACCTGTTTTTGAAGCTGGTTGAAGGCTCACCACCGTTGAGATCACTGGGGGTCGCTTGGAGCAGCTGAGTTGTCCGTGGAGAGTGAGAAGCAAGGGTCCAGGTGGAGGGACTTGGCAGCAAGGATGTCGGCCTGGGAGGTAGGCTGCAGTTGTGGGTGGGGGATGGGCAGTGGGGCCTTGCAACATGGTTTAAGGGGTAGGTAAAGTACTTTTGAGGGTCGGAGTTAGGACCAGAAGGGGCTTAGAGAGTGAGGGGGGAGGAGGTTTGAGGGAGAGCGAGGTGGAAGATGGCATCAGATGGTCAGATGAAAGCTTGTTTGGGGAGCACAAGGCATTTCTGAACCTAAAACAACAACCCAAATCGTGAGCAGCAAATTAGCTCTACAGATGGCTTAAGGCCGAGGTCCAACAAAAAACCCACGACCTAAAGAATGGATGGTGGGTGGAGAAAACACAGGAGATTCAGCAGCTGGCCAACAGCCATGATGTACGAGGAATCTTCACCGCAGTCAAGGCCACCTACGGCCCAAGCACCCAAGGCCCCATCTAACTGCTGGCCAAGAACGGGGAGACACTCATCAAGGACACCAAGGCAGTCAGGACCTGCTGGAAGGAGCACCGAAGATCTCCTTAACCAAGACTCTGCATTTGACTCCATCCCGCAGCATACTGCCCCTCCATCCAGCAGCATGCTACCTGCCACCATCTCAGCAAAACCCCAGCCCTGCATAAGGTAGAAAAGGCCATTCACCAGCTCAATGCATGACTTCATCTCTATCATCTGGAAGGAGGAGAGCATGCCGGGAGATCTGAAATGCAGTAATCATGACTATCTTTAAAAAAGGGGACAAGTCCGACTGCGGCAACTACAGAGGAATCTCCCTGTTATCAACCACTGGGAAAGTCGTTGCTAGAATCCTCCTCAACCATCTTCTCCCTGTGGCTGAGGAGCTCCTCTCGGAGACGCAGTGCGGATTTCGTCCACTACGGGATACAAAGGACATGATTTTTATGGCACGACAGCTGCAAGAAAAAGGCAGGAAACAGCACCAACGCTTGTACAGGGCCTTCTTTGATCTGACAAAGACCTTTGACACTGACAACCGCGAGGGACTATGGAGTGTCCTCCTTCGTTTCGGCTGCCCACAGAAGTTTGTCACCATCCTCCGCCTGCTACTGGACGACATGCAAGTCATGATCCTGACCAGCGGATCCATCACAGACCCAATCCACTTCTGGACTGGGGTCAAGCAGGGCTGCGTCATCACGCCAACCCTCTTCTCGATCTTCCTCGCTGCAGTGCTCCACCTCACACTCAACAAGTTCCCCACTGGGGTGGAACTAAACTACAAAACCAGTGGGAACCTGTTCAACCTTCGTCGTCTCCAGACCAGATCCAAGACCGTACCAACCTATGTCGTCGAGCTACATTATGCGGATGACGCTTGCGTCTGCGCGCATTCAGAGACTGAACTCCAAGTCATAGTTAACATCTTTACTGAGGTGTACGAAAGCATGGACCTTACACTAAACATCCGTAAGTCAAAGGTCCTCCACCAACCTGACCCCGCCACACAGCACTGCCCTCCCAGTCGTCAAGATCCATGGCGCAGCTCTGGACAACGTGGACCACTTTCCATACCTTGGGAGCCCATTATCAGCAAGGGCAGACATCAACGACAAGGTTCAACACTGTCTCCCGTGCACCAGCGCAGCCTTCGGCCACCTGAGGAAAAGATCAGGCCCGCAAATCTGCCACCAAGCTCATGGTCTACAGGGCTATAGTGATACCCGCCCTCCTGTATGGCTCAGAGACATGGACCACGTACAGTAGACACCTCAAATCGTTGGAGAAATACCACCAACGATGTCTCCGCAAGATTCTGCAAATCACCTGGGAAGACAGACACACCAACGTTAGCGTCCTCGATCAGGGCAAAATCCCCAGCATCGAAGCACTGACCACACTCGACCAGCTCCGCTGGGCGGGCCACATTTTTCACATGCCTGACACAAGACTCCCAAAGCAAGCGATCTACTCGGAACTCATGCATGGCAAGCAAGTCCAAGGTGGGAAAAGGAAACGTTTCAAGGACAGCCTCAAAGCCTCCTTGATAAAATGCAACATCCCCACCGACACCTGGGAGTCCCTGGCCAAAGACCGCCTTAAGTGAAGGAAATGCATCCGGGAGGGCGCTGTGCATCTCGAGTCTCGTCGTCGAGAGCATGCAGAAAACAAACGCAGGCAGCAGAAGGAGCGTGCAGCAAACCAGTCCCACCCACCCTTTCCTTCAACGACTGTCTGTCCCACCTGTGCCAGAGACTGTAGTTCTCGTATTGGACTGTTCAGTCATCTAAGAACTCACTTTTAGAGAAGAAGCAAGTCTTCCTCGATTTTGAGGGACTGCCTATGATGATGATCCTTCCTTTGGTATGAAGACCAATACTGTACACAATACTCCTGGAGTGGTCTCACCAAAGCCCTGTACAACTGTAGCAAGACTTCCTTACTTTTGTACTCCAACACCCTTGCAATAAAGGCCAACATACCACTTGCCTTCTTAATTGCTTAATGTATGTTAACTTTCTGTGTTTCGTGTACAAGGACACCCAAATCCTTGTGAACACCAACATTTAATAGTTTCTCATCTTTTAAAAAATATTCTGTTTTTCTACATTTCCCCATATTATACACCATCTGCCACCTTCTTGCCACTCATTTAACCTGTCTATATCCCTTTTCAGGCTCTTTGTGTGCTTCTCACAGCTTATTGTCCCATCTAGCTTTGTATCGTCAGCAAACTTGGATACATTACAGACTAAGTCATTAATATAGATTGTAAGTTGCTAAGGCCCTAGCACTGATCCTTGCGGCACCACACCAATTATAGCCTGCCAACCTGAAAATGACCCGTTTATTTCTACTCTTTATTTTGTCCTTTAACCAATCCTCCATCCATGCTAATTTTGGCCCCGGGTTCGGCCGGTCCGCCAACAGGCAGCCTGGCACCCCTTTGGCCCGGCCGAAACCCTCCCTGGTGGCCCGGTGGCCGAACCTAAAAATTCACTGCTTCTCTCCTCTTTAAATGAGGGGACAGACGTGGCGATGTACACGCGCACTGACGTCACCACCGCTCCGCCGCTGTCCCGCCCCCACCAGAACTTACCGCTGCCCTTCCGCCTCCAATTCTCCAGTTCTTTTTCTTTACTAATATTAATTTCTTGAAGTTCCTCACTCTCATTAGACCCTTGGTTCGTCATCATTTCTGGTATGTTTCTTGTGTCTTCTACTGTGAAAACAGATACAAAATATTTGTTTAAAGTTTCTGACATTTCCTTATTCCCCATTATAATTTCTCCTGTCTCAGCCTCTATGTGACCTATGTTTACTTTTGCTACTCTCTTCCTTTTTACATATCTGTGGAAGCTCTTACAATCTGTATGTATATTTCTTGTTTGTTTATGCTCAGCTCAGGAGTGTGGCATGTGTTAAGTCCTGGACTCTTTGTGCAGCCTAGACAACTATGTGTGAAGGAAGTGTCTCCAGCTTCAACTGCTCGAACTCCGCGTTTCGGAGCTAGAGCAGCGGGTGGAGTCAATAAGGTTCTTCCGCGAGGCTGAGAGCTACGTGGATAGCACGTTTCAGGAGGTGATCACCCCGCAGCTTAAAGGCGTGCATGTGGAGGGGAAGTGGGTGACCACCAGACGTATTAAGTGTGCTAGGCAGGTAGTGCAGGAGTCCTCCCATGAGTCCATCTCGCTTTCAAATTAATATTCACTTCTGAATATCGGTAAGGACGATGGTGCCTCTGGGGAGTGCAGCCAGATCCAATTCCAAGGCACCACGGGTGGCTCAGCTGCACAGTGGGGAGGGACGAAGAACAAAAGAGCCCTAGTGTTAGGGGATTCTATAGTTAGGGGAACAGACAGACGTTTTTGTGGCCATAGACGTGACTCCCGAATGGTTTTGTGCCTCCCTGCTGCCAGGGTGAAGGATGTCACAGAGCGGACGCAGGACATCCTGCGGGGGGAGGTGGGGTGCAGGAGGGTAAACAGCTAGAGGTCGTGGTCCGTATCGGGACAAACGACATAAGTAAAATAAGGGATGAGGTCCTACAGGAAGAATTCAGGGAGCTAGGAAGAAAATTAAAGGGTAGGACCTCAAAAGGTAGAATTCAGGGAGCTAGGAAGAAAATTAAAGGGTAGGACCTCAAAAGGTAGTAATCTCCGGGTTACTACCAGTGCCACATGCTAATGAGTATAAAAATAGAAGGATAGAGAGGATGAACATATGGCTGGAAAATTGATGCAGAAGGGAGGGCTTTAAATTCTTGAGGCATTGGGATTGCTTCTGGGGGAGATGGGACTTGTACAAACCGAACGGGTTGCACCTCAACAGCACCGGGACCAATATCCTCGTGGGGAGTTTTACTAGTGCTGTTGGGGAGAGTTTAAACTAGCTTGGCAGGGGGATGGGAACCTAAGAACGAATTCAAAAGGGAAGGAAGAAAAGCAGAAGTTGGATAGCAAGAATCTAGAAAGCGAATCTGTAAGACAGAGGAAACGGGGTTTAGTGTATAGTAAGCAAGGAGGTCTTCCTGTGCTGAATGGTATATACTTTAATGCAAGGAGTATAGCGAATAAGGCGGATGAGCTAAGAGCACAGGTAGACACTTGGGAGTATGACATTATAGCCATTACAGAAACATGGTTGAAAGAGGGGCAGGTTTGGCAAATCAATATTCCTGGCTACAGAGAGAGGTGTAAAAAGGGAGGGAGGGGGTGATTGCAGTACTGATTATAGAAACTATTACAGCGGTGAGGAGGGATGATATGTTAGAGGGATCATCAACTGAGGCCATATGGGTGGAATTGAAAAATAAAAAAGTGGCGATCACACTGCTGGGAGTGTATTATAGACCACCAAACAGTGGGAGGGAGATAGAGGAGCAAATATGTAAGCAAATTGCTGTGAAGTCTAAAAACCATAGGGTAGTAAGAGTAGGGGACTTTAACTATCCACATATTGATTGGGACAAATTTAATGTGAAATGTATAGAGGTGCGGAATTCTTCAGTATGTAGCAAGCACAACACGAGAGGAGGCGGTCTTGGATTTAGTTTTGGGGAATGAAGCTGGGCAGGTTGAAGGGGTATTAGTGGGGGAGAATTTGAGTGCCACTGACCATAATTCAGTCAGATTCAAGATGGTTATGGATAAGGACAAGAATAGGCCTGGAATAAAAGTTCCGATTTGGGGAAAAGCTAATTTTGCTAAATTCAGGAGTGATTTGGCCACAGTGGACTGGAAACAGCTACTTGTGGGTGACTCGGTGTCGGAACAGTGGGAGGCATTCATAGAGGAGATCCGAAAGGTTCAGGCCAAACATGTGCCCTTGAAGAAAAAGGCTGGGAAAAATAATTCTAGAGCCGCCTGGATGTCTAAGGACTTACAGGGGAGGATTAAGTAAAAAAGGGACACTTATGTCAGACATCAATGGCTAAATACTTTAGAATCTTTAGAGGAATATAGAAAATTACGAGGCAAAATTGAAAAGGATATTAGAAACACTAAAAGAGAGCACAAGTAATCATTGGCCAATAAAATTAAGGAAAACCCTAAGATGTTCTATAAATATATTAAGAGTAAGAGAGTAACTAAGGAAAGGGTAGGGCCTATTAGAGACCATGAGGGTAATCTTTGTGTGGAGGCGGAAGATGTTGGTAGGTTTCTAAACAAATACTTTGCATCTGTTTTCACAAAGGAAAGAGGTAATGCAGATACTGCTATAGAGGAGGAGTGTGATATTCTGGATGAAATAAATATAGTGAGAGAGGAAGTAGTAAGGGGGTTTAGCAGCTTTGAAAGTAGCTAAGTCCCCAGGCCTGGATGAAATGCATCTCAGGTTGTTGAGTGAAGTGGAAAGGAAATAGCAGAGGCCTTGACCATCAGCCTTATGGCTAAAGAGATCAAGAGGTATGGAGAGAAAGCAGGAATGGGGTACTAAAGTTGCAAAAGTGATCAGCCATGATCATATTGAATGGTGGTGCAGGCTCGAAGGGTCGAATGACCTACTCCTGTACCTATTTTCTATGTTTTCTATGTTTCCAGTCCTCTTTGGATATGGGCATGGTGTCGGAGGATTGGAGGACTGCTAATGTAGTATGCTTGTTTAAGAAGGGAAAAAGGGATAGGCCGAGTAATTACAGGCCTGTCAGCCTAATGTCAGTGGTGGGAAAATTATTGGAAAAATTCCTGAAAGACAGGATAAATCTGCATTTGGATAGGCAAGAATTAATTAGGGACAGTCAGCACAGATTTGTTAAGGGAAGATCGTGCTTGACTAACCTGATTGCATTTTTTGAGGAAGTAATCAAGAGAGTCGATGAGGGTAGTGCGTACGATGTAGTAGATATGGACTTTAGCAAGGCTTTTGATAAGGTCCCGCATGGTAGACTGATCATGAAGGTTAAAGCCCATGGGATCCAGGGCAAAGTGGCAAGTTGGATCCAAAATTGGCTTGGAAGCAAAGGGTAATGATTGATGGATGTTTTTGTGAGTGGAAGGATGTTTCCAGTGGGGTTCCGCAGGGTTCAGTACTGTGTTGCTTGCTTTTTGTGGTATATATCAACGATTTAGATTTGAATATAGAGAGTATGATTAAGAAGTTTGCAGACGACACTAAAATTGGCTGTGTGGTTGATAATGAAGAGGAAAGTCATGGGCTGCAGGAGGATAGCAATCTACTGGTCAGGTGGGTAGAGCAGTGGCAAATGGAATTTAATTCAGAGAAGTGTGAGGTGATGGACTTTGGGAGGGCTAATAAGGAAAGGGTATATACATTAAGCGGTATAGATGAACAAAGTATAGATGAACAAAGGGACCTTGGAGTGCTTGTCCACAGATCCCTGAAAGTAGCAGGCCAGGTGGATAAGGTGGTTAAGAAGGCATACGGAATGCTTGCCTTTATTGGCCAAGGCATAGAATATAAGAGCAGGGAGGTTATGCTTAAATTGTATAATACTTTGGTTAGGCCATCTGGAGTACTGCGTGCAGCTCTG
Source organism: Pristiophorus japonicus (assembly GCF_044704955.1). Taxonomy (NCBI): domain Eukaryota; kingdom Metazoa; phylum Chordata; class Chondrichthyes; family Pristiophoridae; genus Pristiophorus; species Pristiophorus japonicus. Next base: position 79,472,644 of record NC_091989.1, on the reverse strand, counting down.
GTCACCATATTATAGGAAGGACGTGATTGCACTAGAGAGGGTGTAGAGGAGATTTACTAGGAGGCTGCCTGGAATGGAGAATCTTAGTTATGAGGACAGATTGGATAGGCTGGGTTTGTTCTCATTGGAACAGAGGAGGTTGCTAGGAGACCTCATCGAGGGGTACAAAATATTGAAGAGCCTGGACATAGTGGATAGTAAGGGTCTATTTCCATTGGTGGAGGGGGCTATTACAAGGGGACATAGTTTTAAGGTGGTTGGTGGAAGGTTTAGAGGGGATTGTGGGGGGGGCTTCTTTACGCAGAGGGTTGTGGGGATCTGGAACTCGCTGCCTGGAAGAGTGGTGGATGCAGAAACCCTCACCACTTTTAAGAGATGGTTGGATGGGCACTTAAAGTATTATACCCTGCAAGGTTATGGACCTAGAGCTGGTAATTGGGATTAGACTAGATGACCTTTTGTTGGTCAGCGCAGATATAATGGTAAATACTGCAGGGAATACAATACAGCCAGGGTAATCTCCTGGATTAATTTTGACTGCCTGGATGGGTCGGAGAGGAATTTTCCCAGATTTTTTCTCCCTAAATTGGCCGGGGTTTTTATCTGGTTTTTGCCTCTCCCAGGAGATCACATGGCTCCAGTTGGGGTGGAGTGTAGATGTTTTTAGTATAAGGTGTGTTGCAGTGGTGTAGGACGGACTGGTTGGGCTGGGTGCTCTTTGCCTTTCTGTCATTCTTCATGGGTTTGTATGTAACCTTTAGGGCTGCTGACGAAGGGCCATGCGGCTCTTTGTCGGTCGGCGTAGACATGATGGGCTGAAATAGCCTCCTTCTGCACTGTAAATTTCTATGTTTCTATATTCTATTTTCTCCCTCTTTGTCAATTTCTTGGTCATCCTTTGCTGGTTTTTAAAATTCTCCAAATCCTTTGGCTTACTACTCTTCTTGGCAACATTATAAGCCTCTTATTTTAATCTAATACTACCCTTAACCTCTTTAGGTAGCCATGGATGGATCATTTTTCCCATGCAGTTTTTATATCTCAATAGAATGTACAGTAATTTCATAGTAAGGAATCTTGGAGAGAAGAGTGATCATAATATGATGAATTTCACATTGAGTACGAGAGTGACGTACTTATTTTCTTTTGATATTTCTTTACATGTTCGCAATTGCTTATCTACCATCATACTTTTTAATCTAATTGCCTAATCTACCTCAGCCAACTCACCCCTCATATCTATGTAATTGGCTTCATTTAAGTTTAATACTCTAGTTTCCTACTTCAGTACGTCACTCTCGGACTCAACCTGAAATTCTATCATATAAGGATCACTCTTCCCCACAAGATTGCTTCCTATGAGATTACTAATTAACCCTGTCTCATTACACAAGAGAAGTTCAAAAAGACTCTTTCCTAGATGGTTCCATATTGTATTGTCTCGACTGCATTCCATGAACTTGTCCTCCAAACTACTTTTGCCAATTTTATTTGTCCTGTCTATATGAAGATTAAAGTCCCCATAATTATTGCATTATCTTTGTAACAAGGCAAGGTAAGTACCTCATAGCATCGAACCTAGTTCTATTTTTAGGTAACATAACTATGTCTTCTGGCCCTCCCTAACCTATCTGGCTCAAATAACCATGGATCAAGTCTAATCCTTTCATTATTTTAACAATTTCAATCAAATCTCCTCAACGTGTATACTTTTACAGAGTAAAAGACCCAGCTCTCAAAGCTCTTTAAACTAGGTATCAACCTAGGGCCACTGTCCTCCTGTGAACATTTCTAAAGCCTGGAAATCAACCACCATGTGAGGGCATGAAAACTGGACACATGATTCTTGATAAAGGCTGACCAAGGCCTTTTAGAGAGAGACTGAATTGTATTTCTTGTCTTGTATTTAATTGTCCTGGATAGAAAAGGGTTAATATGTGGTTTAAAGAACAGCAGAGAATCCCATGCATTTGCCTTCTCTATTGAAATACTTGAATGGGCTTCAGCTTCTCATGCTTCAGACACTCACAGAGAAAACAAAATGGTACCATTAAAGACTAGCCCATTGATACTTAATTGAAGCCTGGTCAGGCAACCTTGGGAAAATAAGAGGGCTGTTAAAAATGGAGCAAAACAGCATGGTGGAATGTGAGATTATCCTCACCCATGTCAATCAAGTATTGTAGATCACCCATAGGTCACTACTCTGTAGTTAGACATCTGTGCAGTTGACTGTATAGATATTTTGATAAGTAATGTAGCTCAGAAAGGTATAAAAAGATTGCAAATTATCACAAAAATTTGGATTTGATCTGGGAAGTTTGAGTTCAAGGACTGTATATTTGTGGGTTTTTGAGGGTATTTAGAGGGATTAGCCAATGTAAGAGTTAAATGACCCTAAGCTTTTCTCTAAAGCTACTGTTCTACAAAAGCACACTGCGATGGACTGTCTGCTGACTCCAGGCAGGTGCAGGATTAGAAGTGTTCTTGTTATTGCAAAAACAAATTATTATTGCTAGAAGAGAGGGGAAAAGAACAGGGCAAGACTTAGAACTATTTTAGAGACATAGAGAGGGGAAGAGGTTTAGGGAAGGAATTCCAGAGTTTGGGGCCGAGGCAGCTGAAGGTTTGGTCATCAATGGTGAAGCGATTCAAATGGGGATGCGCAAGAGGTCAGAATTTGAGGAGCACAGAGATCTCGGAAGGTTGTAGGGCTGGAGGAGGTAAGGAGGGTTGAGGCCATGGAGGAATTTGAAAACAAGAATGAGATTTTAAAAATTGAGGCACTGCTGGACTGGGAGTCAATGTAGGTCAGTGAGCACAGGGTTCAAAGGTGAAGGTGACTTGCTGCAAGTTAGGATACGGTTAGCAGAGTTTTGAGTGAGCTCAAGTTTATGGAAGGTGAAAGATAGGAGGCCGGTCAGGAAAATGTTGGAATAGTCAAGTTTAGATGTAACAAAGGCATGGATGAGGATTTCAGAGCAGATGAGCTGAGGCAGGGGCAGAGTTGGACGAGGTTAAGGAAGTGGAAGTAAACGGTCTTGGTGATGGCGTGGCTATGTGGTCGGAAGGTCATCTTGGGGTCAAATACAACACCAAGGTTGTGAATGGTCTGGTTCAGCCTTGGAGTGTTGCCAGGGAAAGGAATGGCTTGGGAACGGAGTTTGTAGCAGAGACTGAAGACAATGGCCTCGGTCTTCCCAACATTTAGTTGGAGGAAATATCTGCATTTGCTTTGATACTTTCAATTATATCAATCCTATGATGTAATTATTGTTAGCACAGCATCATTAAAACCTCTTTAATATTTTGGGAGTTCAGCAGAATCTTCCCCATGGAATTCTTCAAAGGCCCAATAGAGCCCTTAATGCTTTAACTCTTCAGATAGCTGAAATAGAGCTTACTAGTACAACCACGACTCTCCACTGTCCTCTTCTTCAGTGTATCTTTTGGCTGCTCTGAAAACGTTCAGATGAATTTAAAACCAATCCCTGTTCTGCTGAGAGTTAGTTTCCTTAAGCCTGTAAAAGTCTAATTTGTCTTTGGACATAAACTTGTTTTTGTTTTATCAAAAGATTTAAATTAGTTGTGGGGGCGAAGGTCATCAGGATAAACCACATACAGAGCTGTTAAGGTTCAGGATAAACTCCGGATGCGCTTATTTGTATTGCAAAAATGGGCACCATGCTCCACCCTTTGTCTATGATTGGTTCCCTTGGTGGATAAGTCACACCCTGAAGTTTCACAGGAATGTGTAACTGGAATCACCCATCCCACTGACTTAGTAAATTGTAACTCGATCTACTTTGACTTCCTGAAGCGATAGAGGACAGAGCTCACCAGAAGACAGCAAGGGCCAGCCAAAGTGCCTTACTTCAGTCCATGTGCATGCCTCCCCCAGCCGAAGTCCTGTACCCCAGCATGGTGCATACCTCCTCCAGCTGAAGTGCCTTACCCTAGTCCAAGTACATCCCTCCCCCAGCCACAGTGCCTTACTCTAGTCCAAGTGCGTGCCTCCCCCAGCTGAAGGGTCTTACCCCAGTCCAAGTGCATCCCTCCCCCAGCCAAAGTGCCTTACCTCAGTCCAAATGCATCCTTTCCCCCCTCATCCCACCATAGATGGGTTAGGCATTGTATATGGATTGTTAACAGGTTTATTGGGTATGAAGTGAATAGTGACAGTGTCATGACATCTGGATATCATCCACTCCAACAATGTCCCTTGTAGGGGTTTGGAAGAACGTGATCCGTCTTCCCAGAGTTCCCTCTCTCTCCTCCGATTCCCACCCCCCCACCCATGTCTCTGCACCCCCGCAGTCTCTCTCGCTCTCTCTCCCTCCCCCCAGTCTCTCTCTCTCCCCCCCGCCCCCAGTCTCTTGCTCTCTCCCTCCTCCAATCTCTCTCTTTCGCCCTCTTGACCCTTCCCACCGCCACTCTCGGCCGCCCACGGGCCCTCTCAGCCACCGCTCATGGCAGCCCGCCACTGCCCTCAGCCTCCCGAGAGGGGTCGGGGCCTGAGCGAGGGAGAGAGTTGGAGTCTGGGCCTGAGCGGGCGAAGAGAGTCGGGGGAGAGAGAGTCGGGGCTGGGGACTGAGCGGACGAAAAGAGTCGGGGGGGAAGAGAGTCGGGGCCGGGAATGGAACGGGCAGAGAGTCGGGGTCAGGGCCTGAGCGGGCAGAGAGTCGGGGGCGAAGAGAGTCGGGGTAGGGACTGAGCGGGCAGAGAGTCGGGGGCGAAGAGAGTCGGGGTAGGGACTGAGCGGGCAGAGAGTCGGGGTCAGGGCCTGAGCGGGCAGAGAGTCGGGGGCGAAGAGAGTCGGGGTAGGGACTGAGCGGGCAGAGAGTCGGGGTCAGGGCCTGAGCGGGCAGAGAGTCGGGGGCGAAGAGAGTCGGGGTAGGGACTGAGCGGGCAGAGAGTCGGGGGCGAAGAGAGTCGGGGTAGGGACTGAGCGGGCAGAGAGTCGGGGGCGAAGAGAGTTGGGGCCGGGGACTGAGCGGGCAGAGAGCTGGGGGCGAAGAGAGTCGGGGCCGGGGACTGAGCGGGCAGAGAGCTGGGGGCGAAGAGAGTCGGGGCCGGGGACTGAGAGGGCAGAAAATCGGGGCTGAGGCCTGAGCGGGCAGAGAGTCGGGGCCAGGGACTGAGCGGGCAGAGAGTCGAGGCCTGAGCAGGCAGAGAGTCGGGGCCTGAGCGGGCAGAGAGTCGGTGCCGGGGCCAGAGCGGGCAGAGAGTCGGGGCATGAGCGGGCAGAGAGTCGGGGCTAGGGCCTGAGCGGGCAGTCGGTGCCAAGGCCTGAGCGGGCAGAGAGTTGGGGCCAGGGCCTGAGCGGGCAGAGAGTCGGGCCTGAGCGGGCAGAGAGTTGGGGCCAGGGCCTGAGCGGGCAGAGAGTCTGGGCCGAGGCTTGAGCGGGCAGAGAGTTGGGGCCAGGGCCTGAGCGGGCAGAGAGTCGGGACCGAGGCTTGAGCGGGCAGAGAGTTGGGGCCTGAGCGGGCAGAGAGTCGGGGCCTGAGCGGGCAGAGAGTTGGGGCCAGGGCCTGAGCGGGCAGAGAGTCGGGCCTGAGCGGGCAGAGAGTCGGGGCCTGAGCGAGCAGAGAGTCGGGGCCTGAGCGGGCAGAGAGTTGGGGCCGGGGCCTGAGCGGGCAGAGAGTCGGGGCCTGAGCGGACAGAGAGTCGGGGCCAGGGCCTGAGCGGACAGAGAGTCGGGGCCAGGGCCTGAGCGGGCAGAGAGTTGGGGCCGGGGCCTGAGCGGGCAGAGAGTCGGGGCCTGAGCGGACAGAGAGTCGGGGCCAAGGCCTGAGCGGGCAGAGAGTCGGGGCCAGGGCCTGAGCGGGCAGAGAGTTGGGGCCAGGGCCTGAGCGGGCAGAGAGTCGGGCCTGAGCGGGCAGAGAGTTGGGGCCAGGGCCTGAGCGGGCAGAGAGTCTGGGCCGAGGCTTGAGCGGGCAGAGAGTTGGGGCCAGGGCCTGAGCGGGCAGAGAGTCGGGACCGAGGCTTGAGCGGGCAGAGAGTTGGGGCCTGAGCGGGCAGAGAGTCGGGGCCTGAGCGGGCAGAGAGTTGGGGCCAGGGCCTGAGCGAGCAGAGAGTCGGGGCCTGAGCGGGCAGAGAGTTGGGGCCGGGGCCTGAGCGGGCAGAGAGTCGGGGCCTGAGCGGACAGAGAGTCGGGGCCAGGGCCTGAGCGGGCAGAGAGTCGGGGCCAGGGCCTGAGCGGGCAGAGAGTCGGGACCAGGGCCTGAGCGGGCAGAGAGTCGGGGCCTGAGTGTTGGGGCCAGGGCCTGAGTGGGCAGAGAGTCGGGACCAGGGCCTGAGCGGGCAGAGAGTCGGGGCCTGAGCGGGCAGAGAGTTGGGGCCAGGGCCTGAGCGGGCAGAGAGTCTGGGCCGAGGCTTGAGCGGGCAGAGAGTTGGGGCCAGGGCCTGAGCGGGCAGAGAGTCTGGGCCGAGGCTTGAGCGGGCAGAGAGTTGGGGCCAGGGCCTGAGCGGGCAGAGAGTCGGGACCGAGGCTTGAGCGGGCAGAGAGTTGGGGCCTGAGCGGGCAGAGAGTCGGGGCCTGAGCGGGCAGAGAGTCAGGGCCAAGGCCCGCGCGGGCAGAGAGTCGGGGCCTGAGCGAGCAGAGAGTCGGGGCCCGAGCGGGCAGAGAGTTGGGGTCAGGGCCTGAGCGGGCAGAGAATCGGGTCCTCAGTGGAGTCTCGGGCCTCAGATTCTGCTTCTCGGCACCATGTGGAGGAAATGATTCTGGGCCGGGAGAGCGGGGGGAAGCGGAGCATGACAGGGGGGCGAGGTTTGACAGACGCGGCATGGGGGATGCATATCTGTCAAAAAAAATGCAGTACAAATAGTTACATTGATAAACTCCTGGGGAAGGGGAGAGATGGATTGGAAGCCATGATATACTGCCAGCAAAGAGGAGTATGGGATACACACTGCAAACAACACTGTGCAGTATTTGTAGCTCAATATCAATCAAAAAAAAAATTAATGGCATATGAAACACTTTTATTTAGAGAATCCAGAATTGGTATTTCTTACCAGAGCACTATAGTACTTTCTGGGAGCACATATCTGATTCAGCTCAAAAGTTCATGGCCACAGCGGGTGAAAGCAGAATTTCCAGCATGGAAAGATTACAATTTATGTTACTATACAGATTACCAGAACTAGTGGTGGAGTAAGAAATTTTAATGGGTTTCAAGGAGGAACTGGACAGGTTTCTATCAACGAATGGGATTCAGTATTATTCAGAATGGACCATGGGAATACTGTGGATAGGTGGGCTAGATGGACCGAAAGTCTTTCCCTGAGAGCATGATTAAGGCCAGGAACTGGAGTCCTACGGGTCTGGCCAGGAACTGGAGTCTGACGGGTCTGGCCAGGAACTGGCGATGGGTAAAAATGTGAACACCTACATTTACAGTTAGATTTGCTCGTTTCCTTTTTGAAGCACAAGCGAGTTCAAACTGTTGTGAATTAGATTTACATTTCGGCTTTTTGACTACTCAGCAATAATTCACTTCAAAGAAAACCCTTCATTTTCACCATTGGAAATCTGTAATATGTGCTATGACATTCCTGTGCTGAGATCCAGTGTCATTGTACTGGAACTGTCACTCCCTTATCATTCAGGGGTCTGTCTATCTCCGTCTTGGACGTGTTCAATGACCCAGCCTCCACAGCTCTCTGGGGCAGAGAATTCCATGGATTCGCGACCCTCTGAGAGAAGAAATTCCTTTGCATTTCCATTTTAGGTGGGCGACCCCTTATTCTGAAACTATGCCCCCTAGTTCTAGATTCCCCCACGAGAGGCAACATCCTCTCAGCATCTACCCTGTCAAGCCCTCTCAGAATCTTATAGGTTTCTTATCTTATCTTAATTTAACTCTGTTTCTCTTTCCACAGATGCTGCCTGACCCGCTGAGATTTCCAGCATTTCCTGTTCTTATTTCAGATTCCAGCATCCGCAGTATTTTACTTTTGTTGCACTTAATTACTGTGGTTTAACATTTGGTCATCGAGCTGATTGACGGGGCAGTTTAATGGAGCAGGTTGTTTAGTGGGAGGAGGGGGTGGGACCGGGTGTTCAATGATTTACAAGTCTGTTAATACCTTGGACTTGTCCGTGACATTCTTGGAATCCAAAGTGAATGGCTTCAATTAGCAAACAGTTCGAAGAGGTTTGACTGTTTACTTTACAAGCAGAGTGCCAGACTCACACGTAAAGCACGGCCAGTCAAAATCCTCTTTTGCAAATGAATTCCGTGTTGGAAGCGACTCCTTGCGATGGAAATAAGATGCTGCCCATGTCTGCTGTCAAAGGACAGAAGGGAAGCTTTGCATTTATATAGTGCCTTTCACAACCACTGGACGTCCCAAAGCGCTTTACAGCCAATTAAGTACTTTTGGAGTGTAGTCACTGTTATAATGTGGGAGCAGAGCTGGTCTCCAGTCGTCTTGGGTAATCCTTGCCACTGGACCAAGACCTAGTAGCTTTGTCAAGCCCATGTGGTGGCTGGTGCTCAACGCCCACCACACGTTAAAAAAATCCACGCACAGACATCTTCCACCCTTCAACATGCAGTTCGCGACCTGGAATATTAGGTTCTTCATTGAAACACCTGTGAACTCATTGAACTCATCCCTTTTTGGTGTGGAAGCAAGTCATCCTCGATTCGAGGGACCGCCTAAGAAGAAGAAGAAGACTGGAACTGCATGCTGATTCTCAGGAAAAACACAGTACCAGTAACAGGCTTTGCACCTAATGCGACGCAAGAGGAATTTTAACACGGGAAGTGCCATTCACAGCACCACCTGCAAGCCTGACACAGGAGTTTTCAATGCATTTTAAAATGGAATATTGTAACCCATTCAGCATTTTTAATCTACAATAGATGTGCAGTAACATTTCTCTTGAGCTCCACTAAAGATTAAAAGATGCTCCTTTTCTTAAAAAGGTAAAATAAGTTTGGAAGTCATTAATTAAAACAAAGCAAAGCCATGGTCACATGTTCAAAAGCACATTTGGAAAATTTAATTTGGCGGGAATTTTAACCTAAAAAAAGGTAGGTTGGGAATGTGGGGGTAGTTAAAGTGTTAAAAATTGGAGTCCCGTCTTGAACCCGCCTCCCGCCTGCCAATTTCCAGGCGGAATGGGAGGTGGGATAGGGGCGGGCAGCCAAACCGGTGTCGGGAAACGGGGCGTCTATTTTATTATAATGAGGCTGGAAGCCTCTTCTTTAACCTCCATTTTGTTTTTAACTGTAGTTGTCATGTATTCAACCAGCATTGTAACCCATGTATAATCTGACCTAAGTTGTACACTGTGAGAACACTGACCACTAGGTGGTGAACTTGTGGGAGACACTCCTAAACTAGACCTTCAGATATAAAAGGGGAAGCTCCACCCACTTCCATCACTTGAGAGCTATGAAATAAAGGATAGGTCACAGACTGACCTTCTCTCAAGCATGGGCCTCGTGTGCATTTATACTGTATAGTAAGGACGTATCAATGGCGACAAGAAACTGGGATTTAAACCACGCGAGCATGGCCACTAGCAGAACAGATGAGAGGTACTGTGTTAAGGAATGGTTGGGACAGAGATTCAACATTGTTAAAGCAGCACACAGTTCTCCAGGCAGACAAGGGCAGTCGGGCATGCCCCAACATGTAGTCGAACCCAGAGGGGGAGTTCGACAGAGACAATGGCAAGCTGAACGGCGATTCATGCCATTGCAAGGGACAATGTGGCCAGTAATGGGGCCATCAACACCTGTTAATGGCGCACTCAAGGGCAATAACAGGGGCAGTCAGGGACGATCGACCGGCAAGGGACCTTTGTTTCAAACAGCAGCTCATGCTGGAGACGTGGAGGCACACACTCAGCCGGAGTTTGCAGAGGTGAGCAAAATACCTGCAGAAATTGCAGAAATGAACGCTGGGGGAAATCGCTGGAAGCTGAAGTTCAGCGAGTTCATGTAGAGCACATATACAGTTCATACACCAGGACGCCACCGATAATGATGAAAGTGCTCCTCAATGGCATCGCAGTATCAATGGAGCTAGACACGGGGGCCAGCCAGTCCCTGATGGGTATCAAATAGTTCGAAAAGTTGTGGGCATCCAAATTATCGCCGATTGACGCACAGCTACGGACTTACACAAAGCAGATTATTCCGGTGCTAGGCAGCGCCACAGTAGTCGTGACCCACAAAGATTCTGAGAACAGACTGCCACTCTGGATTGTCCCAAGAGACGGTCCCGCACTACTGGGGAGGAGTTGGCTTGTTGTCATGAACTGGAAATGGGGCGATGTCAATGCAATTTCCTCTGTGGAGCGAGTATCATGCTCAAAGATCCTGGACAAATTTGACTCATTATTTCAACCCGTCATTGGCACTTTCATGGGGGCCAAGGTAGTGATTCACATAAACCCGGACACCAGGCCAGTACACCACAAGGCCAGAGCAGTGCCGTACGTGATGCGGGAAAAGGTAGAAGGCGAATTGGACCGCCTGCTGAGGGAAGGCATCATCTCACCTGTTGAATTCAGTGACTGGGCGAGCCCGATTGTGCCGGTGCTCAAGGCGGATGGGTCGGTCAGGATTTGTGGCGATTACAAGGCCACCATCAATCGGGTGTCACTCCAAGACCAGTACCCGGTACCGAGAGCGGAGGACCTCTTTGCGATGCTATCCAGTGGCAAACTTTTTTCAAAATTGGACCTGACCTCAGCTTACACGACCCAGGAGCTGCCGAGTTAGTCGAAGAAGCTGACCACCATCATGACACACAAGGGGTTGTTTGAGTACAACAGATGTCCGCTCGGGATTCGCTCGGCCGCCGCGATCTTCCAACGAAATATGGAAAGCCTCCTCAAGTCGATTCCAGGGACGGTGGTTTTTCAGGACGACATCCTCATTACGGGTTACGATACTGAAGAACACCTCCACAACCTGGAGGAGGTGCTACGCAGACTGGACCGGATAGGACTGCGACTGAAAAAGGCGAAGTGCGTCTTCCTAGCTCCAGAGGTAGAATTCCTAGGGATGAGGGTAGCAGCAGACGGGATCAGCCCTACTGCATCCAAGACGGAAGCAATCCAGAGAGCACCCAGACCCCGTAACACGACGGAGCTGCATTCATTCCTGGGGCTCCTGAACTATTTTGGTACCTTTCTTCCCAAATTGAGCACGCTGCTAGAGCCGCTACACGTGCTCCTATGCAAAAGTCGCGAAAGGGTCTGAGGGGACAGCCAGGAAAGGGCTTTTAACAGAGCACGCAATTTGTTATGTCCCAACAATCTGTTAACGCTATATGACCCATGTAAGAAACTTATTTTAACGTGCGATGTGTCGTCCTATGGTGTCGGTTGTGTGTTGCAGCATGTCAATGCCAAGGGTCAGTTACAGCCGGTAGCTTATACCTCCAGAAGTCTGTCCCAGGCAGAAAGGGGCTACGGGATGGTAGAAAAGGAGACGCTCGCATGTGTATATGCGGTAAAGAAAATGCACCAGTACCTGTTTGGCAGGAAATTTGAGCTGGAGACAGATCACAAACTCCTAACGTCCCTTTTGGCCGACAACAAGGCCATAAATGCAAACGCATCGGCCCACATACAGAGGTGGGCACTCACGTTAGCCGCCTTTGACTACACAATTCGGCACAGACCGAGCACCGAAAACTGCGCCAAGGCACTCAGCAGGCTCTCACTAGCCACCACTGAGGGGGCTACCGAGCATGCTGCTGAGATGGTCATGGCTGTTGAAGCTTTCGGAAGCGAAGGCTCACCCGTGACAGCCCGTCAGATTAAAGTCTGGACAAATAGTCTAGTCAAGAAATGTGTCCTGAATGGGGACTGGGCAGCCACGTACAGGGCATGCCCTGAGAAATTTAAACCATTTCACAGGCGCAAGGATGAACTCTCGATTCAGGCCGATTGCCTACTGTGGGGAAACCGCGTAGTCATGCCCCAGATGGGTAGAGAGGTGTTCATCAGAGAACTCCACAATGAGCACCTGGGCATTGTCACGATGAAGGCAATTGCCAGGTTACATGTTGGTGGCCAGGGATAGACGCAGATCTGGAACTTTGTGTTCGCAGGTGCAACATGTGTGCCCAGCTGGGAAATGCGCCTAGTGAAGCCCCGCTTAGCCCCTGGCCATGGCCCGCCAAGCCTTGGTCACGCATCCATGTGGACTACGCAGGTCCTTTCATGGGAAAAATGTTTTTGGTTGTAGTAGACGCCTACTCCAAATGGATCGAGTGTGACATTTTAAATTCAAGCACATCCTCTGCCACGGTAGAAAGTCTACAGGCAATGTTCGCCGCCCACGGTCTACCGGACATCTTGGTTAGCGACAATGGCCCGTGCTTCACAAGCACTGAATTCCAGGACTTCATGGCAGGCAATGGAATTAACCATGTTCGAGCGGCACCGTTCAAACCGGCCTCAAACGGCCAGGCAGAACGAGCAGTGCAGATAATCAAACAGGGGATGCTCAGAATCCAAGGGGGTTCCCTACAAAGACGCTTATCACGCCTCCTGTTGGCCTACAGATCCCGACCACACTCGCTCACAGGGTTTCCACCCGCAGAGCTGCTAATGAAAAGGACGCTCAAAAACCAGTTATCCCTTATACACCCCACCATGAAAGAAATTGTCGAGAGCAGGGGCCAGTCACAATATGACTACCATGACAGGAATGCGAGGGCGCGATGTATTGATGTAAATGATCCTGTTTTTGTCCTCAACTATGCTGCAGGGCCCAAATGGCTCGCAGGCATTGTGGTTGCCAAAGAGGGAAATATGATTCTGGTAGTTAAACTTACCAATGGACAAATCTGCCGCAAACATGTGGATCAAACAAAAAGGAGGTTCAGCAACCCCATAGAAGAAGCAGAGGAAGAACACGATGTAGAGTTCACTCCACCACAGGTGACCAAACACAGGAACCAAAGGGAGGAGAGCCCAGTCACTGTGGGCAGTCCGGACAGGCCTGAGGCACCGCAAACAGCAAACACTCAGGCCAGCGCCCAACAACTGGAGCCCCAACTCAGGCGCTCTACAAGGGAGCGTAAACCACCAGAGAGACTCAACCTGTGATCCCAATAAGACTTTGGGGGTGGAGGTGATGTCATGTATTCAACCAGCATTGTAACCCATGTATAATCTGACCTAAGTTGTACACTGTGAGAACACTGACCACTAGGTGGTGAACTTGTGGGAGACACTCCTCACCTAGACCTTCAGATATAAAAGGGGAAGCTCCACCCACTTCCATCACTTGAGTGCTATGAAATAAAGGACAGGTCACAGACTGACCTTCTCTCAAGCATGGGCCTCGTGTGCATTTATTCTGTATAGTACGGACGTATCAGTAGCTGGACGGGTTTTGCACACCTCATAAAACTCGACAGCTACAGCAAGCCAAGAACTGCTGGATCCAGGAGGTAATGCCTTTATACCTAACTCGTGGATCCAGGGTCCCTGCCTAAACCAAACCCCGCGATCGAAAACCCCCCGCAGGCCTCCAATCACCGCCCCCAACAGGCCTCCGATCCCCACAAGGCCACCCCTCTCGCCCACCCCGCAGGCCTCCTAACATCACCACGAGATTGTACCCCCAAGCCCCCCCCCCCCCCATGAGGCCTCTGAACACCACCACGAGGCCGCCCCCATCCTGGCCTACGTCCACCCTCACCCCTTTCTGCTCCCAACCCCGATCTTCCTTGCACCCGCCGATCATTAGCAAACACCCTCCGCCCCTCCCCCCAATCCCACTGGTCCTGGCCCACCCTGTGCTTCTCCGGCCATCCCCTGGCCTGTGATTCTCATCCAACGCCACCCCCCTTGCTTCTCTGACCACCCCCACTCGATCCCTCCTCTGTGCGGCCTAGTGCTGCAGGCCTACCCGTCCGCAGTCAGCCAGCCTTGCAATCTGAAACAAAAGCAACATACTGTGGATGCTGGAAATGTGAAACGGAAGCAGAAAATGCTGGAAATACTCAGCAGGTCAGGCAGCATCTGTGAAGAGAGAGAGAGTTAACGTTTCAGAGCAATAATCGTTCATCAGAGTTGGAAAAGGTTAGTGGTGTAACAGGTTTTAAGCAAGTACAGAGGCAGGGAAAGGGGGAGGGGAGGAAAGAACAAAAGGGAACGTCTTTGATAGGGTGGAAGACAGTAGAGATTAAATGACAAAAAGGATGATGGTGCAAGGCAAAAGGAGATGGTAATGGGACAAGTAAAGAAACAAAAGATGGGTCTAGAGTTGGTGAGAACTCAGTTCTGACAAGGTCATCGACCTAAAATGTTAACTTTGTTTCTCTTTCCACAGATGCTGCTTGATCTGTTGAGTATTTCCAGCATTTTCTGTTTTTATTTTAGCCTCTCAATCAAGCTGGCTGTGGGTGGGAAACAGAGGCATCCCATTCAAATCAGGCCCTGCCATTAAAGTGGTAGGGCAAGAGAGAAATCCATTCTCCCTGGTTTCTCTTTCCCATTAAAATACAGCCTTTGGTTCCCAAATATTGCTGCGCCCGAGATACAGCTGAGGGAGCCCCGTCTCCAGAGCTCAGGAGTCAGAAAGGGCTGATTGAAGCTGGAGGTAGCAGGGTTTATCGAGCCTGAAACAGCTCTTTAAAAGTTTTTAATGAATTGGTTTCGAACCCAGAAATGCATAAATGATCCTGGGTTGTAGATTGCGGTCGGAGGCTTCCTTCGCACGAATGCCTCTGACCCCCAAAAAAATCTACGAAACTGCCTGCTGGTCCCGGAGGAATGTACGATTCTAGTCTGAGGCCTTCAGTCGCTGCGCAGCGCACGGGGAGCTGTCTTTCACGTACGAATGCATCTGCTGGAATCACGCACGCCTGGATCACCAATCACTTTCTAGTATTCTCATTGATAAAAATAGGAGCTCTGTTTGTACGAGCTCCCATAAACTATCAATGAGAATAAACCCCTGAAACACCGAAATTCAATAAATTTAGAAAAAAAAAAATTTTTTGGAATTTTTTTTAAATGTGTTTTAATCGGGTTAAAAATAAACTTACATTAATCAACAGGGTTTTTCATATAAAAATGAATGATTAAATTAAATTTTTCTATGTTTTAAAAGTGTTACGCTGGTAAAAGTAGGTTATATGTCTGCTTTTACCAGGCATAAAAGTTTGAAGGACATTCGCTGGGCACGAGTTGGGCAAATAGCCTAATTTTACCGCACGGATGTCCATCTCCCAGGGATGCGTAGAATCTCTCTAAAGAAATTTTGACAGATGCGCATTGCGCCTCGAGAACCTGCTTTTGCGAGGCCTTGCCGGGTGTCAGGGTGGGATGAAGTTAATAGAGTGGGACGAGGCTTGCGTGGAACATAATTACTGCCATAGATCTATTGGGCCGAATAGCCTGTTTCTGTGCTGTAAATTAGATAATTTTATGTAATAGTTAATAAGCATATATAAAATATAATGACAGAGAAATTACCTGTGTCAACAGTGCTTGGACAGTCATAAGTTATCTTTTCTGGGATGTGGTTTATAGTTTCAGCAAGTTTGATGATAAGATAGGTCCGCCCAAGTTCAAATTTACTTTCAAGGTAATGACCATAAAGTGTACGTAGAACAGGAGACAAAGTGGTCTTGAGAAGCTGCTCAACTGCCTGTGAATGAATAAATAAATCAATTAAGCATAACAACAGCATGGCAAAACCATGTATAATCCACCCCAGGCCAAGGAAAATGGACTGCCTTTTTGGGACAAAGAAGTAGAGGGATATAGGGGCAAGGTCGCAAGAGGTAACTAAGGAGTGGAGGAGGCTCAGATGGAGTATAAACACTAGCATAAACCAGATGGGCCGAATAACCTGTGGATTCTATGTAACATGAGGATCAACACCTCAAAAGTGGCCATTAAGTTTTCTAATGAATATCAACAGGTGTAAGATAAACAAAAACATTTCAAAATCTTTACTCTTACCAGATTTTGATAGAAGTCTAGAATAGTTCATGGCCAATACAGTATGGTAATACTATGGAATCTTGTCCATTAATAACCATTTGCAGAACTTGAGCTATAGAGTAAGTTTATTTCTTAATTAGCTTAATTTGGCAATGACAACTGCATGAAATCAGCACATCTGATTAACAAGTTATATTTAGTATCATATAAACACATTGCCAATTCCCATAGCTAAAGTGTTGTTATATTAAGTGTACTGATTTGAGGCAGGTAACTGTTGAGAGTAATGCAGATGGAAGACCAGAGATATGC
Source organism: Pristiophorus japonicus (assembly GCF_044704955.1). Classification (NCBI taxonomy): domain Eukaryota; kingdom Metazoa; phylum Chordata; class Chondrichthyes; family Pristiophoridae; genus Pristiophorus; species Pristiophorus japonicus. Next base: position 79,456,392 of record NC_091989.1, on the reverse strand, counting down.
TGCTCACTCCACACTGTGCTCTGGCCACAAAGTGGAGCTTTAGTTTATCGTTTCAACAAGCTCTCGTCAACACCAGTCATGTACCAGCTAATGATCAAAGGAATCGGATAATCCAGTTGGCTCTCTGGTATCAATAAAATGATTGAAAAAGATAGATTGCCTACTTGACAAGGTCCTTTTCATTCATTGGGCCTGAGGTGATGTAGTGGTTATGGTATAGGGATGACAACCTAGAGACAAGAAATTCAAACCCCATCATAACAAGTTGTAAAATGTAAATCATATAAATCCAACTGGGTCACTCGTGGCATGGCCTACATGTGATTCTTAAAGCCCTTCATCATCATCATAGGCAGTCCCTCGGAATCGAGGAAGACTTGCTTCCACTCTTAGCATGAGTTCTTAGGTGGCTGTACAGTTCAATACAAGAACCACAGTCTCTGTCACAGGTGGGACAGATAGTCATTGAGGGAAAGGATGGGCAGGGAGCCTGGTTTGCTGCACGCTCCTTCTGCTGCCTGCGCTTGATTTCTGCATGCTCTCGACGACGATACTCAAGGAGCTCAGCGCCCTCCCGAATGCACTTCCTCCACTTAGGGTGGTCTATGGCCAGGGACTCCTAGGTGTCAGTGGGGATGTCACACTTTATCAGGGAGGCTTTGAGGGTGTCCTTGTAACATTTCCTCTGCCCACCTTTGGCTCGTTTGCTGTGGACGAGTTCCAAGTAGAGCGCTTGTTTTGGGAGTCTAGTGTCTGGCATGCGAACTATGTGGCCTGCCCAGCGGAGCTGATCAAATGTGGTCAGTGCTTCAATGCTGGAGATGTTGGCCTGATCGAGGACACTAATGTTTTTGCATCTGTCCTCCCAGGGGATATGCAGGATCTTGCGGAGACATGGCTGGTGGTATTTCTCCAGCGACTTGAAGTGTCTGCTGTACATGGTCCACGTCTCTGAGCCATACAGGAGGGCGGGTATTACTACAGCCCTGTAGACCATGAGCTTGGTGACAGTTTTGAGGACCTGGTCTTCAAACACTCTTTTCCTCAGGCAGCCGAAGGCTGTACTGGCGCACTGGAGGCGGTGTTGGATCTCGTCGTCAATGCCTGCTCTTGTTGATAGGAGGCTCCCTCTGTCATCTGTCGTTGAGCTACAGTACGTGGATGACACCTGCATCTGTGCACACACACAGGTTGAACTCCAGGACATAGTCGACGTTTTTACTGAGGCTTTTGAAAGTATAGGCCTTACGCTAAACATTAGTAAGACAAAGGTCCTCCACCAGCCAGTCCTCGCCGCACAGCACTGCCTCCCAGAGATCAAGATCCATGGCGTGGCCCTGGACAATGTGGACCACTTCCCCTAAAGCCCTTAGAGGAACTAAGGATAGACAATAAATACTGCTTTGCCCATATCCTAATAGCAAATTAAATTTGTGGTCTAGCAAAGAAAAATCAAATTCTACCTCAATAATATTGATTGTATTTCTTACCAGCAAATTATCAGTTATAAGTGTGCTTGATTGATCAAACTTTATTTGAACCTATAAGTAAAGAAATATTTACATTTTTCAATAGCTTTATGCAGTTTAACGGTTATCTAGAAAAATTGTTCTATTCCTAAGTAAATACAAGGAAAACAAGAGTGACAGGGCAGATTCACATTAGTAATTAATACACAACCTGATATGTCATTGTTGGGAAAAAAAGAGAGAGTGAAAGAGCAATAAAAGTGAAAAAAGAAAGTGAGAGCAGGAGCGAAAGAAAAAGCAAAAAAGAAATAAATTACATTTATAAAGCAATTTATGACATTTCAAAATGCTTTACAGCCAATGAATTACTTTTGCCGTGTAGTCACTGTTGTAATGGGGACATCAGCGGCAGGTCGGGGCCATAAAAGGAGCGGCGAGCGGCAGCCCGGGAGCAGCGTGGAGGTATGCCACTTCCAGGTACAGCGTGAGCTGGTGCAGGAGAGCAACGGCTGTGAAGAGTGACGTCAGAAGGTCCAGGTCGGTGATTGGAGCGTGGGCAGATACAGCAGGAGTGGCGAGAGACTGTAGAGGGATGTGATCGGGGCCCAGGGAAGGCGCGAGTTCGGGGCCAGTGGCCCAGGGGCAGCACGGATTAGCCCACACTGCGATATGTGTGTGCACTTTGGACTGTACAGCCACCTAAGAACTCATGCTAAGAGTGGAAGCAAGTCTTCCTCAATTCCGAGGGACTGCCTATGATGATGATGAGGTCCGTGCAGCAGAGCAGGTCTCCAGTCGTCCTGGGTAATCCTTGCCACTGCACCAAGATCTAGCTCTGTCAAGCTCTGTTAACCCCACGTTAAAAAAATTCACGCACAGGCATCTTCCACCCTTCAGGATGTAGTTCGGGTCCTTCATTGAAACACCTGTGAACTCGTCCTTTTTTTAATGTGGAAGCAAGTCATCCTCATTTCGAGGGACCGCCTATGATGATGATGAATGTGGGCAAATGCAACAGCCAAAGTGCACACAGGGGAAAGTTCCACAAATAGCAAATGATTGACCAGATAATCTTGACAGTACAATGTTTCATCATCATAGGCAGTCCCTCGAAATCGAGGAACTTGCTTCCACTCTAAAAGTGAGTTCTCAGGTGACTGAACAGTCCAATATGGGAATTACAGTCTCTGTCGCAGGTGGGACAGACAGTCGTTGAAAGAAAGGGCGGGTGAGGAGTCTGGTTTGCTGCACGCTCCTTCCGCTGCCAGCGCTTGATTTCTGCATGCTCTCGGCGACGAGACTCAAGGTGAGCAGCGCCCTCCCAGATACTCTTCCTCCACTTAGGGCGGTCTTTGGCCAGGGACTCTCAGGTGTCGGTGGGGATGTTGCATTTTATCAAGGAGGCTTTGAGGGTGTCTTTGAAATGTTTTCTCTGCCGTGTAGGAGTTCTGAGTAGAGTGCTTGCTTTGGGAATCTTGTGTCAGGCATGCAAACAATGTGGCCCGCCCAACGGAGCTGATCGAGTGTGGTCAAAGCTTCGATGTTGGCCTGATCGAGGACACTAATGTTGATGCGTCTGTCCTCCCAGGGGATTTGCAGGATCTTGCGGAGACATCGTTGGTGTTATTTCTCCAGCGATTTGAGGTATCTACTGTATATGGTCCATCTTTTTAAGCCATATAGGAGGGCGGGTATCACTACAGCCCTGTAGATCATAAGCTTGGTGCCAGATTTGAGGGCCTGATCTTCGAACACTCTCTTCCTCAGGCGACCGAAGGCTGCGCTGGTGCACTGTAGCTGATGTTGTACCTCGTTGTCAATGTCTGCCCTTGCTAATAATAGGCTCCTAAGGTATGGAAAGTGGTCCACATTTCCAAGGCCGCGCTGTGTATCTTGATGACTGGGCGACAGTGCTGTGTGGCAGGGTCAGGTTGGTGGAGGACCTTTGTCTTATAGATGTTTAATGTAAGGCCCATGCTTTCGTATGCCTCAGTGAAGATGTTGACTATGACTCGAAGTTCAGCCTCTGAATGTGTGCAGATGCAAGCACCGTTCACGTACTGTAGCTCGACGACAGAAGATGGGACAGTCTTGGATCTGGCCTGGAGATGACAAAGGTTGAACAGGTTCCCATTGGTTCTATAGTTTAGTTCCACTCCAGCGGGGAGCTTGTTGACTGTGACTTGGAGCATTGCAGCGAGGAAGATCGAGAAGAGGGTTGGTGCGATGAAGCAGCCCTGCTTGACCCCGGTCCATTTGTGGATTGGGTCTGTGGTGGATCACGGCTTGCATGTTGTTGTGGAGGAGGCGGAGGATGGTGATAAACTTTTATGGGCAGCCGAAACGGAGGAGGACACTCCATAGTCCCTCGCGGTTATCAGTGTCAAAAGCTTTTGTAAGGTCAAAGAAGGCCATGTACAAGGGTTGGTGCTGTTCCCTGCATTTCTCTTGCAGTTGTCACGCCGTAAAGATTATATCCGTTGTACCCTGTAGTGGACGGAATCCGCACTGCGACTCCGGGAGGAGCTCCTTAGCCACAGGGAGAAAACGGTTGAGGAGGATTCTAGCGATGACCTTCCCAGTGGCTGATAACAGGGAGGTTCCTCTGTAGTTGACGCAGTCGGACTTGTCCCCTTTTTTAAAGATGGTCACGATTACTGCATCTCTGAGATCTCCCGGCATGCTCTCCTCCTTGCAATGAGAGATGAAGTCATGCATTCATGCCAATAGTGCCTCTCCGCCATACATTAATGTCTCAGTGGGGATTCCATCCGCTCCCGATGCCTTGTTGTTTTTGAGCTGATGGATGGTCTTTTCTACTTCGTGCAATGTTTACCAGGACTACAGAAGCACCCTTCAAATAGTGTCATGGGATCCTTTACATTCACCTGAGCATAGTCTCTGTTTAATATCTCAACTGAAAAATTTCCGAAGATGCAGGTAACCCTCAGTACTGCACTGAAGCCTAGTTTATATGCTCAAGTCTCTCATCATCATCATAGGCAGTCCCTCGAAATCGAGGAAGACTTGCTTCCACTCTAAAAATGAGTTCTGAGGTGACTGAACAGTCCAATACGGGAATTACAGTCTCTGTCACAGGTGGGACAGACAGTGGTTGAAGGAAAAGGTGGGTGGTACTGGTTTGCTGCATGCTCCTCCCACTGCCTGCGCTTGGTTTCTGCATGCTCTCACCGATGAGACTCGAGGTGCTCAGCGCCCTCCCAGATGCACTTCCTCCATTTAGGGTGGTCTTTGGCCAGGGACTCCCAGATGTCGGTGGGGATGTTGCATTTATCAAGTCGGCTTTGAGGGTGTCCTTGAAATGTTTCCTCTGCCCACCTTGGGCTCACTTGCTGTGTAGGAGTTCCGAGTAGAGCACTTGATTTGGGAGTCTTGTGTCAGGCATGCGAACAATGTGGCCTGCCCAACGGAGCTGGTCGAGTGTGGTCAGTGCTTCGATGTTGGCCTGGTCGAGGACGCTAACGTTGGTGCGTCTGTCCTCCCAGGGGATTTGCAGGATCTTGCGGAGACATCATTGGTGGTATTTCTCCATCGATTGAGGTGTCTACTGTACATGGTCCACATCTCTGAGCCATACAGGAGGGCAGGTATTACTACAGCCCTGTAGACCATGGTGGCAGATTTGAGGGCCTGATCTTCGAACACTCTTTTCCTCAGATTTTTAAAAAATAAACACAAGCTAAAGAAGGAAATATTAAGAAGGGTGAGTAAATGCTTTGTGACTAAGAGGAGGGTTTTAAAGGACGAGAGAGAGAGGTGGAGAAGTTTAGGGTCGGAATTCCAGACCAAGTGGCTGAAGGTACAGCTGCCAATGTTGAGGTAAAGAGAGAAGGGTTACACAAGGGGCCAAATTTTGGAGGGGAAGGGGTGGTATTGGAAGGCTGAGGTGTTGGAGGGGAACAGGAGCCAATGTAAGTCAGCGAGCAGTAGTGAGTTTTGGATAAGCTGAACTTTACGGAGACTGAAGGATGGAAGGCCAGCCAGAAGATTGGTCTGGATGTGATAAAGGCATGGTCGAGGGTCTTATCATGCAGAGTCCTAACCTATTACTCCTACATGGTGCTACCTGAGTATCGGGAAGTTTCTGGGACTGTAGCAATGGTGTACTCAGGATTGTTGATGTACTTGCAGAACCTACTTTTGTTGTCATGTCGCCTGCATGTCCTATGCCTTCTGGGCCTAGGAGAGCAACTCCCTAATGTGCTGGCATTGGAGGGGGTTGCATCACTGCAGTCACAATGTCACTATCATAAGAAGCAACAACATCTTTGAGCGTCCTTGCAGTTCACTGGAGCTGGGCTCAGCTGAGCTAATGGTCTGTGAGAGAGCAGCCCAAATAGTCCCAATTAAGTGTTACCATCTCCCCCTAGACTACAAGCACATCCCTTTTCTGGTGCCTTACTCCTTGGGTGCCATAGAGCCTTTCTCTTCTTGCATTTATCTCTGTCAAACTGACTTCCACGGCAGCTTCAGAAAATCTTGGGGCTTTGACTATCACTGACGCTCCTGATGTCGCTCTCCCTTCTGCCACTGGAGTTGTAACTGAAGCTCTTTCTCTCTCTCCTCCTCCCTGTCTTCTGCTGCTAGCCCATATTTTCCTCCCACCCAGCAGATGAGAACCAGTCAGGCGTAGGTTTCCTGCATTACACCCTGCCTGAAGACTAAATTTGCTTCCCTCCACTGATAAAAGTGTGGTTAGGTACCTGCAGGACCACGTGAACAGTTGGAAATCAAGCCCCGCCACTTCTCTGACCAGGAACATCTAGGTCATAGTTTTTCCCTATTGATAAGTAATTTCCCGGTTATGCATCTATGCAGGATATGCACCAATCTTCTGCCAAAGTTACGGTAGCCGACCAGAAGAATCCCCAAGGAAATTCCCAGATCTTATCAAAATGCTCCATTATTTTGAATTCACCTTTCAAATCTCCTCTTAACCTTCTCTGTTCTAATGAAAACTGCCCCAATTTCTCTAGTCTGTTCTCATTAACTAAAACCTAAATGCCTAGCACCATAGTGAATCTCTTGTTCACCCTCTCCATGGCCTTTCTATCCTTCCTAAAGTACGGTGCCCAAAACTGGGCTCAATATTGTAACTTTCACCTCACCAACAATTTGTTTAATTGAAGTCTGTAATCTCCTTCAGCCCACAACCCTCCGAGATATCTGTACTCCTCTAATTCTGGTCTCTTGAGAATCCCCAATTTTAATCGCTCCAAAATTGGTGGCCGTGCCTTCAGCTGCCAAAGCCCTAAGCTCTGGAATTCCCTCCCTAAATCTCACTGCCTTTCGACCTCTCTTTCCTCCTTTAAGACGCTCTTAAAAACCTACCTCGTCATCTGCCCTAATATCTCCTTATGTGGCTTGGAGTCAAATTTTATTTTATAACGCTCTTGTGAAGCGCTTTGGGATGTTTTACTACGTTAAAGGCGCTGTATAAATACAAGCTGTTGTTGTTGTTGGAAACGAACAAAAAAAAGTAATCTCACGCATTTTCTGTGCTTCTAGCCTGCAGAGCAGCCAGTGACGCTTTGGAATATTTTTTGTTCTCCTCCTCCTTCCTGTTTTTCTACCATTGGCAGGGCTCTTTCAGCAGCAATGTTGTGCAACATGTAGCAGACTGTTACAACTAGCCATCTTTCAGTTTGGAATATGGGAAGGCTCTTCCTATGCATCATGGCATCACTTTTTTCAGGGGTTAACTTTTGGGGGCATCCGAAACGGAGGAGGACGCTCCATAGACCCTCGCGGTTGACAGTGTCAAAGGCCTTTGTAAGGCCATGTATAAGGGCTGGTGCTGTTCCTTGCATTTTTCCTGCAGCTGTCGCGCTGTAAAAGTCATGTCCGTTGTACCCCGAAGGGGACGAAATCCGCACTGCAATTCCGGGAGGAGCTCCTCAGCCACAAGGAGAAGATGGTTGAGGAGGACTCTCGTGACGACTTTCCCAGTGGCTGATAACAGGGAGATTCCTCTGTAGTTGCCGCAGTCAGACTTGTCCCCTTTTTTAAAGATGGTCACGATCACTGCATCTCTGAGATCTCCCTGCATGCTTTCCTTCCTCCAGATGAGAGAGATGAGGTCATGTATTCGCGCCAACAGTGCCCCTCCGCCATACTTCAGTACCTAGCGGGGATTCCATCCACTCCCATAGCCTTGTTGTTCTTAAGCTATCTTATGGCTTTTTCTACCTTGTGCAGTGCTGGGGTTTTACTGAGGTGGTCGGGGGTAGCATGCTGCAGGATGGAGTTGGGAACACTCAAGTCAAAGACAGAGCCTCGGTTAAGGAGATCTTCGAAGTGCTCCTTCCAGTGGGCCCTGACTGCCTCGGTGTCCTTGATGAGTGATTCCCCGTACTTGGCCAGCAGTGGGATGGGGCCTTGGGTGTTTGGACCGTAGGTGGCCTTGACTGCGATGAAGAATCCTCGCACATCATGGCTGTCGGCCAGCTGCTGAATCTCCTGTGCTTTCTCCATCCACCATCTGTTCTTTAGGTCCCGAGTTTTTTGTTGGACCTCGGCCTTAAGCCGTCTGTGATGCTGCCTTCCTGCTCCCGAGTTGGGTTGTTGTTTAAGGCTCAGAAATGCTCTGCACTTGCGATCTATTAGCTCTTGGATCTCCTGGTCATTCTCATAAAACCAGTCCTGGTGTTTCCTGTTTGAGTGACCGAGTGTCTCTTCACAGGCACTGGTTATGGAGGCATGGAGGGCAGACCAAGTGTTCACAAAGGTTGTTTCAAACACACGTGTATTTAACAAATCCAAATTTGGTTGACTTAATTATCTCATTCATTTCTAAATACTTACTTATTTTATCTCAAAAGTGGATTCTAAAGAGTTTGTCGACAACTGACGTTAGACTAACTGGTTCACTATTCCCTGTTTTTCCCTTTTCTCCCATCTTAAATAAAGGTGTTACATTGGCTACTCTCCAATCCCACGGCACAATTTGAATATTTATCAAGGATTGAAAAATTGTAGCCAGAGTCTCTGCTATCTCCTCTCTGACTTCTTTCAACAACCTAGGGTGCACCAATCAGGGCCTGATAATTTATCTACTAACTCTGCTAATTTTTAAAGAACCAATTTTTTTCTATAGTGTGATCAATAGCTGTTAGGGGAGTGGAGGCAAAAGCTCTGGAGTCAGAGGCAGTTGGCTCCGATGGGAAAGATCATAGCTTCCTCTCGAAGGATGAGCTGATGGGCTAAATAGCCACATTTGAATATCATATTTCATTGCAGTTTAATAGGGGCCAAGTTAAGTATGACACTGGACACAGAGTTGAGTTTGGCAGTGGGCCATGAATGACAGTGAGTCATGTCAGAGAAGAAATCAGGTTAGTGGGATCATCACCCACATCCTACTAAAAACAACCACAATGCTTCTGATGGTACTGTGCCGAGACATGGACATCATTTGACCTATGTTCAAAAACTAATGGGAGATCTTACTAGATGAAAATGTAACCCTTTTCAAATCAATTCTCCTCTGAGGAAAACTCCAACTGTTTCTCTCCAACTAACTCCACTACACACATTCCAAACATTATAGGCCCTTAAGATGGTTATTCCCCCACCTTGTTTGCACTTCAGCACATTACTCACATGGGGAAAACACATATTGATAAGAAGAATGCATTTCCAGGCACATTTTCAAACACTTTCAGCATTCCTTATCAATTAATTCCTAATTTTTGTTTAGTTTTGTATCATGCTTTTGCCACTGAGGAAAATGGCCCCCCCTCCACCCCACCCAGTGTGTTGCATTGTGACTTCAGAAGGGGAGGTAAGGACATATTATATATATACACCAAAAATGAGTTAACTGAATGCAAATACTGTTACGTACCTTGGACTTTGGATGTCTGAAACCTCCCAATAATGTTTGTGGGATCTTATCACCATTAATCAAGACACACTGTTCAGCAAAAGCTTCTGAAAAGAGGCCCAAGTCTGCCAAAACCCTCACCTGTTTAGGTGTGTCAACAAAAAACAATGTAATAGAAACATAGAAACATAGAAAATAGGTGCAGGAGTAGGCCATTCGGCCCTTCGAGCCTGCACCACCATTCAATAAAATTATGGCTGATCATTCACCTCAGTACCCCTTTCCTGCTTTCTCTCCATACCCCTTGATCCCTTTAGCCGTAAGGGCCATATCTAACTCCCTCTTGAATATATCCAATGAACTGGCATCAACAACTCTCTGCGGCAGGGAATTCCACAGGTTAACAACTCCCTGAGTGAAGCAGTTTCTCCTCATCTCAGTCCTAAATGGCCTACCCCTTATCCTAAGACTGGGTCCCCTGGTTCTGGACATTTCCAACATCAGGAACAATCTACCCACATCTAACCTGTCCCGTCCCGTTAGAATCTTGTATGTTTCTATAAGATCCCCTCTCATCCTTCTAAACTCCAATGTATAAAGGCCCAGTTGATCCAGTCTCTCCACATATGTCAGACCAGCCATCCTGGCAATCAGTCTGGTGAACCTTCGCTGTACTCCCTCAGTAGCAAGAACGTCCTTCCTCAGATTAGGAGACCAAAACTAAACACAATATTCTAGGTGAGGCCTTACCAAGACCCTGTACAACTGCAGTAAGACCTCCCTGCTCCTATACTCAAATCCCCTAGCTATGAAGGCCAACATACCATTTGCCTTCTTTACCGCCTGCTGTACCTGTATGCCAACTTTCAATGACTGATGAACCATGACACCCAGGTCTTGTTGCACCTTCCCTTTTCCTAATCTGCCACCAATCAAAAAATATTCTGTCTTCACATTTTTGCCCCCAAAGTGGATAACCTCACATTTATCCACATTATACTGCATCTGTCATGCATTTGCCCACTCACCTAACTTGCCCGAGTCATCCTGCAGCTTCTTAGCATCCCCCTCACAGCTCACACCGCCACCCAGTTTAGTGTTTTGCTATACGATCAATAAATATATGATCGTATAGCAAAACAATGTTTAGGAAAGGGAAAAGGGCCTATATTTTCCAATCGTAATGCCTAATGGAAATGGTAGCCCATTAAAACGAATGTTCTACCATCAGTGATCCAATTGGGAAATATAGACCCCTCCAAGAAGTCTTATCAAGTTAGGATATTGAAACCTTCTAAAAACAATTTATTGACATTATTAAAAAACGCATTTTGATGTTTCTTCTATTTTAGTTGTGACTATTTACTGCAGCAACAGATGAAGAGCATGTTATAAAAAAAACTATTTTGTTCTGTTATTCTCCTGGTAACTGTGCGAAATCAGCAAAACTATATGATGTACACTGAGTAAAGAAACCACCATTTCTCAGCAAGTTGTTATATTTTCACTCATTAATACTTTTACCCTGTGCAGTAAAACTTGTAAGACTGCATGTGACACCTCTTGTACATTCCAATCATGCAGTTGCCATGAAGATGTATATAACAACTCCATTGAGCATTTGCTTATTTAGTTATCCTCACCTCATTTGGTTATTTTAATCTGAATGGAACAATAGGAAAGTAGCTCTACATTACCGTGATAGCTCTACATTTATACAGTTTAAAGAAAATCACACACAAACACATACCGCGATAGCAATGTTCTGTTACCTTCAGTATTCTTGCTTCAACACTCTTCTTTACGTCACGACAGATTGCACTGACAAAGTACTGGTAGAGTGTCAACATAGGTAGAGCCTACCATGTAAAAGAGAGACATGTTATTAAAACAAGCTTGTTAAACTGAGCCAGTGGTAAGCTCTGCATTGTGTAAGGCATCCTGCCATAAAGGGTTGTTTGCTGAGCATCCAACCCTATCTCCTCTGTGACTGAAGTCAGCATTTCTGAATTGTGACTACCTGCTGTGTCTCCCCTTTGTTTTGTTCAGTTACATTCAAAGGCTCACTTCCCTTCCAGCTCCAGCTACATAAGAAATAGGAGCAGGAGTAAGCCACCTCGAGCCTGCTCCACCATTTAATAAGATCATGGCTGATCTGATCTTGGACTCAGCTCCACTTCCCCGCCTGCTCCCCATAACCCTTTACTCCCTTGTCGCTCAAAAATCTGTCTATCTCTGCCTTAAATATATTCAATGACCCAGCCTTGACAGCTCTCTGGGGCAGAGAATTCTACAGGTTTGCAACCCTCTGAGAGATAAAATTCCTCCTCATCTCAATTTTAAATAGGTGGCCCCTTATTCTAAGACCATGGGCTAGACTTTCCACATTTTTTGCATGCTTTACACCCATTTTACCGCTGAAATGACATACAACGCCCATTTATCCACAAAATGGAAACTGACAGGCATTTTTCGGAAACTTATCGCCGAGCGTTACTTTCCCCATGTGTTTAACGCCAGGAAAAAAATAATACCGCCTGCCCACCTTTTTGGGGCGGAATCATCAGAATGGGCGAAATCAATGCCCATAGTATCAGCCAATGTTATTTTCCGCACCAAATTAACGGCGAGATTCAATAATAACGACTGCCCATTTTTTTTTGTCGTAAAGAGCACATTTGGCAAAACTAACGCCCAGGAGATCGCCCACCGTCACTTTCACCACCTCGCACACATATCGCCCACAATATCGCTCGCCCAAAAAACGCCCAGAAAAAGTGGAACTGTTCTAAACTAAAGCCATTTTTAAAATCACAGGTCACTTCATTCAAAAGGCTGCTTCAGGGAAGTTTGCATTGACTCTGGAGTTCTTCTCAGGTGAAGTGACCATCTCGACAGACATATTTTCAGACTATGGACTATTGGGGGTTTACTCTAAGTGTATTTTAGTGAGGAAATTATTGCTTCTGATCAATCGCTATTATACTTTCATTGCAATTGGAGCCAGCCATTTCTCAGCCTGCATCGATTAATATGCAGTTGCTGCAGAGTGCAGATGGCTCAATGTGTGATGCACATCATTATGTGTCCAATTTAAGACGTGCAAGAATGAGGGAAAGGGCCAGACCATACACACCCCGCACGTACAGGGAAAAGAGGTCTTACCTCAACGTCTCCGACCACACCTGCCTTCGGAGACTGCGTTTCCATAAGGTGGTGATCAATGAAATATGTGAGCTCATCAGGCCACATATGCAGCCTGCCATCAGGACATCACTGTCGGTCGAGGTCAAGGTCACCGCGGCACTGTCTTTCAACGCGTCCGGTTCCTTTTTGGCCTTCGGGGCCGAGATTTGCACTCTGTCTCAGCATGCAACCCATCGCTGCATTAGACAGGTCTCGGAGGCCCTGTACGCGAGAAGGATGGACGTTATCAGCTTCCCCATGACCATGGTAGCTCAGACTGACAGGGCTGGAGCATTCTACCGCATTGCTAAGTTCCCATGGGTGCAGGGAGCTATACAGTGTACTCACATCGCCATGCGGGCACCTTCTCAGGACCCGGAGCGTTTTCGTAACAGAAAAGGATTTCACTCCCCGAAGGTCCAACCAGTTGTCGACCACAACCAGATCATCATGGCAGTGAATGCCAAAAGTCTAGGGGCACCTTCGATGAGGCTCACATTCTGCGTGAGAGCGCTGTCTCTGACATCTTTAAGAGTCAGCCACAAGGACAATGCTGGATGCTTGGTGATAACCGATATGGCCTAGCCACCTGGCTGATGACACCCCTGCGTGACACCTACACCGAGGCCGAGAAGCGATACAACCAGAGACACAGAGACACGTGCAATGTGGTCCACAAAACAATAACTGTGCTTGAGCAGTGCTTCAGATGTCTGGACCACTCAGGAGGGGAGCTGCAATACAACCCTGAGCAAGTAGGTAAATTCGTGGTCGTGTGCTCCGTGCTGCACAATCTAGCTATCAGGAGGGGCCAAGAATTGCCAGAAGGGACTGATGCTCCACCTCAGGAGAGAGAGGAAGAGGACGACGAGGGGCTGAATGCTGACCTAGGGCCAGACAATCAGGCTGGCTATGCAACCATGCCCACGACCTCCTCCGGACCGCAGGAAAGGGCCCATGGTGGCTACATAGCTGCAAGATTCATATGCGAGGAGCTGATATCTGAATGATTTGCCTGAAAGAACGTTGCTGTGAGTGACAACGCTGACACACTGCTGTGTGTGTGCAGCTCAGAGATCAATGGTACCCATCACCTTGGTGCCAGTTAAAGTTTACGTTGATTGAAGTTAAGTTTTATTTAACCCTTTCATGTTAAGGAATCACCAGTGTGTAACGGTCCAGCTATCTGAGAATGCGCAACAAGGTTACGTCAATAACATTTTTTCTATACCAACATTGGTCTGAAATCATAAGTATCACAGGCAAAAACACCCAACCCCCGCCCACACCCCACTTTTTCCACCATTGACATCAATCAAATGTTCAACATGTCCAGCAACACAGAATACAAATGCAAAGCAGGAGAGTGGTCCCCGGTCCCCATACATTACAACAAATTGCATAAACCCAGATGGAGATAATACACAGCCATCACCTGCGGACATGCACCTCACTTTCCTCCCCCTCTCCCCTTCTTCTCCCCAACTCTACCCCTTCCCATCCTCGCTCCACGGCGCCTGGCCAGGGAGCTCCTGAGGTGGCGCCTCATTGGGGGGATGAAGGCAGAGGCGGTGGTTGCACGGGTACGGGAGTGGGGGGTGCCGAGGGGGCAACATTCTCGGATCCAGAAGCAGGATCTTGGTCCTGCCTCTTATCTGTCATTCACAGTGGTGGTGCGGAACCTAGAGGTGAAATGCCGCACTCGGGGACCACTGAGAGGCCTGTGGCAGCAGTGTTCCTGGCTATCGCATCCAGGGCCTCCGCCATATGCGGAATGTACTTAGTCATGGTGGCCAGCTGTTGGGATATGTCCCCCAATGCTTCAATGAGCTGGTCACCAACGTCTACAGCCCTCCTGGACAACTGAACCAACCCTCCGCTGTCATGTGTTGCTCGTGGACCAGACCTGCCGCGTCCGAGAGGCCTCCGCAGGGTTGGCGCCGTCCTGGGGACAAATGGGGTGCCCTAAGGCAAGTTACTTGGGGCCAGTACCTCCAGAATGGAGGCAGGAATGACCGGAGGACCGCTAGATGGCCTTGGAGTGGAATGGCTTCTGGAGCGTGGCAATGCAGGTGCCTCGAAGTCGGCACTCTCATCCGTGGAGAACAGACCCAGCGGATTGATGGGCGAGAATCGGAGCTCCTCAGCACCAGATGTAGGATCGTCCGGGGAGTCGGGCCCCGCACCCCCACCTTCTGGCCTCTATGGTCTTGTTTGGGGCCGCGCTGCTGGCTGAGCTGCAAAACACAAATGAGGTTATTAGAGGAGAAGGGGGTGCTAGGGTCACAAGGTGAGTCCAGCGCTATACACAGCATATGCATGACCAAAGCACCACCGCTATCAAAATCATCACAGACATCACATTTCATGACCATCAACACATTTGCATTGCAATGATTTTCATTAGGCCAGCATTATTTCTAGGACAATTTAAAAAATCATCTATCATATATGATTGTTCGGATATGAGTGGGTGTGCCATCTATTGACTTTACATCATACAACGGTGTAAGATTTACTCACGTGGCATCACTTCAGGGTCTGCAGATGCTTCCGTAGGTATCCGGGTGTGCTTCCCCACGAGTGCAAGCACCCGCTCCTCCATCTCAGTGATGTCACTGGGGCCTGGTGGCCCCCCCACCCATTCACCTCAGCATGGACTTCATCGTCGATAGCTTCTTCCTTAAAAGGTGATAGGAGGACATGGCATGAGATCATTGCGTGATATCATTGCTAGGTACTGTCACAGAGACTGATACATCACATAACCGACAGATGTAATCATGCTTATTATGAAAATTATCATTCTTTACCTGCGTGACTGCAGACTTTGAGTAAAACATTCCCAGTAAAAGTGGAAGACCTCACATCTGCTGATAGTCACTCATGACTGTTACAAATCAAATTATAGAAATACATAAGTACATGTAAATAAATGTAATACTTACTCTTGCGTTCCATCATTTGCGGCATTGGTTGCCCTCACGCACCTCGTTGGTCGCCGACGAGACCACCTCTGCTATTACAGTCCATATCTTCTGGTAGGCCTTTGGGGTGCCTGTGTCAAATCATCCCAGCGTAACTCGACCTCCTGCAGGAGAGAGGCATTTGCCTCATTAGAGAACCTCCTCGCTCTTTTGTGCTCTCCAATGTGCTCCTCTCCCACCTCACTGCTCTCTCCAGCGTCAGTCTCCACAGCGTGCTGTGATGCCTCCTCCTCTCCCTCTATTATAGGCCAAATTCGAGCAAATATGTGGCTGATAACAGCTAATTTTTGATTCCCTATTTGCTGTAGAGCTCTAAAGTCTCGCTTCTCCCTCCCAAAGCAGCCATACCACACACGCCTTCAGTCCCTCTCAGCTCCCTCTCTCTCTATCTCCTCTTCTGCGCATGTCATGATTGTCATGTATGTAACCTTCATGTAACTGTAACCTTCATAACAACACTGCATACTGTATACACCTAAGAAATGCACACCTTGACCACAGAGGGTGAACTTGTGGGAGACACTCCTCACCTGGTCATCCAGGTATGTAAAGGGAGGTCCCACGCAGGGTCATCACGTCTTGGTCCTGTGAATAAAGGTTCAGGTCACAGAGTGACCTTGTCTGCAGAATGTGCCTCGTGTGAATTTATAGTAGTGTGTAAGGACATTACATTTGGCAACGAGAAACGGGAATCAATGACTCACAAGAATGACCACCGGTAGCACAGAGGAACGGTACTGTGTTGGTGAGGACTGGGACGATTTCATTGAGAGGCTCCAGCAGAGTTTTGTCACGAAGGACTGGCTCGGAGATGCAGGGGCTGACAAGCGAAGGGCGCAACTACTGACCAGCTGTGGACCTAAGACGTACGCGCTGAGGAAAGACCTGCTCGCACCCGAGAAGCCGGCGGACAAAACCTTTGAAGAGCTCAGCAAACAGATTGGTGAGCACCCCAAACCAGCGAGCAGTATACACATGGCCCGACACCGATTCTATACACACTGACGTCAGGAAGGGCAGAGCATACCGGACTTCGTTGTGGACCTTCGGCGCTTGGCCAGCCTCTGTAGTTCACAGACACCTGCAGGGGGGAGATGTTAAGGGATTTCTTTACTGAGGGCATTGGTCATGCCGGGATTTTCAGAAAGCTTATTGAGACCAAGGACTTGACCTTGGAAGAGGCGGCGTTGATGGCTCAGACCTTCATGGCGGGGAAGGAGGAAACCAAGATAATATACACACGCAACTCTGCTCCCAACGTGGTGCTGGATCAGGGATTTAACATTGTAAATGCGACTCAGAACCCCGCAGGCAGGCAAGGGCAATTCGACACCACCCAGGTAGCAAAAGACTCTAGAGTGGGTCCTCAACAGAGACAATGGCAGGTTGAATGGTCATTTACGCCATCACAGTGGACAATGCGTCCCGGGATGGGGCCATTGACACCCATTAACAGAGTGCTCAAGAGTAATCAAAGAGACAATCAGAGGGGAATGCCTGGTAACAGCCTTTTTGTTCACAACGATCTCAGCTCATGCTGGAGGTGCGGGGGCAAACATGCTGCAAAATCCTGTAGGTTTCAACGATTTATCTGTAGAAATTGTAACTTCAGTGGACATTTAGCCAGAATGTGCAGGAAGCCCGCAGCGAGGCTAATTTACGAGGCAGATGAACCAGAAGAGGGGTCTGCAAGGCAGGTTGATGTTTGGGACAAAGCAATGAACGCTGAAGTTCAGCGGATTCATGTGGCAAACATCCATAGCTCATATGCCAAAATGCCACCCATGATGATGAAAGTCCTATTAAACGGCATCCCGATATACATGGAGCTGGACACAGGGGCCAGCCAGTCACTTATGAGTGTCCAACAATTTGAGAAACTATGGCCACTCAGAGCTATCAGACCCAAACTAGAACGCATTGACACGCAATTACGGACGTACACCAAAGAGATCATCCCAGTGCTAGGCAGTGCAATGTTGGTGGTCACACATAATTGATCAGAGAACCAGCTGCCACTCTGGATTGTCCCGGGAAATGGTCCCGCACTTTTGGGGAGGAGCTGGCTAGCCGAGGTGAACTGGAAATGGGGGGATGTGCACGCCATTTCATCTGTGGAGCAAAGTTCATGCTCACAGGTCCTACAGATATTTGAGTCATTCTTTCAACCTGGTGTCGGGACTTTTAAAGGTACCAAAGTAGTGATACGCACCACCCCGGATGCCAGACCAGTGCACCACAAAACCAGAGCTGTGCCGTATGTGATGTGGGAGAAAATTGAGAGTGAGTTGGACAGGTTGCTAAGAGAGGGCATAATTTTGCCCGTTGAATTCAGCAACTGGACAAGCCCCATCGTCCCTGTCCTAAAAATGGATGGCTCGGTCAGGATCTGTGGCAACTACAAGGCCACTATCAACCGAGTGTCACTACACGACCAATACCCGCTTCCGAGAGCGGAGGATCTTTTTGCCACGCTGGCAGGCGGCAAGCTGTTCACCAAGTTGGACCTCACTTCAGTCTACATGACCCAGGAACTGGCCGAAGAATCCAAGCGACTGACCACCATCACCACGCACAAGGGGCTGTTTGTCTACAACAGGTGTCCATTTGGCATTCGATCAGTGGCCGCTATCTTTCAAAGGAACATGGAAAGCCTGCTCAAATCCATCCCTGGAACAATCGTATTTCAGGACGACATCCTTATCATGGGTCGAGACACCGAGGAACACCTCCACAACCTGGAGGAGGTGCTACGCCGACTGGACTGGGTAGGCTTGCGACTAAAGAAGTCCAAGTGTGTGTTTTTGGCCCCAGAGGTCGCGTTTTTGGGCTGGAGGGTTGCCGCAGACGAGATCCAGCCTACCGAATCCAAAACGGAGGCGATTCGTCGTTCGCCCAGGCCCGGCAACACATTGGAGTTGCGTTCATTTCTGGGACTCTTGAATTATTTCGGGAACTTTCTGCTGAACTTAAGCACATTGTTGGAGCTGCTACACATGCTCCTGCGTAAGGGTTGTGATTGGTTTTGGGGGGACTGAAAGGAACGGGCTTTCAATCGGGCGTGGAACCTGCTTTGTTCTAATAAGCTGTTGACTCTGTACAACCCCTGTAAGAAATTGGTTTTGACATGTGATGCATCATCCTATGGGGTTGAGTGCGTGTTGCAGCAGAGTAATGATGAGGGCCAACTCCAACCTGTGGCTTATGCCTCCAGGTCACTCTCCCAAGCAGAACGGGGATATGGGATAGTTGAAAAGGAAGCATTCGCATGTGTCTACGGGGTGAAAAAGATGCACCAGTACCTTTTTGGCAGAAGGTTCGAATTAGAAACGAACCACAAGCCGTTAACATCCCTGTTGTCAGAAAGCAAAGCTGTCAATGCCAATGCGTCAGCTCGCATACAGCGATGGGCTCTCACGCTGGCTGCATATGACTACACCATACGGCAACGGCCAGACACCGAAAATTACGCTGACGTGCTCAGCAGGCTTCCACTGGCCTCCACTGAGGGGGCAGCGGAGCAAAGCGCTGAGATGGTCATGGCCGTTGAAGCCTTTGACAGCGCAGGCTCCCCCATCACAGCCCGCCAGATCAAAATCTGGACCAACAGAGATCCCCTCCTATCCTTGACTAAGAAATGTGTCCTGACTGGGGATTGGGCGCCCGCACACGGAGCATGCCCCGGGGAGGTCAGACCGTTTCACAGACGGCTGGATGAGTTCTCCATCCAAGCCGACTGCCTACTATGGGGCAGCCGGGTAGTCATGCCCCAGAAGGGAAATGAAGCATTCATCAGGGAACTCCACAGCGAGCACCCAGGCATCGTGCTATTGAAGGCCATTGCCCGGTCACATGTATGGTGGCCAGGAATTGACTCAGATCTGGAACACTGTGTTCGCAGGTGCACGACATGTGCCCAGCTAGACAATGCCCCCAGGGAGACCCCACTCAGCCCGTGGCCCTGACCCTCCAGGCCATGGTCACATATTCACGTAGACTACGCAGGCCCATTCATGGGAAAAATGTTCCTCATTGTTGTTGATGCGTACTCGAAATGGATCGAGTGCATCCATATTGAATTCGTGCACGACATCCACCACTGTGGAGAGCCTGCGTGCGGTCTTTGCGACCCACGGCTTGCCGGACATCCTGGTTAGTGACAATGGCCCGTGTTTCACTAGCTATGAATTCCGGAAGTTCATGTCGGGTAATGGCATCAAACATGTCAGGACGGCACCGTTCAAGCCAGTTTCCAATGGCCAGGTGGAACGTGCGGTCCAAATCATAAAACAGGGCATGCTCCGGATTCAAGGACCCTCCCTTCAATGCCGCCTATCGTGCCTCCTGCTGGCCTATAGAACCCGACCGCATTCGCTCATGGGAGTCCCGCCCGCGGAACTACTCATGAAACCTACGCTTAAAACTCGGCTGTCCCTCATTCATCCTGTCCTGTCAGACATTGTTGAGGGCAAGCGCCAGTCCCAAAATGAGTGCCATGACCGTAACTCAAAGGGGAGATGTATAGAAATCGATGACCCTGTATTTGTTTTTAATCACGCTTTGGGGCCCAAGTGGCTTGAGGGCACTGTAATTGGCAAAGAAGGGGATAGGGTCATAGTGGTCAGACTTAACAATGGACAGATATGCCGCAAGCATCTGAACCAAGTAAAAAAAAGGTTCAGCATGGACACTGAGGAACCTGAGGAAGATCATGAGATGTTGCCCACACCACCGCCAGTGAACAACAAGAACATTCAGCAGCATGCACAGTCCCTGCGGCCAGCCCGGACAAGCCGGAATCACCACAGGTGACAGAGACACATGCCAAGGCACAACAACCAGAGCCCCAACTGCGGTGCTCCACGAGAGAGTGTCGACCGCCTGAAAGATTTAATCTTTGACCCCATAAGACGTTGGGGGAAGGTGGTGTCATGTATGTAACTTTCATATAACTGTAACCTTTATGTAACAACACTGTACACTGTATACACCTAAAAAATGCACACCTTGACCACAGGGGTTAAACTTGTGGGAGACACTCCTCACCTGGTCATCCAGGTATATAAAGGGAGGTCCCACGCAGGATCATCACTTCTTAGTCCTGTGAATAAACGTTCAGGTCACAGAGTGACCTTGTCTGCAGAATGTGCCTCATGTGAATTTATAGTAGTGTGTTAGGACATTACAATGATGACCCTTGACCACCTGAATCGCGGGAATCAAGCGTTGCCATGCCGTTGCTAAGGACGGCGACACTTTACGGCAGAAGGTCAGCGAGATTTAACGCGACCGCCCATTTCATATCGCTCGCGGTAACGCCCAAATTCAAAAATGGAGACTATGTTTTTTGATAATGGTCGAGAAGCCGGCGATCTGAAAATCCATTTTCACTGCCCACGTTGGAAATAATGCCCCTTATTGGGCGATAGCACAAAAATGTAAAATCTAGCCCTGTGAGTGGAAATATCCTCTCTGCATCCACCTTGTCGAGCCCCTTCATTATCTTATATGTAGGCAATTAGGCTTATAGAGCTATGCCTAGTCTCCAGTTGTCTTGGACCCCCTTGCCACTGGACCAAGACCTCGTTCAGCTAAGCCCGTGTGGTTGCCGGTGTGCAGCGGCCACCCCACGTTAAAAGAACTCACGCACAGGCATCTTCCACTTCATCAGTATGAAGTTCGGGACCTGGAACATCAGGACCCTCATGGACAATCCCAACAGCAACAGGCCGGAATGCCACACCGCCATAGTTGCCCGGAAACTCAGACGTTTTGACATTGACATCGCCGCCCTCAGCGAGACCCGGCAGGCAGGGGAAGGCCAGTTGAAGGAACACGGTGGAGGTTACACCTTTTTCTGGAAAGGGAAACCAGAACGGCGCCTTCATGGAGTCAGCTTTGCCGTCAAGAATGAGCTGGTCGACCGCCTCAAAGACTCCCCCTGTGGGGTTGACGAATGCCTCATGACTCTCCGTATCACCCTATCTCGGAACCAATGCGCCACAGTCATCAGTTCATACGCCCCTACACTCGATGCAATGGATGAGGCGAAAGAGGGTTTTTACAACAACCTTGAGACATCCTTGTCCCACTTCCCCACGGGCGACAAATTGATCTTCCTGGGTGATTTTAATGCCAGGCTTGCAAAGACACAGCCCTCTGGGGAGGTATGATTGGCAGAGAGGGGGTAGGGAAAGCCAACTCCAGCGGTACCCTACTCCAGACAAAATATCTAGAACATGAACTCCTCATCCTGTTCCGCCAGAGGGACAAATACAAGGCATCGTGGCAACACCCTCGCTCCAAACACTGGCGCCTGCTTGACTATGTCATCGTCCAAGCCAGGGATCGCAAGGATCTGCGCATCACCCGCGCCATGATAGGAGCTGACGACTGTTGGACGGACCACCACCTAATCCGATCCATCATTAACATTAACATTGCCCCAAAGCAGAGGGAACAGCAGAAGCAGTTCCGCAAAAAAGTTAATGCTGGGTCACTTAGAGACCCAGCTAAGAGAGCCCTATACAGCCAGCGCCTCACAGCCAATCTGGCATGCCTTGATGACCCTGAGATGCTGAACCCCCATAGCGCTTGGTCTGCCCTCCAGGCCTCTATAACCAATTCTTGTGAAGAGACACTTGGTCACTCAACCAGAAAACATCAGGACTGGTTTGATGAAAATGATCAGGAGATTGAAGAACGAATAGATCGCAAGCGCAAAGCATTTTTAAGCCTCAAGCAACAGCCCAACTCAAGAGCTGCAAAAAAACATTACAAACGGCTCAAGGCTCAGGTCCAACAAAAAACTCGGGACCTAAAGAACAGGTGGTGAATGGAGAAAGCACAGGAGATACAACAACTGGCCAACAGCCACGATATGTGACGATTCTTCACTGCAGTCAAGGCCACCTATGGTCCAAACTCCCAAGGCCTCACCCCACTCCTGGCCAAGAACGGTGAAACACTCATCAAGGACACTGAGAGCCCGATGGAAGGAGCACTTTGAAGATCTCCTCAATCGAGACTCTGCCTTTAACTCGAGTGTTCTTGATTCCATCCCGCAGCATGCCACCCGCCACCAACTCAGTGAAACTCCATCGTTGCACGAGGTAGGCAAAGCCATAAAACAGCTTAAGAATAACAAGGCTATGGGTGCGGATGGAATCTCTGCTGAGGCACTAAAATATGGCGGAGAGGCGCTGTTGGCACGGATACATGACCTCATCTCTCTCATCTGGAGGGAGGAGAGCAGGCCGGGAGATCTGAGAGATGCAGTGATTGTGACCAATTTTAAAAAGGGGGACAAGTCCGACTGCGGCAACTACAGGTGAATCTCCCTGCTTTCAGCCACTGGGAAAATTGTTGCTCGAGTTCTCCTTAATCATCTTCTCCCTGTAGCCGAGGAGCTCCTCCCAGAATCACAATGCAGATTTCGTCCCCTACGGTGCACAACAGACATGATCTTTGCAGCACGCCAGTTGCAGGAAAAATGCAGGGAGCAGCGCCAGCCGTTATACATGGCCTTTTTTGATCTTACAAAGGCCTTTGACACTGTCAACCGTGAGGGTTTATGGAGCGTCCTCCTCCGTTTCGGATGCCCCTAAAAGTTTGTCAACATCCTTCGCCTGCTTCACAATGACATGCAGACCGTGATCCTTACCAACGGATCCATTACAGACCCAATCCACGTCTGGACCGGGGTCAAACAGGGCTGCGATTTCGCTCCAACCCTCTTCTCAATCTTCCTCGCCGCCATGCTCCACCTCACAATCAACAAGTTCCCCGCTGGAGTGGAGCTAAACTACAGAACCAGTGGGAAACTGTTTAACCTACACCGTCTCCAGGCCAGGTCCAAGATCACCTCAACTTCTGTCATTGATCTCCAGTATGCGGATGACGCCTGCGTCTGTGCACATTCAGAGGCTGAACTCCAGGATATAGTCAATGTATTCACTGAGGCATATGAAAGCATGGGTCTTACGCTTAACATCCGTAAGACAAAGGTCCTCCACCAGCCTGTCACCACCGCACAGCACTGCCCTCCAATCATCAAGATCCACAGCACGGCCCTGGACAATGTGGACCATTTTGCATATCTCGGGAGCCTCTTATCAACAAAGGAAGACATTGATGCGGAGATTCAGCATTGCCTCCAGTGCGCCAGCGCAGCCTTCGGCCATCTGAGGAAAAGAGTGTTTGAAGACCAGGCCCTCAAATCTACCAGCAAACTCATGGTCTATAGTAAAAACCCGCCCTCCTGTATGGATCTAAGGCATGGACGATGTATAGAAGGCACCTCAAGTCGCTGGAGATATATCACCAACGATGTCTCCGCAAGATCCTGCAAATCCCCTGGGAGGACAGTCCTCGACTAGGCTAACATCCCCAATATTGAAGCACTGACCACACTCGATCAGCTTCGCTGGGCAGGCAACATAGTACGCATGCCAGATATGAGATTCCCTAAGCAAATGCTTTATGCGGAGCTCCTTCATGTTAACAAGCCAAAGGAGGACAGCAGAAACGTTATAAGGACACCCTCAAAGCCTCCCTGGTAAAGTGCGACATCACCACTGACACTTGGGAGACCCTGGCCGCAGACCGCCCGAGTGGAGAAAGTCCATCCGGGAGGGCGTTGAGCTCTTCGAGTCTTAACGCAAAGAGCATGAAGAGGCCAAGCGCAAGCAGTGGAAGGAGCGCGCGGCAAACCAGCCCCACCGACAGCTTCCCTCGACGAATGTCTGTCCCATCTGTAACAGGGTCTGTGGCTCTGGTATTGGACTGTTCAGCCATCAAAGAACTCACTTTGGGAGTGGAAGTAAGTCCTCCTCGATTCTGAGGGACTGCCTATGATGATATGTTTCGATAAGATCACCTTTCATTCTTCTGAACTCCAATGAGTATAGGCTCAACCTACATTCATAAGTCAAATCCCTCTTCTCCGGAATCAACCTGGTGAACCTTCTCTGAACAGCCTCCAATGCAAGTATATCCTTCCTTAAATACGGAGACCAAAACTATTCACAGTACTCCAGATGTGATTTCACCAATATCCTGTACAGTTGTAGCAGGATGACTCTGCTTTTATACTCTATCCCCCTTGCAATAAAGGCCAACATTCCATCCTGATTACTTGCTGTAACTGCATACTAACGTTTTGTGTTTCATGTGCAAGGACCCCCAGGTCCCTCTGCACTGCAGCACTTTGAAATTTTTCTCCATTTAAATTATAATTTGCTTTTCTATTTTTTTCTGCCAAAGTGGATAACCTCACATTTTCCCACATTATACTCCATCTGCCAAATTTTTGCCCACTCATTTAGCCTGTCTATATCCCGTTCCAGATCTTTTGTGTTCTCCTCACAATTTGCTTTCCCACCCATCTTTGAATCATCAGCAAACTTGGCTACACTACACTCGGTCCCTTCATCCAAGTCATTAATATAGACTGTAAATAGTTGAGGCCCCTGCACCGATTCCTGCGGCACCCCACTAGTTACTGTTTGCCAACCAGAAAATGACCCATTTATCCCGACTCTCTGTTTTCTGTTAGTTAGCCAATTCTCTAACCATGCTAATATATTACCCCCAACCCCTTTTATCTTGTGTAGTAACCTTTTATGTGGCACCTTATCGAATGCCTTCTGGAAATCCAAATACACCACATCCACTGGTTCCCCTTTATCCACCTTGCTATTACATCCTTAAAGAACTCCAGCAAATTTGTCAAACATGATTTCCCTTTCATAAAATCATGCTTGATTGAATTATGCTTTTCCAAATGTCCCGCTACTGCTTCCGTAATAATGGACTCCAGCATTTTTCCAACAACAGATGTTCGGCTAACTGGTCTATAGCTCCTGCTTTATGGCTGCCTCCTTTTTTAAATAGGGACATTACTTTTGCGGTTTTCCAATCCGCTGGGACCGCCCCAGAATCCAGGGAATTTTGTTAGATTACAACTAATGCATCCACTATCTCTATAGCCACTTCTTTTAAGACCCTAGGATGTAAGCCATCAGATCAAGGGGACCTTTAGTCCCATTATTTTACCAAGTATTACTTCTTTAGTGATAGTGATTGTATTAAGTTCCTCCCTCCCTATAGCCCCTTGATTATCCACTATTTGTTTTTAGTGTCTTCTACCGTGAAGACCAATACAAAATATTTGTTCAACGTCTCTGCCATTTCCCTGTTCTCCATTATTAATTCCCCAGTCTCATCCTCTAAGGGACCAACATTTACTTTAGCCACTCTTTTCCTTTTTATGTACTTGTAGAAACTCTTACTATCTGTTTTTATATTCCGTGCTAGTTTACTTTCATAATCTATCTTCCCTCTCTATCTTTTTTTTAGTTGTTCCTTGCTGGCTTTTAAACGTTTCCCAATGCTCTGGCCTCCCACTAGTCTTGGCCACAAATTGGCAAACCCAAAGCATTAACCTGCCTTTTTTGAGGATATTTCCAGTAGAGTTGACGAGGGAGAACCAGTTGAGGTGGTATATTTGGACTTTCAAAAGGCTTTCGACAAGGTCCCATACAAGAGATTAATGTGCAAAGTTAAAGCACATGGGATTGGGGGTATTGTGCTGACATGGATTGAGAACTGGTTGGCAGACAGGAAGCAAAGAGTAGGAGTAAATGGGTATTTTTCAGAATGGCAGGCAGTGACGAGTGGGGTATCGCAAGGTTCTGTGCTGGGGCCCCAGCTGTTCACATTGTACATTAATGATTTAGACGAGGGGATTAAATGTAGTAAATGAGTGGGCAAATGCATGGCAGATGAAGTATAATGTGGATAAATGTGAGGTTATCCACTTTGGTGGTAAAAACAGAAAGACAGACTATTATCTGAATGGTGACAGATTAGGAAAAGGGGAGCTGCAACGAGACCTGGGTGTCATGGTACATCAGTCATTGAAGGTTCGCATGCAGGTACAGCAAGCGGTTAAGAAAGCAAATGGCATATTGGCCTTCATAGCCAGGGGATTTGAGTACAGGGGCAGGGAGGTGTTACTACATACAGGGCCTTGGTGAGGCCACATCTGGAGTATTATGTACAGTTTTGGTCTCCTAACTTGAGGAAGGACATTCTTGCTATTGAGGGAGTGCAGCGAAGTTTCACCAGATTGATTCCCGGGATGGCGGGACTGACATATCAAGAAAGACTGGATCAACTGGGCTTGTATTCACTGGAGTTCAGAAGAATGAGAGCGGATCTCATAGAATCGTTTAAAATTCTGACGGGTTTAGATAGGTTGGATGCAGGAAGAATGTTCCCAATGTTGGGGAAGTCCAGAACCAGGGGTCACAGTCTAAGGATGAGGGGTAAGCCATTTAGGACCGAGATGAGGAGAAACTTCTTCACCCAGAGAGTGGTGAACCTGTGGAATTCTCTACCACAGAAAGTTGTTGAGTCCAATTCACTAAATATATTCAAAAAGGAGTTAGATGTAGTCCTTACTACTATGGGGATCAAGGGGTATGGCGAGAAAGCAGAAATGGGGTACTGAAGTTGCATGTTCAGCCATGAACTCATTGAATAGCGGTGCAGGCTAGAAGTGCTGAATGGCCTACTCCTGCACCTATTTTCTATGTTTCTATGTTTCTTTCTTCCTAGGTGCTGACTGACCTGCTGCATTGTTTTGGCATTTTCTTTTTTTATTTCAGATATCCAGCATTCATGAATGATTCCTTATTTGGATTAATAGTAATTATTTCAAATATATAAACTGTGTGGACAGAAAATCATATATATTGAATCAGGAATCATGGTTACTGCCCATCTTTTCAGGTATTTTACTTTCCACCTTACAGTAGGTCAATTACTTCATTCTCCAGGCTGACTGTTCCCAGGTCTTTGTCAGTGTTGCTTCTAAACAGCTTGGAGATGCATGGCAATAGCATATTCTCATATAATATTTTCCCCTCCCGTTTTGCCAATTTTCTCCTCTTTCCTGAAGGCACTGAATCCTTATTAGGGTATGGTTCCCCAGACACTGCTCGCACCTAGGTGGTGAAGGATCTTGAACTTTTGATACATGCCATGAAGACTAAAATAGTAGATGAATGAAACTCTCTCTTGATAAAGAACATAGCTCTCAGTTTAACCAAAGTCAGGATGTATGCTGTCCAGGATGCTGAGAGAGAGAAACGTATGTCTTGGCCAGATGAAATGGAGCCTTCATAAGATAATACCTGAAATAACTGATAAGAAACAATGTGGGCAGTTGCAGAGATCAGGAAGTGAGGACTGAAATCTGTTTACAGATTCTTTGACGTTTGACAACTAAACAGCAGATTTTGGAAAGGAAACCATGTCAAACAGCTCTTTCTACAACAGTTTTCAGAAGGACCACAGACAACATCAGAACAAGATGCTGTCGGAAAGGAACCTTCGTTTTCACCTCAAGAGAAAGAATCTTATCAATTCTTTGTCTTGAATTGTACTCATTAGCAAAAAAGGTTGTATGAAAAGCTACTACTTTCTTGGTACAAACTGTTGCGTTGCATGTCAAATAAAATTTTGTAAGTTTGAAAATAACTAGCTTATCGCTCGATTTCTTACCCTTTCATATTCTGAATGAGAGCAAAGTAATATTACAGTGGCCATTCTTTAAGTGTGACCCCTCAATGTACTTGTCAGCAAGTTTACTCAGTCACAAGAGGTATCACAATGGAGCTTGATCCTGTCCTCACGTGACAGTCATTCCTATGTACTTGCAGAAGGGGCCACTTGATGGCGATCAGCCGTGAGAACCCTGACTAATTTTCCTCTTCCAATTTCAAGAGCATTCAAATCAACCGTTTCAGGTGACAGCTAACTCAGCAGAGATTATAGATTGAAGCTGGGACCTTCCTGGTCTCTCTCTGGAGCTATTTGTGCATAATTTGACCTCTGTTTTTGCCTCCCACCCTGTGGAGAAAAATCAATGCTCCGTTTGCCTGCTCGCCCTGCAGCACAGCCAAATTAATCACCATTGGAACAGTGTCAGAATGAATCAATCAGTTTATACCTGATATGAACTTTTTTCAATTATTAACTATATTAAACGTGTTTTCTTTCTTTCTAATTCAGGCATCAAGTGGCACATGAGGCAGTACATCGGAGCCCTACGTGCAGTGGTCCACCCAAAATCCCTAACACTGATCATTGTGGTAAACCAGGAAGTAATGATTAGGTGACAGCAGCCTTGGGTATTAAGAGCCTGAATAAATAGTAGGACAGGAAGACTAGAGAGGTAGAGAGATTTTAAATCTCGGAAAAACCTAATAGGAACATAAGAACATAAGCAATAGAAGCAGGAGTTGGCCATTTGGCCCCTCGAGTCTGCTCCGCTATTCAATAAGATCATGGCTGATCTGATCTTGGGCTCAGCTCCACTTCCCTGCCCTCTCCTCATAACTCTTCACTCCCTTATCACTCAAAATTCTGTCTATCTCCACCTTAAATATATTCAATGACCCAGCCTCCACAGCTCTCTGGAGTAGAGAATTCCACAGATTCCCGACCCTCAGAGAAGAAATTCCTCCTCATTTCCGTTTTAAATGGGTGACTCCTTATACTGAAACTATGCCCCCGAGTTCTAGATTCCCCCATGAGCAGAAACATCCTCTCTGCATCTACCCTGTCAAGCCCCCACAGAATCTTATACATTTCTTAGAAGTAGGAAACTACACACTAAGAGCCCAAATTTCCCCAACCCCTTTTTCCGGCGCACTTACCCGAGGTGCGGCAGTTTTCTGCTCCTAAAACGGCGCTGAAAATGTAGCTCTTTATTCTCTCCGCTCCGTGAACCGTCCTAGGGCTTGGCATGGCGTGGCAATCATGGTGGGGGGCAGAGCTACAGCCCTGCACCGAAAACAGTGCTGGCAGCTGTGCGCATGCGCAGTGGAGTCTGCGCGCATGTGCAGCAGCTCTTCGCCCTCCCAGCGCATCCTGATGCTCGCCGCCCCTATCCCTGGCCAAAGGGACGACCCGATGTTCTCCACCCCTATCCCGGGCCGAGTGGCCTGCCGCACAGGCTGGCCGCTGCCTTCCCTGCCTCAACCACGCTCCACAATTGGGCACCCTGAGGCATTCAATGTCCCCCTGACCTCCAACCCCGAGACCTTCGATTCCACTCACGATACCTCTGTTCCCCCCTCCACGAGGCCTCTGATCCTCCCCTCTGGCCGACAATTGCCTTCCTGGCCTCCCCCCTCCAGTCACAATACTCCTCTGGCTCCTGAGTCACAACCCCTACCCCTCCCCCCGATGCTCCTCTGGCCCCTGATGTTCCTCTGGCTCCTGAGTCCCGAGTGCAAGCCACCCCTCCCCCGATGCTCCTCCGGCCCTCGATGCTCCTCTGGCTCCCGAGTCCCGAGTCCCGAGTTCCAACCACCCCTCCCTTGATGCTCCTTCAGCCCCGACACTTCTCCAGCTCTTGAGTCCCGACCTCCGCCCCTGCTGGAAAAGTGTTCACATTTGGGGATGTTGGACGAGGAAAAAATTGGCTGTGAAATCTTCCTCAGTAAAATAGCCCTCTAAACCTAACTACCTAAATTCACACCTCATGATCTTGGAGAGTTCAAGACTCAAACCACTCTGAGGTCTACAAGTTGGTGCGGGGAGACTTTTGATCGGGGGTGGGGAAGAGTTTTGATTGGGGAGGAGGGGAAGGAGGAGAGTATCTTTAAATGATTTAAAAAAAGAACAAGCTGCTCAAATTAGAAAAGTTGTCCTAGACTGTCTGCTGATAAGAGCAATAAGAAAGGCAGTCAGCACCATCAAAATTCAACATCTGATATAAATGATATTAAAAAGTGCATATTTTATGAAGCTTTATATAGTGGAATGTGTAAATTATGCAAAAGTTACAGTACAAGATCTGTATTAGTTGTTGTGAAAGTGTTTATTGCTTTGCAAGGTCCTCTCCCTTCCCTTCCCTCCCCGCCACCCGCCCCCCCCTCCCCATCTCTGGCTACTTGCGCTGATTTCTTAGCTCACCGCAAGATTTTTCTGTGCGGACACACGTGGCCACATACGCCGGCCTAAGTAAGTTTGGAGTAACTTTTAGCTGACTAAACTTGCTTAAATGGCCAAAACAGGCGTAAGTGGCTGGTAACGCCCCCTTTTGAAAAAAAAATTGAACTTAAAAAAAACCTAACTAACTCACTTACACTGGAGCAAATTAAATGGGCAGAATTGCGATTTTTAAGATACTCCAAAAAAATCTAGTTGCTCCAAAAAAAACGGAGCAACTCCTGGGCAAACTTGGGCCCTAAGTTCTGTTCTGAACAGAGTGAAGAAATAGTAAGAAGTGTGCCTAGCAGAGTATATTTGCAGCTAAGAGTTTAGGAGAAAAAAAGAGAGGAAAGATCAGAGGAGAACTGAGCATAGTAGTATAGAAACATAGAAAATAGGTGCAGGAGTAGGCCATTCGGCCCTTCTAGCCTGCACCGCCATTCAATGAGTTCATGGCTGAACATGCAACTTCAGTACCCCATTCCTGCTTTCTCACCATACCCCTTGATTCCCCTAGTAGTAAGGACTTCATCTAACTCCTTTTTGAATATATTCAGTGAACTGGCCTCAACAACTTTCTGTGGTAGAGAATTCCACAGGTTCACCACTCTCTGGGTGAAGAAATTCCTCCTCATCTCGGTCCTAAATGGCTTAACCCTTATCCTTAGACTGTGTCCCCTGGTTCTGGACTTCCCCAACATTGGGAACATTCTTCCTGCATCTAACCTGTCTAACCCCATCAGAATTTTAAACGTTTCTATGAGGTCCCCTCTCATTCTTCTGAACTCCAGTGAATACAAGCCCAGTTGATCCAGTCTTTCTTGATAGGTCAGTCCCGCCATCCCGGGAATCAGTCTGGTGAACCTTCGCTGCACTCCCTCAATAGCAAGAATGTCCTTCCTCAGGTTAGGAGACCAAAACTGTACACAATACTCCAGGTGTGGCCTCACCAAGGCCCTGTACAACTGTAGCAACACCTCCCTGCCCCTGTACTCAAATCCCCTCGATATGAAGGCCAACATGCCATTTGCTTTCTTAACCGCCTGCTGTACCTGCATGCGAACCTTCAATGACTGATGTACCATAACACCCAGGTCTCTTTGCACCTCCCCTTTTCCTAATCTGTCACCATTCAGATAATAGTCTGTTTCTCTGTTTTTACCACCAAAGTGGATGACCTCACATTTATCCACATTATACTTCATCTGCCATGCATTTGCCCACTCACCTAACCTATCCAAGTCGCTCTGCAGCCTCATAGCATCCTCCTCACAGCTCACACTGCCACCCAACTTAGTGTCATCCGCAAATTTGGAGATACTACATTTAATCCCCTCGTCTAAATCATTAATGTACAGTGTAAACAGCTGGGGCCCCAGCATAGAACCTTGCGGTACCCCACTAGTCACTGCCTGCCATTCTGAAAAGTCCCCATTTACTCCTACTCTTTGCTTCCTGTCTGACAACCAGTTCTCAATCCATGTCAGCACAAAGTAGAATCCATAAAGTAGAAAGAGAGCAAGAGACAAGAAATTAAGGGATTGGCGGTTAGAGGTGAGAAAGGCTTGCCTACCATGCAATAAGCTTTTCTTGTATCTGCCATGTATCCTATATGGCTACTGCCTGCACTAATTCAAGGTGTGCCACCAGAGGGCACCGCAGTGGGAGACTTGCAGGTTACCTGTACAGGTGTGCCTGGTCTACTATAAAAGGCAGGCGACCATGTGTGATCCTGACTTTGGAGTTATCAATAAAGGACTAAGGTCACTACAGTTCAAGTACAACACACTGCCTCATGAAGTCATTATCAGAGCATCTAAATACATAACAATTGGCGACGAGCTTACGGACCTTTACGCGAAAATGGCTACCCTTGGTACGTTGCAGCAGTTTGCTGATGGTGATGATTTGGACGCCTTTGTGGAGAGGCTCGACCATTTCTTCACAGCAAACGACCTGGCAGGCGACAACCCAGCCACACTGGCTGATAAGCGCAGAGCTATCCTGTTAACCAGTTGTGGGCCCACCGTCTATGGCCTCATCAGGGACTTGCTGGCACCAGCAAAGACAACGACCAAGACGTATGAGGAGCTCGTAATGCTGATCCAAGAGCATTATGACTCACTGTGTTGATGAAGAGTCTGCAGATGGCCATGAATCCAGCGCAGATTATGAAACGATAGGCAGAGAGGCAGTTCAGCCCCAAGATGAGGTATATAGCATGTTTACCTGCACCACCGAGTGTTCCCTGTTGAGGATGGAAGTCGAGATAGATGGCATTCCAGTCTTCATGGAAGTGGACATGGGGGCAAGCCAGTCAGTAAAGAATCAAGAAGCCTTTGAGCGGCTATGGGACAATCAAGCTGAACGACCCAAGTAAGTCCCAGCTACACCGATGAACTTATTCCAGTCGTTGGTAGTGCGGATGTAAAGGTACTCCATGATGGCGCGGTGCACAAGTTACCTCTGTGGATTGTTGCAGGTGATGCACCAACGCTACTCGGAAGAAGACAGATGGAGACGATCCATTGGAAGTGGGAAGACTTCATCCCTCCAGCAATCGATGTCCTCCACGCTTGGAAGCAAAGCAAGCCCTCACTTGAGGGTGGACCCGGCACTAGCGAGCAGATCAGCACAGCACCTGAGGCACAGACCGCTCAGCACGATTGCATGGAGATGATCCAGCTGAAATGACCTGAACGCACTTTCCAGGCGCCAGTGGCAGGACTCCGGAGGAAGAAAATCAGATCCAAAAGCGACTTCTCAGCTTTGGTGGCAGAACCCGGGGAGAAGAGGATCACCGCAGTCAACATCGTGGATAGAGGAAAGATGCCGCCCAAACCACGAGGTGATGCACTGAAGAAAAAAGTGGCGCGGCCAGACCACGAAGTGCAGCGCTGATGGAGCAACACGTGGCACCTAACAGAGAAGAGGATTGGGGTAAAGAAAGCATGGTTCTTTTAAAGGAGGCCTGCAACCCACACACTTAAAGGGACAGTTCCACATTTTCAAACAATGTAAGAGCAACTGTGAGTTAGATGTAAAATATGCAATTGATGATCAGAGTTGTGTACATGCAATAAGCAAAAAAAAGGCGCGCGATCACGATCGGAGCTGCAGGTTATTTACAATGAGTAATGAAATGTTGTGTGATGTAGGATTTCAATTGTACACAGTCAATGCAGCGGGCAAACATCCATCGGGAGCACACAGGTCCAGCGAGCTACCCAACGTAGAAGCCTGCATCCCTGGGACCAGAGTTATGCACCATGAAGTGTGGCCACAAGCAGCCTATACATAAGAGCTGCAAAGCAAGCGATCTCAGGAGGGCAACGGCACTGGTATCGATATCCTGCCTTTGATTGGCTCCACCTCTCAGGCAATCGATGGCACCAACCGCCACAAGCCTGAAAGAGCAAACTGTGCTAAGGCGCAGCCCCCAGATCCTATTGCCACCAAGGCTACACCCGGGAACGAAGGGTCACCCGCAACGGTTCTCCCAAAGGGGACCGGGACCAGCCAGGATCCCAAACCAAACAACGCCCAGGCAAGCGAGTCAGCAGTTCCCTATGCACTGCTAGACGACAGCCCCTCAGGGTGCAGCAGCGATCCAGGGCGCAAAGAAAGGACAGGGAGGTCACAGGCATCTGTGAACCTGCCCGACGCTAGGAACAACGGCAACAGTCCTGAGAGCAGGCAACTTGAGCCAACTGGGTTCAACACCGTCCAGCAGTTCTGGAACTAGCTTGTCCTCACGCACCGGTTACCGATTCCCTGTACGTATCAATAATGTATCTCACCCGTCGAATGTACTTGCCTCACAACTGAACCACAAATGTAATGCAAACTTTTTTTTCTGGACTTGAATGTATATGAATGTAATGAGCCTCCGGCATAATCTATATGTGGGGTGGGAGAGAATGGAGTGGTCAGGGACACATACAATCAGAAACCACCAGCACTCTACTGCCAACGAAACACCAACCACTCACCCAAGATAGCAACAACCAGCCAAGGGTCAACCAGCTAGAGCTAAGCCCAGAGCACAGTCAATGCAGAGGCGATTTGCACTAAAGGCTTGGGGGAGAGTGATGACATGTATCCTACATGGCTACTGCCTGCACTATTACAAGGTGTGCCACCAGAGGGCAGTAGGAGACTTGCAGATTACCTGTACAGGTGTGCCTGGCCTAGTATAAAAGGCCACCATGTGTGATCCTGACTCTGGAGTTATCAATAAAGGACTAAGGTCACTACAGTTCTAGTACAACACACTGCCTCATGGAGTCATTATCAGAGCATTTAAAGACATAACAGTATCAAGTGCTGGCATGTGAAAGAGGTGCGAGAAGAGCTTCCCCACATAGAGAAGCATTATTCAATTCTTATCAAACTTAGGAAGAATAGAGAATTAAGAATGGTTGAATAGGAGTGATGCATCTGCTATGAAAGAGGAAACCTTCAACTTTAGCAATGGAGGAGAGATCAGAAAAGATAGTGAGGTTATGAATGTCAACAGATCAAGAGAGATAAAAGGCAGAACCATCAAAAGTAGTTAGTCTGGTAAAAGACATGAAGAACCTGTGGCCTAGAAATTGGATAAGGCCCGAAAATGGGCGCAGGTTTCGCAATGTGCGATTGGCCCGCAGCCATTCAGTCCAATGCAGGCAGCATGCAAACCTTGTACTCCCTGCTAGTAAAAATGATTGCAACAATAAGGAAGCGCTGAACGTGCTGTTCAATGGCTTAGCTTGCCTGCACCTCTTAAAGGGGAGGTGCATTCGGACTGGAGCAGGGTGCTGGCAGAGGCTAGGACTGAGGTGCAAGAAAACTGAGTGATGGCAGAGAGAGAGAGAGCTCCCAGATTTTCAGATGCAGCACTGGAGGCCTTGGTGCGGGAGGTGGACAGAAGAAAGGTCCTCTATCCACAGAGGGCCTGGAGGCCCAGCAGACAAACTGTGAGAAGGGATTGGGACCATTGCAGTCAATGTGAGCAGGGTAGCCCTGAGGACCTCGATGCAATGCCGCAAGAAGTTTAATGACCTCACACGAGTAGTCAAGTTCAGTGAATACATCTTCAAATGGCATATCCTTACAACTGAACCACTAGCCTCACAAACACTGCTCAAATCCACCACCTTCACTCAACTACCAACAATCTCAGTCAATCATGACTCATCTACCTAACATTCATAGCTTCACCTCACCCTCACAAACTTAGCACTACTACAAGCCTCACACCCACACCTCGGTGTTTGCACACACTGCCAGCTATTTAACCATGACAGCCACATCAGCGAAACAGAGTGCACGACACTCACTGACACATTTCCCACTTTCTTGCAGGAAAAGTTGTCATATAAAAGGAGACAGCAGGGGCTACCTGAAGGGGCACAGGTGCGCCTGCATAACCTTACCCCGATGGAGGAGATGGTGCTGGCCATTATTGGGAGGAACACTGCTGAGCTCGTGGCCAGTGGCGAGGCTGAATCAAATGAAGATGATGGTATCCTCATACCTAAGCCTCTTTTACACATCCCACTTCCCCCTCATCCCACAATCTCTTCTGATTTGCAAGCTGCAGATGGTGTAAGCATGCACCTCTTGCTTCCCCTACGCCACTTATCACACCTTACTCTTGTGCCTTTCTCCTTTCAGATAATCAAGAACTGCAACCTGGCCAGGCACTGGTGGAGGAGCAAGAGGAAGAAGGCAATGATGCAGAACACATAGCACCATCACTCGATTTCACACTCCCAGACACCAGCTCAGATACTGACACTCTGTGTACATTCGGGGATAGGTCAGATGCGGGATTTGCATGTGGCGAGACACTGGACACGAGTAGCCTGTAGCCAGGGCAAGAGGAAAGGATAGCGTAGATGCCAGCTTGCCGATGGGCGAGATCGTACACAAGTTCTGCTGCACAGGACTCAGACAGGGGCTTCAATGGGGCAGCCTACAGAAGAACGCTGAAAGGTATGCACAATGAAATGCTTGGTGCATTGGCAGGCCTGCCAGAAAACCTAAATGCAATATTAAGGAATATGGAACGGTCCAGAAACAATCTTACATAAAGCTTTGCACAGAGCATGGAGCCCATCCTTTCCAGCATGGGAGGCGTGGGCAGATCCATTAGTACACTTGTGGATACAACCGTCATGCAGCTTCTAATGTCTCAACTTCTATTGCAGCACAAGCAGAAGCCCCCCAATGTTCGAGTGCCGCAATGGAAGTTCTGACTGAAGACATGCAAGCTCAGCTTGATGCCATGCAAGCTCAGACTGCTGCTATCATTTTATGGCTGAGTTTATCATGTTGAAAGGGGCTTACAGGATGTCACAACAGTCCAGCAATCTGTTCTCCAACAGATTATTAGGATTGCTAAGGTATTGCCCCAGGGGGAGAGGCAGCGGCTCTGTGGACAACAAACCTGCTGTCCTCTCTCAGGATGACAGCATTCGTCCTCCCACCCAGCCACTCCCGCCAGTATCCTTGCTGCAGCCTGCCAGCCTGCCAGCCAGCCAGCCCAGACTGGTGCCACCCATGCTCGAGGTCATCCTGCAAGGCCATCTGCCGTCTCCCCCACTGAAAGTCGGCAGCCTTCCACCAGCCATGTTAATTGTATTCAAGTGGTGTATAGCAATTGAGTGTTAATTGTATTCAGGTGGTGGGAATTAATTGCGGATTCTCTCGCTCTTATATTTATATATATTGTTTTATCTATATTTACATATATATATAATATATTAACATATATATATATATATATATATACATATATTTATATATATATGTGGGAGTAGTCTTGACAAGGCTTACAAGCTTATTTGGGGACACACGATATGTAATGTGTGTCTCTGTAAATAAAGGCTCTAGTATTCTGTCCTTCACTACCTAGCTTTTATAAGCCATACTGCAGCCACTGGGGTAGCACTGTGTAGGAGCACTAAGATAGTCAAAGGCACACTGAAGACAGGCACTAAGGGAATGCACAAGGGTGATTAGTTGACTTTTGATTGAAATATTGTAATAGTGTGACTCTTAAAAATTGGTTTGGAATGTTTGTTTTGTGATGGTTTTTATTGTAGCATTGTGGCCAAGACGACACAGGGTCAGCTCTATCAGATTCTGTGTGGCAGCACAGCTTTCATTCTATGCATGCTGCCCATGTGTGGCTGGGTAGCACAGTGGATTCATGAGCAAGAAGGTCAATGGATTGCTCTGGTCGCCCAATAGCCGCCCTCTGGTTTGTTGTGGTGGCTCAAATGCTGATGGTACAGTGCTGCAGAATGAAAGTATCATGGCTGCAGCCAGGATACCAACCATTGACTTGCATGATACACTACAGCCACCACACGTTAAAAAAATCCACGCATAGGCATCTTCCACTCTTCAACATGTAGTTCGGGACCTGGAATATCAGGTCCTTCATTGAAACACCTGTGAACTTATCATTTTTTGGTGTGGAAGCAATGGATAGAGGATTGACTAACAGAGAACAGAGTCAGGATAAATGGTTCATTCTCTGGTTGGAAACCAGTAACTAGTGGGGTGCTGCAGGAACCAGTGCTAGGACCCCAACTATTTACAATCTATATTAATGACTTGGAAGAAGAGACTGAGTGTAACGTATGTGTTTAGTATGTTTGTTTTTTTTTCTCATTAATAGCAAGGCGGAGTTCTCATTGCTATTAATTGCTGACGATACAAAGATGGGAGGAAAAGCAATGTGTGAGGAGACACAAACAATCTGCAAAAGGACATAGACAGGCGAAGTGAGTGGGCAAAAATTTGGCAGATGGAGTATAATGTTGGAAAGTGTGAGGTCATGCACTTTGGCAGAAAAAAAATCAAAGAGCAAGTTATTATTTAAATGGAGAAAGATTGCAAAGTGCTGCAGTACAACGGGACCTGGGGGTACTTGTGCATGAAACACAAAAGGATATTATGCAGGTACAGCAAGTGATCAGGAAGGCCAATGGTATTTTGGCTTTTATTTTAAAGGGGATGGAGTATAAAAGCAGGGAAGTCTTATACAGCTATACAAGGTATTGGTGAGGCCACATCTGGAATACTGCATGCAGTTTTGGTTTCCATATTTATGAAAGGATATGGAGGCAGTTCCGAGAAGGTTCACTAGGTTGATTCCGGGGATGAGGGCGTTGACTTATGAGGAAAGGTTGAGTAGGTTGGGCCTCTACTCATTGGAATTCAGAAGAACGAGTGGTGATCTTATCGAAACATATAAGATTATGAGGGGGCTTTGCAAGGTGGATGCAGAGAGGATGTTTCCACTGATGGGGGAGACTAGAACT
Source organism: Pristiophorus japonicus (assembly GCF_044704955.1). Lineage (NCBI taxonomy): Eukaryota > Metazoa > Chordata > Chondrichthyes > Pristiophoridae > Pristiophorus > Pristiophorus japonicus. The sequence continues at coordinate 79,417,577 of NC_091989.1, read as the reverse complement.
AGAGGGCACAATCTTAGAGTAAGGGGCCGCCCATTTAAAACAAGATGAGGAGAAATTTCTTCTCTCAGAGGGTTGTAAATCTGTAGAATTCGCTGCCTCAGAGAGCTGTGGAAGCTGGGACATTGAATAAATTTAAGACAGAAATAAACAGTTTCTTAAACGATAAGGGAATAAGGGATTATGGGGAGCGGGAGGGGAAGTGGAGCTGAGTCCATGATCAAATCAGCCATGATCTTATTGAATGGCGCAGCAGGCTCGAGGGGCCATATGGCCTACTCCTGTTCCTATTTCTTATGTTCTTATCCTCGATACGAGGGACCACCTAAAAAGAAGACACTAAACATGGCTGCACACCAGCTGGATATTGAGGGAGCGGAATTTCTTCCAGTTGTGGTACATCTCAGAGTTGAGATGCCGCGCCTGCAACGTGACATGTGTGCAGCCAATGGCAACCTGCAACATGGGGAAGCCTTATATCCTGGCAATGACGCATGCTCGCTCCACCTGCTTCTCACTGGCAAGAGCGAATGAAATGTATTCAGCTCTCCTTGCATGCAGAGCCTCACTCACCTCCCTTATACAGGAGTGAATGGCATTCCGGGAGATGTTACAGATGTCACCTGCTCCAGCCTGGAAGGAGCCCGACGCGAAGAAGTTCAAGGCCATGGTCACCTTTATAGCCACTGGCAATGGCCTCCTCACCCTGGACTGAGACTGCTGTCTGCTTGCAACAGGTGGCAGATTTCAATGAGCACCTCCACGGAGATGTCGTACATGCTATTCTTCGCTGAGATTGAGGTAAGAGAATTGTTCCCTGCACTGGGTGGATATGGTGTCCTGCTGGGAGCCCTTCTCTCCCTCTTCCTCCTGCCTCTTCGAGGAGCTTGTCCTGCTCTATGTCACTTCTGCTTATTCTCCCTATCATGCTGCAAGCCAAGGGGGAAGGAAACTACTGCACCCATGTCTGGGAGCAACTGGTCTGAGCAGACCATTTGCAAATCAGTACCAAGTTCTTGAACACTAGCCACATCACTCCTTGTTGACTTTAAGCAACTTTAAAGAAGTCTAGTAGAAATCAAGCAGCAACTAACCTGTAAGTCAGTGACGATCCCTTTGAATAGAGCTGATGGGCGGTCCTTCCTGCTGCTGAATGCATGTTCACAGGTGCGAGGTTAAGCGAGGGCATTAGCTCCAGTATTGAGGTCGAAAATGACAGCAGACGTTTCCAGCACCAAAGCTAACACCCTCACCAAAATGGCATCTGGTGCGGCCCACAGCAGGTGTGCACGCACTGCTCGGATGCCATTTTGGACAATAAACGGCACCGTAGTGCCGAAAAATCGGGTGCGACAGAGCCGAATTTCTAGCCCCTGTGTCTTGGGCTTGCAACAGACATGACAGAACTGTGGGGTACAAATTTATCTCAGGCGGTGGCACAAAATGATGGTATTGGATCGGCCGTCCATTATACAGAGTGCCTGATATTGAATTCCATTGACTGCAATTAAACTAAATACCAGGCGCTGCGTATAACGGGCGGCTGATCCAATACTGCCCCTTTTGTGCCACCGTCCAAGACGTATTTCTACCCCTGTTTCTTTAGAGGAAACAAAATAACCACGAAGATAGCTTTGGTGAGAAATCATTCGATGGTAATTTGCTGCATGCACTTTTTACATAAGCATACCATCAACAATTTAATTTCGTGACTTAAATCATTCACTTTTCACTTGCAGTTAGGGGAGGCTCCAGATGACAGATGTACTTTAGCAACTTGTTCACAACCTTGAGTGATGCAGTAGATATTTCATTTGATTTCATTATTACTTTTTCTCTTTTCTTGTTGTTGTCCATTGGTTACATGCTTGAACTATTTTTAGATCCATGACAATTTAAAATACCTCCAATTTTCTCCAGACCAAAATGGACAGAGTTCCAGTCATGTCGTTTCTTAGTACCTTGGAAATTTCCCCCAAAATTGTTTTAACTTGAGATGAGATCAGAGCAAAAAATTATACAGAAATCTATTGTCAGAGTTATCATAAGTGTATCCTATCTTGGTACTCATACTCCATCTGCCTGTTGGCTTGTTTAGTGCTTGGAGTGCATAGTCAGAAACGCCACAGATGGAAAGAACAAAAAAGAGCTTTTGTAAGTTTCTACATTAACACTTTTTCTTGACATCAGAATTGCACAACTTGTATCAAAGTATAAGTTGTTAAAAGACAAAGAGATGACAACTGTTTTTTTTATTACAATGCATACAATAAAATAGCAAATTCTATCTTTTTTATATGATGTTTAATAGCCTAAATCAATCTAAATAAAGTAAAACAAAAGTTTAGCCACAATCAAATACAAAGTATTTGTCCTTTTGAATTTTGCACATTATGAATCTGTAGTTTAAGATTTTCTTACCAGTAGGTTTTGGTTAGCGCTATGCAGCTGATGGAGTAGGAAGTGTAGACTTCCCACCACTGTTCGTATATCAGCTCTGAATCGGTCTGAGAAGAGATCAATCCCAGGAATGAGCTCAACAACATCACAGTCAAATCCTATTTCATATGACGCATACTCAAAATCAGATCTCGGATGTGGAAATGTGGTCCTGAATAGGCCCTAAGGCAAGGGATAAAAAGTGAAAATGTTAGACTGACTTTTTATTTGTTATATTTTATGATGTTTACTGTTTGTATTCAACTTTTTTGAACAAAGTATTTTTGCATTGTAGAACCATCAATAGTACAGCACTATTTTGCAATCTCACTCAAGCAAGCCATAAGAACAAATGCTGCGTAAATATGTTACTTGACCACAAAAAATGGTCAAATCTAATCCGGCCAATTACCTTCCTATCAGCCTACTTTCAATCATCAACAAAGTTCTCGCCCCTTGCCTGGATGAGTGCAGCTCCACCAACACTCAAGAAGCTCAACAGCATTCAGGACAAAACAGTCCACTTGATCAGCACCCATCCACCACCTTGAACATTTACTCCCTCCACCACTGGCGCAACGTGGCTGTAGTGTGTAACATTTATAAGATGCACTGCAGCAACTCACCAAAGCTATTATACAGAATTATGTGCATGCTAAACAACAGAAGAAGCATGCTACAGACAGAGCTAAGCGATCCCATAGACAACAATCAGATCAAAGCTCTGCAGTCCTGCCACATCCAGACATGAATGATGGTGGACAATTAAGCAACCAACAAAAAGAGGAGGCTCCATGATCATCCCCACCCTCAATGATGGCAAAGCCTAGCACGTGCATGCAAAAGACAAAGCTGAAGCATTCACAACCACTTTAAGCCAGGTGTTGAGTGGATGATCCATCTCAGCCTCCTCCTGAAATCTCCAATATCATAAATGCCAGTCTTCAGCCAATTCAATTCACTCCATGTGATATCAAGAAACAGCTGAGCTGACTGTATATAGCAACTGATATGGGCCCCCGACAATATTCCGGCTATAGGACTAAAGACTTGTGCTTCAGGACTAGCCGGACCTCGAGCCAAGCTGTTCCAGTACAACACTGACAACTACCTGACAATGTGGAAAATTGCCCAGGTATGTCCTGTCCACAAAAAGCAGCACAAATCCAATACAGCCAATTACCGCCCCATCAGTCTATTCTCAATCTTTAGCAAAGTGATGGAAGAGGTTGTTGACAGTGCTATCAAGTGGCACTTACTCACCAATAACCTGTTCACCTATGCTCAATTCGGGTTCCGCCAGGACCACTCAGCTCCAGACCTCATTACCACCCTTGGTCCAAACATGGACAAAAGAGCTGAATTTCAGAGGCGTGGCGAGAGTGACTGCCCTCAACATCAAGGCAGCATTTAATCAAGTGTGGCACCAAAGAGCCCTAATAAAATTGAAGTCAATGGGGATTAGGGATAAACTCTCCACTGGCTGGAGTCATACCCAGCACAAAGGAAGATAGTTGTAGTTGTTGGAGGCCAATTATCTCAGTCCCAGGACATTACGGCAGGAGTTCCTCAGGGCAGTGCCCTAGGCCCAACCATCTTCAGCTGCTTAATCAATGACCTTCCTTCAATTATAAGGTCAGAAGTGGGGATGTTTACTAATGATTACACAGTGTTCAGTACTATTTGCAATTTCTCACATAATGCCCACATGCAGCAAGACCTGGACAACATCCAGGCTAGGGCTGATAAATAGCCAGTAACATTCGTGTCACCTTTCTTGAAAATGGTCATGATTACGGCATCTCTGAGATCCCTCGGCATGCTCTCCTCCTTCCAGATGAGAGTGATAAAGTCATGGATTCGCTCCAAGAGTACTGTTCCACTATGCTTTAGTACTTTGGTGGAGATTCCATCTGCTCCTGAGGCCTTGTTGTTTTTCAGCTGCCGGACGGCTTTTTCAACCTCATGCCAGGCTGGGGTTGTGCCGAGATGGTGGTGGGTAGCATGCTATGGGATGGATCGAGGGCGCTCACATCCAAGACAGAGTATTTTTTAAAGGAGATCTTTGAAGTGTTCCTTCCAGTGGGCACTGACTGCCTCTCTGTTCCTGATGAGTACTTCTCCATTCTTCACCCTCAATGGGGTAGGGCCTTGAGTGCTTGGGCCATAGGTGGTCTTGACTGTGCTACAAAAGCCATGCACGCCATGGTTGTCGGCTAGAAGCTGGATCTTCTGCGCTCTTTCCACCCAGTATCTATTCTTTAGGTCACAAGTTTTTTGTTGGACCTCGGACTTCAGTTGCCTATAGATCTGTTTTCTTTCTCTCGAGTTGTGATGCTGTGTCCGATTCAAGAATGTATTTACCATTTATTAGCTCCTGGATCTCCTGATCATTTTCATTGAACCAGTCTTGGTGCTTTCTGATAGAGTATCCAAGAGTCTCTTCACAGGTGCAGATAATGGTGGATCTGAGGGCAGTATGGGCACTCTGCGGCTCTGGTTCATTTAGAGTCGTCAGGCTGGCTGTGAGGCATTGGCTGAATAGGGCTTTTTTTGCAGGGTCTTTAGTGCTTCATCATTGATTTATTTTGTGGCAGTGTTTCTGTTGCCGCCGGCATTTTAAGACAACGTTGATGGAGATAACAGAGTGGATTAGGTGGTGGTCAGTCAAGCAGTCATTAGCTCCTGTCATGGGTGATACGGAAGTCTTTGTGGTCCCTCGCTCAGACGATGACGTAGTCTAGCAGATGCCAGAACATTTCAAGAAAGGTGACAAGACTGATTGCGGTAATTACAGAGGAGTCTCCCTGCTGTCTGCCACAGGGAAAATTATCGCAAGAATCCTCCTTAATCATCTCCTCCCAGTGCCTGAAGAGCTCCTCCCAGAATCGCAATACGATTCTGCCCACTTAGAGGCACAACGGACATGATTTTCACCATGCAACAAAATGTAGGGAACAGCACCAACCTCTGTACATAGCCTTCCTTGACCTCATAAAGGCCTTCGACTCTGTCAACTGAGAGGGATTATGGAGTCTCCTCCTCAAATCGGCTGCCCTCAAAAATTTGTTAACATCCTCCACCTGCTTCACGATGACATACAATCCATGATCCTTACCATCGGATCCACCACAGACCCCAATACAAGTGCAGACCGGGGTCACCTGAGAACTGAATCCATGTCTGCAGATGGTATCGTTAAAGGGTAGCATGTCAGCCGTGGATCAGTTGGTAGCACTCTCATCTTTTAGTCAGAACATGGCAAATGGAATATAATGTGGAGAAATCTGAAATCATTGAGTATATTCAAGACAGAAATCGCTAGATTTTTGGATATTAAGGGAATCAAGAGATATAGGGATAGTGCAGGCATGGAGTTGAGGTAGATCAGCCATGATCTCATTGAATGGCGAAGCAGGCTCGAGGGGCCAAATGGCCTACTCCTGCTTCCATTTTTTACGTTCTTATGTAGAAGGTTGTGGGTTCAGGTCCCACTTCAGAGACTTAAGCACAAAAATCTAGGCTAACACTCCAGTACAGTACTGAGGGAGTGCTGCACTGTCAGAGGTGCCGTCATTTGGATAAGACGTCAAACCGAGGCCCTGTCTAAACTCTCTGGTGAATGTAAACGATCCTATGGTACTATTTCAAAGAAGAGTAGGGGAGTTATCCCCTGAGTCCTGGTCAATATTTTTTATCACTCAATCAACATCACTAAAATAGATTATCTCTTTGCTCTTTGTGGGATCTTGCTGTGCACAAATTGCCTGTCAATTTCTCTATATTATAACAGTGACTACACTTCAAAATGTACTTCATTGACTGTAAAGCACTTTGAGACATCCTGACATTGTAGAAGACGCTATATAAATGTAAGTCTTTATGTTTTCTTTTATGTAGATGTGGCAGCGAGGGCTAAAGATAGCTCCTTGGGGGATTCTGGAGGTAACCTGACAGGGAGCATGAATAGAAACCATTGCTGAAGAAGCTCAGGAATTTCCAGATCTGGGTTAGAAGCTCAGATCAGGGTCAAATTGGACGTCAAGGTTGTGAACAGTCTGGTTCAGCCTAAAACATTGGTCAGGTAGTGGGGGGAGAATAGGCGACAAGCATACAGACTTTGTCACGGGCACCAAATATGATAGTTTTGGTCTTCCCAATGTTTAGCTGGAGGAGACTGGACTGGATAGGTAAGTGTGGAACCAAGCAAGAACAGGACAATGGAGCAGAGGCATTAAAGGAGGAATCTGTGGTTGACCATGTCAAAGCTATAGAGAGGTCAAGGAAGATGAGGCGAGATGATGCAGCACCATCACAGTCACAGAGGATGCCATTTGTGACTTTTGATTAGGGTTGTTTCAGTTCTGTGGCAGTGGCAGAAACGTGATTCAAACAAGGAGTCGTGGGAAAGATGGGCACAGACATGAAAGGCGATAACTATTGGACATCTTTGAGAGTTGTATGTTAGATACCTTGAAGAGTTATGGATTAATAACCCTAAATTTCCCTGTATCTTGAAGAACAGGCTTTCCAAGATGGACAGGACAGCAGTAGGGTGCCATGAGAAGAAGCCAAGGTTTATCTTCTGCTTTTAATGTCTACAAGAAATACTTGAGCCAGGACATAAGTGACTGGAAAATCATTCATGTGTATAACTTTAGTGGTTAGTGTAATAAACATAGGTAGAGGGGTCCATTAACTATAGTATAGAAAGATAAGCTGTTAATAAAACTACTCCTCAAAGGATTCAAGAACAGTTAAGTCAGGAAGTATCTTGGAAGTAAACAACTACAACTGTTTACGTGAATAGACTTTTCAAAGGATTCGGGAATAAATACATCATGAGGTCTTATCTGTGACATGTGCCTTTCATGTAGGCAAACTAAGGTGTATAAAGGAGCATGGTTTTCAACAATCATTTGGAGGGCTCTAAAGATAGATAGAGAAACCGAAAAGCTGCTCTCTGTGTACAGTATAAATTGTGCTGTATTTGAATAAAGTCTATTCCATATACTCGATCATAGTTTCTGCTGCTTACTCGAAGTGTAACATTGTGAACCATAGAAGGAAGAAGGTTGATTAACAGTTGATCCTTACAAAAACATGTTCAAGGACTTTGGAAAGAAAAGGAACATAAGAACATAAGAAATAGGAGCAGGAGTCGGCCATATGGCCCCTCGAGTGTGCTCCACCATTCAATAAGATCATGGCTGATCATCGATCTCAACTCCACTTTCCTGCCCAATCTTCATATCCTTTGATGCCTCTAGACCCCAAAAATCTATCTATCTCAGCCTTGAATATATTTAGAGACTTGGCATCCACAGCCCTCTGGGACAGAGAATTCAAAAGATTCGCACCCCTCTGAGTAAAGAAATTCCTCCTCATCAATGGCCAACCCCTTATCTTGAGACTATGCCCCTAGTTCTAGACATTCCAGCCAGGGGAAACATCTTCTCAGCAGCTACCCTGTCAATCCCCCTCAGAATCTTGTATGTTTCAATGAGATCACCTCTCATTCTTCTAAACTCCAGAGAATATAAGTCCAATCTCTCATCACAAGACAGCCCTCTCATCCCAGGAATCAATCCAGTGAACCTGTGTTGCACCGCCTCCAAGGCAAGTATATCCTTCCTTAGATAAGACCAAAACTGTGCACAGTACTCCAGGTGTGGTCTCACCAAGGCCCTGTACAACTGTAGCAAAACTTCCTTACTCTTATACTCCAACCCCCTTGCAATAAAGGACAACATGACATTTGCCTTCCTTATTGCTTGCTGTACCTGCATGCTAGTGTTCTGTGTTTCTTGCACAAGGACACCCAAATCTCTCTGAACACCAACATTTAAAAGTTTCTCATCATTTAAAAAAACATTCTGTTTTTCTATTCTTCCTACCAAAGTGAATAACCTTTCATTTCCCCACATTATACTCCATCTGCCACCTTACTGCCCACTCACTTAATCTCTATCTATATCCCTTTGCAGACACTTGCTATGTTCTCATGACAGCTTACAGTCTCACCTAGCTTTGCCTCTTTTTTATAATGGTTGCTGACAATTGATTTATTTGCGATGACTGGTCAGAGGGAAGGAGAGAAGAGGTAAACGTAAAAAGTGAGGTATGCTAACCTGCATCACAAAGGTGCAGTTAATGGGTCTAACAGCCAATTAATAGTTTTGGACAATGGAGATAGGGCGGTAGTTTGCAAGGACAAAAGGGGGTTGTGGGTGGATTTTTTGAGGAGAGTGCTGGCGGCAGTTTTTAAAGGGAGCAGGTCTGTACCATGTAAGCATAGCAAATACATCATTTCTAAAGTGGTCATAAACATGATCATACCTTTAAAAAAAAGGTTGATAAGATGCAGCAATCAAGTCTGAATCTGAAGTCCGATGATACAATAAACCTAAGTCACAAGCACAGCACATTAATAATACAACAAACTGTGAGTTATGGAGAATTGTTCATATTGGTTAGTGCAAGATGCCAATAACTTGTCGAGAAATGGTATACCAGGAGAGGTGCTCAGGAATATTCAAGAAGTTTATATTGTAGGTTAGATTGCGGGGTTAGTTCCTTTAAATTAATACAACCAATGTTATCATAGTACACTTTCTGTGTTGTGTGTACTATCAAAACTGAAAAGCAAGCAAACAACCAAAACAAAAGGATTATCTTTAATTGTGTGCTGATAACTTGAAGCTGCATGAATAAAAAGATTATGTAGATAAAGTAAACTTGATGGCTGAGATTTCCCGGATGTGTCTGTCCCGCTCAATAAAGACACAGTGGTCTAGAATTTCCTCTCAAATCGCCCATTCACTGCCCACTTACTGTCCGGCGGTAAATTCCACAGTCATTACCGCCGGGCGGTATTCGATACTGTCTGCCCATATATTACCACCCAAATACTGCCCAAAATAAAAGTTTCATCATTAAGATCCGTTTACTACCGGATCTTAATATCGCCCTGAAAAAGCAGGTCTTACTGGATCTTAAGTGGATCTTAACTGGGCGGTATGAACACAGATCTGACAGGTTTGTTTGATATTACACAGATCTTTATAGTTCTCCACAGTTTGATATATTTTTAAATGGATTGTAGTATTTTCTAATGTTAGGCAATAATATAAATGGTCGAATAAAGCCTTATTTACTCCTTTAGTCTATCTCACTCACTAGTCCCATTCACATTAGTCTCACTCACCCCCCCAGTCTCTCTCACCCCCCAGTCTTACTCACCCCCCAGTCTCTTCACCCTCCCCAGTCTATCTCACCTCCCAATCTGTCTCAACCCCCTACAGCGATCTCACTCCCCCCACCCAACAGCGATCTCACTCTTCCCTCCCTCTCCCCCACAGCGATCGCACTCCCCCCCAACAACGATCTCACTCTCTTCCCCCCCTCCTCCCCACAGCGATCTCACTCCCCCCCTCCAACAGCAATCTCACTCTCTTCCCCCCTCCCCCCCACAACGATCTCACTCCCCCCCCAACAGCGATCTCACTCTCTTCCCCCCTCCCCCCACAGCGATCTCACCCCTCCCCCCCCCAACAGCGATCTCACTCTCTTCCCCCCCTCTCCCCCACAGCGATCTCACTCTCTTCCCCCCTCCCCCCACAGCGATCTCACTCCCCCCGCAACAGCGATCTCACTCTTCCTCCCCTCCCCCCCACAGCGATTTCACTCCCCCCCTCCAACAGCGATCTCACTCTCTTCCCCCCTCCCCCCACAGCGATCTCACTCCCCCCCTCCAACAGCGATCCCACTCTCTTCCCCCCTCCCCCCACAGCGATCTCACTCCCCCCCTCCAACAGCGATCTCACTCTCTTCCCCCCTCCCCCCACAGCGATCTCACTCCCCCCTCCAACAGCGATCTCTCTCTCTTCCGCCCCCTCTCTCCACAGCGATCTCTCTCCCCCCTCCACCCCACAGTGATCTCACTTTCTTCTTCCCCTTCCCCCACAGCAATCTCACTCCCGCCCCCCCCACCAACAGCGATCTCACTCCCCCCTCCCCCTCCCCCCACAGCGATCTCACTCCCCCCCCCTCCCCCCACAGCGATCTCACTCCCCACCCTGCCACCAACAGCGATCTCACTCTCTTCCCCCCCCACCCCTCCCCCCACAGCGATCTCAGGCCGGCAGTCTCTGGCCTGTCATTGGTGCCTCTCGGGGGGGGCGGAGCTTGACAGCCGCGCACGTGCGTACAACTTGGGAGCCGAAGATTCCCGAGTCGATCGGCCTCCTCTGCCGCACACCGCCCGCTGCACTTCGCTCCCTCACCGCTTCGCCGCCGCTGACATGGAGCACCCAAAAACTGTGGGAGTGCGCACCAGTGGCATTCCGGCGGTTGAAAAACACGCAAACGCCGGAACACCGCTAAGGATTGGGCGGGGGAGATTTAAAAGGAAAATCCAGCCCACAAGGGCTTATTCTCTTCGGTCTTGTGGCTGATAACATGATGTATTAAAATGCATGAAACAATATTATCACTAAAATTATTCTACTGTACACATTAAAAACACAATGGGCTAGACTTTCCACTTTCTGGCTAAGGCCGAAAAAAATGGGCCTTGTTCCAGTGATGCGGAACCTATTGCCCATGCTGATCGCTGGCCCCCATTTTTTTTTTTGCGATTTTCCACTCGGCCTTACTCCAGCGATGTCAAATGGGCGATGTGATTTCTCGGCGATCTAACGATCGCCCAAAGAAAACAGAAGTGAATGAAAAAAAAAGCTTCCTAGCAACACATTACTGCGCATGTGCAGGTTGATTTTTTTTTCAGGTTGATGCTCCTTCCCGCGTTTTGGGAGGTCAGGGGTCATCACACATGCTCAGAAGCTCTGTGAGGCTCGGAGAGAGAGAGAGAGAGAGAGAGGAGAAAGTATTTTGTGGTCTGAATAAACTCATATTAATCGACATGGAGGCAATACTTGAGAGGCGTGGGGCCAAGCCTTTCAGCGAGGAGGCCAATGAGGCCCTCGTGAATGTTGTCAGCACCAGGTGGGAGGATCTGACACGGGGTGGGCATGGGAAACCTCCACCCCATGCATATCGGAGGATTTGGGCAGAGATTGCCGACGTGAAGTCCGGATACCGGACCAATGCCGCAAACATTGGAACAGCCTACTGGCAGCTGCGAGAGTAAGTTGAAATTTATAATGATCTAAATAGTAACAAGAATCTGCAATGTTATTTGGTTACATTTAAACATAACTAAATTATGATTAAATTTATGCAACCCAGCATAAAGTTAAATGTTGTAATGTGAAATATGCAACGTAATGCTAATTTGTAATAAACATTTTAATCTGTCAGTCTTAAATGTCTTCAATGTCTTAAATCGCCTGATCCATTTGCTTATGCCGTGCAATGTTATCGTATCATTTACAGAAGAAGATCTCGATCAATAATCGGGAGCAACGCAGGATGGCGGGGGCTCTGCCATGTTGCACACTCTAACTGCTTACGAGGAGCTCGCGGTGGCCTTGGTGGGGCCAGAAAGCCGTTCGGTCACATCCCATGGTGTGGTCGAACCCACCCTTGAGACATGTGAGTAATGAGAAATGTGCATTGTTCAATGTGTGAATCATTAGCAAATACTGAAAATATCGTAGTTACGCATGTAATGTTATGCAATTAAAATGTAATTTGATGTTATGCAATGTTGTGCAATTACAATGTAATGTTATGCAATTATAATATAATCTGATATATAATGGTGAAGTACTATAGATGTTCGAATGAGGTCATGTTAGGTCATGTTAAAGCTTGTGATCATCTGTGCATATGGGGTAAAGGAAAGCATTGAAATGCTTTGACTTCGAGAAAAATTGTAATGCAATGATCTGAATAGTTAATCGTTGTTTATCAAATTAAAGGTCAAGTGGTTGTCAAGTCAGTGGAGTCCACTACCACTGAACCGTCTCCAGCATCACAGGAGGCTGAAGAAGAGGAGCCACTGCAGACTCCTGCTGCTGTGCTTCAGCAGCAGGAGGAGGAGGAGGAGACGGAGACGGAAGAAGAAGAGATTTTTTTTGTGTGGGGGGGAACAACCTGCGGCCATCTCGGTTGAGATGGAAGAAGCACCGGGACCAAGCGGTGTGCAGGTGGCGAAGCCAAGGCACGTCACATTGCAAGCGCCGACCCCACGGAAGTCTGGTCAGCGTGGTGCGCAATCGCCTAGCTTGGAGGGCCAGACAGAGAGCTTGATTTCCCTGTGCAGGGAGACGGTCGTGATTGGTCGCGACCTTATCCAGGGGTTCGCGGGATTCTCTGCGAACTGGAGCCAGTTTCCAGCATCCTGGAGCGAGGTCTGCCAGAACTTCTCTAACTGGTCTTCTGAGCAGTCACTGACTGCAAGGGAGTCCTTGGAGGCTATTCGGCAGCAGACAGCCGCAACCAATGCCCTACGGCATGATTTGCTGGCTAGACACGGCGCTGCACCCCAAGGTGTCGTGTCTGCTCGCAGTGAAACTCCGAGCACGCAAGCGAATATGGAGGGTACAGTTCCTCCGGAATCGGAAGTAGAGCCTCAGGCTTCCGCTTCCTCTCCGTCACCTCCACCACGGCAGGAAGTCTTGACATCCCACTCTGCACAATGTCTTGGTGTCGGTCTGCGTAGATCAAAACGGGCGGATGGGGTGCAAACACAGGGTGGGACAGGATCTGGAGGGAAACGTGGCCGCAGGTAGGGAGGGGGGAATGCTTCTCTATAGTTCAGTTGTTTTAAAATGTTCACTTGTTATTATCAATTTATTATACTCTTGTTATTGTTATTGTTACTAAATTGGCCAATTGTATTCAATAGTTAAATGTTCACTTGTTCACTTGTTATCATTACTTAACTGTTCACTTTCCATTCTTTCTGAAATGGTCATTTGTTATCGTTACTGAAATGGTCACTTGTTGTTATGACTGAAATGGTCACTTGTTGGCATGACTGAAATGGTCACTTGTTCTTTAAAATGTTCAATTTATTCTTCTAACGTTTTGGGGATTTTGAGGGGAGGGTGGATTGGTGCAGGGGGTGGGGGGTTGGAGGGAGGGTGTTGTTCATTAGTTCTTAAAAAAAAAATTATGTTTGTTAATAAAAAACATTTTTCTACAACTTTTGTACCTTCTCTATTATTTACATAAGTTTTACAATATACAGTTCTTCATGCAGATTTGTTTGTTTATTCTGTTTCACCACAGAATATCATTAAATAACTTCAGTGCGTAAAAGCTCTTAAATAAATAATTCCAATATATAATATATAATGAGATCTATTGAGCATAAATAAGGTGATAATACTATCTTCCCTGTCCCAAATTTCTGAGCACAATTTGCATCAAGTTTATTCTCTAAATAACTGAGAACAATTCTCCACCCTTCCTCAGAGGCTAAAAAAGACGTCCGCAGTGCCCATTTCCCTCTCTAAGGCTCTGAAAAAGCAACTATTTTTGAGCACTCTTTTGGGCCTTGCATCGGCCCAGAAAAGTGCATGCTAAGTGCTGAAACTTGGGATGGGCCTTGTGTGGGCGATCATTTGAGCGATCATCTCAGCGATCATAGAAACATAGAAAATAGGTGCAGAAGTAGGCCATTCGGCCCTTCTAGCCTGCACCGCCATTCAATGAGTTCATGGCTGAACATGCAACTTCAGTACCCCATTCCTGCTTTCTCGCCATACCCCTTGACCTCCCTAGTAGTAAGGACTTCATCTAACTGCTTTTTGAATATATTTAGTGAATTGGCCTCAACAACTTTCTGTAGTAGAAAATTCCACAGGTTCACCACTCTCTGGGTGAAGAAGTTTCTCCTCATCTCGGTCCTAAATGGCTTACCCCTTATCCTTAGACTGTGACCCCTGGTTCTGGACTTCCCCAACATTGGGAACATTCTTCCTGCATCTAACCTGTCTGAACCCATCAGAATTTTAAACGTTTCTATGAGGTCCCCTCTCATTCTTCTGAACTCCAGTGAATACAAGCCCAGTTGATCCAGTCTTTCTTGATAGGTCAGTCCCGCCATCCCGGGAATCAGTCTGGTGAACCTTCGCTGCACTCCCTCAATAGCAAGAATGTCCTTCCTCAAGTTAGGAGACCAAAACTGTACACAATACTCCAGGTGTGGCCTCACCAAGGCCCTGTACAACTGCCCCTGTACTCAAATCCCCTCGCTATGAAGGCCAAGATGCCATTTGCTTTCTTAACCGCCTGCTGTACCTGCATGCCAACCTTCAATGACTGATGTACCATGACACCCAGGTCTCGTTGCACCTCCCCTTTTCCTAATCTGTCACCATTCAGATAATAGTCTGTCTCTCTGTTTTTACCACCAAAGTGGATAACCTCACATTTATCCACATTATACTTCATCTGCCATGCATTTGCCCACTCACCTAACCTATCCAAGTCACTCTGCAGCCTCATAGCATCCTCCTCGCAGCTCACACTGCCACCCAACTTAGTGTCATCCGCAAATTTGGAGATACTACATTTAATCCCCTCGTCTAAATCATTAATGTACAGTGTAAACAGCTGGGGCCCCAGCACAGAACATTGCGGTACCCCACTAGTCACTGCCTGCCATTCTGAAAAGTACCCATTTACTCCTACTCTTTGCTACCTGTCTGACAACCAGTTCTCAATCCATGTCAGCACACTACCCCCAATCCCATGTGCTTTAACTTTGCATATTAATCTCTTGTGTGGGACCTTGTCGAAAGCCTTCTGAAAGTCCAAATATACCACATCAACTGGTTCTCCCTTGTCCACTCTACTGGAAACATCCTCAAAAAATTCCAGAAGATTTGTCAAGCATGATTTCCCTTTCACAAATCTATGCTGACTTGGACCTATCATGTCACCTCTTTCCAAATGCGCTGCTATGACATCCTTAATAATTGATTCCATCATTTTACCCACTACTGAGGTCAGGCTGACCGATCTATAATTCCCTGTTTTCTCTCTCCCTCCTTTTTTAACAAGTGGGGTTACATTGGCTACCCTCCACTCGATAGGAACTGATTCAGAGTCAATGGAATGTTGGAAAATGACTGTCAATGCATCCGCTATTTCCACGGCCACCTCCTTAAGTACTCTGGGATGCAGTCCATCAGGCCCTGGGATTTATCGGCCTTCAATCCCATCAATTTCCCCAACACAATTTTCCAACTAATAAGGATTTCCCTCAATTCCTCCTCCTTAGCAGACCCTCTGACCCCTTTTATATCCGGAAGGTTGTTTGTGTCCTCCTTAGTGAATACCGAACCAAAGTACTTGTTCAATTGGTCTGCCATTTCTTTGTTCCCCGTTATGACTTCCCCTGATTCTGACTGCAGGGGACCTACATTTGTCTTTACTAACCTTTTTCTCTTTACATATCTGTAGAAACTTTTGCAATCCGTCTTAATGTTCTCTGCAAGCTTCTTCTCGTACTCCATTTTCCCTGCCCGAATCAAACCCTTTGTCCTCCTCTGCTGAGTTCTAAATTTCTCCCAGTCCCCGGGTTCGCTGCTATTTCTGGCTAATTTGTATACCACTTCCTTGGCTTTAATACTATCCCTGATTTCCCTTGATAGCCACGGTTGAGCCACCTTCCCTTTTTTATTTTTACGCCAGACAGGAATGTACAATTGTTGTAGTGTTGTAGTGGAAACTTGGGGGCCTATTTTTCCGGCGATATTTTGGGCCTAGTTTTCACTTTTTGCTCAAAATGGGTGATAGAGGTCCATTTTGGGCAATAGATGGGCCATAGATGGGCGATGTGAAGTGGAAAGTCTAGCCCCAAGTTACTTCCAGAACATTACTCTCCTCCGCCTGTACATTAGCCCTCTTGAAAATACTCAGCAGGTCAGGCAGCATCTGTGGAGTATGTCCAGCATTTCTATTTATATTTCAGATTTCCAGCATCCACAGTATTCTGCTTCTTTTTTATAATGGTTGCTGACAATTGATTTATTAACGATGACTGGTCAGAGGGAAGGAAAGAGGTCAATATAAACAGAGGTATGCTAACCCGTATCACAAAGGTGCAGTTAATGGGTCTAACAGCCAATTAATAGTTTTGTTTACAAGAAAGCTGCGCTTGTTGGCAACAGACAACATCAACAATAATAACAAATTTATATAGCGCTTTTAACATAGTGAAACGTCCCAAGGCACGTCGCAGGAGTATTATGAGACAAAAAATTTGACACTGAGCCGCATAAGGAGAAATAAGGGCATGGCCAAAGAGGTAGGTTTTAAGGAGCATCTTGAAGGAGGAAAGAGAGGCAGACAGGCAGAGAAGTTTAGGGAGAGAATTACAGAGTTTAGGGCCCAGGCAATAAAAAGCACGGCCACCAATGGTTGAGCGATTATAATCAGGGATGATCAAGAGGGCAGAATTATAGGAGTACAGACATCTCGGGGAGTTATGGGGCTGGAGGAGATTACAGAGATATGGAACCAAGGATGAGAATTTTGAAATCGAAACGTTGCTTAACCGGAAGCCAATATAGGTCAGCGAGCATAGGGATGATGGGTAAGCGGGACTTGATGCCAGTTAGGACACGGGGCAGCCGAATTTTGGATCACCTCTAGTGTACATAGGATAGAATGTGGGAGGCCGGCCAGGAGTGCTTTGAAATAAATAGTCAAGTCGAGAGGTATCAAAGGCATGGGTGAGGGCTTCAGCAGTGGATGAGCTGAGGCAAGGGTGGCGACGGGTGATGTTACGAAGGTGGAAATAGGCGGTCTTAGTTATGCTGCGGATATGTGGTCGAAAGCTCATTTCAGGGTCAAATATTGTGAACAGTCTGGTTCAGCCCCAGACAGGAGTTGGGGAGAGGGATGGAATCAGTGGCTAGGGAACGGAGTTTGTGGCGGGGACCGAAAACAATGACTTTGATCTTCCCAATATTCAATTGGAGAACATTACTGCTCATCCAGAACTGGATGTCGGACAAGCAGTCTGACAAATTAGAGACCGTGGAGGGGTCGAGAGAAGTGGTAATGAGGTAGAGCTGGGTGTCATCAACGTACATGTGGAAACTGACGCTGTGTTTTCGGATAATGTTGCCAAAGGGGCAACATGTAGATGAGAAATAGGAGGGGGTTAAGGATAGATCCTTGGGGGACAACAGAGGTAATGATGCGGGGAAGGGAAGAGAAGCTGTTGCAGGTGATTCTCTGGTTACAAAATTTAGATAGATAAGAATGGAACCAGGCGAGTGCAGTCCCACCCAGCTATACGATGGTGGAGAGACATTGGAGAAGGATAGAGTGGTCAACCGTGTCAAATGGCTGCATACAAGTCAGAAGGACGAGGAGGGATAGTTTGCCTTTGTCACTGTCACAAAGGATGTAATTTGTGACTTTGATGAGAGCCGTTTCGCTACTGTGGCAGGCACGGAAACTGGATTCGAAGAATTTAAGCATGGAATTGCGGGAAAGATGGGCACAGATCAGCCAGTGGGAGGAAGTGTGATGTAATGAGGCCGGGTCCTCCAAATGCCAGTCTCTACCTAGCGATAGGCTGGTTGGCTATCTCCTCTGTGTGGTAAATGTATGGTATAGACTGCCCAAGGAGAAAGTGTAGGTAAACAGTGTCAGCAAACAGATTTTTAATTAAAGAAGCGCTAAAGAGGGGTAAGCTTTAGTGTACAGTTAAAGTTTGGGACTGTTCAAATGGATCACATGTTCTGGGGAATTAATTTGGAGCCCTTTCAGAGTATCTGGAACCTCCATCTCATTATATCAAAGACTGTAAATATACTTGGCTATCTTTATTGCTAGAAAGCAGGTACCATAGCCTTGTTTTAAGAATAATTAAATTGTACACATCTGTTAGCAGTTCTAGTGTAATTTAAGAAAAGTCACTGCATACACAGATTAATTAGCTCGTTATTCCAGTTTCTAAATAGCCTACAGACAATTTGTAGCTACTTGTAGCATTGTCATTACATCCTGCAACTAGTGTCAGCTGTGGCTCAGTGGGCTGCACACTTGCCTCTGAATCAGAAGGTTGGGGATTCAAGACACACTCTAAGGAACTTGAAATAAAAAATTTAGGCTGGCAGTGCTGAGGGAGTGCTGCACTGTTGGAGGTGCCGTCTTTCAGATTAAACTGAGGTCCTGTCTGCTCTCTCAGGTGGACATAAAAGATTCTATGGCACTATTTTGAAGAAGAGCAGGGGAATTCTCCCCGGTATCCAGGCCAATATTAATCCCTCAATCAACATAACAAAAACAGATTATCTGGTCATTATCACATTGCTGTTTGTGGGATTTTGCTCTTCGCAAGTTGGCTGCCGCGTTTCCCACATTACAACAGTGTCTACACTCAAGCTGTAAAGTGCTTTGAGATGTCCAGTAGTTATGAAAGGCACTATATAAATGCAAGTCTTTCTTTATAATAAAATTAAAAGATAGGAGAATTTTAAAAATCTATTAACACTTAAATCAGAATGGAAGAACATCTCATGAGATGGGTTGACAAAATGAATTGTGTAGTGGTCAGTGCACCCACATCATTTTCCCTGAACATAAAATCATGCAGAATACAAGGACCTCCCCGTTTGAATTCCCGATCTTCTCCACCGTCACATGCAACTCTATCTGGTGTGTGCATTTGTAAACTCTACTCTAACATCCTAACAGGAAGCAAAAAGTAACTTTTGGTTTCTTATGCACTATAGAATAATGTATTACTTGTTGGCTGGTGGTACTTACTGAGCTATCTTCGCAGCTAAGACTCCAGCCAATAAACAACCCCAAATGCCAGCTCGATATAGCAAGGCTTCACTGTAATCTGTGGAATGTTTCAATGAGATTCTCCTGTTGCTTTCCAAGTGTTGCCAGTTATTTACAAAGTCAGTCATGTTTACTGCTGCATCAATTGCTTGGCTCCAACATTTAAAAGCTGCTCTGTAAAATAAAGTTATTTCTATAATAGGCAATTAATACTTTCATTGGCATAAACATTAAGGTTCCCAACCCTCCTGCTTTCGACCGGAATGGACGATTGGTCTTCCGAGCGCTGCTGTTGACGACACGGGAGAATTGGTCCTTGTATTCACGATTTGTGCATATGCAGTACCCTGGATGTTGTGGCTTGCAACCAAACCACATTGTCTGGGCCCTGTTGGTGCCCCCGCTATTTGGAAACACCTCTTCATTGTCGGTTGTGAGGATGGTGGCATCGGGGCCAATGAAAATTGGCTGGAAACTCCGTGGGTAGAAATTCACCCCCGCTGGATAGCTGGTGTACCTACCATTTTCATAGTGTATTTACCATCGCATCAGATGAGGTGGACTCTTGATTGATTTTCAGCTCTTTGGCAATTTGTTTGGAGCGGACCGGAAGTTGGCCATAATGGGGGCGGAAGTGCGGCGGTAAGCACTCTAGAGGGGCAGAAGTGGGGGCGGGAAAGAGTCTCGCCACTGTCAGTCAGCGGGGCAGTGCTGACGCCAGTGTGCGTGTGTGTCACCACAGCTCTCCCCTCATTTAAAGGGGAGAAAACCAGCGATTATTTAACTCCGGCCCACTGGGCCACCAAGGAGGATTTCGGCCGGGCCAGTGGCCTGGAACCCAAGAGGAGTTGCCTGGCTGCCTGTTGGTGGCCCAGCCTAACCCGGGACCATAACTGTCTGGCCGATCTAGAAGTCGGCCGGCAAAATAAAAACATGATGGTTGCGGCAGTGCGCCCTGCCCTTGAAGGGCAGCCATGCACCCATGGCTCACACACAGAAAACAAGGTGCACCAACAGAAAAAGCTGTCGGGGGCACCGCGCGTCGGATCTATGATTTTTCCAGCTAAATTTCGCTGGGATGCCATGGAGATGCAGGAGATCGGCGGTGAACCCTTTGATGACACACTTAGGACAACCGGCAGTGTGTCGGAAGTAGGATCTGCCAGAAAAATCCCCGAGGTGAATTTTGATCCTGGCGGCCATTAGACTCCGCCGCCGCTTTCTGGCGGTAAGTGGCCTTTTTGGAAGGCTGAATTTCGATCCCAATGTGTTCCGAGAGAGCAACTGAGGGAGGGAGAGACAGCAACACAAACTGGGGGGAGGAGAGAGAGAGAGAAACACAAACTGGGGGGAGGCGAGAGAGAGAGAGAAACACAAACCCAGGGAGGGAGAGAGAGAGAGAGAGAGAGAGAGAGAGAGAGAAACAACCAGGCACACTTCATCACACCAGTTGCTGAGTGAGAAATATTTTTACAATCAGTTTATTCCCCTAGTCAGTGCTGGCTTCAGCCAGAGCAGTGATAAAGGTACTATAATTGGCGGCAATGCTATTATACTAGGAAAGCAAGGGTCCCCTACCCACCCACCTCTCCCGGCTGCACGCACCACCCACCCCCCCATATTCACATCAAAAGTAGAAAAAGTGGCACAAACATTACTTAACAGAAATTGAACATTGTGGGTGTCTACGGACCCAGGAAGGCATCGCAAAAGCCGCTTTTCAGCGCACAATGTGCATGCGCTGAAAACCGGCTTTTCCGATCTGTCGAGCTGGAGCTTGTCAGATCCAATGCATATTGGGTGCGAGGACATTTGCAAGGGCAAGATTGCAGGATTTACCCATATCTTGCCCAGCAAATGTCCTCAAAACTCTTGCGCTTGATAAAAGCAGGCGTATAGCCAATTTTTTTTTTACAGGTGTAAGAGTTTAAAAACATACAAAAATATAATTAAATTAAATTTAAAAAACACATTATTTAAAAAAACCCTGCCCACTATGTTACATTTATTTTTAACCATAAATAAAAAAACGTTTTAAAAACTTGGAAATTTTTTTTTCTCTAAGATATTTATTAACATTAATTTTAATTATGTGAGGTGTGTTTTTTATTTTTTATTATATGTGTTTAGTGTGTTTGTTTTTTTTTTCTCATTAATAGCAAGGCGGAGTTCTCATTGCTATTAATTGCTGACGATACAAAGATGGGAGGAAAAGCAATGTGGGAGGACACAAAAAATCTGCAAAAGGACATAGACAGGCTAAATGAGTGGGCAAAAATTTGGCAGATGGAGTATAATGTTGGAAAGTGTGAGGTTATGCACTTTGGCAGAAGAAAAATCAAAAAGCAAGTTATTATTTAAATGGAAAAAGATTGCAAAGTGCTGCAGTACAGCGGGACCTAGGGGTACTTGTGCATGAAACACAAAAGGGTAGTGTGCAGGTACAACAAGTGATCAGGAAGGCCAATGGAATCTTGGCCTTTATTGCAAAGGGGATGGAGTATAAAAGCAGGGAAGTTTTGCTACAGTTATACAAGGTATTGGTGAGGCCACATCTGGAATACTGCGTGCTGGTTTGGTTTCCATATTTACGAAAGGATAGACTCACTTTGGAGAAGGTTCATTAGGTTGATTCCGGAGATGAGGGGGTTGCCTTATGAGGAAAAGTTGAGTAGGTTGGGCCTCTACTCATTGGAATTCAGAAGATTGAGAGGTGATCTTATCAAAACGTATAAGATTATGAGGGGACTTGACAAGGTGGATGCAGAGAGGATGTTTCCACTGATGGGGAAGATTAGAACTAAAGGGCATAATCTTAGAATAAGGGGTCGCCCATTTAAAATGAGATGAGAAGAAATTAATTTTCTCAGATGATTGTAAATCTGTGGAATTCGCTGCCTCAGAGAGCTGTGGAAGTTGGGACATGGAATAAATTTAAGACAGGGATAGACAGTTTCTTAACCAATAAGGGAATAAGGGCTTATGGGGAGCGGACAGGGAAGTGGACCTGAGTCCATGATCGGATCAGCCAAGATTGTATAAAATGGCTCGAGGGGCTGTATGGCCTACTCCTGCTCCTATTTCTTATGTTCTTATGTAAAGCTGTGGAATACAGAACCTGATTGGTTAAGCAGTCGCACATGACTGCACCTTCTGGGTGGGAACCTGGAGGACGGGAGCGCACTTCGCAGCGCGGAAGAGAAGGCCTCCCCACTGGAATCCCACGCTCTTCCCAGATCACCAGGTACTTTCATAAAAATGTTTCAGGTCGGAGGCAATTGCCCACGGGAAGCCTCCGACCACAATTTCAGCCTCAAACTTTTCAGTTTAGTGAGGGATTGACAATAGGGTTGCCAACCCTCCTGGACTGATTGGGTTGGGGGGAGGGGGTTTGGTTGTGGAGGGGGGGGGGGGGGGCAGCGGAGGAGGGGAGGTGGATGGGTGCTACGAGCTCCCAGAAAATTGTACAGGAGTTAGTGGAGGTGCTGCCACGGTAGTGCTGTATGCTGCCGGTAGCGCCCGACGCCACCATGTAATCATCAATGACATCATCTCCATGCATGGCGACCCCTTAGCACCGTGCGCCAAGTCCTTTCTGCCCCACAGTGGATATAGGTTTGCCGTGAGCGGTGTCAGCATCAGTCTCGCAGGTCACGAACCGGGCCGACATCCACTTGCGGGGCGGAAGTTAAAGGAAAGGTCGGTAACGCCCTATGCCGCCGTCTTACCTGTTTGTCCAACTCACTGGTTGGTCCGACTTCTTTTACGTGGTCCGGGCTACCATCGTACACTCTGTTTTAGGTGCTGGGCTGTGACCTCGGCAACACGCGAACCAGTGGAGGCCATCAGAGGCTGTGCAGAGTGCGCAGCGGTCCATCCCATTAACCGAAGGGGAGGTGCCTTGAGCCACATCAGCACTAGGCAGAGCAACTGCGTGGAGCTGACCAACGTGCCCCAGTAGTGCCCCAGAACCTGCCCCAAGAGGAAGTACAGCGCGCAAGATCACGCTCCACTTGCTCTAAGGGGTGGTTACTGCAATTTCGCGGTCTGGGCAGAACTTCTGTGCCGGGCGCAGGAAGTCCCGCCCCGAGTCGGTTATTGCCCCCAATCGGGCGCTGGGGAATTTCTCCATCAGAGATTTTTCATTTTCCAAGTGGTGTGAGAAGGCAGGCAGGGTGCTGCAAGGATGGGCGTGTTAGATGACCAATGGCGGGATCGTGGAGGGGGGGGGCGCAGTTAGACAAGGAGGACATGCGATGAATCCTCCAGGAAAACTTTCAACCAGAGTTGGTAACTCTAGGAAACAATGACATTATATAGAATATACAGCACAGAATCACAGGCCATTCCTATATTACAACAGTGACTACACTCCAAAAGTACTTCATTGGATGTAAAGCGCTTTGAGACATCCAGTGGGTATAATAGGTACGATATAAATCCAAGTCTTTCTTTCTTTCTTTCATTTGGCCCAACTTCCATCTCGTCTTAGCCATTCAGCATATCTTTCTATTCTCTTTTCTCTCATGTACTTGTGTAGTTTCCTCTTGAAAGTATCAAAGCTATTTGCCTCAACCACTTATTGTGGTAGCGAGTTCCATATTCTAAGCATTCTCTGAGTAATGAAATTGCTCCTTATTTCACGATTGAATTTATTAGTTACTATCTTGCACTGTGGCCCCTAGTTCTGGATTCTCCCACGTGGAAAGATTCTCTTCATATCTATCCTGTCCAACCCATTCATCATTGTAAAGACCTGTATCAGGTCTCCTTTATGTCTTCTCTTTTCTAAAGAAAAAAGCCCCAACTTGTTCAATTTTTCCTGATAGCTGTAATCTCTGATTCTGGTACCATCCTTGTAAATCTATATTGCACTTTCTCCAGTGCTTCTATGTCCTTTTATAGTATGGAGACCAGAACTGTGCACAATGCTCTAAGTGTGACATAGAAACATAGAAACATAGAAAATAGGTGCAGGAGTAGGCCATTCAGCCCTTCTAGCCTGCACCGCCATTCAATGAGTTCATGGCTGAACATGAAACTTCAGTACCCCCTTCCTCCTTTCTCGCCATACCCCTTGATCCCCCGAGTAGTAAGGAATTCATCGAACTCCCTTTTGAATATATTTAGTGAATTGGCCTCAACTACTTTCTGTGGTAGAGAATTCCACAGGTTCACCACTTTCTGGGTGAAGAGATTTCTTCTCATCTCGGTCCTAAATGGCTTACCCCTTATCCTTAGACTGTGACCCCTGGTTCTGGACTTCCCCAACATTGGGAACATTCTTCCTGCATCTAACCTGTCTAAACCCGTCAGAATTTTAAACGTTTCTATGAGGTCCCCTCTCATTCTTCTGAACTCCAGTGAATACAAGCCCAGATGATCCAGTCTTTCATGATAGATCAGTCCCACCATCCCGGGAATCAGTCTGGTGAATCTTCGCTGCAGTCCCTCAATAGCAAAAATGTCCTTCCTCAAATTAGGAGACCAAAACTGTACACAATACTCCAGGTGTGGCCTCACCAAGGCCCTGTACAACTGTAGCAACACCTCCCTGCCCCTGTACTCAAATCCCCTCGCTATGAAGGCCAACATGCCATTTGCTTTCTTAAACGCCTGCTGTACCTGCATGCCAACCTTCAATGACTGATGTACCATGACACCCAGGTCTCGTTGCACCTCCCCTTTTCCTAATCTGTCACCATTCAGATAATAGTCTGTCTCTCTGTTTTTACCACCAAAGTGGATAACCTCACATTTATCCACATTATACTTCATCTGCCACGCATTTGCCCACTCACCTAACCTATCCAAGTCATTCTGCAGCCTCATAGCATCCTCCTCGCAGCTCACACTGCCACCCAACTTAGTGTCATCCGCAAATTTGGAGATACTACATTTAATCCCCTCGTCTAAATCATTAATGTACAATGTAAACAGCTAGGGCCCCAGCACAGAACCTTGTGGTACCCCACTAGTCACTGCCTGCCATTCTGAAAAGTACCCATTTACTCCTACTCTTTGCTTCCTGTCTGACAACCAGTGCTCAATCCACGTCAGCACACTACCCCCAATCCCATGTGCTTTAACTTTGCACATTAATCTCTTGTGTGGGACCTTGTCGAAAGCCTTCTGAAAGTCCAAATATACCACATCAACTGGTTCTCCCTTGTCCACTTTACTGGAAAAATCCTAGAAAAATTCCAGAAGGTTTGTCAAGCATGATTTCCCTTTCACAAATCCATGCTGACTTGGACCTATCATGTCACCATTTTCCAAATGCACTGCTATGACATGCTTAATAATTGATTCCATCATTTTACCCACGAGCGAGGTCAGGCTGACCGGTCTATAATTCCCTGTTTTCTCTCTCCCTCCTTTTTTAAAAAGTGGGGTTACATTGGCTACCCTCCACTCCATAGGAACTGATCCAGAGTCAATGGAATGTTGGAAAATGACTGTCAATGCATCCGCTATTTCCAAGGCCACCTCCTTAAGTACTCTGGGATGCAGTCCATCAGGCCCTGGGGATTTATCGGCCGTCAATCCCATCAATTTCCCCAACACAATTTCCCGACTAATAAAGATTTCCCTCAGTTCCTCCTCCTTACTAGACCCTCTGACCCCTTTTATATCTGGAAGGTTGTTGGTGTCCTCCTTAGTGAATACCGAACCAAAGTACTTGTTCAATTGGTCTGCCATTTCTTTGTTCCCAGTTATGACTTCCCCTGATTCTGATTGCAGGGGACCTACATTTGTCTTTACTAACCTTTTTCTCTTTACATACCTATGGAAACTTTTGCAATCCGCCTTAATGTTCCCTGCAAGCTTCTTCTCGTACTCCATTTTCCCTGCCCGAATCAAACCCTTTGTCCTCCTCTGCTGAGTTCTAAATTTCTCCCAGTCCCCGGGTTCACTGCTATTTCTGGCCAATTTGTATGCCACTTCCTTGGCTTTAATACTATCCCTGATTTCCCTTGATAGCCACCTTCCCTTTTTTATTTTTACGCCAGACAGGAATGTACAATTGTTGTAGTTCATCCATGCGGTCTCTAAATGTCTGCCATTGCCCATCCACAGTCAACCCCTTAAGTATCATTCGCTAATCTATCCTAGCCAATTCACGCCTCATACCTTCAAAGTTACCCTTCTTTAAGTTCTGGACCATGGTCTCTGAATGAACTGTTTCATTCTCCATCCTAATGCAGAATTCCACCATATTATGGTCACTCTTCCCCAAGGGGCCTCGCACAATGAGATTGCTAATTAATCCTCTCTCATTACACAACACCCAGTCTAAGATGGCCTCCCCCCTAGTTGGTTCCTCGACATATTGGTCTCGAAAACCATCCCTTATGCACTCCAGGAAATCTCCTCCACCGCATTGCTTCCAGTTTGGCTCGCCCAATCTGTGTGCATATTAAAGTCACCCATTATAACTGCTGCACCTTTATTGCATGCACCCCTAATTTCCTGTTTGATGCCCTCCCCAACATCACTACTACTGTTTGGAGGTCTGTACACAACTCCCACTAACGTTTTTTGCCCTTTGGTGTTCTGCAGCTCTACCCATATAGATTCCACATCATCCAAGCTAATGTCCTTCCTAACTATTGCATTAATCTCCTCTTTAACCAGCAATGCTACCCCACCTCCTTTTCCTTTTATTCTATCCTTCCTGAATGTTGAATACCCCTGGATGTTGAGTTCCCAGCCCTGATCATCCTGGAGCCACGTCTCCGTAATCCCAATCACATCATATTTGTTAACATCTATTTGCACAGTTAATTCATCCACCTTATTGCGGATACTCCTTGCATTAAGACACAAAGCCTTCAGGCTTGTTTTTTTAACACCCTTTGTCCTTTTAGAATTTTGCTGTACAGTGGCCCTTTTTGTTCTTTGCCTTGGGTTTCTCTGCCCTCCACTTTTCCTCATCTCCTTTCTGTCTTTTGCTTTTGCCTCCTTTTTGTCTCCCTCTGTCTCCCTGCATTGGTTCCCATCCCCCTGCCATATTAGTTTAACTCCTCCCCAACAGCACTAGCAAACACTCCCCCTAGGACATTGGTTCCGGTCCTGCCCAGGTGCAGACCGTCCGGTTTGTACTGGTCCCACCTCCCCCAGAACCGGTTCCAGGAATTTGAATCCCTCCCTGCTGCACCACTGCTCAAGCCACGTATTCATCTGCGCTATCCTGCGATTCCTACTCTGACTAGCACGTGGCACTGGTAGCAATCCCGAGATTACTACTTTTGAGGTCCTACTTTTTAATTTAGCTCCTAGCTCCTTAAATTCGTTTCGTAGGACCTCATCCCTTTTTTTACCTATGTCGTTGGTACCAATGTGCACCACGACAACTGGCTGTTCTCCCTTCCTTTTCAGAATGTCCTGCACCCGCTCCGAGACATCTTTGACCCTTGCACCAGAGAGGCAACATACCATCCTGGAGTCTCGGTTGCGGCCGCAGAAACGCCTATCTATTCCCCTCACCATTGAATCCCCTATCACTATCGCTCTCCCACTCTTTTTCCTGCCCTTCTGTGCAACAGAGCCAGCCATGGTGCCATGAACTTGGCTGCTGCTGCCCTCCCCTGATGTGTCATCCCCCCCAACAGTACTCAAAGCGGTGTATCTGTTTTGCAGGGGGATGACCACAGGGGAGGGCAGCAGCAGCTGCACTACCTTCCTTGAACTACTCTTCCTGCTGGTCTTCCATTCCCTATCTGGCTGTGGACCCTTCTCCTGCAGTAAGACCAACTCACTACACGTGCTACTCACGTCATTCTCAGCATCGTGGATGCTCCAGAGTGAATCCACCCTCAGCTCCAACTCCGCAACGCGGACCGTCAGGAGCTCGAGGCGGATACACTTCCCGCACACGTAGTCGTCAGGGACACCGGAAGTGTCCTGAGTTCCCACATGGTACAGGAGGAGCATAACACCCGACCGAGCTCTCCTGCCATGACTTAACCCTTAGATACACTTAAATTGGCAACAACAATGTTAAAAGTTACTGACTAATATAAAAAGAAAAAGAACTACTCACCAATCACCAGCCAATCACTTACCCCCTAGGCTGTGACGTCACCTTTCTGTTTCTTTCTACTTCTTTTTTGCCTTCTCCCTGTAGCTGCACAAGTACGCCTTTTATAGGCCTCCAACCCCGGACTCACGCCTCACCAACGAACTCCCGACGCCTCTCGCGGCCTTTTATAGGCCTCCGACCTCGGACTCACGCCTCACCAACGAACTCCCGACACCTCTCGCGGCCTTTTATAGGCCTCCGACCCCGGACTCACGTCTCACCAACGAACTCCCGACGCCTCTCGCGGCCTTTTATAGGCCTCCGACCCCGGACTCAAGCCTCACCAACGAACTCCCGACGCCTCTCGCGGCCTTTTATAGGCCTCCGACCCCGGACTCATGCCTCACCAACGAACTCCCGACGCCACTCGCGGCCTTTTATAGGCCTCCGACCCCGGACTCACGCCTCACCAACGAACTCCCGACGTGACCTGACCAGGATCCTGTACAAGTGTAACATAATCTCACTACTTCTGAATTGTATATCCCTGGAAATAAATCCCAGTACTGTGTTTGCATTTTTTATTGCTTTGCTGACCTGTGATGCTGCTTATGATTTGTTCACCTGTATCTCTAGATCCCTTTGCTCTTCTATCCCATTCAGATTCTTATATTCTTGCCTGGAATGCTCACTGGAAAGCCAATAGTGACTTCAGTTACTTTTAGACACATGAAATAAATAAATTAAATTAACTGAATCCTTCCTAAATTACCTCTAACATTATCTGTCAGGATAATATCAATTTCAAATATCTGATTAAGTTACAAAAATACCTCCTGTTTCCTGCATAGAACTGAAGATTTCCTTGTTCATGGAGGGCCTGTGCACGCAAATCATTCTGGCTGTTTGCTCGCAGTAGCTCTATTTACAACCAGAATAAAAGAAACATTAGAGAAAAACTTTTGTATTTTCTGTAAAATATTTTTAAACATTCAAAGCTGAATTTTATTAGTTTAGAAACTGCTATGGCCCATATTGGCCCACCATGCATTTTAGAGTGTTGAAACTCTTTCATCTCATTTTTTCTTTCGAATATTTAAAACACTTAAATGAATATTCAGAATAGTCTTCAATTCCCTTTCTAGGTTCTTTTATTCCAAAATTTCACTGAAACATCACAATGGAGATAGTACATTAAAATATAGAGGCATTTCTTCACTAGACTGGACTTATTTCCAATTTTCTTCCTCTCTCCTTTTTTCCTGAAGGCTGAGATTCAGCCTAGAGTGCGATTCCACAGATGCAATCAACCCTTTAATACTTCACTCGAGTGTAGACAATGGCCGCAAATTACCCTTTGTCTTGAATGGGGGGCGGTAAACTTCCGAGACGGGGACTTCCTACGCCTGGCCCGAAATTGGGAAGGAAGGTGCTACCAGGGCAACAGAGCGGCGCTGAGTCCAGTAGCGCACAGAGGAGGCCAGCGCTACGCGGACCGCTGATGCGCTACAATGCCCCTCCCCTTCAATTAAAGAGGAGGGCCACCGCGCACTCTGCAGGCCCTTTTGTGGCCACCACTCGGCCTCCAGAGACGCGATCGACAGAGTGCCAAGCTGCACGATGGTGGCCCGGTCGACACGAGAGCCGAAATAGTTGGGCCAATGCAAGAGTCGGCTGACAAATGAAAACGGCGGCCTGGGGTGCTAAAGACCTCCCCTTTAAGGTGCGCCCCGGCGGTGGATGACGTCCGCCTGCACCAGCCTCACTGCCCGCGGGGCGCAGAGGGGTGGGGGCGGTAAGGGATCGGAGCGCATGCCGATGACGTCATCTTCGGTTGTGCGCCGGCCCGGGGTGCTAATTGCGGGGTGCAGCGTTGCCAGGACATCGCCGCCCCCCCCCCAAACCTATTGGGCAATTTCCACAGAGCGCCCCACCTCCACTGGGCGAAAACACCATTGCACCCCGTTAGCACTCTCCAGAGGTACTAACGGGGCTATATAAATGGGGCAATTTCAGCCCCAATGATTTTTAGCTGGCTGTTTGACTGTGTGGGTATTAACTAAGCCTCAACCTGCCCTCATGTACACTTTCCAGTGGATAATAATTTGGAATGGGAACTTTAACTGATTTTTCATTCCGTAGCTCAGAGTCACTAAGGTCAATTATAACACCCATATCATAGCCCCCAGGTGAGATCAGCAAACTATGTACAGAGTGCATAGAACCTAGAATTACTCTGGACTGTACAGCACAGCACACTAGGCAATGCATGCCATCAACCATGCAAAGACCTATTACTTTTTAAGCAACAAATAGCTACAAGGAGCATTCTGTTATCTGATGCATTGGAATCATTTTAAAAGTTCTGATTAATATATCGATTTTGTGACTGTTTGGCAACAGTGACCTCAGCACCTAAACCGCACAAAGCTCCTGCGGTGGTACTTTCAGCATTGCACTGTGCTTATTTGTTCAAATTAAATTTATTAAAATTGAATGGGGGCAAACGGTATTTTTATGGTTAGTTAATCTACTGAAAACTTTTGAATGTACATTTTGAGTGTTCCTCTCTATTGGCCCATATCTATGATTGAAGTACCCGTTATGTCTTGTTCACCTACATAGACATGAACAAGTGCCTTTACAATAGGCAGAACTGCAGTGTAATCAGGGATCTATAAAAGCTCTGCTATCATATTGATAGATAATTTTAGGTAAAAGAAGGTAATGAGCGTATCTTACCAATGCTATTATCATACGATAAAATCACAAGTGAAACCTGTGACCAAGGCAGTGGCTTACTCAGGACATCCTCAAATAAAAGAAAGTCTTCATTTGACAGGTCTGCGGGTTTGGAATTTTCAATATGCGTTGGTGATGCACTGAACCCAACTTTTCCAGGTAGATGTCTCATGATGTCTTTCCGCCCTAAAATGTAAGCAGACAGTGCTTCAGCTTTTTATTACAATTCTCAGTACAAATGGATGATGTCCTTTTCTGGTGAGATCCGAGAAAGCCACAACATTTTCTTGCAGACAAATGTCACTTCCAATTATCACAATGAAACTAAAATGCTTGTATAATTCAGCCTTACTTATTAATGCATATGATTTTCTTACTACTAAATAACATAAATTATGTGGGGCTAAATTGGATAGCTCCCAAAACAGACGCTGGGATTGCGATGCGCGATTACCCCGTGCACGTTCAATGTAATGCAGGCAGCACGCCATCTTTGTGCTGCCTGCTCATTATCATGATTTCTGCATACAGCCACATTAACCTGCACACCAGTTCATTAGCTGCACACATCAGCAGGGGCCCAATATCATTCCTTACTGGCACTTCATAAAGCTAGCCTGCATTGCATCTTTTAAAGGGAAGGTGCAATTGTGGCAGCTGGAGGTGCTGACATCATTCAGAATAACACTGTGCAACAAACCATGGCTGACCATGGGAGAGAGCATGCATCAAGGTTTTCTGATGCTGCATTGGAGGTCTTGGTGGAGGAGGTGGAAAGGAGAAGAGATATCATGAATCCGCAGGGGTGCAGGAGACCCAGCAAACAGCTGATGAGAAGGCATTGGGAGCAAATAGTCCCGGGAGTCAATGGCAGGAGTTTAGCCCCGAGGACGTGGATGCAGTACTGCAAGAAATTTAATGAGTGGTCAAGGTCAGTGAATGCTTTTTCAAATGCCATATCCTACCAACTGCACCACGAGCCTTAACCATTACTCAATTCACCACACCCCCATCAATCTACCAACAATTTCTACCAATCAGGACTTATACCTAACATTCATATGCTTCATCTCACCCTTAAACACTTAGCACTGTTTCAAGTCTCACATCCACATCTCACAGCTTGCACACACTGCCAGCTATTCAACCATGACAGCCATACCACCCAAACATATTGCAGAGCACTCACTGACACACTTCCCTCTCTTGCAGGAGAAAGTGGTGCACAATCGCAGGCAGCAGGAACTAACTGGAAGGGGAGTGGCACAGCTGCTTGTTCTAACACCCATAAGAACATAAGAACATAAGAAATAGGAACAGGAGTAGGCCATACGGTCCCTCGAGCCTGCTCCGCCATTCAATAAGATCATGGCTGATCTGATTATGGGCTCAGCTCCACTTCCCTGCCCACTCCCCATAACCTCTTATCCCCTTATCGTTTAAGAAACTGTCTATTTCTCTTAAATTTAGTCAATGTCCCGGCTTCCACAGCTCTCTGAGGCAGCAAATTCCAGATTTACAACCCTCTGAGAGAAGAAATTTCTCCTCATCTCAGTTTTAAATGGACGACCCCTTATTCTAAGATCTCTAGTTCTAGTCTCCCCCATCAGTGGAAACATCCTCTCTGCATCCACTTTGTCAAGCCCCCTCATAACCTTATACGTTTCGATAAGATCACCTCATTCTTCTGAATTCCAATAAGTAGAGGCCCAACCTACTCAACCTTTCCTCATAAGTCAACCCCAGAATCAACCAAGTGAACCTTCTCTGAACTGCCTCCAAAGCAAGTATATCCTTTCGTAAATATGGAAACCAAAACTGCATGCAATATTCCAGGTGAGACCTCACCAATACCTTATATAGCTGTAGCAAGACTTCCCTGCTTTTATACTCCATCCCCTTTGCAATAAAGGCCAAGATTCCATTGGCCTTCTTGATCACTTGCTGTACCTGTATACTATCCTTTTGTGTTTCATGCACAAGTACCCCCAGGTCCTGCTGTACTGCAGCACTTTGCAATCTTTCTCCATTTAAATAATAACTTGCTCTTTGATTTTCTTTGCAAAAGTGCATGAGCTCACACTTTCCAACATTATACTCATCTGGCAAATTTTTGCCCACTCCTATTGCAGCTTTTTTGTGTCCTCCTCACTTTTCTTCCCATCTTTGTATCGTCAGCAAATTTGGCTATGTTACACTCGGTCCCTTCTTCCAAGTCATTAATATAGCTTGTAAATAATTGGGATCCCAGCATTGATCCCTGCGGCACCCCACTGGTTACTGATTGCCAACCCAAGAATGAACCATTTATCCCGACTCTCTGTTTTGTGTTCATTAGCCAATCCTCTATCCATGCTAATATATTACCCCCAACCCCGTGAACTTTTATCTTGTGCATAAGCTTTTATGTGGCACCTTGTCAAATGCCTTCTGGACGTCCAAATACACCGCATCCACTGGTTCCCCTTTATCCACCCTGCTATTACATCCTCAAAAAATTCCAGCAAATTTGTCAAACATGACTTCCCCTTCATAAATCCATGCTGACTCTGCCTGACCGAATTTTGCTTTTCCAAATGTCCTGCTACTGCTTCTTTAATAATGGACTCCAACATTTTCCCAACTACTAATGTTAGGCTAACTGGTCTATAGTTTCCTGCTCATTGTCATGGAGTTGACGGTGCTGGCCATTATGGAAAGGGCCATTGCTGAGGCTGTGGCCAGCACTGGGGTTGAATCCACAGAACATGACGATATCCTTATACCTAACCCTCCTTCTCGCATCCACTTCACCTTCATCCCACAATCTCTTCTGACTTATGTGGGAGCAAAGGTCCATATTACCCGAGTACTTCAAATGTCCTTTCTGTATAGTCTGTGAGACCAGCATGCGATGAGTTAAAAGCTAAAAGTTCTAAATTGTGTAAGGGGATTGTAAAGCAAGGATATCCTCACAGAAACGTAAAATAGGAGACCGGGAAGTTTATGTCAGCTTCGTCACTTGTGTTTAGCTTAACAGCTTAAAAACAACAAGGCTATGGGAGCGGATGGAATCCCTGCTGAGGCACTGAAATATGGCGAAGAGGCACTGTTGGTGCGAATGCATGACCTCATCTCCATTTTCTGGAGGGAGGAGAGCATGCCGGGAGATCTCAGAGATGCACTGATCGTGACCATCTTTAAAGAAGGAGACAAGTCCGACTGCGGCAACTACAGAGGAATCTCCCTGTTATCAGCCACTGAAAAAGTCGTTGCTAGAGTCCTCCTCAACCGTCTTCTCCCTGTGGCCGAGGAGCTCCTCCCGGAGTCGCAGTGTGGATTTCGTCCCCTACAGGGCACAACGGACATGATTTTTGCAGCGCGACAGCAATTTGATAAAAATTATTTATAAGTTGAGACGATCCGGGGCCCTACGCTCCCTGGTTGATCATTTGAGTTCAAACTCTGGTGTGTGTGAGTTGGTCGGACCATTGCTGCACTGCGGCGCAGCTGGTCTGACGGGACTGTTGGGAATGGTGGGTTCATCCTCTTGATTGACAGCGAGGTCGATTGCTGGTTGGGTCTGTGTTGGTGGATCGATGATGGTGATGTCCTCTTCAGGTTGTTCCTGGTTGTCAGTGAACCACAGTTTGGTCTGATCCAAATGCTTTCTGCACGTTTGTCCATTCAATAGTTTGACTATAAACACTCTATTCCCCTCCTTGGCCAAAACAGTGCCAGCGACCCATTGAGGACCATGACCGTAATTAAAGACAAACACAGGATTGTTAACATCAATGTCACGCGATACAGCCGTGCGATCGTGGTACATGTTTTGCCGGTGATGCCGGGTTTCCACATGATCATTTAGATCCGGGTGGACCAGGGAGCACTGGTTTTGAGTGCTCTCTTCATTAATAATTCTGCAGGGGGAACCCGAGTGAGCGAGTAGGGTCGCGTCCGGTAGCTGAGCAGAACCCGAGATAAGCGGGTCTGCAAGCAGCCTTCCGTCACGCGTTTCAAGCTCTGCTTGATAGTTTGGACTGCCCGTTCCGCTTAACCATTGGATGTGGGCTTAAACAGGGCAGACCTGATATGCTTGATGCCATTGCGAGTCATAAACTCGTTGGATTCCGAGCTGGTGAAACACGGTCCATTGTCACTGACAAGGATGTCGGGCAAGTCATGGGTGGTAAACATAGCCCGGAGGCTTTCAACGGTAGTAGTGGATATGCTGGATGACATGATTATGCATTCAATCCATTTAGAGTAAGCGTCCACTACAACTAAAAACATCTTTCCGAGAAAGGGGTCAGCAAAATCTATGTGGATATTGGTCTACGGTTTGGAGGGCCACAGACTCAATGGAGCCTCCTTTGGTGCATTGCTCAATTGTGAGCACATGTTGCATTGGTGTACACATGACTCGAAGTCCGAGTCAATGGCGGGCCACCAAACATGCAACCTGGCTATAGCCTGGGTGGGTATTGTGTAGGTCGTGTATAAACGTTTCCCTGCATTTTTTTGGCAAAACCATGTGATTACCCCATAAGAGACAATCCGACTGGATGGACATTTCATCTTTGCGTCGGTGAAACGGCTTAATTTCATCTTGCATTTCCCCGGGAACGGCCGACCAGCTCCCATTGTGGGCACAACTTTTTACAAGTGATAGCACAGGATCCTGGCTGGTCCAGGTCCTGATCTGGCGAGCAGTGATGGGTGACCCCTCGCTCTCAAAAGCATCCATGACCAGTAGCAAGTCTGCGGGCTGTGCCATTTCCACCCCGGTAATGGGCAATGGTAGCGGACTGAAGGCATCAGCAAAGTTCTCCATGCCTGGTCTATGGTGGATAACATAGTCATAGGCGGACAATGTTAGTGCCAATCTTTGGATGC
The DNA here is from genome assembly GCF_044704955.1 of Pristiophorus japonicus. Lineage (NCBI taxonomy): Eukaryota > Metazoa > Chordata > Chondrichthyes > Pristiophoridae > Pristiophorus > Pristiophorus japonicus. The sequence goes on along the minus strand of NC_091989.1, from coordinate 79,381,771 downwards.
GGGACGAAGCATTGGTGTTTATACCTTTGCTTTCTGAAAACAACGAAATGTAAGGTTTGTGGTCGGTTTCAAGCTCAAACCGAAGTCCAAATAGGTATTGGTGCATTTTCTTAACCCCATATACACATGTTAAAGCCTCTTTTCGACCATACTGTAAGCTCTTTCAGCCTTAGACAGACTTCTAGACGCGTATGCATCCGGTTGAAGTTTGCCCGATACATTGGTTTGCTGTAACACACAGCCGACACCGTACGAAGATGCATCACAAGCTAGCACGAATCGTTTACACGGGTCATACGGTACAAGTAACTTATTAGAATAAAGTAGGTTTCTGACCTTCTCAAAGGCTGTCTCTTGAGATTTACCCCAAATCCAGTCGTCACCCTTACGTAGCAACATGTGCAACGGTTCCAGCAAAGTGCTTAACTCGGGTAGAAAGTTACCAAAATAGTTGGAGCCCCAGGAACGAATGCAGCTCCATCACATTCTGTGGTCTGGGTGCATTCTTGAAGGCCTCTGTCTTTGAGTCTGTGGGTCTGATGCCGTCTGCCGCAATCTTTCTCCCCAAAAATTCGACCTCTGGCACCAGGAAAACACACTTGGAGTGTTTCAGCCTGAGTGCCACTCTATCTGGTCGACTTAGAACCTCTTCCAGGTTGTGCAGGTGTTCGGTGATGTCACGACCGGTGATCAGGATGTCGTCTTGAAACACAACAGTGCGTGGAACCGATTTAAGCAGACTCTCCATGTTCCTCTGGAAGATGGCAGCAGCCGAGCGAATCCCAAAAGGGCACCGGTGGTATATAAACAGTCCTTTGTGCGTGTTGATGCACGTCAATCTTTTCGAAGATTCAGCCAGCTCCTGTGTCATGTAGGCGGAGGTTAGGTCCAACTTGGTGAACAACTTCCCCCCACCCCCCACTAACGTTGCGAACAAGTCATCCGCCTTGGGTAGCGGGTACTGGTCTTGTAACGAGACTCGGTTGATCGTTACCTTGTAATCTCCGCAGATTCTGACCGTGACATCGCTTTTCAACACCAGAACAATCGGACTGGCCCACTCGTTGAACTCGACTGGCGATATGATTCCCTCTCGTTGAAGTCTGTCCAGTTCGATCTCGATTTTCTCCCTCATCATATATGGAACCGCTTGAGCCTTGTGATGAACGGGCCTTGCATCGGGGACTAGATAGATCTGCACCTTGGTGCCTGTGAAGTTGCCAATGCCTGGTTCAAATAGCGACGGAAACTTACTCAGCACTTTGGCGCACGAGGCATCATCCACTGAAGACAGTGCTTTGATGTCGTCCCAGTTCCATCGAATATTTCCCAGCCAGCTTCTGCCGAATAGCGTTGGGCCATCGCTTGGTACAATCCACAGATAAATCATGCACAGCTCCATCGTACGATACCCAATGACTGGTATGAGATCTTTGGTGTAGATGCGCAGCTTTGTCTGAATCGGGCTCAGTTTGGGCCTTTGTGCCTTGTTGCCCCACAGTTTCTAAAAAGCGTTCTGGTTCATAATTGACTGACTCACCCCCCGTGTCCAACTCCATTGATACCAGAATACCGTTCAATTTGACTTTCAGCATGATAGGATGGCTCTTTGTGGTGAAGGTGTGTACGCCATACAGATTCTTCGGGTTGAGTTGCCTCTCGTTTGTTCTGTGTGATCCGCGCCGGATCGATCATCCTCTGTCGATTCTGCCACGTGGTGAGTCGCAGCACTCTTGCACATTCGCTGGAGGTGCCCCATTGTGTCACAGCCTTTGCACACGTAGTGCTTGAATCGACATTGATGGGCTCGATGATTACCCCCGCAGCACCAACATGGTGCTAATGGATTTGCATTCACACCTGATGGCGGACTCTGAGTCATCCTAGGTCTTGCAGCTGCAGGTGTGTAGATCCTGCCATATGCAGTTCTGCCTGCTAGCGACATTATTTTATGCACAGTACTTGCCGATGAGCTTCGATGATGGGAAGATATCTGTCTGGTACTATCGCTCGTGGATATGAATGCCTGGGCTATCGTGATGGCCTTGCTCAGGTCGAGGGATTTGGCGGACAGCAGCTTGCAAAGAATGACCTTGTGGCCAATGCCAAGCACAAAAAAGTCCCGCAGCATTTCCCCCAAATATCCAGCAAATTCACAAATTCCCGCAAGATGTCTCAGGTCGTCGATATAACTCACCGCGTCCTGGCCCTCGGAGCGGTGGTGCGTTTAAAAGCGATACCTGGCCATTAAGACGCTCTCCTTCGGCTTGAGGTGGTTCCAAACCAGCGTACACAACTCTGTATATGTCTTCTCCGCTGGTTTCTCGGTGCTAGCAGATTCTTGATGAGGCCGTATATTGTGGACCCACACACGGTGAGGAGAATCGCCCTGCGCCTGATCGCTTTATCGTTCCCAACCAGCTCGTTGGCCACGAAGTACTGGTCGAAATGCTCAACGAAGGCTTCCCAATCATCACCCTCTACAAATCTCTCTAAAATACCAACGGCAGCCATGACCACGTGAAAGTTCGTCATCTATTACTCGTCACCAAGTGTTAAGTATGGAAGAACTCCACAAGACTGATTACTGTGAGCTAAAACTGATGTGACCTTAGTCTTGTTAATACAACTCCAGAGTGCCTAAGCAGCGTGGCAGGCAATCTTTTATACTCCCTCGCATGAGGTGTGCAGGTGACACTTGGGCCTCCAACAGTTGCGCCCTCTGGTGGCAAGTCTTACACAGTTACAATGTTTACATACGTAACATTTCCCATACCTCGGGAGCCTCTTATCAACAAGAGCAGACATTGACAACGAGATTCAACACCGCCTCCAGTGCGCCAGTGCAGCCTTTGGCCGCCTGAGGAAAAGAGTGTTTGAAGACCAGACCCTCAAAACTGCCACCAAGTTCATGGTCTACAAGGCTGTAGTAATACCCTCCCTCCTGTATGGCTCAGAGACATGGACCATATACAGTAGACACCTCAAGTCACTGGAGAAATACCACCAACAATGTCTCCGCAAGATCCTGCAAATCCCCTGGGAGGACAGACGCACCAACATTAGCATCCTGGACCAGGCCAACATCCCCAGCATTGAAGCACTTGATCAGCTCCGCTGGGCAGGCCACACTGTTTGCATGCCAGACACGAGACTCCCAAAGCTAGCGCTCTATTCGGAACACCTTCACGGCAAACGAGCCAAAGGTGGGCAGAGAAAACGTTACAAGGACATCCTCAAAGCCTCCCTGATAAAGTGCAACATCCCGACTGACACCTGGGAGTCCCTGGCCAAAGACTGCCCTAAGTGGAGGAAGTGCATGCGCGAGAGCGCTGAGCACCTCGAGTCTCATCGCCAAGAACATGCAGAAATCAAGCGCAGGCAGCGGAAAGACCGTGCAGCAAACCTGTCCCACCCACCCTTTCTTTCAACGACTATCAGTCCCACCTGTGACAGGGACTGTAGTTCTTGTATTGGGCTGTTCAGCCATCTAAGAACTCATTTAAGAGTGGAAGCAAGTCTTCCTCGATTCCGAGGGACTGCCTATGATGATGATGTTTAGGGGATGGTAAAGAGTTTCATGACGGCAACAAAATAATTAGAACAGTTAAGTGCCTGGTTGTTTAGTTTATGTTGTTATTCTGTTGTATTTCTATATATCTTTGATGTACTATGATTTATTTGTAGTATGCATGGAATGTAGTGATCAAAGGTGAAAATTGGTGCAAGAAATGTAAGCGAATGACCATTTAGTAGCTCACACTGGAATCGTAAAATGTGCTGTCTCAACAGCTCACTCTCATACTGGAATGGTGTAGTATGAAACAACTGGTTGTGGATAGTATGAGGATTCAATAAAGACCTGATCCTGCATTACTACAACTGTGTGTGTGTAACCTGGTCAAAACAGGACAATAATTCAGTCCAACAACGTACAAGCTGCAGTTGATGTAAGCATGCACTTTTTACTGCCCCCTCTCCCCTCATCACCTTTGTGCCCTTTTCATTTCAGATACACAATAAGTGCAATCTGGCAGTGGAGGAAAACCAAGAAGACCATGACGATAAAGACACACCGTCACTTGATTTCATACTCGCTGCCAACAGCTCAGATACTGACACTGCACGTATCTTAAAGGATAGCATAGAGGCAGGATCTGCATGTGGTGAGCTAGGGTAGAGCGGAAAGGAGAGTGCAGGTGCCATCCTGCTGGAGACCAATGTTGCACACGTGTTCTGTTGCAGAGGACTCAGATGAGGACTTCGATGAGTCAGGGTACAGAAGAAGGCTGATGAGTATACACAACCAAATGCTTGATGCATTGGGAAGCCTTCTAGAAAGCCGGTGATCACTGTCAAGGAACATGAAGGAGTGTGGCACTAACTTGGCACAGAGCTTGAAACCCATCCTTTCCAACATGCAACTGGTGGCCAACTCTATCAATACACTTGTGAAAGAAAAAAAGAAAGACTTACATTTATATAGAGCCTTTCACGACATCAGGAGTCCCAATGAAGTACTTTTGCAGTTTAGTTACTGTTGCAATGTAGGAAACGTGGACCCGATCACGATGCAGCACCTGATAGCCAATTCTCAGCTTCCATTGCATCACAAGCAGTTTCCACCAAAAGTCTGAGTGGTGCAGTGGAAGCTCAGACTTATGCCATGCAAGGTCAGCTTGCTGCCATGTAAGCTCAGACTGCTGCCACCATGGCTGTGTTTTACAGTGTTCAAAGGGGCATGCAGGATGTCGCAGCAGCCAACAATCTGTCCTCCAATATATTGGGCTCAATTTTCCCCAATGCCGTTTTTTGGCATATTTCAAGCGTTAAGCCCGTTTTTTTTGGCCCCGACTACTCCAAAAAAATGACTTGAAAGTTTCCCCGTTCTAATTATTGGAATTGGTGCCACGCAGCCTATCCTGTAGCCTCGGGGGGTGAACCTAATGTCTGCATCGAAGAAAGGATGCTCCCCCTTCTGCACATACACAAAAAAAAAAATGACGTTTTTTAAGTGACTGCTATGGGCACGCATGCCCAATACACATCCCGGTCTGCATTCAGCCATTTTTAAAGAGCTAGTTGTGTGTGAGAACTGGGAAAATTTTAATTTTCAATGGAAAAAAATCGGAGCTGCAATATGCAACGTGGCTCAAGGATCAAGAATTTCTCACAAGAGGAAGTGGAGGCACTAGTTACTGTAATTGAGGCCAGATGGCACAAGCTGGATACCCACAGAAGTCACATAAAAGTTACACCAAATGAAATGAAGAAACGCTGGAACCAACTTGCAGAAGATCACAGCGCAATGGTGACCACCCCGAGGTCTGGAGGCCAGTGCAAAAAGAAGTGGCAGGACCTTGGTCCACTTGTTAGTGTAAGTAATATTTTCATTTATTCACTGGAATTGCAGTTGTAAATGTGACCATCTGTATGTCCTACCCAGCAGAAAGACACCCTCTCTAAAAAGTTATATTTTCATCTCTGCCGAGGAAGGTGGCACACAACAAAAGAGAGAGAACTCGAACAGGAGGAGGCCTGGCAAAACTGCATCCACTAGAACCCTTGGAAGACAGGGTCGCTGCTTTGATGAGTCCTTCCTGGAGAAAAGCAAACAACACTGCACAAGCTGAGCCCATACTCGAGGGAGAAGGTAAGTCCTGCAAATTCCACACACTGGCTTTGCTAAAAGTTAAATACTGCACGGGCTAGCCACGCTTAGGTTCCTGGGGATGTCTCCGTTAGCCATGTTTCGGTTGATGCAATGTGCTATCATTCATCATGGTCCTTCAAATCAGCCTGCTGCCTGCACTGTGTGAGCCTACTCATGCCACCCAGCCTGCCTCCTCCTCTGCTGCTAACCATTTGACTGTTCTGTTATATTTTACAGAACTTGAGGCCAACCCTGATGAGGCTGAAGCCGATGCAGAAGACGATACAGACGCGGACGAGCCTGAAGTGGAGAACATCTTCCAATCCCACCTTCCAGATCAAGAGCATGGGGGTGAGGAGGAGGGGCAGGGGAAGGATGAACCCCCCACTGTTGTACTCACTCCGGAGGAGGTTCTGGTGCCGCCCATTGAGGTGCCAGCCCCTTTCCTGAGTGGTACGAGTGTTGGGACGTTCCATGGTTTCACACAATCTGAGGAGACGTGTTCCAGTGGGGTGCAGCAAGCCCCATCCAGGGCCCCGCCCGACCGAGGCTGCAGGTCCCAGTGGGATGCAGTGAGCCACACCCAGAGTGAAGAGGGTAAGGAGAGCTCGACAGCACTCTCCTGAGGTGCAGGATGTAACATGGCAAAGAGTGGGGAGAGCATTGACCTTACGCGATCACTCCTGGGGTGGGTGATGAGGTATCGGGACTGTCGGGAGAAGTAATAACACTTTCGCGAGAAATGGGAACACTGTCCCTGCACATCAGGGAGAGAATGTTCGCAGGTAGCTGATTTCCTGTCAGTGAACATGAGGGAGGAAATGTTGCAGGTAGTTGAGATGCTGTCGGGGCAGATGAGGGAGGGAATGTTGGAGGTAGCTGCTGTAATAAGGGAACACGCCCAGACCACGTGGCCATTGACAGAATCAACTGCCACTCCCACTCCAATCCCCAGACCAATCTCTGAAGAGGCCCAAGCCGGGCCTTCCACATTACCACCTGCCCACGCCCCCCCCATCAAGAAGTACCATTACCCGAGATGCTTGAAAGAATAAGCTTGGTACCAATCCGCGAAACGCTGCGCCACCGCCTGCGGGCAAGGGTGGAGTCAACAAGACCCAGCGCAGCAGGCGGTCTTAGAATAAGGTTGAGGAGAGATGGGTGCAGCCTTTCTTTGCTGTTGTTATTGTTATTATTGTTATTATTGTTGTGACTGTTTTCAAATTAAAAGTGTTTTGTAAGTGATATAAATTTACAAGTTTAAAAGTTATAAGTGATCTTAAAGTTTGTAAGTGATCTTAATTGAAAACTTGAAAGTTTGATCCAAGAATATTTTTATTAAAGTTAAGTACAAACAAGTGTTAAACTTTTGAATAAAATATATTTTAAATTAAACTGAATCATTTCCATTATTTGTTCCATTATTAACACAACTTTTTGAAGTAAATAAGAATAATTTCCATTATTTGTTCCATTAACATAACACAACATTACAGAACATGTCCAAACAGTAAACATGGGCCATTTGGAATAGTTGCCGCTGAGCCTTCAGGCAGCAAAGTGTTCACGGATGAGCTGCTGGCGCAAGGCTCGAGCAATCGTTAAAGGAGCATGACGGCCCGCCCTCCTCCGCCGTCGTGCTCCGGGTTCAGGTAGTTGCATGGCTTCCTCGTCCTCCTCATCTGCACCTTCCTCCTTATCATCAGCCATTCTCATCTCAGATGGGTCTTCTACTACCAGCTACTGCCTCATGATGGCTAAGTTATGCAGCATGCAGCGGACAACAGTGAACTGACCGACAATCTCAGGGGAGTATTGCAAGTAGCTTCCGGAAGGGTCCAGGCATCGGAAACGCTGTTTCAAGATGCCAATGGTCCTCTCTATTATGCTGCACATCGCAATGTGCGACATGTTGTATTCCCAGTCAGCTTCTGTCCGGGTTACACGTCGGGGTATCATGAGCCAGGTGGTGAGGCCATATCCTTTGACTCCCAGCAGCCAACTCTGCCCTTCTGGCTGCTGCTGAAACATGGCAGAAAAAGCACTCTAGCTTAGGATGAACACATCATGGGTCCACCCAGGGTATCTCGCATCAACTGCCATGATGTGATGCATGTCGTCACAGAGTGGAAGCCTTTTCTGTTCCTGTACATCTTGGAATCCTCCAAAAGGTGCTCGCAAGGTGATGTGGGTACAATCAATGCAGCCCTGTACCTTTGAGAAGCCAGCAATCTTGGAGAAACCCACAGCCCTGTCACGCATTGCCTGGGCGGTCATGGGGAACTTTATGTAGTCACTCCTCCGGGCATATAGTGCAGCAGTCACCTGCCGAATGCAGATATGTGTTGCATATTGAGAAATGACGCACACATCTCCAGTTGTGGCCTGGAATGATCCAGATGCATAAAATGAAAGTGCAGCTGTAACCTTCACTTCAACTGAGAAAGCAGTCCTCCTGATGCTTCTAGGGTGCAGGTTTGCTTTTACTAACTCACAGATCTCGGTTACAACTTATTTGTGGAAATGCAGCCTTCTCACAGTCTGCATCATTCAGGTGCAGGTATGAGCGCCTGTCTCGATATAACCGATGTGGGTAAGGCCTCCCGCGCATCATCCTACGTGTTCTGAGGTTCCTGAGGTGAAGATGTCTAATCAATCTTCTCCTCCGCAGCACAATCATGCAGAAGGTTTGCACAAGGCACGATGGCATTGTCAATATTGCCCCCATAATTTAATTGTAGCTTTGCAAGAGCTCAAACCAGCAGGACACAACACTCACACCTTCTTTCCTCTCTCTCTCCCCAAGGTGGACGCCCTTGTATGGACCACATCCAATAGGCTTGCTTAGAACGGAAAGCTAGGCATTCAATGAAGAAACAAAGTCTAATGCAATTGTTTAATTTTTTATGTTTTTCAAAGTACCACCCCACCGAACTGTGTCTCCTCCGGGCTCGAGGGTCAGCTGGCAGGATCGCTCCATCGCCCGGACAAAGGGGCTCGGCTTGCACACCCGCAACCCCCCCCACCACTCCCTCCCTCTGGGCTTCTTTTGAAGCTGCTGTATAGCCTAAGGGTTCTCATCCCTTATATAAGTGGCGGGCAGTTCAGTTCGACTTCCACCCCACCCCACCTGGGTTTCGTTTGAAGCCGAGAGCCGAACCCCTGTGTCTGGGCGAGGGAGCGATTCTGCCGGCTGACGCTCCGACCCTCGAGCCCAGTGAGGAGACGTTCGGTGGTGGCGTGGTACTTTGAAAAAAATCCAAAATTAAAGAATTGCATTAGATATCCACTTTTTCCCTTTTGACTTTGAAAAAATTAAGCTTCATGATACATATTCTTTGCCTTCTTGACTCTCTCCAAAGCTTCGCCTAAAAACAATGGCATCTTTCTGTGCCAATTTTTTAATGTGCGCTGCTTTTTCTTAAGTGCCCAGAAGGTTTTTTGGGAGTGGTCACATACGTTGTCCGAGGAAAAATGTAATTGGCCAAATTTGTCTAAATGTGAAAAACTGGGGTAGACATCAGGTTATGCCCCCATGACGCAAAAAAATCGTAACCTAAAAAAACATACCTAATTGAGTTAAGCGGGCGCAGAAACTTTGGGGAAACCTGGAGATTTTAATTTACTCCAAAAAAAACGCGCACACCAAAGAAATGGCGCAGATAACTGGAGAAAATTGAGCCCATTACTAGGATTGCTGAGGTGCCGTCCCAGGGAAGTGGCAGTGTCTCCATGCAGCACAAGCCTATTGTCCACTCTCAGGATGACAGCACTCCTGCCACTTCACCAGTACTCTTGCCATTGCCTGTCAGCCAGCCAGCTAGCCCAGACTAATGTCACCCATGCCAAGATGGGGATGTCTAAAGTTGGGCCTTCTAGGCCTTCAAGGCCCAGAGCCCTCCAAGGCCATCTGCAGTGTCTTCCACTGAAAGTCAGCAGCCTTCCACCAGCCATGCTGCAGCTACTGGGGTAGCAGAGAGATCGTGGCGAAGGTGCAGCGAATGGGGGTACGGGGCCCAGAAGAGGCGAGAACCCAGGGACAGTACAGGCCAGCCTACTCTGCGATATGTGTGCACACTAGGTCCGTGCAGCAGAGCAGGTCTCCAGTTGTCCTGGTTAACCCTTGCCACTGGATAAAGGCCTAGCTCTGTCAAGCCTGTGTGGTGGCTGGTGTGCAACGGTCACCACATGTTAAAAAAATCCACGCACAGCCATCTTCCACCCTTCAATTGGAGTTCAGGACTGGAGCATCGGGTCCTTCATTGAAACATCTGTGAACTCATGTGGAAGCAAGTCATCCGCGTTCAAGGGACCGCCTATGATGATGATGATGACTTCATAGGAGTACTAGGATAGGCAAAGGCAAAGTGCTGCAGTACAGTGGGATTTGTGGGTACTTATGCATGAAACACAAAAGGATAGTATGCAGGTACAGCAAGTGATCAGGAAGGCCAATGGTATCTTGGCCTTTATTGTGAAGGGGATGGAGTATAAAAGCAGTGAAGTCTTACTACAGCTATATAAGATATTGGTGAGGCCACACCTGGAATACTGCGTGCAGTTTTGGTTTCCATATTTACGAAAGGATCATCATCATCATAGGCAGTCCCTCGGAATCGAGGAAGACTTCCTTCCACTCCTGAAGTGAGTTCGTTGTCCATGAGGGTCCTGACGTTCCAAGTCCAGAACTTCATGTTAACGGAATGGAAGATGCCTGTGCGTGAGTTCTTTTAACGTGGGGTGGGCGTTGCACACCGGCAACCACATGGGCTTAGCTGATCCAGTGGCAAGGGGGTCCAAGATGACTGGAGACCAGGCACTGCTATATGGGCCTATTTGCCTACGACGAGAATTTGGCCGCAGGCTCGGCACTGGGTAGCACCCTTGGTGGTAGGTGGTCCGAGGCCTGGTTGGGGGCAGGCATTGGGAGGGTCAGTGGCCCACCGGGATTCAGAGTGGGAGGGCAGGGGGGTCTATACTTGCTTTGGAGCAGTTCAGAGAAGGTTCACTCGGTTGATTCTGGGGATGAGGGGGTTGACTTATGAGGAAAGGTTGAGTAGGTTGGGCCTCTACTCATTGGATTTCAGAAGAATGCGAGGTGATCTTATTTAAACATATAAGATTATGAGGGGGCTTGACAAAGTGGATGCAGAGAGGATGTTTCCACTGATGGGGGAGACTAGAACTAAGGGGTATGATCTTAGAATAAGGGGCCGCCCATTTAAAACTGAGATGAGGAGAAATTTCTTCTCTGAGGGTTGTAAATTTGTGGAATTCGCTGCCTCAGAGAGCTGTGGAAGCTGGGACATTGAATAAATTTAAGACAGAGATAGACAGTTTCTAAACGATAAGGGAACAAGGGGTTATGGGGAGCGGGCAGGGAATTGGACCTGAATCCATGATCGGATCATCCATGATCTTACTGAATGGCGGAGCAGGCTCGAGGGGCCGAATGGCCTACTCCTGCTCCTATTTCTTATGTTGTTATGTTCTAAGACAGGCACTAAGGGAATGCACAAGGGTGATTAGTTCAATTTTGTCTGTAATATGGCATGATTTACTTTAAGAATTTGGTTTGCAATGTTTATTTTGTGTTGATTTATTCTTGCATCGTGGCCAAGAGGTCAATGACAATGACAGAGGGAAGATAAGGAGTGTGGGACTGTTGGTGAATGGGGAATTCTGTTGAGGTTTTACTGGTATCACACTTGAATCAGTTCTTCACACACAGCCCGGGTACAAAGATTAGGTTGCAGCCTCTCTTCCTCTTCCTCCTGTACCGCCTCCTCCTGCTGCTTTTTAACTTCTCGTCTGATGGCAAGGGCTGTCTCCTCATGATGGCAAGGTGGTGCAGCATGCAGCATACCTCCACAAATCTTGAAATCCGCTCAGCCGAGACTGCAGTGGTCCTTCAGAGTGGTCCAGGCAAAGGAATCATTGCTTCAGCACACCAATGAGCTGCTCCATCACAATTCTTGTGGCAGCATGGCTCTCATTGTATGAAAACTGCACAAGTGTGCGTGGGTTGGGAACTTGAGTCATGAGCCATGTTGTCAGTGGATAGCCCTCGTCATCCAGTAGCCTCACTTTGGTTTGCCGTAGTGGCTGAAATACAGCTGGCACAGCGGACAGTCTCAGAATGAAGGTATCATGACTGATGCCACGAAACCGAGCACTGACCTGCATGATGCGCTGCCTGTGGTCACATACCAGCTGCACTTGAGGGAGTGGAATCCCTTTTGGTTCCAGTACATGGCAGAGTTGACATATGGTGTCTGCAAAGCAATCTGCATGCAGTCAATGGCACCCTGCACCATGGGAAAGCCTGCAAACCTTGCAAACTCTTGTTCTCGCTCTACCTGCTTCTCTCTGGCAAGAGGGAATGCAATAAAGTTATCTCTCTTTACATAGAGAGCCTCAGTGACCTCCCTTATGCAACAGTGCACTGCAAACTGCTCGATGTTGCTAATATCTCCAGAACTAGCCTGGAAGGAGCCAAATGCATAAAAGTTCATAAGCCACGGTCACCATCACAGCCACTGGCAATGCTGTCCGTGGCCTGCTCTGAGGATGGAGTTGTAGCTGCAGCAGTTGGCACATTTCAGTGACGACCTCCTAGTGAAGCGCAAGCATCTCAAACGTTGGTCATTGCTGAGGTTCAGGTAGGAGAGTTGCTCCCTTACACAACAGTGGCAGGTAAACTACGAGATGTTGCAAATATATCCAGCTCCAGCATGGAAGGAGCCCGAGACACCGAAATTCATGGCCACAGTCGCCTTCACAGCCACTGGCAATACAGTCCTCGCCCGGTTCTGAGGTTTCAGTTGTGGCTTAGCAGGTGGCAGATTTCAGTGAGGACGTCCTTAGTGAGCTGCAAATGTCTGATTCACTGAACCAAGAATTGCTCCCTGAACATCCTGGGCAGATATGGTTTCCTCTTGAGAGCCCTTCTCACCCTTCTTCTTCTAGCAGCTTGTCCTGCTCTGCTTGGCTGCAAAGAGATTTAGATAGGTTAAGCGAATGGGCTAAGGTTTGGCAGATGGAATACAATGTCGGAAAGTGTGAAGTCATCCACCTTGGGGAAAAAAAACAGTAAAAAAGGGAATATTATTTGAATGGGGAGAAATTACAACATGCTGCGGTGCAGAGGGACCTGGGGGTTGTGCATGAAACTCTTTTTGGAGTTTACCTGCAAAACAAAAACATTAATCGGTGCCACCCGCCCTGGATGACACACCAGACATTTACAAGGCCCTCTTTTTTTTCCTTTTTTGGGTTTTTTTTTTGGGCACTAAAATCAAATTTTCCTTTTTCCAGTGCCCCCTATAAAAGGGGAGGGGGACACTAAAAGCACCGGCAATTAAAACAAATTAAACTTTAAAACGTAAAATCAAATTAAATTTGGTTGCCGGGCGTGATGATGCACTCCAGTCCCTCCGGTGCCCACCTCTCGCGGAAGGCCGCGAGCGTACCGGTGGACACCGCGTGCTCCATCTCCAAGGACACCCTGGACCGGATGTAAGAGCGGAAGAGAGGCAGGCAGTCAGGTTGAACGACCCCCTCGACCGCCCGCTGCCTGGACCGGCTGATGGCACCCTTGGCCGTGCCCAGGAGCAGTCCTACGAGGAGGCCTTCGGACCTACCCACTCCCCTCCGCATAGGGTGCCCAAAGATCAGGAGAGTGAGACTGAAGTGCAGCCAGAATTTCAGGAGCAGCCCCTTCATATAATGGAACAGGGGCTGCAACCTCGTGCATTCAATAAAAACATGGAACACGGACTCCTCCAGACCGCAGAAATTGCAGGCGGCCTGGGAGTCCGTGAACCGGCTTAAAAATTTATTGCACGGCACTGCTCCGTGCACCACCCTCCAGGCCAAGTCCCCAACAAATAGTGGGAGGACCCCTGCGTAGAGTGCCCTCCATCGGGGACCCCCGCCTCCTCCGGACGGCAGGATGGTACGCCATGGCATGTCCGGACGGCAGGCGAGGATGGCAAAGTTGAGAGTGTGCAGGAGCAGCCCGTACAGGAAACCCCTCCGCGCGGAACTGAAGGGCACGGAGGGGATTTCCCCGAGGCGGCTCAAGTTGTGAGGCGCCGGCCCCCGAGGGAGGTTCCAGGGTTTGGCGCCAATGAGGAATTCCGTCCGGACGGGGGTCAGTTCGGACGGGATCTCCCCACGTGCTTGAGCCTCCTCGATGCACTTAACGGAGTCAGGGCCCAGAGCTGTTTTTAGCGACTCGATGGCATCGGCCGCGTGGCGGACGTTGGCAGAATTTAGGCGCCGCGCCAGCGTGTCTGGCGCCATCCAGCCCGCTCCTCCGCCATCGAGCAGGTCCCTGACCCTGGTCACCTCACCAGCCACAGCCCTCTCTTCCGACCGCCACATAAAACCTCGGTCGTGGAGGTACGGATTCCTGAGCAGCGGCTCCTGCAGGACGGCCGCCACTCCAGCCGGCGGAGAGCTGCGCTTGGTGGAGACTTTGTTCCAGACCCTGATGAGTTCCTTGTAAAAGACAGGCAGCTCCCGGAGGGCGGTCCTGACACCCCCCAAGTTCACAAACAGGAGCTGCGTGTCATAATTGAGGTCGCGCTGCTGGCGGAAGAAATACGTCGCCAGAGCACACCACCTAGGAGGGGGCTCGACGTAAAGGTATCTCTGCAGGGTCTGAAGACCGAAAGTCGCGAGCTGGGCGCTGACGCACACCAACGACTGACCGCCCTCCTCAAGCGGGAGACTCAAGACCGCAGCAGAGACCCAGTGCTTCCTGTTGTTCCAGAAGAAGTCCACCAGCTTCTTCTGTATCTTGGCGACAAACGCAGGGGGAGGGGTCAAAGTGACCAGCCGGTACCACAGCATTGCGGCCACCAGCTGGTTTATGACTAGCGCTCGACCCCTGTAGGACAGCACTCGGAGCAGTCCTGTCCAGCGCCCTAGGCGAGCGGCGACCTTGGCCTCCAGCTCCTGCCAGTTCGCCGGCCAGGCTCCCTCGTCTGGGCTAAGGTAGACTCCCAGATAGAGGAGATGGGTCGTGCTCCAGGCAAAAGGCCTGAGCTCCTCCGGCAGGGAGTCCACCCGCCACTGACCCACCAGGAGTCCGGAACATTTCTCCCAGTTGATCCTGGCGGAGGACGCGGCCGAGTAAATCTCCTGGCACTCACGCATCCTCCGCAGGTCAGCGGGATCCTCTACCGCGAGGAGCACGTCATCGGCGTAAGCCGAGAGGACGACCTCCACGCCCGGCCCTTGCAGAGCCAGTCTCGTCAACCTCGTCCGCAAGAGGCGCAGGAAAGGCTCCACGCAAACGGCGTATAACTGGCGGGGTTGTGCATGAAACTCTTTTGAGTTTACCTGCGAAAACATAAAACATTAAAGAGTGCCACCCGACCTGGGTGACACTCCAGACATTTCCAAGGCCCTTTTTTTTCCCCCCTTTTTTTTGTTTTTTTTTTGTGTTTTTCTTTTTTTTGGTTTTTTTTTTGGGCACTAAAATCACAATTTTTCCCCAGTGCCCCCTATAAAAGGGAAGGGGACACTAAAAGCACCGGCAATTAAAACAAATTAACTTTAAAACGTAAAATCAAATTAAAATTTGGTTGCCGGGCGTGATGATGCACTCCAGTCCCTCCGGTGCCCACCTCTCGCGGAAGGCCGCGAGCGTACCGGTGGACACCGCGTGCTCCATCTCCAAGGACACCCTGGACCGGATGTAAGAGCGGAAGAGAGGCAGGCAGTCAGGTTGAACGACCCCCTCGACCGCCCGCTGCCTGGACCGGCTGATGGCACCCTTGGCCGTGCCCAGGAGCAGTCCTACGAGGAGGCCTTCGGACCTACCCGCTCCCCTCCGCACAGGGTGCCCAAAGATCAGGAGAGTGGGACTGAAGTGCAGCCAGAATTTCAGGAGCAGCCCCTTCAAATAGTGGAACAGGGGCTGCAACCTCGTGCATTCAATAAAAACATGGAACACGGACTCCTCCAGACCGCAGAAATTGCAGGCGGCCTGGGAGTCCGTGAACCGGCTTAAAAATTTGTTGCACGGCACTGCTCCGTGCACCACCCTCCAGGCCAAGTCCCCGATGAACAGTGGGAGGACCCCTGCGTAGAGTGCCCTCCATCGGGGACCCCCGCCTCCTCCGGACGGCAAGATGGTACGCCATGGCGTGTCCGGACGGCCGGCGAGGATGGCAAAGTTGAGGGTGTGCAGGAGCAGCCCGTACAGGAAACCCCTCCGCGCGGAACTGAAAGGCACGGAGGGGATTTCCCGGAGGCGGCTCAAGTTGTGAGGCGCCGGCCCCCGAGGGAGGTTCCGGGGTTTGGCGCCGATGAGGAATTCCGTCCGGATGGGGGTCAGTTCGGACGGGATCTCCCCACGTGCTTGAGCCTCCTCGATGCACCTAACGGAGTCAGGGCCCAGAGCTGTTTTTAGCGACTCGATGGCATCGGCCGCGTGGCGGACGTTGGCAGAGTTTAAGCGCCGCGCCAGCGTGTCTGGCGCCATCCAGCCCGCTCCTCCGCCATCGAGCAGGTCCCTGACCCTGGTCACCTCACCAGCCACAGCCCGCTCTTCCGACCGCCACATGAAGCCTCGGCCGTGGAGGTACGGATTCCCGAGCAGCGGCTCCTGCAGGACGGCCGTCACTCCAGCCGGCGGAGAGCTGCGCTTGGTGGAGACTTTGTTCCAGACCCTGATGAGTTCCCTGTAAAAGACAGGCAGCTCCCGGAGGGCGGTCCTGGCACCCCCCAAGTTCACAAACAGGAGCTGCGTGTCATAATTGAGGTCGAGCTGCTGGCGGAAGAAATACCTCGCCAGAGCGCACCACCTAGGAGGGGGCTCGACGTAAAGGTATCTCTGCAGGGTCTGAAGACGGAAAGTCGCGAGCTGGGCGCTGACGCACACCAACGACTGACCGCCCTCCACAAGCGGGAGACTCAAGACCGCGGCAGAGTCCCAGTGCTTCCTGTTGTTCCAGAAGAAGTCCACCAGCTTCTTCTGTATCTTGGCGACAAACGCAGGGGGAGGGGTCAAAGTGACCAGCCGGTACCACAGCATTGCGGCCACCAGCTGGTTTATGACTAGCGCTCGACCCCTGTAGGACAGCACTCGGAGCAGTCCTGTCCAGCGCCCTAGGCGAGCGGCGACCTTGGCCTCCAGCTCCTGCCAGTTCGCCGGCCAGGCTCCCTCGTCGGGGCTAAGGTAGACTCCCAGATAGAGGAGATGGGTCGTGCTCCAGGCAAAAGGCCTGAGCTCCTCCGGCAGGGAGTCCACCCGCCACTGACCCACCAGGAGTCCGGAACATTTCTCCCAGTTGATCCTGGCGGAGGACGCGGCCGAGTAAATCTCCTGGCACTCACGCATCCTCCGCAGGTCAGCGGGATCCTCTACCGCGAGGAGCACGTCATCGGCGTAAGCCGAGAGGACGCGGGGGTTGTGCATGAATCCCAAAAAAAAGTTAGTTTACAGGTGCAGCAGGTAATCAGGAAGGCGAATGGAATGTTGGCCTTCATTGCGAGAGGGATGGAGTACAAAAGCAGGGAGATCCTTCTGCATAGGGTATTGGTGAGGCCGCACCTGGAGTACTGCATGCAGTTTTGGTCACCTTACTTAAGGAAGGATATACTAGCTTTGGAGGGGGTACAGTGACGATTCACTGGGCTGATTCCGGAGATGAGGGGGTTACCTTATGATGATAGATTGAGTAGACTGGGTCTTTATTCGTTGGAGTTCAGAAGGATGAGGGGTGATCTTATAGAAACATTTAAAATAATGAAAGGGATAGACAAGATAGAGGCAGAGAGGTTGTTTCCACTGGTCGGGGAGACTAGAACTAGGGGGCACAGCCTCAAAATACGGGGGAGCCAATTTAAAACCGAGTTGAGAAGGAATTTCTTCTCCCAGAGGGTTGTGAATCTGTGGAATTCTCTGTCCAAGGAAGTAGTTGAGGCTAGCTCATTGAATGTATTCAAGTCACAGATTGATAGATTTTTAACCAATAAGGGAATTAAGGGTTATGGGGAGCAGGCAGGTAAGTGGAGCTGAGTCCACGGCCAGATCAGCCATGATCTTGTTGAATGGCGGAGCAGGCTCGAGGGGCTAGATGGCCTACTCCTGTTCCTAATTCTTATATTCTTATGTTGGCCTCTGCTCCTTCTCCCAGTCATGCTCCCATGTCTGGGAACAACTGGTTTGTGCAGAAGCCTTGAAGTCAGCAAAATGTACTTCAGTACCTGCCACACCACTCCCTGTACACTTTTGAACCATGGAACAACCATGGAAAGCACCAAAATCATGCAAAATTGTAGCAACAGCCAGAAGAAATTAACCAGAAACTAATCTATAAATAGTTGATGATCCCTTTAAATAGTGCTGGATTGAGGTCCTTCCTGCTGCTGAACGCATGTTCAGCTGTGCGAGCTTAAAAGAGTGTCGGCTGGAGCTTGAAGATCCAAAATGGCAGCGCTAGCATCAAATCAGCGTTGCACGTTGATTGACATTGTGATCTGCCTGCTCTGCATACATCCGGCAGATGTTAAGTGCATGCGCGCTAACCCCTTTACCAAGATGGCGTCCGGTGGGCTTCATGTTAGAAGTATGCGTACATGCCGCAGATGCTATTTTGGAACCTTAAGGGCACTCGTAGCATCCTAAAAAAGAAGTCATGGCAAGCTAAAGCTACAGCAATGTTGAGACTGGGATAGAAAGTCCTGCCCTGGTTAAGAGTGTCCAAATTAATTTTGCTCAGCACCCTTATAGCCAGCAGACAGGAGAAACTTTAATTCCAACACTAAGGACTGATATAAATACACCCAATGAAAGGTCAATGTCTAATTAATTACATTACCAGTGATAAGTTTAAACAAATTACTACTGGCATATCAAGCGATTGATAAAATAGAATTACAAATTTTGACTATTGACTATGTCCTTGTAGGTGGCAGAGGCCATGGGTTTGGCAGGTGCTGTCGAAGAAGCCTTGGTGAGTTGCTGCAGTGCATCTTGTAGTGCCATGGCGCAGCGGTGGTGGAGGGAGTGAATGTTTAAGGTGGAAGCTGGGGTGCCAATCAAGCAGGCTGCTTTATCCTGGATGCTGTTGAGCTTCTTGAGTATTGTTGGAGCTGCACTCATTCAGGCAAGTGGAGAGTATTCCATCACACTCCTGACCTGTGCCTTGTAGATGGTAGAAAGGCTTTGGGGAATCAGGTGGTGAAACACTCGCTGCAGATGGCCCAGCCTCTGACCCGCTCTTGTAGCTACAGTATTTATGTGGCCAGTCCAGTTAAGTTTTTGATCAATGGTGACCCCCCCTCGCCCCCTGAATGTTGATGGTGGGGGATTCGGCGATGGTAATACTGTTAAATGTCAAGGGATGGTGGTTAGACTCTCTCTTGTTGGAGATAATCAGTGCCTGGCACTTGTGTGGCACAATTGTTACTTGCCACTTATCAGCCCAAGCCTGAATGTCGTCCAGGTCTTTATTATCTGAAGAGCTGCAAATGGAAGGGAACACTGTGCAATCATCAGCGAACATCCCCACTTCTGAACTTGTGATGGAGGGAAAGACATTGATGAAGCAGCTGAAGATGGTTGGGCCTAGGACACTGCCCTGAGGAACTCCTGCAACGATATCCTGGGGCTGAGATGATTGGCCTCCAAAAACCACAACCTGTGCTAGGTATGAGTCCAGCCAGTGGAGAGTTTGCGCCTTGATTCCCAGTGACTTCAATTTTACTAGGACTCCTTGATGCCACACTCGATCAAATGCTACCTTGATGTCAAGGGCAGTCACTCTCACTGCACCTCTGAAATTTAGCTATTTTGTCCATGGTTGGATCAAGGCTGTAATGAGGTCTGGAGCTGAGTAGTCCTGGGGGAACCCAAACAGAGTGAGTAGATGCCGCTTGATAGCACTGTTGACAACACCTTCCATCACTTTGCTGATGATTAGACTGATGGGGCAGTAATTAGCCGGATTGGATTTGTCCTGCTTTTTGTGGACAGGACATACCTCGGCAATTTTCCACATTATTTGGTAGATGCCAGTGTTGTAGCTGTACTGGAACAACTTGGCTAGAGGCGCAGCTAGTTCTGGAGCGCACTATTGCCGGGATGTTGTCAGGAGCCTTTCCTCTATCCAGTGTGTTCAGCCGTTTCTTGATATCACGTGGAGTGAATCAAATTGGCTGAAGACTGGTTTCTATGATGGTGGGGACCTCAGGAGGAGGCCGAGATGGATCATCCACTCGGCACTTCTGACTGAAGATGGTTGCAAACACTTCAGCATTGTCTGTTGCACTCACATGCTGGGCTCTGCTATCATTGAGGATGGGGATCTTCATAGAGCCTCCTCCTCCCGTTAATTGTACAATTGTCTGAATAAGACTGTTATGAAGTATTTTATTAAATGCCTTTTGAAAGTCCATATAACAACCCTTTATGTTACTTCATCAAATACCTCAAGTCAGATACGATTTGCCTTTAACAAATCCATGTTGGCTGTCCCTTTTGTCGGGCCATGAGGTTACAGATTGTGGTGGAATACAATTCTACAGCTGCTGATAGCCTACAGCATCTCATGAATGTTGAGTTTTGAGCTCCTAGGTCTGTACTTAATTTATCCCACTTAGCATTATGGTTGTGCCATACAACACGATGGAGGGTGTCCTCAGTGTGAAGGCAGGACCTGGGTCTCCACAAGTATTATGCGGTAGTCACTCCAACTAATCTTCTTTTTCGGCGGTCCCTCGTATAGAAGTTGACTTGCTTCCACACCAAAAAGGGATGAGTTCACAGGTGTTTCAATGAAGGACCTAATATTCCAGGTCCCGAATTACATGTTGAAGAGTGGAAGATGCCTGTGCGTGGATTTTTTTTAACGGTGACGGAAGTTGCACACCAGCCACCACATGGGCTTGACAGAGCTAGGTCTTGGTCCAGAGGCAAGGATTAACCAAGATGACTGGAGACCAGCTCTGCTGCACGGACCTAGTGCGCTCACATATCGCAGTGTGGGCTGGCCCGTGCTGTCCCAGGGCCCTCGCATCTGTTTGGTCCCGAACTCATGTCTCTCCTCGGCCCCGATCATGTCGCTGCACGATCACTCACCACTCCTTCACCCCGACCTCGCCTCTCCTGCTGTATCTGCCCACACTCTCCAATCACTGACCTGGACCTTGGTGATGTCCAATCCAGTTGCCCTCTTGCACCAGCTCGCTCTGCTCCCTGAAGTGGTAAGCTGCCATGCTGTCCAGAGGCTGCTCGCTGCTCCTTTTATGGCTCTGACCTGACACTGGTGTTCTCACGCAGGTCAGTCACCACGCTGTCCAGAGGCCGCTTGCCGCTCTTTTTATGGCCCCGACCTACTGCTGGTGTTCTCACATGGTGGCCCCGACCTGCGTGAAAATGCCAACTAATACTGTCATGGACAGATACATCTGCAACAGATAGATTGGTGAGGACAAGGCCAAGAAGGTTATTTCCTCATGTTGGTTCTCACACCTTCTGCCGCATGTCCAGTCTGGCACCTATGTCCATCAGTGGAGGTACTACCAAAGCACATTGAAATCCCCGACACAGTACATTCTGTGCCCTTGGCTATCCTCAGTGTTCACCAAGTGGTGTTCAACATGGAGGAGTACTGATTCATCAGCTGATTGTGGGTAATAGATGGTAAACAGTACGAGATTTCCTTGCTCTCAAGCCATGAGACTTCATGGCGTCTGGAGTCAATGTTGAGGACTCCCAGGGTCACTCCCTCCCAACTGTATACCACTGTGCCCCCACCCCAGCGTGGCGGCCTAGCCCAGCAGTCTGCGTAGCCCCCGGCTTGCGAGCACCATCGGAACAGGCCGGGGAGCGGAAGGAGCAGCGTGGCGGCCTAGCCCAGCAGTCTGCGTGGCCCCCAGCCTGTGAGCACCATCGGAGCAGGCCAGGGAGTGGAAGGAGCAGCGTGGTGGCACACCACAACAGGGAGCAGCACGTGCTGGAGCAGGAGAGCAACGGCAATGAAAAGGGATGTCATCAAGGTCCAGGTTGGTGATTGGAACGTGGGCAGGTACTGAAGGAGCAGAAAGGTCGGGGCGAAGGAGCAGCGAGAGATTGTAGAGGGACGTGATCGGAGCCCAGGAGAGGCGTGAGTTCGGGGCTCAGAAGAGTCGAGTGCCAGGGACAGCACGGGCCAGCCCACACTGCGATATGTATGTACGCTAGGTCCGTGCAGCAGAGCTTGTCTCCAGTCGTCTTGGTTAATCCTTGCTACTGGACCAAGACCTAGCTCTGTCAACCCCGTGTGCAACGGTCACCACATGTTAACAAAATCCACGCACAGGCATCTTCCACCCTTCAAGATTTAGTTCGGACCTGGAATTTTAGGTCCATCATTGAAACACCTGTGAACTTTTTGACGTGGAAGCAAGTCATCCTCGATTCGAGGGACTGCCTATGATGATGATGACCCCAGTTGGGTCTCTCAGGAATGGTGATGGAGGAGTCTGGGATGTTGGTTGATAGATATGATTCTGTGAGTATGACTATGGGCTGGACTTTCCCGAGAGCCCCTCAACGACCGATTGCTGCCCAGAAAAACTGCTAACATTTTGCAACTAACGCTGGCGAGAATTTCCACAATTAAAGTAAAATATATCGTCCGGCGAAAAAATGGATCTTGCACCAGTATTCTAGTCAGTTTCTTGGCGGTTAAAGGTGAAACTAGGTGAAACTTTTTTAAAAATTCACTAAAAAAAAATTATAAAAGTTAAAAAACATTCCCAAGATAGTTTTACCGTTAATCACCATTTTACAATTAAAAATAAATAAATAAAAAACCTTTAACTTACCTTTCTTTGCAGAGTACTCACCTACCGCCCTGTTTAAGCAGCTTTCACAACGTGGTTCCCTTGGCGATCTGGACGGGCTTCCGTTGAGGCCAAACTTACACCCTAGCGATTTTCTCGGCGGTGCACGTCAGTAGTTTGCTCCCGTCGGGAGTATTGAGATGTGGGTGGTACCATTTAAAAAGTAAGGGGGAAATTTTCGCCAGCCAGTTTCTCTCACAAAAACAGCTGAGAAAATCGCCGAAAATGAAGGCGAAAGTCTACCCCTATGTCAGGTTAATGGTTGACTGCAGCATCGACTGGCTGCATGTGTCCTTGTCGTGTCCGAATCCAATGCTTAGGGTGAAACTGAGTGGTCCGTCGAGTTTTATTAATCTTTTCTGTAGTGATTTGATACAACTGAGTGGCTTGCCAGGCTATTTCAGAGGGCAGTTAAGAGTCAACCACATTGGTGTGGGACTGGAGTCACATATCGGCCAGACCGGGTAAGGATGGCAGGTTTACTTCCCTAAAGGATATTAGTGAACCAGATGGTCTTCTTGACAATCCAACAGCTTCATGGTCACTTTTACTGATACCAGCTTTTTTTATTCCAGTTTTATATAGTTTCTTTGAAACAGAATTATAGCTGCAACACATTGTACTATGCTCAACAGAATGTACTACAGCTTTAAGAGCAAAGTTAAAAGAGAATCATAGAATAGCACAGCACAGAAGGAGGCCATTCAGCCCATCGAGTCTGCGATGGGTCTTTCGAAAAACAATCCAGCTAATCCCACTCTCACCCCATATCCCTGCAATCCTTTTCTCCTAATTCTTTATCCTATTCCCTTTTGAAGGTTACTATTGAATCTGTATCCACCACCCTATCAGGCAGTGCATACCAAATCCTAATCATTTGTTGCGTAAAAACGGTTTTCCTCATGTCGCCCTGGTTCTTTTGCCAATGTCCTTAAATCTGTTCCCACTGGTTATTGACCCTTCAGCCATTTGGAAACATTTTCTCTTTATTTATTGTATCTAAACCTTTCATGATTTTAAACACCTCTTTCAAATCTCCTCTGAGCCTTCTCTGCTCTAAGAAAAATAACCCCAGCTTCTCCAATCTATCCACATAACTGAAATCTTTCGTCCTTGGAACTCTTCTAGTAAATCTTTTCTGTACCCTCTCCAAAGCCTTCACGGCCTTCCTAAAGTGTGGTGCCCAGAATTGGACACAATACTCCAGCTGAGGTCAATTCCAGACTGTAAAGGTATGCTCTTTCACTCTTTGCTTGTGTCCTCACTGTTTGCTTTTAATATGTACTATCACTATTTAATAGTAATCAAACTAGTTAAAGAGTTGAAAATAGTTACATTTTAACATTGTGACATAATTTGCACTTACTTTGCTGTGTGTAAGCCAGGAGTAATGCCAGGAGTTTCCTGCTATGCCTGAGGGCACGGCTGACATAATTAGAGTTGACCAGTGACTCCCTGAAGCAGCTGAGTGTATCCTTCACATCCACTGGTACCGACACCAAAGCATTTGCTCTTTTTCCCCCTAATTGAGCAGTTACAAGTTTAGAATCTCAACATAAGTTATGTTAAACTAACTACAAGTCAAACAATCAACCGGAATATTCATTCCATAGTACAGCACATGTAAGTTAATCAACGGTATTTTAGTAGAATATTTATTTAAAGACAGCCTTTCGTCCAGTATGGTTGAATTCCCCAATGGGGGAAACTGGTGATTTACAACAACAATGGGATTGTTGCTTTATGGGTGCAATTCTTTGGCATAAGTGCAATTGACCCATTAGCAACTGTCCATATTTTAAGGAAAATCAGTAACTGGAATTAATCTGGTATTATGCTCTTTATAACAAGTGCAAAATGGTTATGTTGTTCATCTGGAAGGGTCTTCATTCTTTGTGCCCAGTACATCATACACATATTACTGGGGACATGTTGCTGTACTTAATTATTCTGAGCCTTCACATACGACGGGAGTCACACCTGGCTGGCAAGTTGGATTTACCAGCTGAACATCACTCCAGCTGCACATGGAGGGTGAAAAAGAAGGACTATTCAACAGGTGAAGGCATCCTCAATTCTTCAAATCTGAAGCAACTCTCTGAGGCTGAACCTTTCTGTATGTCCAAACAGGTCTGATTTCAGCAGTGTACAGTGTATGCAGGGGATGAGGTAACCGTTACAGTTTCTTCAAAAATTGTGTAGTGCACTTAATGTCAAAACAAATATCCTCCCCAATGTGTGCTTCAATGATCAGATTATCGAACGACAGTTGTAAGAGGCAAGTATTGGTAGCTGGGACAGGCTTTACTTATGGAGTTGGGAAATTTACTAGTAAAATTAACCTTAAGTTAGAGCCACAGTTATTTTAAGAAGCATTTGGCAAAAGAAAAATCAAGGGTGATGGGTGAACAGGACTTGGGGCGAATTAGGAAAGGGGCAGCAGAGTTTTCGATGAGCTCAGGTTAACGAAGGGTCAAGGGCAGCCAGGAGAGCATTGGCATAGTCGAGTCTAGAATACGTCAAGGTTGCGAACAGTCTAGTTCAGCCTCAGATAGTGGCCAGGAAGAGGAATGGATTTGGTGGCGAGGGAATGGAGTTTGTGGCGCGGACCGAGATAATGGCTTTGGTCGTTGTAATATTGGAGGAAATTTCTGCTCATCTAAAACTGGATATCAGACAAGCAGTATGTCAAATCAGAGGGAGTGGAGGGGTCGAGATAGGTGGTGATGAGATAGTGTCGGGTGTCGTCTGCGTACAGGTTTTCGGATTCTGTCGTCCAGGGGCAGCATGTAGATGAACAATAGGGGACAGCCAAGGATGGATCCTTGGGCGACTCCAGAAGTAATGGTACAGGAGTGGGAAGAACTGCCATTGCAGGAGATTCTCTCGCAATGACTGGTTAGATAGGAATGGAACCAGGTGAACCCAGCTGGACAATGGAGGCGAGGGATTGGAGGAGGATGGTATGGGCAATACATTAACTCGCTGCATTATAAACCATTTCCTTGTGCAAATGAAACACCAGCCAAAAGAACTGACTCAGACATATTGAAAATTGCAATAAATTTGTGTTCTTTGAAACCAACTAAGAATTCTCAATTGATATATGGCTTTAAAAACCTTTGATGGATACCGAATGAAATGTATAACGCATATAATATATGAATGTTCCTACCTGAGTACGCATCAGTTTCAAGGTCTTGGTATACAGATGTTAAGACTTTCAACTTCTTTCCTAGAAAGTTTCTGCAATTTATCTAAAAAATAATTGTTTTAATATGATTGTCTTTACGTTACTTATCACAGAACCAAGAGATTCATGGAATCATAGAAATTTAAGCACAGAAGGAGGGCATTGTGTAGGGACGGCTGACAAAGAGCTATCCAGCCTAATCCCAATTTCCAGCTTTCGGTCCGTAGCCTTGTAGGTTACGGCACTTCAAGTGCATATCAAGTACTTTTTAAAAGCAGTGAGGGTTTCTGTCTCTACCACCCTTTCAGGCAGTGAGTTCCAGACCCCCACCACTCTCTGGGTGAAAACATTTCCTCTCAAATCCCCTCAAAAACTCCTAACAATTACTTTAAATCTATGCCCCTGGTTGTTGACCCCTCTGCTAAGGGAAATAGGTCCACTCTATCTAGGCCCTTCATAATTTTATACACCTCAATAAGGTCTCAACTCAGCCCACTCTGTTCCAAAGAAAACAAACCCAATCTTTCGTCATTGCTAAAATTCTCCAATTCAGCAAACATCCTCGTAAATCACCTCTACCCTCTCTAGTGCAATCACATTTTTCCTGTAATGTGGTGACCAGAACTGTACGCAGTTCTCTAGCTGTGGCCTAACTAGTGTTTTATACAGTTCAAGCATAACCTTCCTGCTCTTGTATTCTATGCCTCGGATAATAAAGGCAAGTATTCCGTATGCCTTCTTAACCACCTTATCTACCTGGCCTGTTACCTTCAGGGATCTGTGGACGTGCACTCCAAGGTTCCTTTGTTCCTCTACACTTCTCCGTGTCCTATCATTTAATGTGTATTCCTTTGCCTTGTTAGCCCTCTCCAAATGCATTACCTCACACTTCTCTGGAATGAATTCCATTTGCCACTATACTGCCCATCTGATCAGTTCATGCAGTCTACAGCTTTCTTCTTCATTATTAAGCATACAGCCAATTTTAGTATCATCTGTAAACTTCTTAATCGTACAGTCAAGTCTAAATCATTGATATATACCACAAAAAGCATGGGACCTAGTACTGAGCCCTGTGGAACCCCAGTGGAAACAGACTTCCAGTCACAGATTGAAAACATTTCTAAAGATTTTAAATTGTTTTTATATTACAGTACTTCTGGAGTTTTGTCATATTGTACAATTAAACCTGTGCACAAATTATGAGACCACTATTGCAGAAGGTCCACACATCAGCAAATCACAGGTAGAGATGATTATCATCATAGGCAGTCCCTCGGAATAGAGGAAGACTTGCTTCCACTCTTAGAATGAGTCCTTAGGTGGTTGAACAGTCCAATTCGAGAGCCACAGTCCCAGTCACAGGTGGGACAGATTGTCGTTGAGGGAAGGGTGGGTGTGACAGACTTGCCGAACGCTCTTTCCGCTGCCTGCGCTTGATTTCTGCATGCTCTCGGCGATGAGACCTGAGGTGCTCAGCGCCCTCCCGGATGCACTTCCTCCACTTAGGGCGGTCTTTGGCCAGGGACTCCCAGGTGTCAGTGGGGATGTTGCACTTTATCAGGGAGGCTTTGAGGGTGTCTTTGTAACGTTTCCTCTGCCCACCTTTGGCTCGTTTGCCATGAAGGAGTTCCGAGTAGAGCGCTTGCTTTGGGAGTTTCGTGTCTGGCATGCGGACAATGCGCCCTCCTGTATGGCTCAGAGACATGGACCATGTACAGTAGACACCTCAAGTCACTGGAGAAATACCACTAACGATGTCTCAGCCAGCCAACAAATCTCCTGGGAGGACAGACGCACCAACGTTAGCGTCCTCGACCAGGCCAACATTCCTAGCATTGAAGCACTGACCACACTTGATCAGGTAGAGATGAGGGCAGCTGTTCGATCCATCTCATCTAATCCATTAGCCTGTTTCCAATCCACCAAGATCTCCCCAGTGTTAATCAACTTCCTCATAATGATGTTTAACAGACACAAATTTCATCCTTTCTTTAACTTAGTACTCGAGGATAATTATCATCCAGTCAATGGGAATATATTTGCTTTGAGCTATTTTAGCCTCTTTAGAATTGTATGTACACTGAAGCTACCACACTATAGTTCAGATTTCAGCCAGACTACTTGTGGTATTCATTGTCTTGGTGAAAGATAAATTCCATTGCTCAGGAGAGATTTCTGCACATCCATACTTATTGACATGATCACAGCTTCTCTCCCAGTACAGTTATATATTAAATATAACTACTGGGAGAGGAGCTGAATGCAGTGGTACAACAGCATTCATACTGTCTAAACATTTCATTTCAGATATGAGTACCTAGTAAGTCTAGGGGACCCCGGTCACGATTTATATCTGGTTGGACACCAAACTTGATTTACAGTCTATGAGCTATACAATGGAAGTGTGAAGCTACCTTCAGCGAGTCTCACCCAGCTTCACCCCAAAGCCAGATCAGGCTCTGACCCTGGATTTCAGAAAGAATGAACTTACATTTATATAGCACCTTTCATGTTCTTAAGCAATCCCGATGTAGCTTAAAGTCAATTAATTGCTTTTGAAGTGTAGTTATTCAGGAAGGTCCCATAAGCGGCAATGAGATGAATCACCATTTACCTATTTTTGTGCGATTGCTCCTGCTCCTCTTCCTGCTCCTGCACCCACTTCTCCTCCTCTGCAGATGGTGCAGCTATGCCTGGTGGCAATGGCTGTGCTCTCCTGACGGTGAGGTTATGCAGCTTGCAGCAGACGATGACAAATAGCGACACTTGCGAGAGAGAGAGGAGACCCGACCCTGCGTAAAGCGAGAGACCCGACCCTGTATAAAGCGAGAAAGGAGACACAACCTTGCAGAAAGCTATCAAGCTCGAGCAGTTGGCGGCCTTTCCTGCATATGTGGTTTTCTAGGAGACATGGAGCGTCACTTCATATTGAGCAGGATCGCTCATCTCCCTCGCTTTACATGGGGTTGGAGTCACCTCTCTCTCTCTCTCTCACTTTATACTGGGCGGGGTCTCCTCTCTCGCTTTATACTGGGTGGGGTCTCCCCTCTCACTTTATACTGGGCGGGGTCTCCCCTCTCACTTCTCACTTTATACTGAGGGGGGGGTCTCCTCTCTCTCACTTTATACTGGGGGGGTCTTCCCTCTCTCACTTTATACTGGGGGTGGTCTCCTCTCTCTCACTTTATACTGGGGGGGTCTCCTCTCTCTCACTTTATACTGGGGGGGGTCTCCCCTCTCTCACTTTATACTGGGGGTGGTCTCCTCTCTCTCACTTTATACTGGGGGGGTCTCCTCTCTCTCACTTTATACTGGGGGGGGGTCTCCCCTCTCTCACTTCATACTGGGAGGGGTCTCCCCTCTCTCACTTTATACTGGGCGGGGTCTCCCCTCTCTCACTTTATACTGGGGGGGCCTCCTCTCTCACTTTATACTGGGGGGGCCTCCTCTCTCACTTTATACTGGGCAGGGTCTCCTCTCTCACTTTATATTGGGGCGGGGTCTCCTCTCTCTCACTTTATACTGGGTGGGTCTCCTCTCTCTCACTTTATACTGGGCGGGGTCTCCGCTCTCTCACTTTATACTGGGCAGGGTCTCCCCTCTCACTTTATACTGGGGGGGTCTCCTCTCTCTCACTTTATACTGGGCGGGGTCTCCCCTCTTTCACTTTATACTGGGGGGGGTCTCCTCTCTCTCACTTTATACTGGGGGGGGGTCTCCCCTCTCTCACTTTATACTGGGCAGGGTCTCCCCTCTCTCACTTTATACTGGGCAGGGTCTCCCCTCTCTCACTTTATACTGGGGGGGTCTCCTCTCTCACTTTATACTGGGGGGTCTCCTCTCTCACTTTATACTGGGGGGGGTCTCTCCTCTCTCACTTTATATTGGGGGGTCTCCTCTCTCTCACTTTATACTGGGGGGGTCTCCCCTCTCTCACTTTATACTGGGGGGGGGTCTCCCCTCTCTCACTTTATACTGGGCAGGGTCTCCCCTCTCTCACTTTATACTGGGGCTGGGGGGTCTCCCCTCTCTCACTTTATACTGGGGGGGTCTCCCCTCTCTCACTTTATACTGGGGGGGGGTCTCCCCTCTCTCACTTTATACTGGGTGGGGTGTCTCCCCTCTCTCACTTTATACTGGGGGGGTCTCCCCTCTCTCACTTTATACTGGGGGGGGGGGTCTCCTCTCTCTCACTTTATACTGGGCGGGGTCTCCCCTCTCTCACTTTATACTGGGCGGGGTCTCCTCTCTCTCACTTTATACTGGGCAGGGTCTCCCCTCTCTCACTTTATACTGGGTGGGGGGTCTCCCCTCTCTCACTTTATACTGGGGGGGTCTCCCCTCTCTCACTTTATACTGGGCAGGGTCTCCCCTCTCTCACTTTATACTGGGCGGGGTCTCCTCTCTCTCACTTTATAATGGGCAGGGTCTCCTCTCTCTCACTTTATACTGGGTGGGGGTCTACGCTCTGGTTTATACTGGGGGTGGGGTGGGGGGTCTCTGTTCTAGTACAGCTTTACATCATACTCTTTCTTACATAGTAAACATGCAGGTGTCATATGTCATGACACCTTGCGTGTGTGCTGGTGTTACAGCTACTAATCCCCTGGGAGGACAGACGCACCAACGTTAGCGTCCTCGATCTGGCCAATATCCCCAGCATCGAAGCACTGACCACACTACCAGCTCCGCTGGGCAGGCCACAGTGTTCGCATTCCTGACACAAGACTCCCAGAGCAAGCGCTCTACTCGGAACGCCTACTTGGCAAGCGAGCCCAAGGTGGGCACAGGAAACGTTTCAAGGACACCCTCAAAGCCTCCTTGATAAAATGCAACATCCCCACCGACACCTGGGAGTCCCTGGCCAAAGACTGCCCTAAGTGGAGGAAGTGCTAACACTGGGCACCTTGAGTCTCGTCGCCAAGAGCATGCAGAAACCAGGTGCAGGCAGCGGAAGGAGCATGAGGCAAACCCGTCCTACCCACCCTTTCCTTCATCGACTGTCTGTCCCACCTGTGACAGACTGTAATTCGCAGATTGGACTATTCAGTCACCTAAGAACTCATTTTTAGAGTGGAAGTCTACCTCGATTTTGAGGGACTGCCTATGATGATGATTAGCTGTTACCCTTTGTTGTGCATGCCTTTGATGTCTTATCTCTCCCAATCTTTATTGCAAAAGGAACTTACTGCAGTTTATACACTGGAGTCCATTAAGCAATTACAATTCCCTTATCACACTCCCACTGTTGGCTATCTGTGAGTCTTTTTAAAGTGTGCTTTAACCTAATAACCGTCTAGCTCAATATTATATAATGCTATATATTACAACTAGCTTATTCTATTTAATAACCAACATGTGCATATCCTGACACTGCCGTTGTCTTTCAGATGAAATATTAAACCTACCTATTCAAGTAGATGTAAAAGATTTCAATGCACAATTACGTGAACAGGAAGGTGTCCTGGCCAACATTTTCCCTCAACCAACATCATGAAGAAAAACAGATTAACTGATCATTTTTCTCATTGCTCCTTGTGGGGCTTTACTGTGCGTAATTTGGTTGCCGTATTTGCCTACATTACAACACTGACTGCACTGCAACAGTACTTCATTGGCTGAGAAGCACTTAAAGACGTTTAAAGGTCATGGCCAGTAATTTTATTGGGGGTTCTCCTGATTTCCTGCTCTAACTTCGGCGGGAGATTAGCAGAAACTCTGGAAAAATGGCGCGAATGGACATTCTCTTGGTTTGCGCCAAAGCTACAGTGGGAGATTGGGGAACCACGTGGAAATTCTATTCCCAAACCAATGGTTAGGGGTTCCATTCTGCTCTTGGAAGCCAGCAAATTCCCTGCACACCCCCACCAACGCCCAGCTTAATATGAACGGGCTGAAAATTACAGGCTGGCGAGTACATGACAGAGTTGTTCTTGCAAATAATTATTATTCTTGAAATAAGTGCATGAATTTGAATGGCTACAGAATTGTAATTACCTTATAAAACTGATTTTAAAGGAATATTAAAAAGAATTCTGAGAAAATCATAACTTGTGATCTGGTGGAAGATGAAATTCAAAATTTGACCTTACTGGACCTTTTGGAAAACATTTACAGGGTTATATTTGGACCGTCAGATACTAATGGGTAAAAATTGGCCCCCGCCCAAAATGGGGCGCTCCCACCGCATTTCAGGGGTTCAGGTCAACACTTTCACAAAATTGCGCTTATTTTTTTGTTTTGATCCGTAAGTTGGTCATAATGGGGGCGATGACTACACCTGAGGGGCAAAAACGTGGCGGTGACAGCAACTGAGGGGGCGGTGCGAAGTCACTGCCGCGATGACGTCGTCACGGCACCGCGTCACCACGGCTCAACCTTCACTTAAAGGGGAGAGCTTCCGCGCTTATGGGCCACCAGGGAGGGTTTCGGCCGGGCCAGCGGTCTGGCACCCAAGAGGGGGTGCCAGGCTGCCTGTTGGCGGCCCGGCCAAATCCGGGGACATATTTGTTGGGCCGACCATTCAGTCGGCCGACAAAAAAAAACATGGCGGCAGTGGCAGTAGGCCCCCCACCCCTTTAAGGGAAGCCGCACCGCCACTATCGAAGGGTGAAAGCTTGATTTGGCATCGCTGGGCAGGTCGAAGATTTTCTATGGGGAATGTCGCCATCGGGGGGTTAGATCGGCGGTGTGGATGGTGATGATGCATATACTGCGGATCGGCAGCATCGCCGGGAAAACTTGGGAGAGCAATTGGGCTATCAGTGGTCATTCCACCAAAGGTCAGCGACCACTCCACTCCACAGCATGGCCACCGATTTGCGGTGGTAACAGGCTTTACGGAAAGGGGCAATTTTAGCCCATAAGGTACTTAAGAAAGCTATGTTACAGTAAATACAAGACTTATTGTCCAGACATAAATGTTTCCATAATTGAATATATAAACTGAGGTGAATATCACTCAAAGTAGCTTTAATATCTGAAATGAAAGTAAATGGGCAGGAAAGTTACAACCACTTGAAAAGCTTGGTCCTGAATGAGAAGAAATTTAACCAAGAGGCACGCAAGGGTTTGGGTGCAGATAGTGGATTAAAACCTCCAACCCACTGACTTATGCATTTAAATTGAGCGCATTCAGCTGCTTGCATGCAACTCCCTCAGGAGAGGCGGGCTGCCTATTAGCATATGCTGGACAAGGACCAAAATGACCAGCAACAAGGGAGCAGCAGAGAGGGGAACAGTAGAGCGGTGCAACTCGCAGGAGGTACTAACCATGACACAGGCTGAGCTTCCCTGACATGTCGGAACAGCACTGTCTCCACAGGTGAGGTTGTCGCATTTGTGGTGGCAGACATCTGCAGCCTGCTAGAAGAAGACCTGCTGCTTGCTGGACCCGGTAGCCACACGTTACCGGTGGCTGTCAAAGTCACCACCACCACCTTTAACTTTGTTGCCAACCGGATCCTTCCAGGGCTCTGCCAGACACATATCCAGGATCTCCCAGTCGGTGGCCCACAAGTAACATAGGTGGCATGTTTGTCAGGGCCAAAAATTCACTGCAATGATGCCAGTGAGTATGAGCAGGGAGATTCCACAGAGGTAAAGGCAGGCTGCTCAGATTCCTGCACTGACTGCTGAGATGACCTTGGCCGACAACTTCTGGGTTTTGGAGCCCGTGAGGGCCCCGGCAAAGACTGCTCCACCTGCACCTGTGTATGGGCAGACAATGCCATCGGAACATGTGGTAGCATGTCGGGTACTGATTGAGGGGAGGTCAATGGATGAGAAATGGATGCACTTTGAGCAAAGTCTCCATTTCCATGTCTCCTTTCGCCATCATCCCTCTCATGGCCGAGCCGCATTTCACTGCTACCACAGTGCTGGAGAGAAAAAGTTAAAAGTTAATGCCCCAAACAAGCGCTACCAAATTTCACCCCATAAAATAGTACTGGCAAGGGAAGAATGTTGCGACTTATCATTAACAAGATGATCATATTTCACTTGCTGTTGAAATCAAGTTCATGTGACTGAGTGCTGTTGTCATGTGGGTCACGGATATTTAATTGTGTCAGTAGGCAGCTGGGAGCTCCCCGTCTCCCCATCTTCAATGGCCTGGGATACTGAAACTCCACTGATCTCTGCACTTGTGAGCTAGGAAATTTGTGGAGGCCCATCTCTGCTTCTCTCCCTCTCTCTCATGTACAGTGCTCTCTTCTCCTGCAATGAGGGAAAACACAGACCTCTGAGTGAGTAATGGCATGTGGTCACCTTATGGATGCAGTGCATTTGGTGAGGGTAACTATGAATGAGAGGCATAACATTGCATAAGGATGAGGGTGAGTGGCAGTGGTGGATGGATAGATGGGGATGTGAGGAAGTGCATCGAAAGAGAAGGATGGGTGCGCAGGTGTGAGGACATGATGGGGTGGGCTTGAGAAGACAGAGTGAGGGGGGTGGGGTGATGCGCACAGCAGGATGTAAGTGACTGTGCAACAGTATCACTTTTCTTGAACTGGTTAGATCATTAAAGAGCTTCCTGCATTGAATCCATGAGTGTGGCACCATGCTCTTGCTGCTCACCTCCTGGACCATCTCCAGCCACACCTTCTTGGTGTCAGCACCAGGTTTCCTCTTCCCATTGCTGGGGATGAGTATCACTCTCCGGCTCCTCACTGCCCCCAACAGCACAGTGAAGGCATCATTGAAATGCGACGAAGCCTTTGACCATCTGGGATCCATTCTCAAGTTTCCATTTCTCTTGTTTCCAGCTCCAACTCCTCCAAATTCCATCTTTGGATTGCCCCTATGGTGTTGAGATCGTGTCATGCGGGTCCTCATCGCACATTGAATGCCAAAAGCGAAAATGAAATGCTAATGAGCTGGCCGGGTTAAAACGCCACTGAACAACGTGCTGAACTTACTTCTGGGTTTCCTGTGCGTTAGTGATCCCCCCTCCTCCCCTCCACTCACTCCCAACACATCTCCGAGATAATATCGGGGCCCAATGTGTCAGAAATGCCCTGAATTCAGCCTGCAGTGCCAAATTTGATACCTGATTCAGCTATGATCTACTTCAGTGCTCAACTAACGTCTTTTGGTTTGCAGTCTTCCCAACACTTTTAGGAGCCAAGTTTCTCTCTCCTCCCACCTCCACCTGAACCTAAGTCAGACAGAGCACATCTGAAGTACGCACTTCACTGGGACCCGAACCTTCCCATATTTGTGGGTCAGCTATCTATGCTCCATTGGCACAGGGAAGGCTCTTGGAAGGGGCTTGAGACAAAAGTGAGGGAAGAAGCTGTACCACCCAAGAGTCTTGCAGCAGCAGTGATGGTGACCAACTTCAGAACAGACAGATGGCCTGCAGCCATGGCTGGTCCTGCTGGTCCTGTAAAGAGAAGCCTTTTTGATGCTTCCCAATGCTTGCTGCATACCTATTAGACATCTGATCACCCCTGAATTGGGCCCCTTCCACATGCTGATCTAGCAAAATGAGATGGGAGGAGCAATAACATAAGCCCTGCCTCATTACCATTCAATTTACATGTTTGCACCTGCCCCAGGCACAAGTGCTCTGCCTGAGATGCGCAGCAACAAGAAGCAACTTTCCAGTCTCACAGTCTGCCTTGCTCCCGGGAAATAAGCATTCTTGTAAGGTGAGCTTCATAATAATTTATCCCAGAGCACACAACAGACGAAGTAGATACTTACAACTGTTCCTGAGTCGACTGCAGCTTGTACTAAATGAGGCTGTGGAGGAGGTGGACCATCGTACTCAATGATCCTTTTACAAAGCTGGTCCTGGGCGTATACCAATAGGGGAGTGACTTTCAGAGCGTACCTTTCACTAATAAGCAGACAAAGCAAGAAATCAGAAAATAAAATAAAATTTTGACTTACTGCTTTTAAAGAGCTGGAAAGTCAATAACTGAAGTGTAAAATATTACATTTCATTTTTGAGGCCGTGATTTTCCACACCGGGTGCGGGGGTGTTCTGGCCGCTATCTGTAATGGCAATTCGCAACTACCAAAACTGGAATACAAGTCAGAGGAATAATGCTTAAACCATACCGTGCTCTGCTTGAACCAGATCTAGAGTACTGTGCCCAGTACTGGACACAGAAATACAAGGAGAAGAATGGACTATTCTCTAGTATTAGAGACTTGATGTGAGAAAAGAACAGAGAAAGCTGGGAGTTTCTCCTGTGAGAGGTGATAACCAAAAGGTGACAATATAATATAATATATGAGTATGTAAGATAGTAAACAATATCGAAGAGATAAATGTAAAACAGTGCTTCAAATTAAACAGTGTCATCAGGACAAGAGGTCAGGGGATCAGCCAAGTGTAGGGCCAATTTTGGACTGATGAAAGGAGAGGGATCTGCAGAGGGATCAATAGATTTCTGGGTAGGATAGCAAAAGCAAAAATCTAGTCATTCAAGAGTCAGCTGGATGGTTTGATTTTTCAATCGGATTTATGATTTAAGATGGCTGAAATGCTTTCCTCAATGACATTTATCTTGTTCCTCATCTCATTCATGCCACCTGTAAGGTCCACTCTTAATTCACCCCCAACACTCCCTCCCCTTCCCACAGCACCTTCCCGTGCTAGCACAGGAGATGCAACACCTGCCCTTTTACCTCCTCCCTTCCCACTGTCCAGTGCCCCAAACACTCCTTCCAGGTGAAACAGCGATTTATTTGTACTTTTTTCAATTTATTATACTGTATTCACTGCTCACGATGTGATCTCCTCTACATTGGGAGTCCAAACTTTGTGGAACACCTCCATTCAGTCCGCAAACATTACTCCAAGTTTCCAGTCGCCTGTCATTTTAATTCACTGCCCCACTTCCACCCTGAACTGTTTGTCTTCGGCCTCCTACACTCCTCATTTTTCGATTAAGCAGTTTACAGCTTTCTGGACCCAACACTGAGTTCAACAATTTCAGATCATAACTATTGTCCCCAATTTTTTGGACAGCAGTTGCTGATGATTCTATTCCCATTTACAGCTCCTCTAGACCCATCTTTTGTTTCTTTACCTGTCCTATTACCATCCCCTTCTGCCTCACACCATCGTCCCTTTTGTCATTTAATCTCTCCTGCCTTCTAACCTATCACAGATGGGGTATTAAATTAATGCTTTTTGTATTGATGGCTAGTATTCGTATAATTGTTTCCCATTATTTGGAATAAACTATTTATTTTTACTCGTCAGAAAATGTTTACCCCTCCGCCACCCACCCGCTAACCTCCTTTGCAGTATTTTTTTTTAAATTCAGGGAAATGTACTTTTACTCAATGATTTTCACTAATGTGGTGACATAGTATGAAAGGGTGACGGTTCATATCCCTGATTCCTCATGTTAGGGTTGAAAGTCCTCTAAGTGGTTTTAGACACTGGCTAATCCATTTGTGTTAAATTCCTATAATTGTTATATTATTTCAAATAGAGTTACATGTTTGTTAAAATGGCACACACAAGAATTTGGTGGTGATACGTTAACTGTGCTAAAATAATGCACAATATTTCAACCCCACAGCTGCTTTGCTGTTCATTTGGAGGAAACACAAGGTGAAATCAAAGGGCGTATCCACAGAGAGTGAGGTGAACTTGTGGGTTCAGTCTTTACAGCTCATCTCTCCTAAAAAGATAGAAAAACACAACATAAAATGGGGCAGATGATTAAAAAATCACTCACTGTGTTACTGCGTTGAACTGGATGGCTAAGTAGACCAAGGATTCCCACTTTTTTTGATTGCACAGCAATTCTAAAGAGTACAGTACCATGGCACACACCCAGTGTAAGTCAACTACAGTTACATCATCAAATGGGTGTTCAAATTTCAGATTAAATCCACCTTCATCATCTGATATGCCTCCTACACAGCTAGGGACATCAAAGACGCCATCTGAATCAACAAACTGATTAAGAAAAAATGAAAAAAGGATTTTAACCATTGCATAAAATACAGAAAATGATTTACCTTACATGAAATGTCGTTGTCTGACCTGAAATATATTTGATATTTCCACCATTACAGTGAAAGGATGGAAATTAAATTGATGAGCCTGATGTTGG
Organism: Pristiophorus japonicus; assembly: GCF_044704955.1. Lineage (NCBI taxonomy): Eukaryota > Metazoa > Chordata > Chondrichthyes > Pristiophoridae > Pristiophorus > Pristiophorus japonicus. The sequence goes on along the minus strand of NC_091989.1, from coordinate 79,343,985 downwards.
TCAAGAAAAACATTTCTGCATTGCAATTATTGACCACTTTAAGGGCCCAAGTTTCCACAGGATAAAAAACGGGCGCCCCTCCGAGCTGGGCGCCCGTTTTTCGCGCCTAAAACGGCGCCAGAAAAAAAACGCGCTATTCTCGAGCGCTTTGCAGCTCCTTGTCTGTTTGGCGCGGCGCCCAGGGGGGCGGAGCCTACACTCACGCCGATTTTGTAAGTGGGAGGGGGCGGGTACTATTTAGATTTTTTTTTCCTGCCGGCAACGCTGCGCGTGCGCGTTGGAGCGTTCGCGCATGCTTAGTGTGAAAAAAAACATTGGCACTCGGCCATTTTTGTAGTTCTTTGTAGCTGTTTAATTTTTGAACATTTTTTAATAATACCACATTGCCATCAGCACTGAGGCTTCCCTTCTCACTGTCTCCTTCCCCTCCCTCCCCTCCGCAGCAACAAACGGCTGTCTCCTTCCCCTCCCTCCCCTGCGCAGCAACAAGCCGCTGTCTCCTTCCCCTCCCTCCACGGCAACAAGCCGCTGTCTCCTTCCCCTCCCTCCCCTGCGCGGCAACAAGCCGCTGTCTCCTTCCCCTCCCTCCCCTGCGCGGCAACAAGCCGCTGTCTCCTTCCCCTCCCTCCCCTGCGTGGCAACAAGCCGCTGTCTCCTTCCCCTCCCTCCATGGCAACAAGCCGCTGTCTCCTTCCCCTCCCTCCCCTGTGCGGCAACAAACGGCAGTTTCCTTCGAACGATGGCTAAAGCACTTTCACACAGGTAGGAAGATGGTTTATTTAATCTTTTCTTTGCTTATAAATGTTTATTCAGGTTGGATTTATTTGTATAATATTTGTAGAAGTATAAATAAGGATTGATTGTAGAATTTAATGAGTTCCCTTCCCCCCCCCTCCTCCCCCCATCTCGTTCTGGACGCCTAATTTGTAACCTGCGCCTGATTTTTTAATGTGTAGAACAGGTTTTTTCAGTTCTAAAAAAATCTTCACTTGCTCCATTCTACTTTAGTTTGGAGTGCGTTTTCACTGTGGAAATTTTGAAATCAGGCGTCAGTGGCCGGACACGCCCCCCTTTTGAAGAAAAAATTCTGTTCTAAAGTAGAACTGTTCCACCTCACTAGAACTGCAGAAAAAAAAATGTGGTGAATTGCGATTTCTAAGATAGTCCGTTCTCCACCAGTTGCTCCTAAAAATCAGGTGCAAATCATGTGGAAACTTGGGCCCATTGTATGACAATAGTTAAATTACAGAGTAACAAGCTTTGCAAACAATAACAACAACAACTTGCATTTATATAGCACCTTTAATGTCGTAAAACATTCCAAGGTGCTTCACAGGAGCGTTATCAAACACAATTTGACATCGAGCCACATGAGGAGATGTTAGGGCAGATGACCAAAAGCTTAATCAAAGAGGTAGATTTTAAAAAGCACCTTAGGAAAGAAAGGTAGAGAGGCGGAGAGGTTTAGACAGGGAATTCCAGAGCTGAGGGCCTCGGCAGCTGAAGGCACGGCCGCCAATGGTTGAGTGATTAAAATCATGGATGCTCACGAGCTCAGGATTGGAGGAGCGCAGGGATCTCGGAGGGTTGTAGGGATGAAGAAGGTTAGAGATAGAGGGGTGAGGCCGAACTTGGTGCAAAACAAGCCACACTCCTTTAGCTTTTCAGCTGATTAATGTTTAAATTTCATTACTCCAATAAAACTGATTTCTACCAAATTACTTAGGCCAGGAAATTACTTGGAGCTGTTTCCATCTTTTGCCGTTACTACCGATGGAGCGGAAACAGCTCCCAGGAATAATTTCCTGGCCTTAGACTACACATTTCAGTCTCATGAACATAATCTTGATGCCGCTACCTTGATATTAGTGTAGGTATTCTGTAGTTGTACTATCATATCAAGGAGATTCTGTGCAGCTAAGTTGAATGGCAGACAGAGCATAGACTTGACTCTGTCTGTGGATAAAATGGCTTCATTTGATGAGTCCATGCCAGTTACATACATCATTGCAACATGTGCACAGTTCCATAGTAGTCGACAGGCATTCTGCAGAATTGTCCAATGGCCTCCACGATGTGCAATCACCTAAAATTAGAGAACAACTTTTCATTGTAAATGTAATTTTGAGTTAAACTGTTAATATTGTTGTGTAACTTTCCACCTAATCAGATTCTTTGTTTTAGGTAACTATGGAGAGGGACTATCAAGAAAATAGTACTTAAAAAAAAATCATGATTTCTGTGAAATTACGTAGATATTTTAAATGGGCAATTTATTTAGAAGCAGTGCTGATAGTGCTTCCCGTGACCATCATTCATGGTATTACCAAAACAAAGTCCTATCAAAGGAATAATCTGTCTCCACCTGACAATTTTAAAGCATCAAAGCACGGTAGAAAGGGACAACCAAGAGACCATGTTAAATGTACAGATACACTTCCTTTAGATTTACATTGTGAAAAATTAGCAGGAAACACTACAGAGCTACACTGTTTAAACTCTGTGGACAGCCAAGCATTAAATACTTCAAAAATTATATCAAGCGAGTCACCTCATGCAGATCATCCTTATCATTCTCCTCTTTTTCTACAGTCTCACCCTCCCAACTTTCTGGCTGAAGGCTTAACCATTTCATTGTGATGAAGCAGATATTGACAGTATGCTAGTGGTGGTAAAAATAACAGTTCAACATACCTGATTGAGACACTGGCCAGATTTTAAGTTTTTGACCCATCTGGTGTTGGAGTGAGGGGGTGGAGGAAAGAGAGAGGGGGTCCGATCCCTGGTCCGGTGGGGGGGCTGATGGTGGGGGAGGTGGAGGGGCCGGGATGAAGCACTCCTGCTCCTCCCGGCCCATAACATTGCTCCCTGAGGTTGCCGGGAATCCCGAGGCCTGGGAACCCCAGCCAACCACAGAGGCTTCCAGCTTCATTATAATATTAAAGTGCCAACTCGCCTCCCGGTTGGCTGCCCACTCCCGGTCTGCCTCTGTTAAACCCGGAAGTGGGCAGGTCGGAGATGGATTGGAGTCGGAATTCGCATCTTTTATATTTTAGCCTCCCACCCGACCCGACCCACCTATTCTTTTCGGTTAAAATTCGCCATATTGAGCTTGTCCAATCCTCAAAAATGGCCTTTTGCCAAGGAGGTGGAGGTGCCACAGAGAGCTCCCTATCTTCCATTCCCATTAACGCTCTATGAACTGAGCTTTGGCCGCGAGTGCAGAGTGCAACAACAGTGGACTCGTTGAGGGTCAAGGACTGTCCCCACGCTGACTAAGTTCACCTCAAGGCAGGAGCTTCAGAGTGGGTTGAAGTTCTTGGAGGAAGATGATGTAAACAAAAGGTACTGGTGGACCAATGGTCAGCAATCTGATCGGTGCCATCTGAGTGAAGCTTTGTAGAGGTTTAACTCCTTTGGAATGCAGACACAGTGGCAGAATAGTGAATGCTGAGGATTATCCTCTGGGAACTGCATCAATTCCTGACCCAGACATTAGCAAAGTGTTCAAAATAGGGTGGTACAATTTACAAGGTATGTAGTGCTCTGTTTTACTTGAGCGGTGTCTGTGAAAGGCCATTTTCAACAATATTAAAAATGACATTTTGCTTCAATCTGTTCTGGAATGCTGGATGAGACAACTCACCAACAATGCCAGTGAACTTCTTCTGGTGAGCGACAGAACAGAAACTTGTCACTGATTCTATGAACAGAGATGTTAGTGCATGGCCCAATACAAGGTCTTTTCCACAGCCCAGTAGGAGGTGATCATATGAACACTCGGCATGATTTTCTTAAAGGGCCAGATAATTGTTCTCCATGGATAACAGCTATGTCTATTTGTATGTGGAGACTGAATGAGTGAGGCAGAATTATTTTTGTAAGAAATGTCTACATGTCTATGACCTAATTTTTCATTGGAAAGAAAGTAACTTTAGGGAAACAAGCACCAATTTCAACGACAATCACCGTACTTATATCAACCAAAACTAATTACCATTGCTTTTTTGAAGTATACAAAGGCCTTGTTTAATTGTTGTGTAATAAAAATGGCAGAAGTGCTCGGCGTGCTTGGTTCTCCTGTAAATTGATCAGTTTCTTCAGTCAGTTGGGAGTTCATAACATTAATAATGCTCTCAGAAATGGCATTGTCCTCTTCCACTAAAAGATTAAACAACAAGTAATTATGGTTAGCATAAAAATCAAAACCTGATTCAGAATTATACTTTAAAAAAAAATATTACCACAATTAGATAACTAGATATGAGTTTTAAAAAGCTTAACTATTTCTGAAACAAGGTTTTGCAATACAGCTTTAGATGGTTTAACAGTACATGTTGCCTCCCTTCTGTGAAGGAGTCCTTTCAACCTAAATTAATAAAAATCAGAAAGGAGCCATAGTAAAGGCATCTATATCCTATGTGCACAGTCATGCCTCGAAATTCAATGGCCTGTGATCCCGGTGGATTGAGGAGGCACCTCATTTGCATGAGGTAGGCAGGTGCAAGTGCTACGTGGGGTGCATTTGTGGTGCCTGCCTGTCCCCTGGCAGCAGAAATTCAGCCGGCCTGAGATGAGAGACGGTTGCGTCCTGCTCAACGCCGGTAGTGTCCCATTCAGGCTCGATCAAGAATATTTTTTTTAATAAAATGTTTTTCTTCTTTAAGGTCCAGACTGCTTGCCTGATTTGGATTCCCCACCCCGTGGGCCCACGTACGCTTGGGGAGTTCCCAAACCCGGCTCTGGCAACCCAGCCCGTCATTCCACCCTTACACGGCAATCGGGAAACTCCCAGAAAAGATGGAGAAGCATCGATGGCTGGTCTCCCCGGTTCCGTGGGGGCTCCATTGGGCTCCTGCTGAAGTTACTGCAGGAGACGGACAGAAACGCTGTGGAAGTTTGGGGCTTAATATACTAAACGCAAAGGTTGTTTGCAAACACTTCCCCACACAAAAGTGTGTGTGAAACTCATTCTTACCACTGCACAATGCTTCTTCATACAGTAGGTTAGTATGAACTTAGTCCTCTGTGTAAATTCTAACAGATCTTTAAAAAATACTGTAATCCAGGTCATAACCTCTGCCTCTATTTTAATCAGGTGGCAGCTGTTGATGATTCTGCAATTCACATTTACACCACTTCTTTGTTTCTTTACTTGTCCCATTACCATTTCATTTTGCTTTGTACAATCATACCTTTTGTCTTTTATTCTCTCGTGCCTTCCACCCTATCACAGACCTTCCCTTTTGTTCTTTCCTCCACTCCCCCCTTTCCCTGGCCATGCACTTGCATAAAATCTGTTAAATCTATAACTTCTTCCAGTTCTGATGAAGTGTCATCAACCTGCAACGTTGACTCTGTTTCTCTCTGCACCTATGCTGCCTGTCCTGCTGAGTACTTCCAGCATTTTATGCTTTTATTTCAGATTTCCATTATCTGCAGTATTTTGCTTTTGTACTGTAAACATATTGGTTTCAGTCTGTCAGCAGCAAGTCAGGTCCAAATGTGACCCATTATATTGTGGAGTTTCCATTTTACTATTCAGAATTTGCAACACTAAGGGCTCAATTTTCCCTGGTCATTTGCGCCGTTTTTTTGGCACACGCCGTTTTTTTCTGGCGTATTAATTTTTTTCCAAGATTCCCCCTGCGATCTGCGACGGCGTAACTGACTTAGCTATGATTTTTCTAGGCCAGTTTTCTTTGATGTTCCCTCATGTCTGCGCCAGTTTTTTCAATTGTTCGCAGTTTGACCAACATTTTTTTCTCTTCGTTGGCGTATCTGGTCACTCCCGAAAAACCTTCTGGTGAGTTAAGAAAACCAGCGCACATTCACAAATCTGCGCTGAAAGATGCCATTGTTTTTAAATCGAAGATTTTGGAGGGAGTCAAGAACACTGTCAAAATCAATAATAAAGTTCAGCCTTTTTATAATCTGTCAACGTAGAAGTGTAAATTTGTTGGATTTCAGAAGTTTCCTCATTTTTTTTACTCACTCACACGCCACCAGCGAATGTCTTTGAAGCAGGGCTGGAGATTGTAGCTTTGGCTGGCAGAATCGGCCTCGTGCCCGGACACAACGGCTCGGGGTTCGGCTACAAAATAAGCCGTGGGGGGTGGGGTTGGGGGGAGGAGAGAGAGAAAGCGAGGTGCCGAACGGAAGGCTTGGAACCCAGGGAGGGGGAGGGAGAGAGAGAAGTCACTCCAATTATTAAAGGCTGGGGGGTGGGAAGAGGAGAGGAGAGAGAGGTGTCGATCGGAAGGCTTTGAGCCCGGGGAGGGGGAGGGAGAGAGAGAAGTCACAAGACTCGGGGGGGGGGGGGGGTGGGTGAGAGAGGAGAAGTCACAAGACCTTTGGGAGTGGTTCATCCATACAGATCTGGAGAGATACAACTTTGAACCTGTGCTGCCTGCTTTCCTGGCGTTTTGAGCTTCTTTCAAAGATTAAATTTAAGTATGGAGGCAATACTGACAGCGCCATGCCTTGAGCGAGCCTTCTGTATCATGGTGCCATGTAGTAGACAATTGATTCGACTTCATTGCATCAGGAACATCAGAGCCCATAGGGTGCTGGACAGCAGGCCTTACCCACCTCGGGTATATCGAGACAGGCATTCGTACCTGCACCTGAGTGATGCAGACTATGTCCACAAAGAAGTTGTAAGTGAGATCTGAGAGTTGGTCAAAGCAGACCTGCAACCTAGAAGCAGCAGGAGGACTGCTTTGTCAGTTGCACTTTCATTCTATGCCTCTGGATCATTTCAAGCTACAACTAGGGATGTGTGCGCCATCTCTCAACATACAACACTTCTCCATTCGCCAGGTCATGGCTGCACTGTATGCGCGTAGGAATGACTTCATAAAGTTCCCCATGATCACCCAAGCAATCCATGACAGAGCTGTGGGCTTCTCCAAGATTGTTGGCTTCCCAAAGGTACAGGGCTACATTCACTGTACCCACATCACCTGGCAAGCACCTTTGGAGGACCTTCCGAGATGTACAGGAACAGAAAAGGCTTCCACTTCATTAAGGTGCAGCTCGTGTGCATATCATGTCAGTCGGTGCAAGATACCCTGGCAGCACTCATGATGCATTCATCCTACGTGACAGTGTTATATCTGCCATGTGTCAGCAGCAGCCAACAGGGCATAGCTGGCTACTGGGAGGCAAAGGATACGGCCTCACCACCTGGCTCATGGCGCGTAACCTGGACGGAAGCTGACCATCAATAAAACATGTCGCGCAGCATCATTGAGAGGACCATTGGCATATTGAACCAGCGTTTCCGATGCCTGGACCATTCCGGAGGCTACTTACTGTTTATCTCCCCTGAGATTGTCGGTCAGTTCACTGTTGTGTGCTGCATGCTGCATAACTTAGCCATCATGAGCCAGCAGCACCTGGTAGTTGAAGTCCCACCTGCGGTGTGGGAGTGGCTGATGATAATGATGTGGAAGATGCAGGTGACGAGCAGGAAGAGGAGGACAAGTACGACAAGGATGAGGAAGCCATGTAAGTGCCTGAAGCCGGTGCATGACGGTGGAGGAGGGCGGGCCATCGTGCTCCTTAACGTTTGCTCAAGCCTTGCACCAGCAGCTCATCCGTGAACGGTTTACTGATGACTGAGGGCTCAGCGACAACTATTCTACATGGACATGTTTACTGTTTGGAGCTGTTCCATAATGTTGTGTTGTGTTAATGAAATATGATTCAGTTTTAATGTAAAATATGTTTTATTCAAAAGTTTACAATGTAGGGATGGCCACGAGGGAGGAAATGTCAGAGGTAATGCAAACTACGTCACTGACCATGAGGGGGGGAACATTGCAGATAGTTCAGACAGTTTTGCTCAACATGAGGGAGGGAATGTTGCAGGTCGTTGAGACACTGTCTGGCCGCATGAGGGATGGCATGTTGGAGTTACTTTAATAAAATTATTCTTGCATCAAACTTTACTTTGATCTCACTCTTGAAGATCACTTATAAACTTGTAAATTTATATAACTTACAAAAAACTTTTAATTTGAGAACCGTTACAACAGTAACAATAATAACAACAACAACAGCAAAGAACGGCTGCAGCCATCTCTCATCCCCCTTATACTAAGACCGCCCGCTGTGCTTGGTCTTGGACACTCCACCACCCCTTCCCACCAGGCCTTGGTGCAGAGTTTCTGCCTTGATACCAAGCTTATTCTTTCTAACATTTCGGGTAATGCACACCTCTTTGTGGGGGGGGGGGGGGGAGAGGTGGCGGCTTCGTCAGCATCAGGCGGCAAGTTGAAGGGCCCAGGCGGCAAGTTGGAGGACCCGGCTTTGGGCTCTTCAGAGGCTGGTGCGGGGATGGGAGTGGGAGTGACAGTTGATTCTGTCAATGGGCGCGGAGTCTTGCCGTGTTTCCTTATGGCAGCACCTAACTCCAACATGCTGTTCCTCGTGCGCCCTGACAGTGTCTCAACGACCTGCAACATTCCTTCCCTCATGGTCAGTGATGTGGTTTGCACTACCTCTGACATCCCCTCCCTCATGGCCACTATTCCCTCACTGACCCCAGCTATTTTCAATATACATTAATGATTTAGACGAAGGAATTGAGTGTAATATCTCCAAGTTTGCAGGTGACACTAAGCTGGGTGGCAGTGTGAGCTGTGAGGAGGACGCTAACAGGCTGCAGAGTGACTTGGACAGGTTAGGTGAGTGGGCAAATGCATGGCAGATGCAGTATAATGTGGATAAATGTGAGGTTATCCACTTTGATGGCAAAAACAGGAAAGCAGAATATTATCTGAATGGTGACAGATTAGGAAAAGGGGAGGTGCAACGAGACCTGGGTGTCATGATACATCAGTCATTGAAAGTTGGCATGCAGGTACAGCAAGTGGTGAAGAAGGCAAATGGCATGTTGGCCTTCATAGCAATTTGAGTATAGGAGCAGGGAGATCTTACTGCAGTTGTACAGGGCCTTGGTGAGGCCACACAGTTTTGGTCTCCTAATCTGAGGAAGGACATTCTTGCTATTGAGGGAGTGCAGCGATGGTTCACCAAACTGATTCCCGGGTTGGCAGGACTGACATATGAAGAAAGACTGGATTGACTAGGCTTATATTCACTGGAGTTTAGAAGAATGAAAGGGGATCTCATAGAAACATATAACATTTTGATGGGATTGGACAGGTTAGATGGAGGAAGAATGTTCCCGATGTTGGGGAAGTCCAGAACCAGGGGTCACAGTCTAAGGATAAGGGGTAAGCCATTTAGGACCGAGATGAAGAGAAACTTCTTTACTCAGAGAATTGTGAACCTGTGGAATTCTCTACCACAGAAAGTTGTTGAGGCCAGTTCGTTAGATATATTCAAAAGAGAGTTAGATGTGGCCCTTACGGTTAAAGGGATCAAGGGATATGGAGAGAAAGCAGGAATAGGGTACTAAAGTTTCAAAAATGATCAGCCATGATCACATTGAATGGTGGTGCAGGCTCGAAGGGCCGAATGGCCTATTCCTGCGCCAATTTTCTATGTTTCTATGTTTCTATGATGGTCCCGGATATCGTTTCCATTTCTCGTGTCATTGCTGTCACTTCTCCCAACAGTCCCGCTGCCTCTTCACTCACCCCACTGATGGCGTCCAGGAGTGATCGAGTAAGGTCCATGCTCTCTGCACTCAATGACATCATCTGAACCACATCTGTTACATCCTGCATCTCAGGAGAGCGCGGTCGAGTTCTCCTTCCCCTCCTCCCCATGGGTGTGGCTTGCACCCCAACACTGGGACCCATAGCCTGGGATGGTGGGGCCCTGGGTGTGCCTCGCAACCTTGGAAGGTGTGAAACCATGGAATGTCCCACCAACACTCAAACCACTAATCACGGAAGGAGCTGTCATCTCCATGAGCGGCACCTCCTCCAAAGTCAGTACAAGAGTGGGAGCTTCACTCAGCTCCATCCCCTCCCCCATGTTCTTGGTCTGTGTCATGTATTCAACTGTCATTGTAACCCATGTATAAACTGACCTAAGTTGTACACCGTGATAACATTGACCACTAGGTGGTGAACTTGTGGGAGACACTCCTAACCTGGACTTTCAGGTATAAAAGGGGAAGCTCCACCCGCCTTCATCACGTCAATGCTGGCTAATAAAGGACTGGTCACAGAGTGACCTTCTCTCAAGTATGGGCCTCATGTGCATTTATACTGTATAGTAAGGATATATTATTGGCGACGAGAAACTGGGATTTAAACCACACGAGCATGGCCACGAGCAGCACAGACGAGAGGTACTGTGTTGGTGATGATTGGGACGATTTTATTGAGAGACTACAGCAAAGTTTCGTCACCAAGGAATGGTTGGGACAGGATTCGGCCGACAAACGCAGGGCTCATCTCCTGATGGTTTGTGGATCCAGGACGTACTCCCTGATGAAGGACCTTCCAGCGCCAGAGAAGCCGGCAGACAAAACTTTTGAAGAGCTCAGTAAGTTGATCGGGGAACACTTTAAAGCGGCGAGCAGCATGCACATGGCTAGACACCGGTTTTACACGCACCGGCGGCGAGAAGGGCAAAGCGTTCCAGACTTCGTGGCAGACCTCCGGCAACTGCCGAGCCTATATAAGTTCCCAGATGCATGCAGAGCGGAGATGCTGCGAGACTTTTTTATTGAGGGCATCGGGCACGCTGGGGTTTTCAGGAAACTGATTGAGACCAAAGACTTGACACTGGAAACGGCGGCTTTGATGGCCCAGACATTTATCTCAGGGGAGGAAGAGACCAGAATGATGTTTGACAAAAATCTTGGCTTAAATGCACCAAATGGACAGGGAGTCAACATTGTTAATGCAGGACACAGTTCTCCAGGCAGGCAGGGGCAATTGGACATGACCAGGCACGTAGTCGAACCCTTAGGGGGAATTCAACAGAGACAATGGCTAGCTGAACGGTGATTCATGCCATCGCAAGGGACAATGCGGCCAGTAATGGGGCCATCAACACCTGTTAATGGTGCGCTTAAGGACAGTTACAGAGATAGCCAGAGACGATTGACTGGTAATGGACCTTTTGTTTCCAAAAACAGCTCATGTTGGAGGTGTGGAGCCAAACACACAGCGAGAGCTTGCAGGTATCAGCAATATACCTGCAGAAACTGCAATGTCAGCGGTTACTTGGCGCATATGTGTAGGAAGCCTGCAGCCAGGTTGATGTATGAGGAGGACGGGCCAGATGTAAGCCCGACAAGGCCAAATGAACACTGGGGGAAATTGCTGGAAGCTGAAGTTCAGTGAGATCATGTGGAGCACATATACAGTTCATATACCAGGACACCGCCGATAATGATGAAAGTGCTCCTCAATGGCATCCCAGTATCAATGGAGCTCGACACAGGAGCCAGCCAGTCCCTGATGAGTATCAAACAGTTCGACAAGTTATGCGTGTCCAAGGTCAGGAGGCCAACATTATTGCCGAGTGACGCACAGCTACGGACATATACAAAGGAGATCATTCCGGAGCTAGGCAGTGCCACGGTAGCCGTGACCCACAAAGATTCGGAGAACAGCTTGCCACTCTGGATTGTCCCAGGGGGCGGTCCCGCACTACTGGGGAGGAGTTGGCTTGCTGTCATGAACTGGAAATGGGGCGATGTCATTGCAATTTCTTCTGTGGAGCGAGTATCATGCTCACAGGTCCTGGACAAATTTGACTCATTATTTCAACACGGCATTGGCACTTTCATGGGGACCAAGGTAGCGATTCACATAAACACGGACGCCAGGCCAATACATGACAAGGCCAGAGCGGTGCCGTACGTGATGCGGGAAAAGATAGAAGGCGAACTGGATCGCCTGCTGAGGGAAGGCATCATCTCGCCAGTCGAATTCAGTGACTGGGCGAGCCCAATTGTGCCAGTGCTCAAGGCGGATGGGTCGGTCAGGATATGTGGTGATTACAAGGCCACCATCAATCATGTGTCACTCCAAGACCAGTACCCGTTACCGAGAGCGGAGGACCTTTTTGCGATGCTATCCGGTGGCAAACTTTTTTCAAAATTGGACCTGACCTCAGCTTACATGACAAAGGAGCTGGCGAGTGAGTCGAAGAACCTGAACACCAAGGGGTTGTTTGAGTACAACAGATGTCTGTTCGGGATTCGCTCGGCCGCCGCGATCTTTCAACGAAATATGAAAAGCCTTCTCAAGTCGATTCCAAGGGCGGTGGTTTTTCAAGACGACATCCTCATCATGGGTTGTGATACTGAAGAACACATCCACAACCTGGAGGAGATGCTACGCAGACTGGACCGGGTAGGTCTGCGACTGAAAAACGCGAAATGCGTCTTCCTAGCTCCAGAGGTAGAATTCCTGGGGATGAGGGTAGCAGCAGACGGGATCAGATCTACTATGTCCAAAGCGGAAGTGATTAAGAGAGTACCCAGACCCCGCAACACGACGGAGCTGCATTCGTTCCCGGGGCTCCTGAACTATTTTGGTAACTTTTTTCCCAAATTGAGCACGCTGTTAGAGTCCCTGCAGGTGCTCCTACGCAAAGGTCGTGATTGGGTCTGGGGGGACAGCCAGGAAAGGGCTTTTGATAGAGCATGCAATTTGTTATGCTCCAACAATCTGTTAATGCTTTATGATCCATGTAAGAAACTTGTTTTAATGTGCGATGTGTCATCCTATGGGGATGGGTGTGTGTTGCAGCATGTGAATGCCAAGGGTCAGTTACAGCCGGTAGCGTATGCCTCCAGAAGTCTGTCCCAGGCAGAAAGGGGCTACGGGATGGTAGAAAAGGAAACACTTGCATGTGTATATACAGTAAAAAAAAATGCACCAGTACCTGTTTGACAGGAAGTTTGAACTGGAGACAGATCACAAACCCCTAATGTCCCTTTTGGCCAACAACAAGGCCATAAATGCAAATATATCAGCCCGCATACAGAGGTGGGCACTCACATTAGCCATCTATGACTATACAATTCGGCACAGACCTAGCACTGAAAACTGCACCGATGCACTCAGCAGGCTCCTACTAGCCACCACCAAGGGGGCAGCCAAGCATGCTGCTGAGATGGTCATGGCTGTTGAAGCTTTCAAAAGCGAAGGCTCACCCGTGACAGCCCGTCAGATCAAAGTCTGGACTAATAGAGACCCGCGACTGTCTTTAGTCAAGAAATGTGTCCTTAATGGGGACTGGGCAGCCACGTACGGGGCATGCCCTGAGGAATTTAAACCATTTCACAGGCGCAAGAATTAACTCTCAATTCAGGCCGATTGCCTATTGTGGGGAAACCAAGTAGTCATGCCCCAAATGGGCAGAAAGGTGTTCATCAGAGAACTCCACAATGAGCACCCGGGCATTGTCATAATGAAGGCAATTGCCAGGTCACATATTTGGCGGTCAGGGATAGATGCAGACCTGGAACTTTGTGTTCGCAGGTGCAACACGTGTGCCTAGCTGGGCAATACGCCCAGGGAATCGCCCCTTAGCCCCTGGTCCTGGCCCGCCAAGCTATGGTCACGTATCCATGTGTATTACGCAGGTCCTTTCATGGGAAAAATGTTTTTGGTTGTAGTAGACACCTATTCCAAATGGATCGAGTGTGACATTCTTAATTCAAGCACATCCTCTGCCACGGTAAAAAGTCTACGGGCAATGTTCGCTGCCCATGGTCTACCGGACGTCTTGGTCAGTGACAATGGCCCGTGCTTTACAAGCATTGAATTCCAGGACTTCATGGCAGGAAATGGTATCAACCATGTCAGAACGGCACCGTTCAAGCCGGCCTCAAACGGCCAGGCGGAACGAGCAGTGCAGATAATCAAACAGGGGATGCTCAGAATCCAAGGGGGTTCCCTACAAAGCTGCTTATCACGCCTCCTGTTGGCCAATAGATTCCGACCACACTCGCTCACAGGGGTTCCACCCGCAGAGCTGCTAATGAAAAGGACGCTCAAAACTAGGTTATCCCTTATACACCCCACCATGAAATAAATTGTTGAGAGCAGGCGCCAGTCACAATGTGACTACCATGACAGGAATGCGAGGGCGCAATGTATTGATGTTAATGACCCTGGCTTTGTCCTCAACTATGCTGCAGGGCCCAAATGGCTCGCAGGCACTTTGATTGCCAAAGAGGGGAATAGGATTCTAGTAGGTAAACTTACCAATGGACAAATCTGCCGCAAACACGTGGATCAAACAAAAAGGAGGTTCAGCAACCCCATAGAGGAAGCAGAGGAAGAACACGATGTAGAGTTCACTCCATCACAGGGGACCGAATACCGGAACCAAGTGGAGGAGAGCCCAGTCACTGTGGGCAGTCCGGACAGTCCTGAGGCACCGCAAACAGCAGACACTCAGGCCAGCGCCCAACAACCGGAGCCCCAACTCAGGCGCCCTACAAGGGAGCGTAAACCACCAGAGAGACTTAACCTGTGATACCAATAAGACTTTGTGGGGGAGGTGATGTCATGTATTCAACTGTCATTGTAACCCATGTATAAACTGACCTAAGTTGTACACTGTGAGAACATTTATCACTAGGTGGTGAACTTGTGGGAGACACTCCTAACCTGGACTTTCAGGTATAAAAGGGGAAGCTCCACCCACCTTTATCACTTCAGTGCCGGCTAATAAAGGACTGGTCACAGAGTGACCTTCTCTCAAGTATGGGCCTCATGTGCATTTATACTGTTATAGTAAGGACATATTAGTCTGGAGGGTGGGATTGGAAGATGTTCTCCTCTTCAGGCTCATCCGTGTCTGAATCTTCTTCTGCATTGTCAGGGTTGGCCTCAAGTTCTGCAAAATATAACAGAACAGTCAAATGGTTAGCAGCAGAGGAGGGGGCAGGATGGGTGGCATGAGTAGCTCACACATCGCAGACAGGCAGCAGGTTGAATAAAAGGGCCACGATGAATTTGCAGGACGTACCCTCTCCCTCGAGTGTGGGCCCAGCTTGTGCAGTACTGATTGTTTTTTCCCCAGACAGGATCCATCAAAGCAGCGACCCTCTCTTCCAAGTGTGTCAGTGTGTGCAGATTTGCCGGGCCTCCTCATGTTCGAGTTCTTTCCTTTTTATTATGTGCCACCTTCCTCTGCAAAGATGAAAATGCAATTTTTAGAGAGGGTGACTTTCTGCTGCATGGGACACACAGATGGTCACATTTACAACTGCAATTTCATTGAATAAATGAAAATATTACTTACACTAACTACTTGACCAAGGTCCTGCCACTTCTTTTTACACTGGCCTCCAGATCTCGTGGTCGTCACCATTGCACAGTAATCTTCTGCAACTTGGTTCCAGTGTTTCTTCATTTCTTTGGGTGGAACTGTTATGTGACCTCTGCTGGTGTCCAGCTCCTGCCATCTGTTCTCAATCACAGTATCTAGTGCCTCCACTTCTTCCTGTAAGAAATTCTTGGTTCTTGCACTGCATTGCAACTTGTATTGCTGCAGCTGCGACTTTTCCAATGCTTTCACGCAGCAACTGTAGCACACACAACTGGCTCTTTAAAAATCCGAACTGTTCTGAGCATGCACGTCCATTGGAACGACGTAAAAAACGTAACTTTTTTTTCTGAGCATGCGCAGAAGGTGCGATTTCGTTTTTTGGCGCAGACAGCAGGCTCCACCCCCCGAAGCGACTGAACAGGCTGCGCGGCGCCAAATTCGAATTATACATCAGGGAAACTTTGGCAAAATATTTCTGCTGCATTTCTGGCCTAGAAAAATGGGCGTAACTCTGGCAATATGCCAGAAAACGGGCTTGGGGAAAATTGAGCCCTATGATTGCCTTTGATTTCATGCCCAGTAATCATTGGCTTTTCAAAATTGAAATTGGCTTTTTTTTTTAGTTCACCAGCATTTACTGCTTTGTTAAACCAACAGCAGAACAGCAATAATAATGATCAAAGTATCCTTCATATTTGAGCTAATATTTTATGTGCAGCAGGAGGCAGATGCTACAATTCCACCATCTGGAATAAGTGTCCCAATGTTTCTTTTCAAGCCTTAGCTCCCACTCCTCCAGTTAGGGACAAAACTGAGCGAATACTTCATGGTTCAGTGCCCAGCTTCGCAAATACAACAAAGATGGCAGCTTCAATTATGAGGCATTATTCTGGAACATTCCTTGAGGTTTGTTGAAAAAAGCATACATATTTATTTAATTGGATGGTTCATGGCCTGGCCATTTTTCTAAGTGCAGCGTAACCTACTGATGACTGTTGATTCTGATGATTTTTCTTTTCTTCTGAGTGAATACAGTTGCGTTTCAGGAGATTGTAGCATAGTTTCTGAATCGTCACCCTCTGTATCTTCGAGTAGAGCACCAGAATTATGTAGAGTAAAGATATCAGTGTCCAAAAAGGAATATCTGTAAACAACATAGAAGCAACAATCTGTTAGGGGAAACTCGCCTACTTTAATGCAAGTCACTCGAGGAACAGCATTTGCTACAGAAATTTTCATTTAACACAGCAGTGAAAATCTGCTTTTCGAACTTAGACTTAATTTTTTCTTTCACAGATATAAAATTATTAGGTCTGATTTAAAGAGTTTCTTTTAAAAGCATACTAGCTGCAAAATGACTACTGCAACCTTAACCCTGATATGTGAGAGCAAGGGGTGTGAGGAATTAAAGTGTCATAGAAACATAGAAAATAGGTGCAGGAGTAGGCCATTCAGCCCTTCGAGCCTGCACCACCATTCAATATGATCATGGCTGATTATGCAACTTCAGTACCCCATTCCTGCTTTCTCTCCATACCCCCTGATCCCTTTAGCCATAAGGGCCACATCTAACTCCCTTTTGACAATATCTAACAAACCGGCCTCAATAACGTTCTGTGGTAGAGAATTCCACAGGTTCACAACTCTCTGAGTGAAGAAGTTTCTCCTCATCTCGGTCCTAAATGGCTTACCCCTTATCCTTAGACTGTGACCCCTGGTTCTGGACTTCCCCAACATCAGGAACATTCTTCCTGCATCTAATCTGTCCAATCACATCAAAATTTTATATGTTTCTATGAGATCCCCTCTCATTCTTCTAAATTTCAGTGAATATAAGCCTAGTCGATCCAGTTTTTCTTCATATGTCAGTCCTGCCATCCCGGGAATCAGTCTGGTGAACCTTTGCTGCACTCCCTCAATAGCAAGAATGTCGTTCCTCAGATTAGGGAACCAAAACTGTACACAATATTCAAGGTGTGGCCTCACCAAGGCCCTGTACAGCTGCAGTAAGACCTTCCTGCTCCTATACACAAATCCTCTTTCTATGAAGGCCAACATGCCATTTGCCTTCTTAACCGCCTGCTGTACCTGCATGCCAACTTTCAATGACTGATGTACCATGACACCCAGGTCTCGTTGCACTTCCCCTTTTCCTAATCTGTCACCATTCAGATAATATTCTGCCTTCCTGTTTTTGCCATCAAAGTGGATAACCTCATATTTATCTACATTATACTGCATCTGCCATGCATTTGCCCACTCACCTAACGTGTCCAAGTCACCCTGCAGCCTCTTAACATTCTCCTCACAGCTCACCCATTTAGCGTCATCTGCAAATTTGGAGATATTACATTCAATTCCTTCATCTAAATCATTAATGTATATTGTGAATAGCTGGGGTCCCAGCACCGAACCTTGCGTACCCCATTAGTCACTGCCTGCCATTCTGAAAAGGACCTGTTTATTCCTACTCTTTGCTTCCTGTCTGCCAACCAGTTCTCTATCCACGTCAATACATTACCCCCAATACCATGTACTTTAATTCTGCACACTAATCTCTTGTGTGGGGCCTTGTCAAAAGCCTTTTGAAAGTCAAATATACCACATCCACTGGTTCTCCCTTGTCCACTCTACTAGTTACATCCTCAAAAAATTCTAGAAGATTTGTCAAGCATGATTTCCCTTTCATAAATCCATGCTGACTTGGACCGATCCTGTCACTGCTTTCCAAATGCGCTGCTATAACATCTTTAATAATTGATTCCAACATTTTCCCCACTACCAATGTCAGGCTAACCGGTCTATAATTTCCGGTTTTCTCTCCTCATCCTTTTTTAAAAAGTAGGATTACATTAGCTACCCTCCAATCCATAGGAACTGATCCAGAGTCTATAGAATGTTGGAAAATGACCACCAATGCATCCACTATTTCTAGGGCCACTTCCTTAAGTACTCTGGGATACAGACGATCAGGCCCTGGGGATTTATCGGCCTTCAATCCCAGCAATTTCCCTAACACAATTTCCTGACTAATAAGGATTTCCTTCAGTTCCTCCTTCTCGCTGGACCCTCAGTCTCCTAGTATTTCCAGAAGGTTATTTGTGCCTTCCTTAGTGAAGACAGAACCACGCTGCACATGCATCTCATGTCATTTTAACAGGCACGTCTCAGACATCGTGTGAGGCCCTCCCTCCATTCATACGTCGGAGTTTGATGAAGCCATTCAGGCCCTGACTATCTTTTAACCGGCATAAGCGAGGTCGGTACCTGGTGTTGGTCTTGCGAGAGAAACCCGCAGGCCAAGGATCAGCATGCCAAGAAGGCCGTAAAGGTCAAATTGTTTAATTTTTTTTAAAGGTTTTCTTGGGGGCCAGAAGCAGCAGGAGTCAACAGCTGCGGCCTCCTGCCGCATCTGTCCGACTCCTGCCTGACATCAATGATGCTCGGGTTTGGGTGGGAGTTAGGCCTGGTCTATTTAAATAAGGCCGATGAGCTGAAATGGCAGTGGCCTCAAGTTTGTGAGTAGGGTTGAGTTAAAATAAGGGTTAAATTATGTTTGGAAATTGACTTCTATTCTTGTGGCCCTACATGAAATATATTAGAAAGAAGCAAGCCAAGCCAATCCTATTGATTACCATCAGATATATACCCTCGAGAAAAATGACCTCAATGAAAGAAAGAATTAATATGCATCACCAAGCTATTAAGCAATGCATTATCTAACAATCCTAGCATAGGCAGTAGTAGCCAGCATTCCAAGTGGCTATTGTTGTCATGTCTTTGTTCACATGGTATGAAATTAACATTGAACATTGTTCAGGTAAAGTGGCTCAGTCTCAATTCAATTTGTCAAATGAGACATTCTGGCCCCGATATTTACAAGAAGGCAGGGAGGATGCGAGGAAGGCTAAAAACAGCCTAATAACCCCTGCCCCCACCCTGCGATCTCTGAAATCAATGGAAAGGGGAATTCAACAGAATAACAGGCAGTCGATCCAGTACTGCCAGTTGCCCCTGCCCCCGCCGCCCCCCCCTTCAACTGCTGAAGTTGAAATTATCCCAAACATCGTGTCAGTGCTTAACTGGATAAAACAGTGGCTTATCCACAACTGGACATCGGACAAGTCTGACAACACAGAGGCAGTGGAGTAATTGAGAGAGGTGGCGGAGAGGTAGAGCCAGGTGTAATCAGCATACATGTGGAAATTGACCCATTTTCTGTAAATGATGTTGCCAAGGGACAGCATGTAGATGAAGAAGGGGAGGGGAACAAGGATAGATCCTTAGGGATTCCGGAGGTAATGCTGCAGGGTAGGAAGAGAAACCATTGTTGGAGATGCTCCGGCTACGATTGGATAGGTAATAGTGGACCAAACGAGGACTATCGCACTGAGCTGAGCAACGAAGGAGAGGCAATGAAGGAGGATGGTGTGATTGGTGTGATGGTTGCAGATAGGTGGAGGAGACTGTGGAGGGTTAGTGCATCATATCACAAAGGATGTCAATCGTGACTTTGGTTAGGACTGTTTCAGCGTTGTGATCGGGGAAAAAATTAAGTGGAGAGATTCCAACACAGAGTTGCGGTAAAGATGGGCATGGAATTTGGGAGGCAACAACACATTCAAGAACTTTAGAGAGGAAAAGGAGGTAGAAGATGATGCGCTACTCTGAAAGGATTGAGTCGGGGCAGGGTTTTTTTGAGGAGAAAGAGAGTGATGATTGCAGTTTAATAATTTGTTGGTTTGCCAGCCAATATACCCCGTAAGCTGCTCACTGCCTCCTGTGCGGCCTGCCTCGCGCAATGCACGGTCTATGAACATCAGGCCTCTTCCCATTAACCAGCTGAACTTCTACCACATTCCTGGCAGTAAGTATTTTAAAGCGCTTATTGTCCTAATCTCCCCTCCCATGGGCTAAGAATGAACCCCTGAAGTTCCCAATGCAAAATGTCCCAGAGTCCCTGGAGACTTTGGACCTTTCTTAATGCTATAACCACTGCCACATTCCTTGCCGTCCTCTCACTTTCCTAGTTGTTAACATCCCACCACCCAAGGCCCCCAGTAGCACTTGGTCATTGAGTTCCCAGCCATCAGTCACAGAACAGCTTTAAGTCCGTTGACAATTGTCTGGGGTCAATTTGTGTCAGGGTCTTCTAATGCTGTCTTTCGGGGTTTCCACTGAAGTTATGGAAGAACAGCAGGCGAACCTCCATGGAAATTCACCCCGGTGTTCTTCCAACTGGCCTACACAGCTGTTTTTTGGCCAACAGCTGGGGATTCAGAGAAGGGATCGCTTCTTGAACTATGGGTCAGTTGAAGGGAGAGGGTCAGTATCACAATTACAGTAGGAGAACCACTGAGAACCCCAAAAAGATCAAAGGAGGTTAGGCCACATTCACTTGGGGCCTCATACTACTCAATGCTACCACAGCCTGCTCCAGCCTTAATTCTGCGAGACTCCAGTTCCCATCCCCAATTTCGAGTACTAACACATCGATGACAGAGAATGGGACGACCTTGGATCTATCCTGGAGGTGGTGAAGGTTGAACAGGTTGCCATTGGTTCTGTAGTTTAGTTCCACTCCAGCGGGGAGCTTGTTGAGAGTGAGATGAAGCACTGCAGCAAGGAAGATCGAAAAGAGCGTTGGTGCGATGACGCAGCCCTGCTTGACCACGGTCCGGATGTGGATTGGGTCTGTAGTGGATCAGTTGGTCAGGATCACGGCTTGTATGTCACCGTGGAGCAGGCGGAGGATGGTGACAAACTCCTATATGGCTCAGAGACGTGGACCATACACAGCAGACATCTCAAAGTGCTAGAGATGTACCACCAACGCTGCCTCCGCAAGATCCTGCAAATCCACTGCGAGGACAGAAGCACCAACGTCAGTGTTCTCGCTCAGGCCAACATCCCCAGCATTGAAGCACTGACCATGCTTGACCAACTCCGTTGGGCGGGCTACATTGTCCGCATGCCCTACACAAGACCCGAAGCAAGCGCTCTACTCGGAACTCCTACACGGCAAGCAGAGGAAATGTTTCAAGGACACCCTCAAAGCCTCCTTGATAAAGTGCAACATCCTCACCGGCACCTGGGAATCCCTGGCCCAAGACCACTCAAAATGGAGGAAGAGCATCCGGGAGGACGCTGAGCACCTCGAGTCACATCGCCAAGAGCATGCAGAAATCAAGCACAGACAGCTTGGGCCAGGGATTCCCAAGGAGCGTGCGGCAAACCAGACTCCCCACCCACTCTTTCCTTCAACCATTGTCTGCCTCACCTGTGACAGAGACTGTTCCCACATTGGACTGTACAGCCACCTGAGAACTCATTTTTAGAGTGAAAGCAAGACTTCCTCGATTTCGAGGGATTGCCTATGATGATGATGATGCTGACTAACAGATCGTTCACTCTCACAAAGCTACAGGGGCCCTCTCCCCAGTCCTTAGAGACACTGGGATTCCCCTTTCCCAGTTCTCTCGGATTCTGGAACCACTCTCATGCACTGAGACCATATTGCTCATAGTCTAGATTTAGTGCTACTAGCCTTTTAAGTCTCCCCCCAGTGCTGCTGATGGACACAGGTATTTTCTCCTACATGCTCCCTAATATCAGTACCTCTGTTATATGCTTCGAGACTCCAGTACCTATCCCCAATGCTCCCACACCAACAAACCCAGTGATTCCAGACCCAGCCTCCTCTTCCCAATGCAGCCATATTCCAGCAAGCAGGGAAGAAGGTAAGCTTAGTGGGCTGGTACGAAGCACTGCTGCTGCTTGGCCCACAGGCAATGCTGTAAAGTCACCTTTCCCACGAAGCAGTCCTCACCTCCAGTCAGCTACAGCATTGCCCGGGAAACCAAGCCAAACAGAGTTAAACCTGTAAGACAGGTCAAATATGAGGTATGCAGCCTCATTATAATATTTAAATGGACAACCCACCTCCTGGAAGCAGGTTGGTCACCTGCTCCCTCCTCCATTAAAACCAGAAGTTGGCAAGTTGAAGGCTGGTTGAGGTCCTGTTTGAGATTTTTAGAATTTTAACATCCACTCTCCGAACCCAACCCACCCACGCTTTGTGGTTATTATCCCCAATGCCTCTATTTATAAAGCCAAGGCTTTTTTTTAAAACAGCTTTATCAACTTGTTTTGCCGCCTTCAAAGGAGTACCCCCTGTTCCTGCACCCCATTTAGAACTTTACCATTTAGTTTTTGTTGGCTTTCCTCATGCCGCTTTCCAAAATGCATTACCCAACTCTCTTTTCTACTTTTTTGTATTTGTTCATGGCATGTGGGCATTACTGGCAAGCCGAGCAGTTATTGCCCATCCCTAATTGTCCTTGAGAAGGTGGTGGTGAACCGCCTTCTTGAACCGC
Organism: Pristiophorus japonicus; assembly: GCF_044704955.1. NCBI lineage: Eukaryota > Metazoa > Chordata > Chondrichthyes > Pristiophoridae > Pristiophorus > Pristiophorus japonicus. The sequence continues at coordinate 79,321,381 of NC_091989.1, read as the reverse complement.
TGCTGTACTTGTGAAGGAACTTCCAGAGTGTTGTTAGAGAGGGAGTTCCAGGATTTTGAAGCGATGAAGTCAGAATGGTGTGTAACTTGGAGGAGAACTTGCATGTGATGGTGTTCCCATGCGCCTGCTGCCCTTGTCCTTCTAGGTGCTGGGAGGTCATGGGTTTGGGAGGTGCTGTTGAAGAAACCTTGGCAAGTTGCTGCAGTGCATCCTCTCCCCTGATCTGCCCACTGGCTGTCTAGCTTAGTCTCTAAGAACATAAGAAATAGAAGCAGGAATAGGCCATTTGGCCCCTCGAGCCTGATCCACCATTCAATAAGATTATGGCTGATCTGATCATGGACTCAATTCCACTTCCCCGCCTGCTCCCCATAACCCTTTATTTCCTTATCGCTCAAAAATCTTGTCTATTTCCGCCTTAAATATATTCAATGACCCAGCCTCCACAGCTCTCTGGGGCAGAGAATTCCATAGATTTACAACCCTCTGAGAGAAGACTATGGGCTCAATTTTCCTCAGTGATTTGTGCCGTTTTTTTGGAGCAGGCTGCTTTTTCTGCCCTAACTTAAAAATCCACAGTTTCCCCAATCAACTTGCACCATTTAGTTACGATTTTTTTAGGTAATTTTTTTTTTCATCCAAAGGGGCGTAACCAGCCACCTATGCCAATTCTGGCCATTTAGTGAACTTTGGCCAGCTGATAGTTACTCCATTTCTGCTTAGGCCAGTGTATGTGGCCTCTCAAGAAAACTCTTGCGGCGAATTAAAGAAATCGGCGCAGGGCTAGGGGCGGGAAGCGGAGTGGACCTGGACCGGCACTCACTTGGGATCGGAGAGGCTCGGCGGGGGATGGAGCAAACTGAACAGCACTCACTCGGGGCCACAGCGGACGGGGAAGGCACTCACTTGGGGGCCACAGCAGATGGGGAAGGCATGTACTCGGGGGCCGGCCACAGCAGACCGGGAAAGCAGCTCACTCGGGGTCCGGAGAGGCTCGGCGGGGGAGGAATCGCACTGACCGGCACGCACTCGGGGCCACAGCGGACCAGGAAGGTACCTCACTCAGGGACCGGAGTGGGTCGGAGACAGCCGATCTGAAGGCTTGGTGCCCGGGGAGAGGGAGGGAGGAGAGAGGAGAGGACATAAAACCTTTGGGTGTGGTCCATCCATACTGACCTTGGGGAGAGAGAGAACTGCGAACCTGTGCTGCCTGCTTTCCTGCCGTTTTGAGCATCTTTGAAAGTTTAACTTTAAGTATGGGGGCAATACTGACAATGCCATATCTTGTGCAAGCGTTCTGCATCATGATGCTACGTAGAAGACAATTGATTCGACGTCATCGCATCAGGAACATCAGAGCCCGTAGGGTGCTAAGCAGGAGGCCTTATCCACCTCAGGTATATTGAGACAGGCGTCCGTACCTGCACCTGAGTGATGCAGACTGTGTCAGAAGGCTGCGTTTCCGCATAGAAGTTGTCTTTGAGATCTATGAGTGGGTTGAGACCAGACCTGCAGCCGAGAAGCGTCAGGAGGACTGCTTTGTCAGTTGAAGTGAAGGTTACAGCTGCACTTTCATTCTATGCCTCCGGAATGTTTCAAGCTACATCTCTCAAAATGCAACACATGTCTCCATTCGCCAGGTCACTGCTGCACTGTATGGGCAGAGGAATGACTACATAAAGTTCCCCATGACCGCCCATGCAATCCATGACAGAGCTGTGGGCGGAGGAGGGTGGGCCATCGTGCTCCTTTAACGAGTGCTCGAACCTTACTCCAACAGCTCATCCGTGAATGCTTCACTGATGCCTGAGGGCTCAGCGACAACTATTCCACATGGACATGGTTACTGTTTGGAGCTGTTCCGTAGTGTTGTGTTGTGTTAATGGAACATGATGTAGTTTTAATGTCAAATATATTTATTCAAAAGTTTACAATGTACTTAACTTTAATAAAATTATTCCAGTATCAAACTTTATTTTAATGACTCTTTAAGATCACTTAAAAACTTTAAGATCACTTATAAACTTGTAAATTTACATAACTTACAAAAAACTTTTAATTTGAGAACAATAATAACATCAACAACAACAGCAGCAAAGAAAGGGTGCACCCATCTCTCATCCCCCTTAGTGTAAGACTGCTCTTGGACTCTCCACCACCCCTGCACGCAAGTGGTGGCGCAGTGATTTTGGGCTTGGTACCAAGCTTATTCCTTCTAACATCTCGGGTACTGAGCATCTCTTGATGATGGGGGATGTCAGCGTCAGGCAGCAAGTTGGAAGGCCCGGCTTGGGGCTCTTTAGAGGCTGGTGTGGGGATTGCAGTAGGAGTGGCAGTTGATTCTGTCAATGGGCGCGGGGTCTGGACGTGTTCCCTTATGCAGCAGCTAACTCACACATGCCCTCCCTCATGCACCCTGACAGTGTATCAGCGGACTGCAACATTCCCTCCTTGATGGCCTGTACTACTCCTGACATTCCTTCCCTCATGGCCAATGCCGTGCTTTGCACTACCTCTGATATTCCCTCCCTCATGGCCAGTGCCGTGCTTTGCACTACCTCTGACACTTCCTCCTCATGGGTACTATTCCCTCACTGATGGTCCCAGCGAGTGTTGTTACTTCTCCCGACAGTCCCACTACCTCATCACTCACCCCACTGATGGTGTCCAGGAGTGATCGGGTAAGGTCAATGCTCTCCGCACTCAATGACATCATCTGAACAACATCTGTTGCATCCTGCATCTCAGGAGAGTGTGGTCGACATCTCCTTCCCCTCACCCTGGGTCTGCCTCGCTGCATCCCACTGGGACCCGCAGCCTCGGACGATGGAGCCCTGGGTGTTCCTCGTTGCACCCGAGCAATGGAACCCGTAGCCTGGGATGATGGGGCCCTGGGTGTGCCTCGTTGCACCCCAACAATGGAACCCATAGCCTGGGATGATGGGGCCCTGGGTGTTACTTGCTGCACCCCACTACTGGGACCTGCAACCTCGGAAGGCGGGAAACCATGGAATGTCCCACCAGCACTTAAACCACTAGTCACGGAAAAGGCTGTCGGTGGCATCTCCTCCAAAGTCAGTACAACAGTGGGAGCTTCATCCAGCTCCATCCCCTCCCCCTCCCTCTCATGTTGGTCTGGAGGGTTGTTCTCCTCTTCAGGTTCGTCCGTGTCTGAATCTTCTTCTGCATCTTCAGGATTGGCCTCAAGTTCTGCAAAATATAACAGAACAGTCAAATGGTTAGCAGCAGAGGAGGGGGCGGGATAGGTGGCATGAGTAGCTCACACATAGCAGGCCAGGCAGCAGGCTGATTTGAAGGGCCACGATGAATTTTCAGGGCATACCCTCTCCCTCGAGTGTGGGCCCAGTTTGTGCAGTATTGATTGTTTTTCTCTAGGCAGGACCCATCAAAGCAGTGACCCTCTCTTTCAAGGGTGTCAATGGGTGCAAATTTGCCGGCCCTCCTCCTGTTCGAGTTCTTTCCCTTTCGTTGTGTGCCACTTTCCTCTGCAAAGATGAAAATGCAACATTTTAAGAGAGGGTGTCTTTCTGCTGGGTGAGACATATACAGCTGGTCACATTTACAATTGCATTGAATAAATGAAAATATTACTTACACTAACTACTTGACCAAGGTCCTGCCATTTCTTTTTACACTGGCTTCCAGATCTCTTGGTGTTCACCACTGCGAAGTAATCTTCTGCAACTTGGTTCCAGTGTTTCTTAATTTTTTTTGCTGGAACTTTTATGTGATCTCTGCTGGTATCCAGCTCCTGCCATCTGTTCTCAATCATAGTAACTAGCGTCTCCACTTCGTCCAGCAAGAAATTCTTGGTCCTTGGTCCGCGTTGCATCTTGTACTGCCGCAGCTGCTCTCAGACACACACAGCACTTATTCAAATGCTCTCAGACACACACAGCACTTCTTCTGCATGCAGCTGCGATTTTTCAACAAACAGCACTCCTTCTGGCACACACACAACTTGCTCTTTAAAAATGGTCGATTGCCAATTAGGATGCGTGGCCATTTCAGTGACGTGAAGAACGTGAGTTTTTTTTCCCGCGCACGCGCAGAAGGTCCGACTGCGTTTTTCGGTGCAGACCGCAGGCTGCACACCCCGAGGTGACTGGCCACGCTGCGCGGGTCCGGATTACAGCAGAAACATTGGGGAAAGTTTGGACATGTTTTTCTGGTGCATTTCTGGACCTAAATAAGCAGCGCAACTCTGGCAATACGCTTGGGGAAAACTGAGTCCATCATCCTCTAGTTTTAGTTTCCCCTACGAGTGGAAATATCCTCTCTGCATCCACCTTGTCGAGCCCCCTCATTATCTTATATGTTTCGATAAGATCACCTCCCATTCTTCTGAACTCCAATGAGTATAGGCCCAACCTACTCAACCTATTCTCATAAATCAACCCCCTCATCTCCAGAATCAACCTGGTAAACCTTTTCTGAAGAGCCTCCAATGCAAGTATATCCTTTCTTAAATACTGTATGCAGTTCTCCAGGTGTGGCCTCACCAATATCCTATACAGTTGTAGCAGGACTTCCCTGCTTTTATACTGTATCGCCCTTGCAATAAAGGCCAACATTCTATATGCCTTCCTGATTACTTACTGTACCTGCATACTAACTTTTTGTGTTTCTTGCACAAGGACCCCCAGGTCTCTCTGTACTGCAGCGCTTTGCAATTTTTATCCATTTAAATTATAATTTGCTTTTCTATTATTTATGCCAAAGTGGATAACCTCACATTTTCCCACATTATACTCCATCTGCCCACTCACTTAGTCTGTCTATATCTCTTTGCAGATTTTTTGTGTCTTCCTCACAATTTGCTTTCCCACCCATCTTTGTATCATCAGCAAACTTGGCTATATTACACTGATTCCCTTCATCCAAATCATTAATATAGATTGTAAATAGTTGAGGCCCCAGCACCGATCCCTCGTCACTGTTTGTCAACCGTAAAATTACCCATTTATCCTGACTCACTGTTTTCTGTTCGCTAGCCAATCCTCTATCCATGCTAATATATTACCCCCAACCCCGTGAACTTTTATCTTGTGCAGTAACCTCTTATGTGGCACCTTATCGAATGCCTTCTAGAAATCTAAATACACCACATCCACTAGTTCCCCCTTATCTACCCTGCTCGTTACATCCTCAAAGAACTCCAGAAAATTTGTCAAACATGATTTCCCTTTCATAAAACCATGCTGACTCTGCTTGATCGAATCATGCTTTTCCAAATGTCCCGCTACTACTTCCTTAATAATGGATTCCAGCATTTTCCAACGATAGATGTTAGGCTAACTGGTCTATAGTTTCCTGCTTTTTGTCTGCCTCCTTTTTTAAATAGGGGCATTACATTTACGGTTTTCCAATCTGCTGGGACCGCCCCAGAATTCAGGGAATTTTGGTAGATTGCAACCAATGCATCCACTATCTCTACAGATAGGATGTAAGGCATCAGGTCCAAGGGACTTGTCTCCCTTTAGTCCCATTATTTTACCTAGTACTACTTCATTAGTGATAGTGATTATATTTAAGTTCTTCCCTACCTATAGCCCCTTGATTATCCACTATTGGGATGTTTGTAGTGTCTTCTACCGTGAAGACCGATACAAAAAATTTGTTCAACGTTTCTGCCATTTCCCTGTTCGCCATTATTAATTCCCCAGTCTCATCCTCCAAGGGACCAACATTTGCCTTAGCCACTCTTTTCCTTTTTATTTATCTGTAGAAACTCTTATTATCTATTTTTATATTTCGTGCTCGTTTACTTTCATAATCTATCTTCCCTCTCAATCATTTTTTTAAGTTATTCTTTACTGGCTTTTAAAAATTTCTCAATCATCTGGCCTCCCACAAGTCTTGGCCACATTGTATGCCTTCGTTTTCAATTTGATACCTTAACCTTGCTCTACTTTTCCTCTATCCTACATTTCCCCTTGATCTCTGTTTTGATCAGGCTTGAAATACTGGTGTCACTGGTTTCAACAGTGCAGCCTCTTCCTCTGTGCTCCAGCCTTGCTCCAGCGCTTTCAGGCAACGTTCGATTCTATACCACCTCTCCCTACCTTTCCTCAGCTCCCACAGATCTTTAGTGAACTATGATCTTCTTCCTCTCCAATCAGCCTCTAACTGCTACCATTCCTGTCTTCATCCACTTCTAAAAATGCTCCAACTTCCCCTGGCTTTTAACCCTCCTCTACCTTCACCCTCTGGCCTCCAGTGTCAGAGCCCTGCCCACATTCCAGTCCAATTATCCTCCACCACCTAAAAACTGCACATAGTCCTGTCTGCCCATGTAATGTCATGGGACACTGACTGCTATTGTTAGTAGCATACTGTTTAGCTATGGGGTTAAATTTTCTGAGACTCACACCACTAGCAGCTGACTGGGGCATTGCCCATAATGTTTCCATCCAAAATGATGTGAAATCGCATGATCTCGGAAAACTTTGCCCATCCTGTTCCGGTAAATCTGATATCTGATTCCAGAAACCTTTCCTATTCTTCCAGAGTAAAGAATTGCTTTTAATTCACACATCTTTCTTTTTCTTTTCTGAGACTGAGGTAACCCATTTCCTTCCACGGTTTTATATCCAGAAGATCGAGCTCTGGATTGTTTCCATAACAAAGTCCCTTTTTATGTGGACAGCTTGTTAGCTTGACTCACAACTCTCTACCAGGAGAACCAGCATGATGCGAAGGGCATGACCACTCCACTCCCATCAGACGCAAGTACCTCAGTCAACCCAGTATTCAGAGACCGGAACTCTCGTCTCCACTCACCAGGTCTGTCTGGAGTGGGGCTCGAACCCATAGCCTTCTGACAAAGGTTGGAATGTGCCCACTGACCCACGGCACGCTCCTTACATCACATATGCATAGTGGAAATTTGTGAAAATATTTAGTAATTGATTCCAAGGTACCTGCTAATGGTTTTTGAGCTCCAACCTTTTTCTTCAAAACACTTCATGAATGAATTAAAATACACAATTCCTGATAAGTAGTTGATCTGACTAAGCCACGGCATCTCAGTATTACAAACTTGATGGAATTTTTTAAGTTGCAGATAATTGTGCACAATTGGTCGAAGCAGAGTTTGGAAAACTTCCTTAGCTTTCTTTTCCAATATCTCCCTTTGTTTCCTAAACAAAACAATTAAAAATGTACACATATTATTGATTGAAAGAAAATTACGTCTGTAATTAAAAAAAACTACACTTAACTAGCAAACATATTTCAAATACTATTTTATTTTTGGATAGTCTTTAAATTTTAGATGATTGCATTTTAAGTGAACTGAAAATATTTCTATTATTCTCCAATTATATCATAATCAAATTACAGATTCTTTCAAAAAGTACATTCTTAGTTGGGGCACAGTTCTTCATGATCTCCTACCACTTTCACGTCATGACAGAAGTGTTCAATGGTTTTTGAAACAGGAGTGAGTTTAAATAAAGGAAGATTCTGAGGGGAAATTCGACTAGGCCCGAAAACGGGCATGGGTAGCATTCCGAGATGTGCAGACAGCATGCAAAATTCGTGCTGCATGCTCATTATAATGATTGTAGCGTTGATCTCAGTGCTAAACGCGCTGCTGATTGCCTTAGTGCTGTTCAGATGGGTCAACATCAGGTGCAGTCTACTGGCCAACAGAATTTGGCCTAGGCTGTCTGCACTACTTATGGAGAAGGTGCTTTGTTGCACAAGCAGCTCATTGTCATTGTGTAGAAAGCCATGGTCCAAGAGAGAGAGCGAGGAGGTTTTCGGATGCGGCACTGGGGCCTTGGTCATGAAAGATCAAAGAAGACGTCAAGTCCTTTACACGCAGGGGGATAGAAGGCCTTCCAGGCAGAAGCCAGAAGAATGTGGGAGGAGATAGCTCAAACTGTCAACACAACGAGTGTTGTCCCCAGGAACTGGAACCAGTGCCGCAAGAAGTTTAATGACTTCACATGAATGGTCAAGGTGAGTGAATGCTTCTTCAAGTGTCATATCCCTCCATCTGCAGCACTAACCTTATACACTGCTCAATGCACCACACTCCCATCACTCACCTACCAACTATCTCTAGCAATCACCACTCATAGCTCACAATCATAGCTTCACCTCACCCTCACACACTTAGCACTGTTTCAAGCCTCAAACCCACATTTTATAGCTTGCATACACTGTCAGCTATTCAACCATGGCAGGCACATCACCCAAACACATTGCACCACACTCACTGACACACTTCTGTTTCTCATGGAGGCAAAGGCAGCTCATAACAGCCAGGAACAGCAGCAGACGGGTGGAGGGAAAACCTGTCTGCAGAACCTGATGTAGCTGTTGGAAGTAGTGCTGGAGATAATTGGAGGGGTCGTCACTGAGTCCGTGATGAGCGGAGAAGTTGAAAATATTGCTAATGATGACGGTATACTTATACCTAATCCTTCTACTCACATCCCACTTCCCCATCATCCCACAATCTCTTCTTACATACAAGTTGCTGATGGTGTAAGCATGGATAGCTTGCGTTCTGCCCCCCTACCCTCTCCACAACCTGACCCTTGTGCTTTTCTCTTTTCAGATATCCAAGAAATCCCACAAGTCCCCGAAGTAATGGAGGAGGATAATGAAAGATAAAAAGGGACACCGTCACTCAATCTGACAAATCCCAACCAACAACCACAACTTGTATTTATATAGTGCTTTTAACGCAGTGACATGTCCCATGGCGCTTCACACGAGTATTATGAGATTAAAATATTTTTTTGACACCGAGCCGCATAAGTAGAAATTAGCGCAGGTGACCAAAAGCTTGGTCAAAGAGGTAGGTTTTAATCATAGAATCATAGAAGTTTACAGCACGGAAGAAGGCCATTCCGGCCCATCGTGTCCACGCCAGCCAACAAGAGGCTAACCAGCCTCATCCCACTTTCCAACTCTAGGTCCGTAACCTTGCAGGTTACAGCACTTCAAGCGCACATCCAAATACTTTTTAAATGTGGTGAGGGTTTCTGCCTCTGCCACCCTTTCAGGCAGTGAGTTCCAGACCCCCACCACCCTCTGGGTGAAGAAATTTCCCCTCAAATCCCCTCTAAACCTCCCCGCAATTACTTTAAATTGATGCCCCCTGATTGTTGACCCCTCTGCTAAGGGAAATAGGCCCTTTCTATCCACTATATCTGGGCTCCTCATAATTTTATACACCTCAATGAGGTCTCCCCTCAGCCTCCTCTGTTCCAAGGAAAACAAATGCAGCCTATCTAAACTGTCCTCATAGCTAAGATTCTCCATTCCCGGCAACATCCTCGAAAATCTCCTCTCCAGTGTACCCTCTCCAGTGCAATCACGTCCTTCCTGTAATGCAGTGACCAGAACTGCACGCAGTACTCCAGCTGTGGTCTAACCAGTGTTTTATACAGTTCAAGCATAACCCACCTGCTATTATATTCTGTGCCTTGGCAAGCATTCTGTATGCCTTCTTAACCACCTTATCTACCTGGCCTGCTACCTTCAGGGATCTGTGGACATGCACTCCAAGATCCCTTTGTTCATCTACATTTCTCAGTGTCCTACTGTCATGTATTCAACCAGCATTGTAACTCATGTATAAACTGACCTAAGTTGTACACCGTGAGAACACTGACCACTAGGTGGGAGACACTCCTAACCTGGTCCTTTAGGTATAAAAGGGGAAGCTCCATCCACCTTCATCACTTGAGTGCTAAGGAATAAAGGACAGGTCACAGACTGACCTTCTCTCAAGCATGGGCCTCATGTGCATTTATACTGTGTAGTAAGGACGTATCAATGGCGACAAGAAACTGGGATTTAAACCACGCGAGCATGGCCACTAGCAGAACAAACGAGAAGTACTGTGTTAAGGAATGGTTGGGACAGATATTCAACATTGTTAAAGCAGCACACAGTTCTCCAGACAGACAAGGGCAGTCAGGCATGCCCCAACATGTAGTCGAACCCAGAGGGGGAGTTCGACAGAGACAATGGCAAGCTGAACAGCGATTCACGCCATTGCAAGGGACAATGCGGCCAGTAATGGGGCCATCAACACCTGTTAATGGTGCACTCAAGGACAATAACAGGGGCACTCAGGGACGATCGACTGGCAAGGGACCTTTTGTTTCAAACCGCAACTCATGCTGGAGGTGTGGAGGCATACATTCAGCCGGAGTTTGCAGAGATGAGCAAAATACCTGCAGAAATTGCAGAAATGGACACTGGGGGAAATCGCTGGAAGCTAAAGTTCAGCGAGTTCATGTGGAGCACGTATACAGTTCATACACCAGGACGCCACCGATAATGTTGAAAGTGCTCCTCAATGGCATCCCAGTATCAATGGAGTTAGACACGGGGGCCAGCCAGTCCCTGATGGGTATCAAACAGTTCGAAAAGTTGTGGGCGTCCAAGGCCAGGAGGCCAAAATTATCGCCGATTGACGCACAGCTACGGACTTACACAAAGCAGATCATTCCGGTGCTAGGCAGCGCCACGGTAGTCGTGACCCACAAAGATTCGGAGAACAGGTTGCCACTCTGGATTGTCCCAGGGGACGGTCCCGCACTACTGGGGAGGAGTTGGCTTGCTGTCATGAACTGGAAATGGGGCAATGTCAATGCAATTTCCTCTGTGGAGCGAGTATCATGCTCGCAGGTCCTGGACAAATTTGACTCATTATTTCAACCCGGCATTGGCACTTTCATGGGGGCCAAGGTAGTGATTCACATAAACCCGGACGCCAGACCAGTACACCACAAGGCCAGAGCGGTGCCGTACGTGATGCGGGAAAAGATAGAAGGCGAATTGGACCGCCTGTTGAGGGAAGGCATCATCTCGCCAGTTGAATTCAGTGACTGGGCGAGCCCGATTGTGCCGGTGCTCAAGGCGGATGGGTCGGTCAGGATATGTGGCGATTACAAGGCCACCATCAATCGGGTGTCACTCCAAGACCAGTACCCGCTACCGAGAGCGGAGGACCTCTTTGCGACGCTATCCGGTGGCAAACTTTTTTCAAAATTGGACCTGACCTCAGCTTACCTGACCCAGGAGCTGGCGAGTGAGTCGAAGAAGCTGACCACCATCACGACACACAAGGGGTTGTTTGAGTACAACAGATGTCCGTTCGGGATTCACTCGGCCGCCGCGATCTTCCAACGAAATATGGAAAGCCTCCTCAAGTCGATTCCAGGGACGGTGGTTTTTCAGGACGACATCCTCATTACGGGTTACGATACTGAAGAACACCTCCACAACCTGGAGGAGGTGCTACGCAGACTGGACCGGGTAGGTCTGCGACTGAAAAAGGCGAAGTGCGTCTTCCTAGCTCCAGAGGTAGAATTCCTGGGGATGAGGATAGCAGCAGACGGGATCAGCCCTACTGCATCCAAGACGGAAGCGATCCAGAGAGCACCCAGACCCCGTAACATGATGGAGCTGCGTTCGTTCCTGGGGCTCCTGAACCAATTTGGTAACTTCCTTCCCAAATTGAGCACGCTGCTAAAGCCGCTACCCGTGCTCCTACGCAAAGGTCGCGAATGGGTCTGGGGGGACAGCCAGGAAAGGGCTTTTAATAGAGCACGCAATTTGTTATGTTCCAACAATCTGTTAATGCTATATGACCCATGTAAGAAACTTGTGTTAACGTGCGATGCGTCGTCTTATGGTGTCGGGTGTGTGTTGCAGTATGTCAATGCCAAGGGTCAGTTACAGCCGGTAGCTTATGCCTCCAGGAGTCTGTCCCAGGCAGAAAGGGGCTACGGGATGGTAGAAAAGGAGGTGCTCGCATGTGTATATGCGGTAAAGAAAATGCACCAGTATCTGTTTGGCAGGAAATTTGAGCTGGAGACAGATCACAAACCCCTAATGTCCCTTTTGGCCGACAACAAGGCCATAAATGCAAACGCATCGGCCCGCATACAGAGGTGGGCACTCACGTTAGCTGCCTATGACTGCACAATTCGGCACAGACCGCGGACCGAAAACTGCGCCGATGCACTCAGCAGGCTCCCACTAGCCACCACTGAGGGGGCTACCGAGCATGGTGCTGAGATGGTCATGGCTGTTGAAGCTTTCGGAAGCGAAGGCTCACCCGTGACAGCCCGTCAGATTAAAGTTTGGACAAATAGATACCCGCTATTGTCTCTCGTCAAGAAATGTATCCTGAATGGGGACTGGGCAGCCACGTACAGGGCATGCCCTGTGAAATTTAAACTATTTCACAGGCGCAAGGATGAACTCTCGATTCAGGCCGATTGCCTACTGTGCGGAAACCGCGTAGTCATGCCCCAGATGGGCAGAGAGGTGTTCATCAGAGAACTCCACAATGGGCACCCGGGCATTGTTACGATGAAGACAATTGCCAGGTCACACGTTTGGTGGCCAGGGATAGATGCAGATCTGGAACTTTGTGTTCGCAGGTGCAACACGTGTGCCCAGCTGGGCCATGCGCCCAGGGAAGCCCCCCTTAGCCCCTGGCCATGGCCCGCCAAGCCTTGGTCACACATCCATGTGGACTACGCAGGTCCTTTCATGGGGAAAATGTTTTTGGTTGTAGTAGACGCCTACTCCAAATGGATCGAGTGTGACATTTTAAGTTCAAGCACATCCTCTGCCACGGTAGAAAGTCTACGGGCAATGTTCGCCGCCCATGGTCTACCGGACATCTTGGTCAGCGACAATGGCCCGTGCTTCACAAGCACTGAATTCCAGGACTTCATGGCAGGCAATGGAATTAACCATGTTAGAACGGCACCGTTCAAGCCGGCCTCAAACGGCCAGGCAGAACAAGCAGTGCAGATAATCAAACAGGCGATGTTCAGATTCCAAGGGGGTTCCCTACAAACCCGCTTATCACGCCTCCTGTTGGCCTATAGATCCCAACCACACTCGCTCACAGGGGTTCCACCCGCAGAGCTACTAATGAAAAGGACGCTCAAAACCCGATTATCCCTTATACACCCCACCATGAAAGAAATTGTTGAGAGCAGGCGCCAGTCACAATATAACTACCATGACAGGAATGCGAGGGCGCGATGTATTGATGTAAATGATCCTGTTTTTGTCCTCAACTACGCTGCAGGGCCCAAATGGCTCGCAGACACTGTGGTTGCCAAAGAAGGAAATAGGATTCTGGTAGTTGAACTTACCATTGACAAATCTGCCACAAACATGTGGACCAAACAAAAAGGAGGTTCAGCAACCCCATAGAAGAAGCAGAGGAAGAACACGATATAGAGTTCACTCCACCACAGGTGACCGAACACCGGAACCAAAGGGAGGAGAGCCCAGTCACTGTGGGCAGTCCGGACAGGCCTGAGGCACTGCAAACAGCAGACACTCAGGCCAGCGCCCAACAACCGGAGCCCCAACTCAGGCGCTCTACAAGGGAGCGTAAACCACCAGAGAGACTCAACCTGTGATCCCAATAAGACTTTGGGGGGGGAGGTGATGTCATGTATTCAACCAGCATTGTAACCCATGTATAAACTGACCTAAGTTGTACACCGTGAGAACACTGACCACTAGGTGGGAGACACTCCTAACTTGGACCTTCAGGTATAAAAGGGGAAGCTCCACCCACCTTCATCACTTGAGTGCTAAGGAATAAAGGACAGGTCACAGACTGACCTTCTCTCAAGCATGGGCCTCGTGTGCATTTATACTGTGTCGTAAGGACGTATCACCTACCATTTAATGTGTATTATGAGGGGCCTAGATATAATGGATAGAAAGGGCCGCATTGCCCGTATGCCAGACACGAGACTCCAAAAGCAAGCGCTCTACTCGGAACTCCTTCATGGCAAATGAGCCAAAGGTGGGCAGAGGAAATGTTACAAGGACACCCTCAAAACCTCCCTGATAAAGTGTAGCATCCCCACTGAAACCTGGGAGTCCCTGGCCAAAGACCGCCCTAAGTGGATGAAGAGCATCCGGGAGGGCGCTGAGCACCTCGAGTCTCATTGCCGAGAGCATGCAGAAATCAAACGCAGGCAGCGGAAAGAGCATGCGGCAAACCTGTCCCACCCACCCTTTCCCTCAACTGTTATGTGTTTAACCCCTGGTAACCTGTATTACACGATCACCGGAGGGCCTATATGTTGGAGTCCCAAGGGATCCCAGCATCCCTTGGGAGCACGGTATATAACCAGGCCACCCACGAGGTACCTGCAATCTGGAGTCTTAGTAAAAGGAGCTAAGGTCACACTTGCTCATTGTACACAGTACTCAGATTCATCCTTTAGTATGAGCGTACCAATTGGCAATGAGGTAACGAACAACCGTGCAAAAATGCAAAGAACATTTGGTATCTTGGAGAAGTTCTCAGAAGGGGACGATTGGGAGGCCTTCGTGGAGAGCAATACTTTGTGGCCAACGACCTAGAAGGGGACAAGAACGCTGCCAAACGAAGGGCGATCCTCCTAACTGTCTGTGGGGCAAAAACATATGGCCTCATGAAAAATCTCTGACAAAACCAACAGAGAAATCCTATGAAGAATTGTGTACGCTGGTCCGGGAGCATCTAAATCTTAAGGAAAGCGTTTTAATGGTGAGATATCGGTTCTACATGTGTCAACGGTCGGAGGGCCAGGAAGTGGCGAGCTATGTTGCCGAACTAAGACGCCTCACAGGACATTGCGAATTTGAGGGATTCCGAGAACAAATGCTTAAAGACTTTCTTTTTTGTACTGGGCATTGGCCCTGAGGCAATCCTTCGCAAACTGTTGACTGTTGAAACTCAGAATCGAAGTAAAGCCATAACGATAGCCAAGGCATTTATGTCCACCAGCGACAACACCAAACAGATTTCGCAGAGTAAAGAAGTTTCGGCCAGTACTGTGCATAAAGTAACGTCGTTTTCGAGCAGAAATATACATAGCAGAATGTACACGCCGACTGCTGCCGCCCGACCTCAGATGACCCAGAGTCTGCCATCAATCGTTAATGCGAGGCAGTTAACACCTTGTTGACGCTGTGGAGGTGATCATCGGCCCCACCAATGCCGCTTCAAGCACTATGCGTGCAACGGTTGCAGAACAATGGGACACCTCCAGCGAATGTGCAGGTGAGCTGCAAACCCTGCAAATACTGTAAACCACCACATTGCAGAGGAAAATCGATCCACTGTGGATCAGGCTGAATTGGAGACTCGTACCGAGAGGCAGAAGTGTACGGGGTACACACATTCACCAAGAAATGTCCACCAATAATGTTGAAAGTTGAACGGAATTCCAGTATCTATGGAACTGGACACGGGTGCGAGTCAGTCCATCATGAGTAAAAAGGCCTTCGACAGGCTGTGGGGCAAAGACACACAGGCCCAAGCTCAGCTCCATTCACACCAAACTAAGGACTTACACCAATGAACTAATCCCTGTAATTGGTAGTGCAGAAGTCAAAGTCTCCTATGACAGAGCAGTACACGAACTCCCGCTGTGGATTGTGCCAGGGAATGGCCCCACATTGTTTGGCAGAAGCTGGCTGGGAAAAAATCCGCTGGTACTGGGACAACATCCAAGTGCTTTCATCCGTTGACGACGCCTCATGTGCCCAGGTTCTGAGCAAGTTCCCATCATTGTTCGAGCCAGGCATTGGAAGCTTCTCGGGGGGCAAATGTGCAGATCCATTTGGTTCCCGGTACGTGACCCATCCACCGCAAGACACGGGCGGTACCGTACATGATGCGTGAGAAAGTAGAAATTAAGCTGGACAGGTTGCAGCGAGAAGGCATCATCGCACCAGTGGAATTCAACGAGTGGGCTAGTCCGATTGTCCCGGTACTTAAAGAGGACAGCACGGTTAGAATTTGTGGGGATTATAAAGTAACGATTAACCGTTTTTCGCTACAGGACCAGTACTCGCTACCCAAGGCAGACGACCTATTTGCGACCCTGGCTGGAGGGAAGATGTTCACCAAGCTGGACTTGACCTCGGCCTACATGACGCAGGAGCTGGAGGAGTCTTCGAAAGGCCTCACCTGCATCAACACGCACAAAGGTCTGTTCATGTATAACAGGTGCCCGTTCGGGATTCGGTCAGCCGCGGCAATCTTCCAATGGAACATGGAGAGCCTGTTAAAGTCGGTTCCTCGCACCGTGTTTTTCCAGGATGACATACTGGTTACAGGTCTAGACACCATTGAGCACTTGAAGAATCTGGAAGAGGTTCTTAGTCGGTTGGATCGCGTGGGGCGCAGGTTGAAACGCTCAAAGTGTATTTTCCTGGCGCATGAGGTCGAGTTCTTGGGAAGAAGAATCGCAGCAGACGGCATCACTGACGCCAAGACGGAGGCCATCAAGAACGTGCCAAGACCACAGAACGTGACAGAGCTGCGGTCGTTCCTGGGACGCCTTAATTATTTCGGTAATTTCCTACCTGGGTTAAGCACCCTGTTAGAATCCCTACATGCGCTATTGCGCAAGGGAGACGACTGGGTATGGGGGAATTCACAAGAGGCTGCCTTTAAGAAAGCCAGAAATCCGTTGTGTTCCAACAAACTGCTTGTCCTGTATAACCCTCGTAAAAGATTAGTGCTAGCTTGAAATGTGTCGTCATACCGGGTCGGGTGTGTGTTACAACAGATTCACAAATCGGGGATTTTGCAACCGGTCGCTTATGCATCTGGGAGTTTGTCCAAGGCCGAAAGGGCCAACAGTATGATTGAAAAAGAGGCTCTGGCGTGCGTTTACGGGGTAAAAAAAATGCACCAGTACTTATTTGGCCTCAAGTTTGAGCTTGAAACTGACCACAAGCCGCTCATATCGCTGTTCTCTGAGAGCAAAAGGATTAACACCAATGCCTCTGCCCGCATCCAAAGATGGGCACTCATGCTGTCGGCATACAACTTAGTAATGCACCACAGACCGGGCACAGATGCTCTTAGTCAGCTGCCATTGCCCACCATTGGGGTGGAAATGGCACAGCCAGCGGACTTGCTCATGGTAATGGAGGCATTCGAAAACGAAAATTCTCCCGTTACGGCCCGCCAGATCAGGACCTGAACCAGCCAGGATCCTTTATTGTCCTTGGTAAAAAAACTGTGTCCTCTATGGGAGCTGGTCCAGCATCCCAACGGAGATGCCGGAGGCGATTAAGCTGTTTCACAGGCGGAAAGACGAAATGTCCCTGCAGGCGGACTGTCTATTGTGGGGCAATTGCGTCGTCTTGCCCAAGAAAGGCAGAGATATGTTCATTTGTGAACGGCATTGTAATGATGAAAGCCATAACCAGATCCCATGTGTGGTGGCCCGGCATCGACTCAGATTTAGAGTCATGCGTGCGCCAGTGCAACACGTGCTCTCAGCTGAGCATTGCACCCAGAGAGGCACCGCTGAGTTTGTGGTCGTGGCTCTCCAAACTGTGGTCGAGGATCCACGTGGACTATGTGGACCCATTTCTAGGCAAAATGTTTTTAGTTGTCATGAATGCTTACTCAAAATGGATTGAATGTGCAATAATGTCTGTAAGCACGTCCACGCCACTATTGAAAGCCTACGAGCCATGTTTGCCAAGTACGGCCTGCCTGATGTCCTAGTCAGCAACAATGGGCCGTGCTTCACCAGTGCTGAATTCAAGGAATTCATGACCTGCAATGGGACCAAGCACTTCACATCTGCCCCGTTCAAGCCCGCATCCAACGGCCAGGCAGAATGGGCAGTTCAGACCATCAAGCAAAGCTTGAAATGCGTGTCGGAAGGCTCCATGCAGACCCAGCTGTCCAGAGTGCTGCTCAGCTACCGCACCAGACCCCACTCACTCAACGGAGTTCCCCCAGCCGAGCTGCTCATGAAAAGGGCGCTAAAAACAAGGCTCTCCCTTGTCCTCCCTGATCTCCATGATCATGTGGAGGGCAGGTGGCATCAACAAAGTGTGTACCATGACCATGCAAATTTGTCACGCGATATTGAGATCAATGATCCCATGTTTGTACTCAATTATGGACATGGTCCCAAATGGCTCGCTGGCACGGTAGAGTGTAGGGTGTTTCAGGTCAAATTGGCCAATGGACAAATGTACAGAAAACATTTGGACCAAATCAAATTGCGATTCAGCAACAGCTACGAACAACCTGAAGAAGACACCACCAACTTTGACCCTCCAACACACATACAAATGGCAACTGATATCGTGGTTGACCACAAAGCCGAACTCACCATCCCCAGCAGCCCGACAAGGCCGGCTGCCCAACAGCCCAGTAAAGAACTAACCAACTCACCCACACCCGCATTTGTACCGAGATGATCGACAAGGGAGTGAAAAGCCCCAGATCGTCTCACCTTGTAAATAAGTGTATTATTGACTTCACGGGGGCGTGTTGTTATGTATTTAACCCCTTGTAACCTGTATTACACTACCACCAGAGGGCCTACTTGTTGGGAGTCCCAAGGGATCCCAGCATCCCTTGGGAGCATAGTATATAAGTGGGTCATCCATGAGGTACTTACACTCTGGAGTCTTATTAAAGGAGCTAAGGCCACACTTGCTCATTGTACACAGTATTCAGATTCATCCTTTATTATGAGCGTACCATCAACGACTATCTGTCCCACCTGTGTCAGGGACTGTGGCTCTCGTATTGGACTGTTCAGCCACCTAAGGACTCATATTAAGAGTAGAAGCAAGTTTTCCTTGATTCCGAGGGACTGCTGATAATGATGATGATGATTCCCTTGCCTTGTTAGCCCTCCCCAAATTACCTCACACTTCTCCGGATTAAATTCCATTTGCCACTGTTCTGCCCACCTGACTAGTTGATTGATATCTTCCTGCAGTTCGCAGCTTTCTTATTCTTATCAACCACACAGCCAATTTTAGTATCATCTGCAAACTTCTTAATCATACCCCCTTATATTCAAGTCTAGATCTTGATGTATACCACAAAAAGCAAGGGACCTAGTACTGAGCCCTGCAGAATCCCACTGGAAACATCCTTCCGGTCACAAAAACACCCTTTGCTTCCTGCCTCAGTCAATTTTACATCCATCTTGCCACTTTTACTTTCGTGACCAGTCTGCCATGTGAGACCTTATCAAAAGCTTTGCTAAAAATCCATGTACACTACATCATACTCACTGCCCTCATCGACCCTCCTGGTTACCTCCTTGAAAAATGTAACCAAGTTAGTCAGACACGACTTTCCCTTAACAAATCCGTGCTGACTGTCCCTGATTAATCCGTGTCTTTCTAAATGTAGATTGATCTTGTCCTTCAGGATTTTGTCCAAAAATATCCCCACCTCTGAGGTTAGGCTGACTGGCCTGTAATTATGCTTATTTAAGGAGCGTCTTGAAGGAAAGCGAGGTAGAGAGGCAGAGAGGTTTAGGCGGGGAGTTCCAGAGCTTAGGCCCTAGGCAACAGAAGGCACGGCCACCAATGGTTGAGCGATTATAATCAGGGATGCTCAAGAGGGCAGAATTAGAGGAGCGCAGACATCTTGGAGGGTTGTGGTGCTGGAGGAGATTACCGAGATAGGGAGGGGCGAGGCCATGGAGGGATTTGAAAATAAGAATGAGAATTTTGAAATCGAGGCATTGCTTAACCGGAAGCCAATGTAGGTCAGCGAGCACAGGGGTGATGGGTGAGCGGGAATTGGTGCGTGAGTTAGGACAGGAGCAGTCGAGTTTTGGGTCACCTCTAGTTTTTGTAGGGTAGAATGTGGGAGGCCAGCCAAGAGTGCGTTGCAATAGTCAACTCCATGATCAGATCAGCCATAATCTTATTGAATGGCAGAGCAGGCTCGAGGGGCCGTATGGCCTATTCCTGTTCCTATTTCTTATGTTCTTACATTTTAAAGGCATGGATAAGGGCTTCAGCAGCGGAGACGGGCGAAGTTACGGAGGTGAAAATAGGCGGTCTTAGCTATGCTGCGGAAATGTTGTCAAAAGCTCATTTCAGGGACAAATATGATACCAAGGTAGTGAACAGTCTGGTTCAGCCTCAGACCGCAGTTGAGGAGAGGGATGGAGTCAGTGGCTAGGGAACAGGGTTTGTGGCGAGGACTGAAAACAATGGGCCCAAAATTCACTCCAGCCGGAAACGCGTTGCACCTACCGCTATTCTCTTGTTTTGGCCGCTGCAATGGATGCAGTGGCCCATTTTGCGAAATTCAGCTCTGCATCGTTTTTTTTCGAGTGGGGCGAAAGTCTGTCGTAATGGGGACGGAAGTGGGGGCAGGAGCGGAGTGTCCGTCCTAAGAGGGGCGGAACTGGGGGCAGTTGGGAATAGGTTCAAGGGAGCAGGAAGTGGATCCCATGGACATGAAGGGAGATCAGAGAGAAACTGGAGAAATATGGGAGGTCAGGGCTAGGACAGAGGGGATCCTTAGAGGAAATTTGGCTCGGTGGGCTAGGGGAAGGAAAGGAAGGGCAGAGGCAGCTGAACGGATGGTCTCAATCTTGAGACAAAAAAGTCCATGAGCTCCTCACACTTATTGTCAGAGGTGAGGGTGGAGACAGGCGGGGGGGGGGGGGGGGGGGCGGTTTAAGAAGACGGTTAGCAGTGAAAATAGAAGTTGGAGTTTATCTTTGCATTTCAGAATGTTGAGCAATTTTGGCAGACGAGGGCAGGACCCTATAGTGCTTTATGTGTCCAGCCAGATCTGGCAATGAATGGCTAAACCATTTGTTCGCCATATCCATTCAACTCTGCATCCCTTGGACTTAAGGGAACGAAGATGAGGGCCATACCAGGGGGAATGATCAGGGTGGGAGAGAGTAATTGTTTGAACAGGGTATCAAAGGTGGTATTGAGGGTGTAGTTGAGCTGCAGCAATGTCATGGTGAATGGAGGGCCAAAGGCTGGACAGTTGGGAATTCATAACTGCAGTTGTAAGAGAGTTGGGAGAGAGTTTTTTCCAGGGGTAGACACAGAAGGAAGTAGGGTTGGGGCAGGTAGGAGGTGGAAGGGGGATGTGGGTGGAGAGCAATACGAGGAAGTGGTCAGAGATGGCCTTATCTGCGATTGACATGATGGGAGTAGCGAGGCCACGAGAGATGGCAAGGTCGAGGGGGTGGTTGTGAATATGGGTTGGGATGTTTACATGGAGGGAGAGATTAAGGAAGGATAGGAGGCTCGCAGGCAGCCCATACGGAATGGGATCTGCTGCTTGCCCCCTCCTGAGGTAGTCCCAGAACATCTGATGCATGCTGATTGACGTTACAATCTGCCTCAATTCCATTTCTGTAGCAAGAGCAAGCAACGGCGCCAAAATTGTGGCCACCACGGACCCGCCGGAAGTGGGCAGAAATGAGACGGCTGCCATTTTTTCACCCAAACCGGCCTTAACAGCTGGCGCTAATAGAGCGAATTTCACAACCTGTATCTCTTGTTCACAAATAGATGCACAAGGTCAATGGACCAAATGAAAGTAAGCAAGAGGAAACAATGAATATTAACTCTTCCAGTTTCCTGAGCCCCCAATCAGTTGTCTTCATCGTCAGAAATTTTCTCCTGGTGACTCCAATAATGTAATTTTGGTCAAACATTAATGATCTGTCTGCTAAACGGTTGAATGTTGGATTTTGGAACAGATTTTAAGGTAATTACAGATTGAATTTGACTTGCATTAGCCCCACAGAAAAATAAGGACATCTATTACTTAGCTTAAAGTAAATATTAAAAATAACAAACATTAAAGTATAAAACACTGCCAAGATATTAGGGCAAATTCTGCGATCCACCTATCCCTATGAGGAGCTGTGAACACTGGGAGCATGGGGAACAGAATCAAAAGCCTCGATATTGACTGGGAAACATGTTGGGAGCGGGAGGGACCGATATCATGTGGAAAAACCGGAAGAAAGTTCAGCACTTATATAAAACAGAAAATGCTGGAAATACTCAGCCGGTTAGGCAGCATCTGTGGCGAGAAAAACTGAGTTCACGTTTCAGGTCGATGACCCTTCGTCTGAACTGGAAAAAGTTAGAGATGGAACAGATTTTTAAGCAAGTGTAGGGGCAGGGAAAAGAGGAAGGGGAGGAAAGAACACAAGGAAGGTCTGTGATAGAATGGAAGGCACTCCTCACAACCACTTACCTTGCACGTGCACCCTCTTTCTATGTACCTCCTCACGTCCCAATCTATTCTTCCACCACTGACGCTCACCGTCAACCCTTATGCAATTCCATGCCTCTCCCTCATAGTCGCCCTCACCAAATGCATGGCATCCATCAGGTGAATACATGCCATTACACTCACTGAGTTCTGTTCTTTCCTTCGTTGCAGGAGAAAAGAGCACAGAACATGAGGGAGAGGAAGAGAAGCGAAGGTGGGCTTCCACAGATCTTCCAGCTCACAAGTGCAGAGGAAGAAGCGCTGCAGATGAGTGGATTTTCGGTGTTCCTGGCTGTTGGAGACGGGAAGCTCCAGATACCTGGTAGCACAATTAAATATTAGTGGCTCATATGTCATACGGCACTCATTCATATCGACTTGATTTCAACAGCGAGTGAAATATGATCTCCTTCATAATGATAAGTTGCAACATTCTTGCCTCGCCAGTACTAATTCATATCTTTTATCTCCGACAGAGCCCTCACGTGTAACAGAAATCAGTGGAAGTCGCAGACAACAATTCCTCAGAGGAGCTGAACTATTCTGAGGGTGCGCCGTCACAGGACTCATGCAGACTATGACCAGCTCAGCTGCTCGCACTTGGTTGGGACCATTTGGACAGAGAGTTGGGTTTTCACCTGGTGACTCACACTTTATAAATGAGAAATAGCAGATGGCGGTGACAGGGACTGCAGTGGAGTGCACGTCGAAGGGCGCAGGCCTCTCCAAGCTCTGCTCAGCTGCACACGGATAAAAACATAAGAAATAGGAGCAGGAGTAGGCTATTTGGCTCCGCCATTCAGTAAGGTCATGGCTGATCTGATCTAGGCCTCAACTTCACTTCCCTCCCCGTTCTCCATAATCCCCGACTTCCCTATAGTTCAAAAATCTGTCTATCTCCACCTTAAATATATTCAATGACTAAGCCTCCACAGCTCTCTGGGGCAGAGAATTCCAAAGATTCACGACCCTCTGAGAGAAGAAATTCCTCCTCATCTCCGTTTTAAATGGGCGACCCGTTATTCTGAAACTATGTCCCTAGTTCTCGATTCCCCCACGAGGGGAAACAACCTCTCTGCATCTACCCTGTCAAGCCCCCTCAGAAGCTTATATGTTTCAATAAGATCAACTCTCATTCTTCTAAACTCCAATTAGTATAGGCCCAACCTTTCTTCATAAGACAATCCCTTCATCTCAGGAATCAACCTAGTGAACCTTCTCTAAACTGCCTCCAAAGCAAGTATATCCCTCCTTAAATAAGGAAACCAAGGAGATGCTGTACCCAGGGGGCCGTTGAAGAAGAGAATCATTGAGCAGCAGTACAGAATGTGCGATGAACTAACAGGCCTTTGAAGCACACTGATCCGGATTGCAGAGAGAATGGAGGAGTCCAGCTCAGGTTGTCGCAGGGCATTATGTTGATGTGTTCTTCCATGGATAGAGTGGCCAGCTCCATTGAAAATCAAACGCTCCAAACAAATGAGTCTATGCACGGCATAACCACAGCCGTACCGACTCTGAATTACACCATGTTTGACACCTGAAATACACTTTAGTCTTGGTCTTACAGTGCTGCACCGATCTGCACCAAAGTGCTCTCCAGCACTATGGTAGCAGTGAAATGTGGCTGGGCCATGAAAAGGATGATGGCAAAAGGAGACATGGAAGTAGGGACTCCACTCAAAGCACTTCCACTTCCCCCCTTAGTCAGTACCCAACACTCTGCCTTGTGTTGCAGTGGCTGAGTCTGCCCCTGCACAGGTGCAGATGAAGCGGTATTTGGCGGGGCACTCACGGGCTCCAAAACCCAGAGGCCATCAGCCAAGAGCATTTCAGCAGTCAAGCAGCAATCGGAGCAGCCTGCCTTTACCTCTGCTAAATCCACAGGGGTTTTCCCAGATAGGAACAAAAGGAAAAGGAAGAGAAAAGCTTTGTAGTTGCACAAGACAATGCACATGGTTTTATGTTTAGGTAAGGTACATAAATATTATTCTTTTGCACCATTTTCCTGTCTTGGGCATTCTTGGTTGCTGAGTAGTAAGTCGCCTTTCAACTTGTTTGATGATGAATGGGAAAACATGAATTGACAGGAACCAATGGGTGAATGTGCAAGTTGTTTGTTTGCAGGACTGCTTTGTGTCAGTGGCATTGGGGCAGGAATGGAGGGGTGGGAAGAGTGACCATTGCATGTGCTTGTGACA
Source organism: Pristiophorus japonicus (assembly GCF_044704955.1). Classification (NCBI taxonomy): domain Eukaryota; kingdom Metazoa; phylum Chordata; class Chondrichthyes; family Pristiophoridae; genus Pristiophorus; species Pristiophorus japonicus. The sequence goes on along the minus strand of NC_091989.1, from coordinate 79,297,105 downwards.
TGGGTACACTGGTGCAGCCTAAATGAATAAGGACATCCTGTCATACTAGGAAGCAATGCGAGAAGCTGATGGTGCATTGCCCTCACTGCCTTCCTCTTCCTCGGCTACCCCTTCCTCTTCCTCAGAATTATCCGAAACACCTTGTTCCTCCTGCAGGTCCAAACCTCGCTGCTGCGTATCACTGATTAACATGTACCAGTAGCGCCCCGGAACCCGCTCAAACAGGAAGTGGAGCATACGAGATTGCACTCCACTTCCTGTGAGGGACGGTAACCACAATTTCGCGGCTGGGGTGGAACCTCTGCGCTGGGCGCTGGAAGTCCCGCCCCGAGTCGGTTACCGCCCCCAATCGGGGCCCTGGGAATACCGCCCCTGGAAGGAAAAGACAGCTTGGCCTAGAAATTCGACTCGGGCAGTGGCACAGACAGACGGTATTGGATTGGCCGCCCTTTATACGCTGCGCCTGATATTCAGTTTCATGGCAGTCAATGGAACCGAATATCAGGCGCTGTGTCGTCAATCTGATACTGCCATTTTGCGGCAGCACCTGAGACAAATTTCTAGGCCTTAAGATTTAACTACTTCATGCACCAGTGATAGATATATGGAATGAACTACCAAGGGAGGCAGTGGAAGCTAATTGAACTGTATCAGCCAGTTCAAGAGAGTTGGATAACTACTTGGAGAAACATTGGATGGAGGGGTAACAAAACATACAAAAATTGACAAGAAAATACCAACTGATCCATTCAGCCTATTCCATCCAGACATACATGTATCATCTACCGACACCAGCCAGTCATGCAATCTCCTAGGCAAAGGCAAAAAAAAAAACAGAGAAAATTGTGTCTACTTGCCGCCACGAGTTACTGCCGGTTTCCTGAAAAAATTGGCGGCCACCAGCCTAACGCCCTTCTCTGGCATGGGACTTGTTGGCCGCCATTCTGGTGAGGGCCACAGAGCTGCCGTTAGCATCACTGACACTAGAAATGCAAATTTGGAGAGCGTGACATTAGTCAGCTTGATACACTGACTTAATGCCACACTCTGCAAACTTGAATCTTTGTGCTGAGTTTAGTGCTGGATCTCAAGCTGGCTCTGAAAAGCGAGCATGCAGCAGACTGACAGACGTTTCAGCACTTCTCAAAGGACCACACACATCTTTAGGACTGGATTTTTAAAATATTTTATTGAAGTAGTGACTTGGTGCAATACATGCTAAAAGTTTTTAAAGTGTGTATTGATTGTAGAGACTGCTGCTGGATAGCTGGAAGGACTCGGATGGTAAAGGAAGACTTCTGAGAAGACAGAAAATACTAGAAATACTCAGCAGGCAACCTCAATTCTCCTTTCAACATTTGTCCCACACCTTACCTTTCCTCTGTTACTGACCATCACAGCAGCCACGATGCTGAAATAAAAGCCACTACAAAGCAAACTTTCCAATCCAATTTTATATATCTGTCTATTCATTATTACATCAAGAAATCAACTCATCACCCTTATGCATTCCCTTAATGACTATCCTACTGATGTCACACAGTGCTACCCCAGTGGCTGCAGCATGGTTGGAGGAAGATTGCTGCCTTTAGTGGCAGACACTGCAAATGGTCTTGCAGCTCGACCTTAAAGAGCTGGTGGCTGGGAGTGTGAAATCGGGTGCATTGAGCAGTGTGCGAGGCTAGTGGTGCAATTGGTAGAGATGGCTTTTCAAGATGCATTCACTGACCGTGACCAATGGTCTGAGGTCATGAAGCTTCTTTGGGCACTGGACCCAGGCAGGGGGGGCCACACTGCTGGCAGAAACGACCTCAGTGACCTGGTCCCACATCTTTCACGGGCCATTATCGCAGACCAGGATGTCCGGAAAGCCATGGGTCACGAAAACCGTACGCAGACTCTCCACAGTGATGGATGTCGTGCACGAGTTCAATATGATGCACTCGATCCTCTTCGAGTATGCATCGACAACGATCAGGAACATTTTTCCCATGAACGGGCCCACATAGTCCATGTGAATACGTGACCATGGCCTGTTGGGCCAGGGCCACGGGCTGAGTGGGGCCTCCCTGGGGGCATTGCCCAGCTGGGCACACGTCGTGCACCTGTGAACCCAGTATTCCAGGTCTGAGTCAATCCCTGGCCACCACACGTGTGACTGGGCAATGGCCTTCATTAAGACGATGACAGGGTGCTCGCTGTGGAGTTCCCTGATGAACGCTTCTCTTCCTTTCTGGGGCATGACTACCCAGCTGCCCCATAACAGGCAGTCGGCTTGGACGGAGAGTTCATCCATCCGTCTCTGAAACGGCCTGACTTCCTTGGGGCACGCCCTGTGTGCGGGCGCCCAGTCCCCAGTCAACATAAGAACATAACATAAGAATTAGGAACAGGAGTAGGCCATCTAGCCCCTCGAGCCTGCTCCGCCATTCAACAAGATCATGGCTGATCTGGCCGTGGACTCAGCTCCACGGTCAGGACGCATTCTTTTATCATGGATAGGAGGGGGTCCCTGTTGGTACAGAGTTTGATCTGTCGGGCTGTGATGGGGGAGCCCGCAGTGTCAAAAGCCTCAACGGCCATGACCATCTCGGTGCTCTGCTCCGACGCCCCCTCAGTGGTGGCCAGTGGGAGCCTGCTGAGCGCATCAGCGCAATTTTCGGGGCCTGGCCGATGCCGTATGGTGTAGTCATACGCAGCCAACGTGAGGGCCCATCGCTGTATGCGAGCTGACGCTTTAGTGTTGACAGCCTTGCTGTCGGACAACAGGGATGTTAATGGCTTGTGGTCTGTCTCTAGCTCGAACCATCTACCGAAAAGGTACTGGTGCATCTTTTTCACACCGTACACACACGCAAGTGCCTCCTTCTCGACCATGCCGTATCCACGCTCTTCCTGGGAGAGCGACCTGGAGGCGTAAGCCACCGGTTGGAGTCGGCCATCATCGTTACCTTGCTGCAAAACACACCCAACCCCATAGGATGACGCATCGCATGTTAAAATCAGTTTTTTACAGGCGTCATACAAAGTCAACAGTTTGTTGGAACACAGCAGGTTCCTCGCCTTATTGAAAGCCCATTCTTGACAATCCCCCCAAGACCATTCACAACCTTTACGAAGGAGCATGTATAACGGCTCCAACAATGTGCTTAAGTTCAGCAGGAAGTTCCCAAAATAGTTCAAGAGTCCCAGAAATGATCGCAATTCCAACGTGTTGCTGGGACTGGGCGCCCGGCGAATCGCTTCAGTTTTTGATTCAGTGGGCCGGATCCCGTCTGCGGCAACCCTCCTGCCCAGGAACTCGACCTCTGGGGCCAAAAACACGCACTTGGCCTTTTTCAGCCGCAGGCCTACCCGTTCCAATCGGCATAGCACCTCCTCCAGGTTGCGGAGGTGTTCCTCAGTGACTCGACCCGTTATAAGGATGTCGTCTTGGAACACGATCGCTCCAGGGATGGACTTGAGCAAGCTTTCCATGTTTCGCTGAAAGATAGCCGCTGCCGACCGAATGCCAAATGGGCACCTATTGTAAATAAATAATCCTTTGTGTGTCATGATAGTGGTCAGAAACTTGGATTCTTCAGCCAGTTTCTGAGTCATGTAGGCCGAAGTGAGGTCCAGCTTCGTGAACAGCTTACCACCTGCCAGCATGGCAAAAAGGTCCTCTCCTCTCAGGAGCGGGTATTGGTCTTGCAGCGATACTCGGTTGATGGAGGCTTTGTAGTCGCCACAAATCTTAACCGAGCCATCTGCTTTGAGGACGGGAACTATGGGACTTGCCCAGTCACTGAATTCAACGGCCGAAATTATGCCCTTTCTGAGCAGCCTGTCCAGTTCACTTTCAATTTTCTCACGCATCACGTACGGCACCGCTCTGGCTTTGTGGTGCACTGGTCTGGCGTCTGGAGTGATGTGTATCACTACTTTGGTGCCCTTGAACGTTCCGACACCGGGTTAAAAGAGTGACTCGAATTTTTGCAATACCTGCGAGCATGAACTTCGCTCCACGGATGAAATGGCGTGCACATCCCCCCCATTTCCAATTCATCTCAGCTAGCCAACTCCTCCCCAAGAGCACGGGGCCATTTCCCAGGACGATCCAGAGTGGCAGCCGGTTTTGTGATCCATTATGCGTTATCGCCCAGCACTGGAATGATCTCTTTGGTGTTCGTAAGTAGCTGCGTCTCAATGCATTCTAATTTGGGCCTGCTAGCTCTGTGGCCATAGTCTCTCAAATTATTGGCCGCTCATGAGGGACTGGCTAGCTCCGGTATCCAGCTCCATGTGCACCGGAATGCCATTCAGTAAGACTTTCATCATCATGGAGTGGCGTTTTGGTGTATGAGCTGTGGACGTCGGCCACATGAACTCTCTGAACTTCAGCCTCCATGGTAGTTCCCCAGGCCTCATCCTGCATTTCAGACCCCTCGTCTGGTTCGTCTGTCTCGCAGACTAGCCTCGCTACTGCCTTTTTGCATATCCTGGCCAGGTGTCCCTTGACATTACAAATCCTACAGGTGTAAAGTTGGAATCTGCAGATTTTTGCAGTGTGTCTGCCCCGGCATCTCCAACATGAGCTGAGATTGCTGTTAACAAAAGGACTATTCCCAGGCATTCCTTTCTGATGGCCCATTTGGCTGTTTCTAAGCCTTCTGATGGGGGATGTTAATTGTCCCATCACAGGATGTATTGTTCCTCGTGATGGCGTGAATTGCCGATCCCCTTCCATTGTCCCTGTTGCAGGCCCACCCTGGAGCTACTGGAACTAGTTGCTGCCTGAATGGTGTCGAATTGCCCTTGTCTGCCCGCCTGTACGGCGTCGAATTGCCCTTACCTGCCTGTGGGGTTCTGTGTCTTTTTTATAACATTGATTCCCTGGTTCAACGCAACTTTAAAACCAGGGTTGTGTGCGTAGATTAACTTGGTCTCTTCTTCCCCTGCCATAAAGGTCTGAGCTATCAACGCCGCCCCTTCTAAAGTCAAATCCTTAGTCTTTATGAGCTTCCTGAAAATGCCGGCATGATTAATGCCCTCGATGAAAACGTCCCTTAACATCTCCCCCCTGCAGGCATCGGAGAACTTTCAGAGACTGGCCAAACGCCGCAGTCCCGTCACGAAGTCCGAGATGTTTTGACCCTCCCGACACCGGTGAGAGTAGAACTGGTGCTGGGCCATGTGTCATGTGTACGCTACTTGCCGGCTTGAGATGCTCACTGATCAGCTGGCTGAGCTCTTCGAAGGACTTGTCCACTGGCTTTTGGGGTGCGAGCAGGTCTTTCATTAGCGCATACGTCAGTGGACCACAGCTGGTCAGTCGATATGCCCTCCGCTTGTCAGCCGCTGCCTTTGTGACAAAGCTCTGCTGGAGTCTTTCCACGAAGTCGTCACAGTCCTCACCCACACTGTAGTGTTCCTCTGTGCCACCGGTGGCCATCCTCGTGGTTCGGTGATTCCCGATTCTCGTCGCCAGATGTAGTGTCTCTGCACCTTATTACAAACTCACACGAGGCATGTATATATCAGACACGGTCACTCTGTTACCTTCACTTTATTCCTAGGACTAAAGAGTGTTGATCCTGGGTGGGACCTCCCCTTTTATACCTGGAAGCCCAGGTGAGGAGCTCACTCCCTGTGGTCAGAGTGTGCATTACAAGGGTACAGGTACAGTATGCATGAGTTACAGTTACATACTTATAGTCATTGCAAGATGGTGAAATACATGACAATTCCAGTCCTGACAGCGCCATTAATTTCGGGCTGTTAACTCCAGCTCGTGATGGTACTGGCAGGTTTTTAAGCACTCTCCAACTTTTAGCCCAGAAACACACTTCCCAGCAACTGGAAGGAGGCCATTGCCCCAGGTCTTCAGGGCCATGAGGAGGGAAGTGGCAGAGGAGGTTTCAGCCAGCACTGTAGTGCAACGAACTTTCACACATTGCTGGAAGAAATTCAATGACCTCAGTCGGCAAGTAAAAGTGAGTACATGCTTCTACACCTCCTACATACCAGCCTCTAATCCTCTGTGCACACTGAGAAAACCACCACTCCCCCACCCAAATATGTGCAGCTACTCAAACTCACATCCTCATCTCAAGCCTTGCCTACAATCACAGCTACTCAACGACAGCAGGCATATCTTCCACATACAAAGCTGGACTTTTACTCTCAAATTCCTTTCTTTTGTAGGCCAAGATGGCACATAATCGGAGGGAGCAACAGAGAAGAGGTCGGGGTGAACCTCAGCTCCAGCAGCTGTCCGACCTGGAAGAGCGAGTGCTGTGGTGTTGACCCCGCTGGGGGCAACAACAGTATCTTCATCCCCTCTCCTTTTATAATCCCACTTCCCCCTCACACAAGAAGGCTTTATCACTTTCCAGCTCCTGATACTGCCTGCATTCCTTGCTCCATTCTGTCCCCCAGCCCTTAACGTGAGTCGTATGCCAGTTATGCTTTCAGATAATCAGCAAGCAGATGACCAACCTGCAACTGAGCCCTCCCACCCCCCATGATAATGACGATGGAGAAGAGGAGGACCACCCAATCATCGCATCATTGCATCTGTCACCTGCAGGGACCAGCTCAGAGACTGGTCGTTAGAGGTTAGCTTAGTAGAGGGTGATGCACCGGGGTTTAGTGGGCTGCAGCAAGGCCAAGGGTAGCTCAGGAGCCAGCACCCCGGAGGGAGCGCTCGCTCGCAAATTCTGCTGCACAGGACTCAGATGAGGACCTCGATGGGGAGGCGTTCACAACAAGGGTGATGGCCATGCACTCCGACATTATGGGTGCAATGGCAAGAATGCCCAAGAGCATGTCGCCAATGGTAAGGAGCGTGGAGGATTCTACCTCCAACATTGCAGAGAGCTCTGCGCACATCATGGAGTCCATCATTTCCAGTTTACAGATGATGGTGGACTCCCAGAGAGACTGTGCGGATCCAGACCTCATGACGCATGTCATGGGCAATGTGGCAGCTTCCATTGCAGCACAGACGGAACCAACAGAACATCTTAATGCTGTAATGCAGACAATGGTTGGTGGCATCGAAGCTCAGACTGCTCTCGTGCAGTCTCAGCTGGATGCGACACAAGCTCTGACTGCTGCCATCGTCGCTGCGGATCTCAAGGTATTGCAGCAGGTCACCAATCTGTGCTCCAATAGATGCTGCCCCGGGAGAGTGGCACTGGTTAAGTGCAACAGGAACCTGCTATCCTCTCTCAGGATGACAGCATTCCTGAGCCCACCGCTGCCACTCCACCATTACACTTGTCGCGGCCTGTGATCCAGCCAGCCCAGACTGCCGCCGCCCAGCCTCAGGTGGTGCAGTCTACAGCCAGGCCTTCTAAGCCCAGAGTTGGTCTGGCCTTGACACTCAGCAGCCTTCCACCAGCCCTGCTGCAGTCACAGGGGACACACTGGCAAAGGAGCTCTAGAATAGGTAAAGCCAGTGATAAGAGGGGATATAAGTATTGCACAAGAGCGATTTTTAAATGTAATTGTTGTTTATAATTGTGATAAATTTTAAATGTAATGTTGCATATTTAACTCTGTCTCACAATTCAGTTTTGGGGCTGTGGAATGGATGGGGAAATTGATGTGCAGATGGAGACGTGGAGAACAACCTGGAAGTGGGCTGGAATTCATTGGAACTGAAGTCTGATGAGACGGTCGTGGACCGCCCTTATGGAATGGCGATTGAGTGCCTGCCTCCTCCGCCGCTGCTTTTGCTGCTCCTGATCCTCCTCCTCCTGCACCTCATCCACCTCATTCTCCTCCTCAGGTGGTGGAGCTATGCCTGGTGGCAAGGGCTGCGCCCTCATGATGGCCAAGTTGTGCAGTATGCAGCAGACGACGAAAAGGGACATCCAGTGAGCCGAGTACTCGAGGACTCCTACCGAGTGGTCAAAGCAGCGGAAGCATTGTTTGAGCACTTCGAAGGTCTGCTCAATGATGTTCCTGCTGGCAGAACGGCTCTCATTATATGAGTGCTGGGCAGGAATGTTGGGTCTGCAGAGGGGAGTCATGAGCCAGGTAGTAAGCGGATTGCCCTCGTCTCCGAGCAGCCGAGTATTTCCTTCTGTAGAGAGCATCTGTGACCTCGCAGATGGAGCAATGGCGGCAAACTGGGAGATGTTGGAGATGTCTCCTGTTGCACACTGGAAGGATCCACTGGCATAGAAATTGAGCTTGATGATGACCTTGACTGCCACTGAGGGAGCTGCCCTCACCCTGGTCTGAGGCTCGAGGTCTGTTTGCAGGAGGTGGCAGAGCTCTGTGACCATGTTCTTGCTGAAGAGCAGCCTTTGAACACACTATTCCTCAGTGAAATTGATGTAACAGAAATGCTGCTGGAATACCCTGGGTGGGCAAGGTCTCCTGTTGACAGCCCTGTTGGCCCTCCTCCCTCTGGCCACATTTTGCTGCCTTCCTCACTGTCTAAGTTGCCTCAGATGGTGACGTTAGTGCATGAGGTCAAGTGCCAACACAGCCCTCATGAAACAATATAAATGTTGGACTTTCAAATCTGCCCTCAATGAAAGTCACGAATCTTTAACAGGTGGAACACTCCTTCGACTGGAAATTCGTGAAAGCTGTCAAAACGCCTGTCTGTCTGTGTGGAAGTAAGCAGCAACCATTATTGACCGACTGAACATTTAGCCGATGCTGGCGCCTTTAAATAGGCTCCTCCAGCCAACTCCCAACTGTCGTCAGCGCCAGGCGGTAAAACAGGGGGCAAGAGCAAATTTATATTCCGGGGCGGTGATGTCATCATCAATTTACATTTTTTTAATCTGTTTCCAGCCCCCCGGGAGCCTAACGGGAGATGCAAAGTACTCCAAGTTCATCCCCTAAATCTCATCAAGGAGGATAGCCCCAAATATCTGAGCCTGTCCTGATAATTATGAGCACTAAGACTCAGTTGGTTGTCCTCCTTTTGGTTGTCCTCCTTTGGACTTCGCTATGAGGGAATTGAAACTAGGTACAGTAGTCTAAATGCAGTCATACGAAGATCTTATACAGGGAATGTGTTGATTTGCTAGTTTTGTATTTAACTGTCCTATCTATTCATTTTCTCTATGGGTCACAACATTGACCAGCGTTTCATGAACTATTATCTCCAGGTCCCTCCCCTGCTCTGCAGCCGAAAGAGGGTAAATTTGCATGGTATTCATGTGCCTGGAATTACTCGCAGCCAAATGCATCATGCTACATTTATATGCATTGAAGGATAACTGACATACATTGTATCTATATCAGCCTACAGTCTTTTTGTTGTCCAAAGTCCTAACTCCCACACATACTTTTGTGATTTCAGTAAACTTATGGACTGTACACCCAATCCCTTCACCTAAATTACTACTACAGACAGTGAGGAGCAACAATCCTGACACAGACCCCATGAATGATACAACCTCTCACAGAGCTGCGACCACATATAACTATCTGCCAACATAAATACAACCAATTCACAATCCTGCTTAAAACGTGACCATCAATTCCACAGGACTCAACAGCCCGTGCACCACCTTACTGAAAGTTTTTGAAATCATTAGTAAATAAATGAAAGCACATGGAATTGGAGGTAAGCTTGTGACATGACATGGCTTAGTAACTGGTTGGGAGGTAGGAGCTAGAGATTAGGGATAAAGGCCGGAATTTTAATTTAGAGGCAGGTAGGGAGTCAGGGGGTGGGGGGGGTGGTAAAACTGGAATGAAAACTAGAAACCTGGAAGAACGGGTTTCCCTCAGGCCCTACAAACTTTAACGGCAGGGTATGATTTATATTTTTTTAATCTGTTTCTAACCCACTGCCAGTCAGATTGAGAGGCTGGGTGGCTGTGGGGCGAATAGGCCTGGGGAGCAGAGAGGAGGAAGCCCGGGATCTTCGGAGGAGGAAGACAGCTAAGATCGTTGGCATGGTTGGGGACTGGGACCGTCGACGGGGTGGGGTGGTTAAAAGGCTAGGATCGGGGGAGGGGGTGGGGGGTTGTAGATTGGTCCGAGGAGGGGAAGTGGAGGCCGGGGGAGGGGATTGGAGGCCCCACGAAGGATCGGATGCCTCAGAAGGCAGATCGGAAGGGTGGCGCGGTGGGGGGCGGTTGTCCAATCGCGGGGGGTTGGCGAGGCAGGAATACTGGATCCAGCAGGTAAGTACAAAGGGAATTACCTCCTGCAGTTCTCACCTTCCTTTAGCTGACGAGTTCCCCGAGGCCACGGAAATCCGGCCAGCCACAATTAAGTTTAACCATGAGGCACGCAACCTCATAATAAAATTTAAAGTGCCAATCCACCTCCTGGGAGCGGGTTGGCCACCCGTCCCTGTTAAAACATGAAGTGGAAGGGTTGGAGGTATGTTGGGGTCAGGATTCATATTTTTAAAACTTTAACCTCCCACCCGACCCCAATCCACCCTTTTTTGGGGTTAAACTTTCTCCCAAAGAGTCTGTTTTCTGATTGACGGATGTGACAAGTTGTGTTCCCCAGGGATCTGCACTAGGGACTCAGCTTTTCACCATATATATCAATGACTTGAATGAAGGAATAGAGAGTTGTATAGGAGACACAGTAGGTTGTGTGGATGGGAGGAGGAAGTTACAAAGGGACAAAGAAATACTAAGTTAAGTGGGCTAAATGGAGCTCAATATGGAGAAGTGTTCGATCATCCATTTTGAGTCTGTGAAAGACAAATTGTAATATTTTTTTAATGGTAACAAACTAGGAGCTGTGGAAGAGCAAAGAGATTTAGGTGTCCAGGTACTCAAATCACTAAAAGTTAGTGCAAAGGCACAAAAAGTAATCAAAAGAGCAAATGGAATGTTGGCCTTTACCTCAAGGGAATTAGTATTCAAAAGTGAGGAAGTAATGCTCCAGTTATGGAGAGCCTTGGTCAGACCCCAGCTGCAGTATTGCATTCAGTTTTGGACACTGAACCCGAGGAAGGACTATACTGAACTTGATTCACTAGAATGATACCAGAGCTTATGGAAACATGTTGCATAAGCTTGCCTTGTATTCCCTTGAGTTTATAGAAGGATGAGGGGTAATCTAATTGAAGCATTCAAAAGGTTTAAGTGATTCGCTAGCATAGATACAGAGGGTCCAAATTTCCCCAGCCACCTAGAGCGGCGTAGTTAGCCATGGTACGCCGACTTTGTGGGGCAAAAAACGCACCGAAAATGTACCTTTTACTTTGGCCGCTCCTTCATCGTTCTGGTCCCATGGCGCTGCACAGCCTGTGGGGAGCGGAGCTTCGGCCATACTTGCTCAGCGCAGCTGGCAGGGGGGCAGGGCTTGGGCCCAGCGTCTCCTCGAGTGCCAGTAGAGCGACGCATGTCCGTTTCAGTGTGGGCGCATGCGCGTTTCAGATGGAGCAGGAAGCTTGCCAATCAGCCAATTAAAGGGAGAGCGTCCTCAGTGCCTCAGCAGCATTGGCATTGGATCATATATAAAGGTAAAAGTGTGAATTGTGATTTTTGGGTGGCTGAGGGAGTGGAAAGGAGTGCTGCATAGGTGGAAGAAAGGTGAGAACTGTGATTTTGCAAGATAACCTGAGTGTAAGTCCAATACACCAATGATGCAAGAGCGTGCAACAAGAACAAAGAATTTCCTCCATGAGGAAGTGGAGAAAATAGTCACTGTCATTGAGAACAAATGGCTGGAGCTGGATATCAGTAAGAGTGGTCCACAAAAGTTTCACCCAAAGAAATGAGGAGACGTTGGAACCTAGTTGCAGAAGAATATTCCGCAGGGGTGAATACCACAAGAACTGGAAGCCAGTGCAAAAAGAAACGGCAGGATGTTGGTCAAGTAGTGAGTGTAAGTAATATCTTCATCTTTAAATGGAATTGCAATTGTAAATGTGACCATCTGTATGTGTCCCACCCATCAGAAGCACACCGTGTGTGAAAAGTTATATTTTCATCTTTGTAGAAGAAATTGGCCCACAATAAAAGGGAAAGACTTAGAACAGGAGGAGGGCCACCAAATCTGCACGAACTATCACCCCTGGAACAGAGGGTTGTTGCCTTGCTGAGTCGCACCTGCAGAAAAAGAATCAGCTCTGCACAAGCTGGACCCACACGCGAGGGTGAGGGTGAGTCATTAAAATGCATCATCGCCCTTCAAATCAACCTGCTGACTGGCCTGCTACGCATGAGACTACTCATGCCACCCATCCTGCCCCCTCCTGTGCTGCTAACCATTTGACTGTTCTGTTGTATTTTGCAAAAGACGACGACAATCCTGAACATCCTGAAGATCCACCAGAAGATCCAGATGCGTGCGCTCCAGACCAAGGCGGTTGAGGGGAGAAGGAGTCCATGGAAATGTGTTCACGGGAGAATGCTGATCATGATATGGATCAGTCCATAGTACAGGGAAACCCACTGCCAGAAACCTCCATGAGCTCCGCGGCGACATTCCATGGTTTCACATCTTCCGATGTTGCGGATCCCAGTGGCAGTGGTGAAATGCATGTTGGAACACCCAGGGCCTCACCATCCCAGCCAGCACCTCGCATTGGAGGGGCGCCACTAGACAGACCCAAGGCGAGGGAAGGAGAAGCCGACCAGTCTCTCCTGAGATACAGCCTTCATCAGATGTTAATCAGGTTATGCCATTGGGTCAGGAGACCAATGCCCTTACAAGATCACTCGTGGCAACCGTCAGTAGGGTGCGTGATGAGGTAGCAACACTGTCGGGAGAAATATCAGCACTGAGACGGGAACTGAGGGCGGGCATTTCAGAGGGTGTGCAAATGATGGCAGATGCCATGAGGGAGCTAGCTGCTGCAATAAGGGCACAAAGGCCAGATACTCAAATGCCATTCCCACTTCAATCCACGCACCAGCCACGGGTGTGATCCTAGCCGGGCCCCCAAACCCACCTCACCACCGACCCTATGAGGAAGTGCACTTTCCCCGAGATGTGGGTGAGGGATAGGTGTAGCCTTTCTTTGCTGTTGTTGTTGTGGAAGTGCATTGTAAACTTTCCAATAAAAGATATTTTGCATTAAGACTGAATCATGTTCCATTATCACCACACAACATTTAGGAACAACTGTAAAAAAAAAACATCCCTCACCCCTACAGTCATACATGCCTGCACCCCCTAGCCCTAGCCGAAGGGCTAGCCGGTGCGCTATGCAGTTGGCAAGGCAGGACTGCTCTATTTTCAGTAGCTGATTTATCTTTCCTTTATTTTTGATGATGTTGCGCTGTTGCTGTGAAGGTGTTTAGTGCTTTAGAATTCTCTAACTCACCTTCCCCCATCCTATCTCTGGCTACCTACGCTGATTTCTTAAATGTAGGTAAGGTTTTTCTGTGCCTACAAAAGTGGCCACATACATTGACCTAAGTTAGTTTGGAGTAACTTTTAGCTGGCCAAATTTGCTTCTATGGCCAAAAGAGACGTAAGTGGCTGGTAATGCCCCCTTTTGGTGAAAAAAAATGAAACTTTAAAAAAAAACCCTAACTAACTGACTTACACAGGAGCAAGTTAAATGGGGAAATGTGCGATTTTTAAGTTACTCCAAAAAAATCTACTTGCTTTTGAGCCCTAGAGAAACTATTTCCTCTGCTTGGGAATCCAGAACAAAACAGCAGAATCTTAAATATACAACGAGGCCATTTAGGAGAGAAATTAGGATGTGCTTTTTCCACAGAAAGCGGAGTAGGAATCTGGAACTTGCTCCAACAAAAGTTGGTGGTTGCTGGGTAAATTGAAATTTTCAAGCCTGAGATCAATAGATTTTTGTTCGGTAAAGATATAAAGGGATATGGAACGAGGGCAGGTAAATGGAATTGAGGTACAGATCAGCTGTGGAACAGGCTCAAAGCCTACTCCTGTTCCAATGCAATATCACTGGTCTGCCAGTATCTACTAACTCTGTGAGTGCTTCAAAATTTTGGCCAAGTTCAGTAGACAGGACCTCCATATCCTAAAGCCATGTTTGGAATTCCTTAAGGACTTATTTTCTTTCCAAATGGTCATACAACATATTTCTAATAATTCCTTCTAATGACTTGCCTATCTATATCTGACTAACTGGCCTGTAAAACCTAGGTTCTGACGTGCTTCTCTTCTTGTATATAGAAACCATTTTGGCTACTCTCCAGTCCAAGGGAACAATCCCCGATATCAATGAACTGCCAAATATTGAGCCTGCAGGTAGAATATCACAGCCACTGTTTCATTAAGTACTCCAGGGTGAATGCCTGTAATGTATGCATCTGAGAGTATGCTCACAGGTACAGCTGTTGCATTTTGAGTGGCTTAGTCAGTCACATGATGTTCACAAGACTGAATAAAACCCCATTCAGTTGGATCTAGGTCATCCATGTGAGGCATGCGGTTGTGAACCTAGTGGATGAACTAGTACTATGTAGTGTAATTGTTAAACCTTTGTTAATAAACCAACTAGTTCTTATTAGCAATGTGTTGCTATGAATGCCTAAGCAAAGAACCCATGAAGCAAATATATTATACCAGACCTATCCAGAATCATTTTTTATATGACAGGCGTCATGGGATATAATATTTCTTAGACATTGGGACTTGCCAGATGCATAGCAATGGTATTTTCAGGTCTTGTAATTTCCTATTGTAATATTTGGAAGGAAAACTACATTCGTCTCAAAATAACAGTGAGACTTTTACATGCATTTGTCTTTTTTGTACTTTTGTAAAGATTTGAATTGCAGTTAACAATAGCGCAAGAAGGGAAACAAGTGAAGCTGTTCAAAATTTGATTGACCAGAAGTTCTATGAATTCTACTGCATGCAACACCAATATTAAGGCAATTCACTGGAGCCAAAACAAATATCAAGAAGAGAATCTGTGTTATGAACAAATCAATCATGTGGCTGGTCATAGTCTTTCATCAACGGTGCTTAAGGATAGAAAGAATTTAAGAGGAAGGGCTGAACAAGATGATAAAAAATAAAAACGTGAACATATACCGGGGTGAAGAAACAGCAGTGAGTGATAGCAAATTGAAAGCAATCAAGACCAGTGATTAAAACCATTCAGATACAGAGCTGACAATGAGAAACAATAATAACAATGAGAAATCTTTGCTACCTTTGTGCAGATGGGTCCATCTTATAGACTGGATTATTAAGAAAGCTGTCCACGAGTTCCTTCAACGTTACAGTTTCTTTTTTTGGTTTTTGGCTCGGAGCAATCTGAACAGTGAAAAACAATATTCTTTGCATTGATGTTGACTCCCTGAATTAATTTCCTAAATTCTATAAATATTGTGAAATGAGGTAACATCATTCATCACTGACACCAGTGTGATTTTGCATTTGAAAACCAATATCAGAATCTTAAATCTTACAAGTAACTGCTTTGTATTTCATGCCTCAAACTCAGTAAAATATTGTACATTTCAATCAATAATGCTTGAACACATGAACTTATTGAGCAAGTATGAACATAAGACCCAATTTTAACCACCATAGAAGTAGGGTTGGCTGGCATTACTGAATTTTGTGAGGCAATCCCGTCTATTTGAATTGGCTCTCTGCACATAAAAAATGAGAATCTAGTCTGCAAGCCAGTTGGCTACAAGGTGCAAAATTAAAAATAAAAGTAAATTGCCTATAATTGGAGGCTGAAGGCAGCGTGCAATAAGAAGATGCCATAGACTATCTCCTTCAATAGCGGGATGCTGCTGCAGGAAGTGTATTGGCTCAGAAACATGGGCCATGTACAGCAAGCACTTCAAGTCGCTGGAGAAATATCACCAACGATGTCTCCGCAAGATCCTACAAATCCCCTGGGAGGATAGACGCACCAACATTAGCGTCCTCAACCAGGCCAATATCCCCAGCATCGAAGCACTGACCACACTTGATCAGCTCCGCTCGGCAGGCCACATAGTTCGCATGGCAGACACGAGACTCCCAAAGCAAGCGCTCTATTCGGAACTCTTTCACGGCAAACGAGCCAAAGATGGGCAGCGAAAACATCACAAAGTCACCCTCAAAGCCTCCCTGACAAAGTGCAACATCCCCACTGACACCTGGGAGTCCCTGACCAAAGATCGCCCTAAGTGGAGGAAGAGCATCCGGGAGGGCGCTGGGCTGCTCGAGTCTCATCGCCGAGAGCATGCAGAAATCAAGTGCAGGCAGCGGAAAGAGCGTGCAGCAAACCAGTCCCAGCCACCCCTTCCCTCAACGACTATCTGTCCCACCTGTGACAGGGACTGTGGTTCTCATGATGGACTGTACAGCCACCTAAGAACTCATGCTAAGAGTGGAAGAAAGTCTTCCTTGCTTCCAAGGGACTACCTATGATGATGAGTGAGAGAGGATGGCTTTGTTTGATGCTGAGGATAACATCGAATTGTAAGCTGCATGGATGAAGGTAACTGATAAGGTGAATCTCCCAGGTCCATCATAGCCCTTCATCACAGAATTCCGTAGCAATCTCCCTGTTGTCAACCACTCCCCGCTCCTTCTCCTCTCCCTGTCTGATCACCATGCTGCATGTATGCTCTTGTGGTGGCACTGAGCTTTCTGTATTCATACTCTGCTACTGTGTAGGGGATTTTAATAGGGGTCATGAGCCATGAGGCAGGATTTTACATGAAAGTACAGCTACCCAGCATTACTTGAGCACACATGCACCAGAAGTTGCACTCCCCACCCCCCACAAGGGACAATCCACCAGGGTCTGTGGTACATGCACTTGGATTCCATCAAATTGGAAAATCCCAACAGCCAGCAATTCATTATTTGAATCTCCCAAGAAAATGAATGAAAATTCAAGGACTATTACATATTAAAAGCAGAATAGCTGCTTTCAGATACCAGGCACTTTTCTGTGGTCAGGAACCATCTACATATTTACCAAACCACATCCTTCCCTGTCCATGGAAGCCATCAAGTTGCCATGTGGAGCCCTGATAGCAACAAGTAGAAACTAGATGCCCAGAGGACCTGAAGAGACAGTTAGAGTTAGAAATAATACAGAATTAAGTGGCATCATAGAAGGTACAAAGTCAGATTTGGAGTGCATGTGTGTAAATGCACAAAGTGGGGTTAATAAGGTTAGTGAGCTGCTGGTGCAAATATCCGCGTGGGAATATCATGTAGTGACGATAACAGAGATCTGTCTCAAAAAAGGAGAGGATTGGATGCTTAATATTCCTGAGTACAAGGTATTCAGGAAATATAGGGATGGAAAAAAAGGAGGGGGAGCAGTTTTGATTAAGGAAAATATTACAGTGCGAGAAAAAAAGAGAATATCCTTGAGGGACCAAAGACAGACTCTATTTGGTTGGCGTTCAGAAATAATAGAAGAGCTGTTACGCTACTTGGTGTGTTTTATAGACCACCAAACAGGGGGAAGGAGATAGAGGGGCATATTTGCAGGGAAATTACTGAGAGCTGCATGAACCATACAGTGGTGGGTGATAAATGGAGATTTTTATGACCCCAATATTGAATAGGGCAGTGATTGTGTTAAAAAGAACAACTTGTATTTATATAGTGTCTTTAACGTAGTAAAACGTCCCAAGGTGCGTCATAGGCAAGCGCCTATGAGAGGCGGGAGTTCGGGAGGAGAGCGGCCGACAAGAGGCTCGTCGGTGAGCAGCGGGGGTTTGTGAGAGGCGGGAGTTCGGGAGGCGAGCGGCCTACAAGGGGCCAGCTGGTGCAGCTGCATCAGTGAGGCAAAAAAGAAGTAGAAAGAAATCGAAAGGTGACATCATAGCCAAGGGGGTAAGTGATTGGTAAGTAGTTTTTCTTTTTCTTTTCTTTATCAGTAAGTAATATTTAGCATTGTTGTTGCCAAATTAAGTTTATCTAGGGGTTAATTCATGGCAGGAGAGCTCGGACACGTGTTATGCTCCTCCTGCACTATGTGGGAAGTCAGGGACGCTTCCGGTGTCCCTGACGACTAGGTGTGCGGGAAGTGTATCCGGCTGCAGCTCCTGACGGACCGCATTGCGGCCCTGGAGCTGTGGGTGGGTGAACTCTGGAGCATCCATGACACTGAGAATGACGTGAATAGCATGTTTAGCGAGCTGGTCTTACCGCAGGTAAAGGGTACACAGCCAGATAGAAAATGGGTGACCAACAGGAAGAGCAGTGCAAGGAAGGTAGTGCAGGGGTCCCCTGCGGTCATCCCCCTGCAAAACATATACACCACTTTGGGTACTGTTGAGAGGGATGACTCATCAGGGGGGAGCAGCAGCAGCCAAATTCATGGCACCGCGGGTGGCTCTGCTGCACAGGAGGGCAGGAAAAAGATTGGGAGAGCAACAGTGATAGGGGATTCGATTGTAAGGGAAATAGATAGGCGTTTCTGCGGCCACAACCGAGACTCCAGGATGGTATGTTGCCTCTCTGGTGCAAGGGTCAAGGATGTCTCAGAGCGGGTGCAGGACATTCTGAAAAGGGAGGGTGAACAGCCAGTTGTCGTGGTGCATATAGGTACCAATGATAGCGGTAAAAAATGGGATGAGGTCCCACAAGACGAATTTAGGGAGCGAGGAGCTAAATTAAAAAGTAGGACCTCAAAAGTAGTAATCTCAGGATTGCTACCAGTGCCACGTGCTAGTCAGAGTAGGAATCGCAGGATAGCTCAGATGAATACGTGGCTTGAGGAGTGGTGCAAAAGGGAGGGATTCAAATTTCTGGGACATTGGAACCAGTTCTGGGGGAGGTGGGACCAGTACAAACTGGACGGTCTGTACCTGGGCAGGACCGGAACCAATGTCCTAGGGGGAGTGTATGCTAGTGCTGTTGGGGAGGAGTTAAACTAACATGGCAGGGGGATGGGAATCTATGCAGGGAGACAGAGGGAAATAAAATGGAGGCAGAAGCAAAAGATAGAAAGGAGAATAGCAAAAGAGGAGGGCAGAGAAACCCAAGGCAAAAAACAAAAAGGGCCACATTACAGCAAAATTCTAAAGGGGCAAAGTATGTTAAAAAGACAAGCCTGAAGGCTCTGTGCCTCAATGCGAGGAGTATTCGGAATAAGGTGGACGAATTAACTGCGCAGACAGCAGTTAACAAATATGATGTAATTGGCATCACGGAGACATGGCTCCAGGGTGACCAAGGCTGGGAACTCAACAGGGGTATTCAACATTTAGGAAGGATAGGCAGAGAGGAAAAGGAGTCGGGGTGGCTGTCATGTATCTTACATTATTATATATAACTGTATCCTAACATGCTATACATGACTGTAATAAGATATGACCTGTAACCACCAGCATACCTTACCACCAGGGGTGCACTTGCAAGAGACAGGTATATAAGCACAGGTCTCAGGCAAGTGCAGCATTCCAGAGCTGTGAAATAAAGGTGCAGGTCCAGAGTGATCTTGACTTCACTACATGCCTCGTGTGAATCTGTACTGAGGGGACAGGACTTTACAGTGGCGACGAGTTACGGGATTACAGAATCCACAGAATGGCAAACAACGGATCAGATGAAAAGTACAATGCGGGAGACAATTGGGAGGACTTTATAGAAAGCTTTGTAACCAAAGACTGGTTAGGCGACGATAAGGCAGACAAGAGAAGAGCCCATCTCTTGACCAGCTGTGGCTCGAAAACATACGCTTTAATGAAGGATCTGTTGGCACCCGAGAAACCAGCAAGCAAGTCGTTTGAAGAATTGAGCACACTGGTAAGAGACCACCTGAAGCCAGCGAGCAGCCTACACATGGCCAGACACAGGTTCTACAACAACAGAAGCTGTGTGGACCAGAGCATACCCGATTTCGTGGCGGAACTTCGGAGGTTGGCTAGATTATGTGAGTTCTCCGATGAACTGAGGAGAGAAATGCTGAGAGACTTTTTCATTGAAGGAATAGGCCACGCAGGCATATTCCGAAAGCTCATAGAGACCAAGAACCTGACCTTAGAGGCAGCAGCACTGGTTGCACAGACATTCTTGGTAGGGGAAGAAGAAACGAGGTTGATTTACAATGCAGGGACGAAAACAAACGAAATATCAGAAGAAGTTCACAGCACTAAACAAGCTGCTACCCCCACACACAGACAAAACCGGGAGAACAGGCTCTCGACAGGAGGCAGAAGCCATCAAGGGCCACAGGAACGGCCGTTCACACCTCATCAACCCACAATGCGAGCAATCAACTACAAACTGAGAGAAGCTCAAGAGAGATCAGCCAGACGCAGCTCATTCTTTGGGAACACATTGAACAATGGAACAGATCTGTGCAGGAGGTGTGGAGGTGGGCACTCGTCAAGGGGATGTCGATTTCAGCAGGCTGTTTGCAGAAATTGTGAATATATAGGGCATTTGGCCCGCACGTGCAAAAAAAACGGCAACTCGGCTGGTATACGAATCTGATGGGTCGGAAAGCGGACCAGAAGATGGTGGGGACAGTACCCGGGACACCGATGTACAGCAGGTCAACACGATCAATGGCCGCTGCTCCGACAACAGGACGCCTCCTATAATGATGAGGGTCCTACTCAACGGGATATCTGTCAACATGGAGCTGGATACGGGAGCGAGTCAATCTCTCATGGGCGCTCAACAATTTGATCAACTGTGGCCGCATAAAAGAAACAGACCAAAACTCACAAGGGTCGACACCAAATTAAGGACCTATACCAAAGAAATCGTACCAGTCCTCGGCAGCGCCATGTTCTCTGTCACACACAAAGGGACAGTGAACCGACTTCCCCTGTGGATTGTCCCCGGATACCCCCCAGCACTGCTGGGGAGAAGCTGGCTGGCAAAACTAAACTGGAAATGGGATGATGTCCATGCCATGTCATTAGAGGAACGGACCTCCTGCTCAACAGTTACAAAGCGATTTGAACATCTCTTTCAGCCAGGTGTGGGCACTTTCAAAGGGGCCAAAGTCAAAATCTACATCACACAGGATGCTAGACCGGTCCATCACAAGGCCAGAGCTATACCCTGTGTGATGAGGGAAAAGACTGAACACGAACTAGACAGGCTTCTGCTGGAAGGCATTATATCACCTGTGGAATTTAGCGACTGGGCAAGTCCCATCGTCCCAGTCATGAAGCCTGATGGATCCATACGAATCTGTGGGGACTACAAATCTACCATAAACAGAGTCTCCCTACAGGACCAGTACCCGCTGCCCAGAGCGGAGGACTTATTTGCCACATTGGCTGGAGGTAAACTTTTCTCAAAATTAGACCTCACATCTGCGTATATGACGCAAGAATTGACCGAGGAATCCAAGCTACTCACCACCATCAACACACATCGAGGCCTTTTCATGTACAATCGATGCCCATTCGGCATCAGGTCGGCAGCTGCCATATTCCAGCGCAACATGGAGAATCTGCTCAAGTCCATCCCGGGGACGGTTGTATTTCAAGATGACATACTTATCACGGGCAGGGACACCGATTCCCATCTCCGTAATTTGGAGGAAGTACGAAAGCGGTTGGATCGGGTAGGCCTACGAGTCAAGAAATCCAAGTGCCTGTTTCTCGCACCCGAGGTTGAATTTTTGGGCAGAAGGATTGCCGCTGATGGAATCCGCCAACAGAGTCCAAAACAGAAGCAATTCGCCTGGCACCCAGGCCCCGGAATGTTTCAGAACTGCGCGCCTTTCTCGGGCTACTCAATTACTTTGGGAACTTTATGCAGAACTTAAGCACGCTGCTGGAGCCTCTCCACCTGCTACTCAGGAAGGGGTGTGACTGGTTTTGGGGGGACGCCCAGGAACCCGCCTTCAATAAGGCACGCAACCTTCTGTGTTCCAACAGTGTTTTGACTTTCTTTGACCCAGGTAAAAAGCTAGTTCTCACTTGCGATGTGTCAGTGTATGGGGTCAGGTGCATTTTGCAACATGTCAATAGTGCGGGCAAATTACAACCCATAGCTTATGCCTCCAGGTCACTTTCGCGGGCGGAGCGCGGGTACGGAATGGTAGAGAAGGAGGCGTTCGCGTACGTGTACGGTGTCAAAAAGATGCACCAATACCTTTTCGGGGCCAAGTTCGCATTAGAAACCGACCACAAGCCCCTCACGTCCCTCCAATCCGAGAGCAAGGCAATAAACGCCAACGCCTCGGCGCGAATTCAACGGTGGGCACTCATGCTGGCGTCCTACGACTATACCATAAGGCACAGACCAGGCACAGACAACTGTGCTGACGCGCTCAGCAGGCTACCCCTGGCGACCATGGAAGGGTCTGACGAACAGGACTGTGAGATAGTCATGGCAATCAATGCCTTTGAATCCACAGGTTCGCCCATGACGGCTCGCCAAATCAGAGCCTAGACGGCCAGCGACCCCACGTTATCCTTAGTAAAAAGATGTGTCCTAACCGGTGACTGGGCAGAGGCTCGCGATGCCTGCCCCGAGGAATTAAAACCCTTTCACAGGTGCATGCATGAGCTATCACTACAAGCAGACTGCCTGATGTGGGGCAGCCGAGTAGTCATGCCTCTGCGAGGCAGAGAGGCATTTGTCCGGGAGCTCCACCGCGAGCACCCGAGGATCGTTCTCATGAAGGCCATAGCCAGATCCCACGTCTGGTGGCCTGGTATTGACGCGGACTTGGAGCCCCTAGCCCTGGCCTACCAAACCATGGTCGCGGGTGCACATCGACCATGCGGGCCCATTCATGGGCAAAATGTTTTTCATAGTTGTAGATGCATTTTCAAAGTGGATCGAATGCACCATTTTAAACTCGAGCACAGCCTCCACCACTGTGGAGAGCCTCGCAACCATGTTTGCAACGCACGGAATCCCTGACATATTGGTCAGTGACAATGGTCCGTGCTTCACCAGCGCAGAATTCCAAGACTTTACAACTGACCACGGCATAAATCACGTCAAGACGGCACCGGTGAAGCCGGCCTCCAACGGCTAGGCGGAGAGAGCAGTGCAAATCATTAAACAAGGCATGCTTAAAATCCAAGGTCCCACGCTGCAGGATCGCCTGTCGCGACTGCTGCTGGCATACAGATCTCGTCCGCACTCACTGACTGGGATCCCCCCCGCGCAACTGTTGATGAAAAGGACTTTAAAAACAAGGCTCTCATTAATCCTCCCAGACATGCACGAAATCGTTGAGGCAAAGCGCAGTAAGCTGACTGAGTACCATGACAGAAATTCTAGGGGGAGATGGAATGAGATAGGGGACAAAGTGTTTGTACTAAACTATGGCAGTGGTCCTAAATGGCTTGCAGAGAAGGAAACAGGCTACTGGTAGTACAAATGGACAATGGCAAAACCTGCCGGAGGCATGTAGACCAAGTCAAAAGCAAATTTACCAACAACACTGCGGAACCAGAGGCAGACTACAATGTGGAACTCGCACCACACCTGGTGGACAAACAGAGGGAACAACCTGAGGAAAGGGCAATCCCAACAGACAGCCCAGGCGAGTCAACAACAATCACACCAATTGAAACAGACAGCCCAGGCGAGATACCAGCAACCACATCCAAAGAAAAACAGACACCAAGGCAAACAACTGAACCACAACTCAGACGCTCCACATGAGAGCGTAGACCACCTGAGAGACTGAACCTATAAAGACAATAAAACCTTGGGGGAGGGTGATGTCATGTATCTTACATTATTATATATAACTGTATCCTAACATGCTATACATGACTGTAATAAGATATGACCTGTAACCACCAGCATACTTTACCACCAGGGGTGCACTTGCAAGAGACAGGTATATAAGGACAGGTCTCATGCAAGTGCAGCATTCCAGAGCTGTGAAATAAAGGTGCAGGTCCAGAATGACCTTGACTTCACTACATGCCTCGTGTGAAGCTGTACTGAGGGGACAGGACTTTACAGTGGCATTGCTGGTTAAAGAGGAAATTAATGCAATAGTAAGGAGGGACATTAGCCTGGATGATGTGGAATCGGTATGGGTGGAGCTGCGGAATACCAAAGGGCAGAAAACGAGAGTGGGAGTTGTGTACAGGCCACCAAACAGTAGTAGCTAGGTTGGGGACTGCATCAAAGAAGAAATAAGGGATGTGTGCAATAAAGGTACAGCAGTTATCATGGGCGACTTTAATCTACATATTGATTGGGCTAACCAAACTGGTAGCAATGCGGAGGAGGAGGATTTCCTGGAGTGTATTAGGGATGGTTTTCTAGACCAATATGTCGAGGAACCAACTAGAGAATTGGCCATCCTCGACTGGGTGATGTGTAATGAGAAGGGTCTAATTAGCAATCTTGTTGTGCGAGGCCCCTTGGGGAAGAGTGACCATAATATGGTAGAATTCTTTATTAAGATGGAGAGTGACACAGTTAATTCGGAAACTAGGGTCCTGAACTTAAGGAAAGGTAACTTCGACGGTATGAGGCATGAATTGGCTAGAATAGACTGGCAAAGGATACTTAAAGGGTTGACGGTGGATAAGCAATGGCAAACATTTAAAGATCACATGGATGAACTTCAGCAATTGTACATCCCTGTCTGGAGTAAAAATAAAACTGGGAAGGTGGCTCAACCGTGGCTAACAAGGGAAATTAAGGATAGTGTTAAAACTAAGGAAGAGGCATATAAATTGGCTAGAAAAAGTAACAAACCTGAGGACTGGGAGAAATTTAGAATTCAAAAGAGGAGGACTAAGGGTTTAATTAAGAGGGGAAAATAGAATATGAGGGGAAGCTTGCATGGAACATAAAAACTGACTAAAAAAGCTTCTTTAAATATGTGAAGAGAAAAAGATTAGTGAAGACAAACGTAGGTCCCTTGCAGTCAGATTCAGGTGAATTTATAATGGAGAACAAAGAAATGGCAGACCAATTGAACAAATACTTCGGTTCTGTCTTCACGGGGGAGGACACAAATAACCTTCCAAATGTACTAGGGGACACTGGGTCTAGTGAGAAGGAGAAACTGAAGGATATCCTCATTAGGCGGGAAATTGTGTTTGGGAAATTGATGGGATTGAACGCCAATAAATCCCCGGGGCCTGATAGTCTGCAACCCAGAGTACTTAAGGAAGTGGCCCTAGAAATAGTGGATGCATTAGTGATCATTTTCCAACAGTCTATCGACTCTGGATCTGTTCCTATAGACTGGAGCGTAGCTAATGTAACACCACTTTTTAAAAAAGGAGGGAGAGAGAAAACGGGTAATTATAGACCAGTTAGCCTGACATCAGTAGTGGGGAAAATGTTGGAATCAATCATTAAGGATGAAATAGCAGCGCATTTGGAAAGCAGTGACAGGATCAGTCCAAGTCAGCATGGATTTATGAAAGGGAAATCATGCTTGACGAATCTTCTGGAATTTTTTGAGGATGTAACTAGTAGAGTGGACAAGGGAGAACCAGTGGATGTGGTGTATTTGGAAGGCTTTCAAAAGGCTTTTGACAAGGTCCCGCACAAGAGATTGGTGTGCAAAATCAAAACGCATGGTATTGGGGGTAATGTACTGACGTGGATAGAGAACTGGTTGGCAGACAGGAAGCAGAGAGTCGGGATAAACGGGTCCTTTTCAGAACAGTGGCAGGCAGTGACTAGTGGAGTGCCGCAGGGCTCAGTGCTAGGACCCCAGCTCTTTACAATATACATTAATGATTTAGATGAAGGAATTGATTGTAATATCTCCAAGTTTGCAGATGACACTAAACTGGGTAGCAGTGTGAGCTGTGAGGAGGACGCTAAGAGGCTGCAGGGTGACTTGGACAGGTTAGGTGAGTGGGCAAATACATAGCAGATGCAGTATAATATGGATAAATGTGAGGTTATCCATTTTGGGGGCAAAAACACGAAGGCAGAATATTATCTGAATGGCGGCAGGTTAGGAAAAGGGGAGGTGCAACGAGACCTGGGTGTCATGGTTCATCAGTCATTGAAAATTGGCATGCAGGTACAGCAGGCAGTGAAGAAGGCAAATGGTATGTTGGCCTTCAGAGCTAGAGGATTTGAGTATAGGAGCAGGGAGGTCTTACTGCAGTTGTACAGGGCCTTAGTGAGGCCTCACCTGGAATATTGTTTTCAGTTTTGGTCTCCTAATCTGAGGAAGGACATTCTTGCTGTTGAGGGAGTGCAGCGAAGGTTCACCAGACTGATTCCAGGGCTGGCTGGACTGTCATATGAGGAAAGACTGGATCAACTGGGCCTTTATTCACTGGAGTTTGGAAGGATGAGAGAGGACCTCATAGAAACGTCTAAGAATCTGACGGGACTGGACAGGTTAGATGCGGGAAGAATGTTCCCGATGTTGGGGAAGTCCAGAACCAGGGGACATAGTCTTAGGATAAAGGGTAGGCCATTTAGGACTGAGATGAGGAGAAACTTCTTCACTCAGAGAGTTGTTAACCTGTAGAATTCCCTGCCGCAGAGAGTTGTTGATACCAGTTCATTGGATATATTCAAGAGGGAGTTAGATATGGCCCTTATGACTAAGGGGATCAAGGGGTATGGAGAGAAAGCAGAAAAGGGGTACTGAGGTGAATGATCATCCATGATCTTATCGAATGGCGGTGCAGGCTTGAAGGGCCGAATGGCCGACTCCTGCACGTATTTTCTATCTTTCTATGTTTCTATAGAACATCAAGCTACATGGCAGATGACCAAAAGCTTGGTCAAAGAGGTAGATTTTAAGAAGCGTCTTCAAGGAGGAAAGAGAGGTAGAAAGCCGGAGAGAAATCTAAGGGCAGAGACCGGCAGGAATTTCTGAAGTGTGTTCAGGATAAAACTATCTTAATTGGTATGTTTCCTACCCAACGAGGAAGAAGGTATTGTTGGATCTAGTCCTGGGGAATGAAGTGGGTAAAGTGGAGAATGTCACAGTGGGAGAGCATCTTGAGAATAGCGATCATGGTATCGCAAGGTTTAGATTAGTTATGGAGAAGGAATAATCTCAAATAAAAATACTTAACTGGAGGAGGGCTAATTTCAACAAATCAAGGAGGGATCTGGCCCGGGTATCAAAGAGTGGTGGGCAGAAATATAATGGAAGAATGGGCAGCCTTGAAAGAGGAGATGGTTCAAGTACAGTCTACGTACATTCCCACGAGGGCGAAAGGGAGGGCAACCAAAGCCAGAGCTCCCTGGTTGACAAAGGAGTTAAGACAGTAGGATGAAACAGAAAAAGGGGGTGTATGACAGATGTCAGCCTGATATTACAAGGGAGAATCAGGCTGAAAATATTAAGTACAGAGGAGAAGTGAAAAAGGAAATAAGAGCGGCAAAGAGACAGTACATCAATGGGTAACATAAAATTGAATCCAAAGGTCTTCTGTAGACAAATTAACAGCAAAAGTATTGTCAGAGGTGCAGTGATACCAATTAGGGACCAAAATGGAGATGTAATAGTGGAAGCAGAAGGCAAGAGGTACTAACTGAGTACATTGCATCGGTGTTTACAAGGAAGAGGATTTTGATAAGCTATGGTAAATCAGGAGGTTGTCAGGATACTGGATGAGATGAAAGTGGCGATACTAAAAATGCTGCCATCATGTCTGGATGGCAGGCATCTTTGGTTACTGAGGGAAGTAAGGATAGAAATTGCGGATGTGCTGGCCACAATCTTCCAATCCTCCTTAGATACAGGGGTGGTGCTAGAGGCCTGGAAGATCGCAAAAGTTACAGCCTTGTTCAAAAAAGGGGAGAAGGAAAAACCTGGCAATTACAGGCCAGTCGGTTTAACATTATTGTTGGGGAGTCTTTTAGAAATAATAATCTGGGAGAAAATTAACAGCCACTTGAACAAGTATGGATTAATAAAGGAGAGCCAGCACAGATTTGTTAAGAACATAAGTGTTGTGTATGCAATAACTGTTAGACTGAGTACTGTTTAACTCCAAGAGGTATGACCTTGGCTCTCCTTTATTAAGGCCCAAAGTGATTGATATGCAAAATGGCTGGCCTTTTATACTTGGGCTGCACATATGTGCGTGCAGCCCAATAGCCTCCAACAGTGACGCCATCTAGTGGCTAGTGATCCCAAAAGTACATACATGACAATACCTCCCTCTGAGATATTAACACAGACTTTTACAAATTGAGACGGTCCAGTGTTTTACGTTCAGTTCAACTCCAGCCTTGGGTGAGTGTTCAGAGTTTGTTGTGACTGGTGGCTGATTTGGTGGGAGTGGCAATGGCCATGTCAGGGATTGAAAGTCCAGATTCACTAATGACCACTGAGTCCTCTGATGACTTGGGGATAGATTGGTTGGTCATCGATTGTCTCTTCCTCCGACTGTTCCGGTTCGTCTGTGTGCCGCAGCTTTGTCTGATCCATATGTTTCCTGCATGTGTGCCCATTTTTGAGCTTGACAATAAATACTCTGTTACCCTCCTTGGCCATGACAGTACCAGCGATCCACTTGGGACCCTGACTATAATTCAGAACATACACAGGATCATTTACAGAAATATCGCATGACACAGCTGCACGATCGTGATACCCTTGCTGACTTCGTCTTCTATATTCAACATGATTATTCAAATCATGGTGTACAAGAGATAGTTTAGTCTTAAGAATTCTCTTCATCATTAGTTCAGCAGACGAGACCCCGGTAAGTGTGTGTGGTCTTGTCCTGTAACTAAGCAGTATGCATGACAGGCGGGTCTGCAGTAACCCTTGGGTTACTCGCTTCATACTCTGTTTTATGATTTGGACAGCACGTTCTGCTTGCCCATTGGATGCAGATTTGAATGGTGCTGATCTTACATGTTTGATACTATTGAGTCTCAGGAACTCTTGAAACTCCTGATTGGTGAAGCACGAACCGTTGTCGCTAACAACGATGTCAGGCAGACCATGTATCGTGAACATGACACTGAGATTCTCAATGGTAGCTGTGGATGTGCTGGATGACATGATTATACACTATCCACTTCGAATATGCATCCACCACAACTAAAAACATCTTCCCCAGGAAGGGACCTGCAAAGTCTATGTGGATTCTGGACCATGGTTTGGACGGCCACGACCACAGATTCAGCAGCGATTCTGCTGGTGCTTTGCTGAGCTGCATGCAAGTGTTGCACCGATGCACATATGATTCCAGCTCAGAGTCAATTCCCGGCCACCATACATGAGACCTGGCGATGGCTTTCATCATTACAATGCCGGGATGCGTGCTATGTAGCTCATGTACAAATTTCTCTCTCTTTCTTGGGCATAACAACAGTATCATCACAGGCAGTCCCTCGGAATCAAGGGAGACTTGCTTCCACTCGTGGTGAGTTCTTTGGTGGCTGAACAGTCCAATACGAGAGCCACAGACTCTGTCACAGGTGCGACAGATAATCGTTGAGGGAAGTGGTGAGTGAGACTGGTTTGCTGCACGCTCTTTCCGCTGTCTGTGCTCGATTTCTGCATGCTCTCGGCGTTGAGACTTGAGGTGCTCAGCGCCCTCTCGGATGCACTTCCTCCACGTTGGGCGGTCTTGAGCCAGGGACTCCCAGGTGTCGGTGGGGATGTCGCATTTTATCCGGGAGGCTTTGGGGGTGTCCTTGTAGCATTTCCGCTGCCCATCTTTGGCTCGTTTGCCATGAAGGAGCACCGAGTAGAGCACTTGTTTTGGGAGTCTCATGTCTGGCATGCGGCGTATTTGGCCTGCCAAGCAGAGCTGATCGAGTGTGGTCAGTGCTTCAATGCTGGGGATGTTAGCTTGAATGAGGACGCTGATGCTGGTGCGCCTGTCCTCCCAGGGGATTTGTAGGATCTTGCGGAGACATCGTTGGTGATATTTTTCCAGCAACTTGAGGTGTCTACTGTACATGGTCCATGTCTCTGAGCCATATAAGAGGGCAGGTATTACTACAGCCCTGTAGACCATGAGCTTGGTGGCAGTTTTGAGGGCCTGGTCTTCAAACACTCTTTTCCTCAGGCGGCCGAAGGCTGCACTGGAGGCAGTGTTGGATCTCGTCGTCGATGCCTGCTCTTGTTGATAGGAGGCTCCCGAGATATGGGAAGTGATCCACGGTTCCAGGGTCGCGCCATGGATCTTGATGACTGGGGGGGCAGTGTTGTGAGGTGAGGACAGGCTGGTGGAGAACCTTTGTCTTACGGATGTTTAGTGTAAGGCCCATGCTTTTGTAAGCCTCAGTAAATACGTCGACTATGTCCTGGAGTGCAGCCTCTATGTGCGCAGACGCAGGCGTCATCCTCGTACTGTAGCTTGACGACAGAGGTTGGGGTGGTCTTGGATATGGCCTGGAGATGGCGCAGGTTGAACAGGTTTTCACTGGTTCTGTAGTTTAGTTCCACTCCAGCGGGGAGCTTATTGACTGTGAGGTGGAGCATGGCGGTGAGAAAGATTGAGAAGAGGGTTGAGGCGATGACGCAGCCCGGTTTGACCCCGGTCCGGACGTGGATTGTGTCTATGATGGATCCATTTGTAAGGATCACGGCCTACATGTCTTCGTGGAGCAGGCGGAGGATGGTGACGAACATTTGGGGGCATCCGAAACGGAGGAGGACACTCCATAAACCCTCGCTGTTGACAGTGTCAAAGGCCTTTGTAAGGTGAAGAAGGTCATGTATAAGGGCTGATGCAAAAATCATGTCCGTTGCGCCCCGTAGGGAACAAAATCTGCACTGTGACTCCGGGAGGAGCTCCTCAGTCACGGGAAGAAGACGGTTGAGGAGGACTCTAGCGACGACTTTCCCAGTAGCTGATAGCAGGAAGATTCCTCTGTAGTTGCCGCAGTCAGACTTGTCCCCTTTTTTAAAGATGGTTATGATCACTGCATCTCTGAGATCCCCCGGCATGCTCTCCTCCTTCCAGATGAGAGAGATGAGGTCGTGTATTCGCGCCAGCAGTGCCTCTCCGCCATACTTCATGCCTCAGCAGGGATTCCATCCGCAACCGTAGCCTTGTTGTTTTTAAGTTGTCGTATGGCTTTTTCTATCTCGTGCAGTGTTGGGGTCTCACTGAGGTGGTGGCGGGTAGCATGCTGCGGGATGGAGTTGAGAACACTCGATCAAGGCAGGGTCTCGATTGAGGAGATCTTCAAAGTGCTCCTTCTAGCGGGCCCTGACTGCCTTGGGGTTCTTGATGAGTGTTTCCCCGTTCTTGGCCAGCAGTGGGATGGGGCCTTCGGTGTTTGGCCCGTAGGTGGCCTTGACTGCGATGAAAAATCCTCGCACATTATGGTCGTCAGCCAGCTGCTGTATCTCCTGTGCTTTCTCCATCCACCACCTGTTCTTCAGGTCCTGGGTTTTTTGTTGGACCTCAGCCTTGAGCCGTCTGTAATGCTGCTTTGCTGCTCCCGCGTTGGGTTGTTGTTTAAGGCTCAGAAATGCTCTGTGCTTGCAATCTATTAGTTCTTGGATCTCCTGATCATTCTCATCAAACCAGTCCTGGTATTTCCTGGTTGAGTCTCTTTGCAGGCACTGGCTATGGAGGTCTGGTGGGCAGACCAAGCGCTGTGGGCATTCTGCGTCTCGGGGTCGTCAAAGCACGCCAGATTAGCTGTGAGGTGCTGGCTGTATAGGGCTCTGTTAGCTGGGTCCTTAAGCGCTCCAGCATTGACTTTTTTGCGGCACTGCTTCAGCTGCCTCCCTCCGCTTTGGGGCTATGTTGATGTCGATGATGGATCGGATTAGGCGGTGGTCCGTCCAACAGTCGTTGGCTCCTGTCATGGCGCGGTTGATGCGCACATCCTTGCGATTCCTGGCTCGGACGATGACATAGTCGAGCAAGTGCCAGTGCCTGGAGTGATGGTATTGCCACGATGCCTTGTATTTGTCCCTCTGGCAGAACAAGGTTTTGGTGAGGAGAAGTTCATGTTTTAGACATTTTGTCAGGAGTAGGGTACCACTGGAGTTGGCTTTCCCAAACCCTTCCCTGCCAATCACGCCCCCCCAGAGGTCTGTGTCCTTGCCAGCCCTGGCGTTGAAGTCACCGAGGAGGATCAGTTTGTCGCCTGCGGGGACGCAGGACAGGAATTTTGAGAGGTTGGTGTAAAAATCCTCTTTGGCCTCATCAGTTGCATCGAGTGTCGGGGCATACATATCGATGACTGGCGCACTGGTTCCGGGATAGGGTGAATCGAATAGTCATGAGGCATTCGTTAGCTCCGCAGGGGGAGTCTTTGAGGTGGTCAACCAGCTCGTTTTTGATGGTAAAGTGGACTCCGTGGAGGCGGCGTTCTTCTTCTGGTTTTCCTTTCCAGAAGAAGGTGTAACCTCCACCTTGTTCCTTGAGCTGGCCTTCCCCTGCCCGCCGGGTCTCGCTTAGGGTGGTGATGTCGATATTAAGTGTCTAAGTTCCCGGGCAACTATGGCGGTGCAGCGTTCCGGCCTGTCACTGTTGGGGTTGTCCATGAGGGTTCTGGCGTTCCAGGTCCTGAACTTCATGTTAACAGAGTGGAAGATGCCTGTGCGTGAGTTCTTTTAACGTGGGGTGGTCGTTGCACACCGGCTACCTCATGGGCTTAGAGGTCTTGCTCCAGTGGCAAGGGGGTCCAAGATGACTGGATGACTGCTATATGGGCCTAGTTGCCTATGGCGAGATGTTGGCCACAGGCTCGGCGCTGCATAGCGCCCTTGGTGGTAGGTGATCCGAGGCCTGGTTGGGGGCAGGCATTGGGAGGGTCAGTGGCCCACAGGGGTTCAGGGTGGGAGGGCAGACGGCCTCCGGAGGCGGTGCTGGAGGTGCCCCACTCTCAGACAGCCTTTGCAACTATATTGCTTAAATCGGAACTGCTGGTGCCGGTGATTTCCCCCACAATGCCAACACGGAGAAATCAGTTGCATTCCCGCTGGCGGACTTTGGGCAGCCACAGGAATCGCATACGCAGTCAGGTAGGCCCTGCCATGTGTCGCTCTGCCGAACGCTGAATCAATCATATTTACAGTACTTGCTGAGTTTTGATTTTTCACTGATGTCCGCTTTAGACTTCCATCCATCATCATGCATGACTGAGCGATCGTGATGGCCCTGTTCTAGTCCAATGTCTCCACCGCCAGTAGTTTATGCAGGATCACCTCGTGGTTGATGCCGATTACAAAGAAATCCCGCAGCATGTCTACCAACACAGGCCGAACTTACATGGTCCCACTAGACCTAACAGCTCGGCAATGAATTCTGCCGCATTCTGGTCCTCTGAGCGAACGTGCGTGTAAAATCTGTATCTCGAGATGATGATGCCTTCGTCTGGCTTAAGATGGTCCTGTACCAGTGTACACAATTCTTCATACATCTTCTCTGTTGGACTCACAGGCAGGAGTAGATTCTTTATCAGACCATAAATTTTTGGACCGCAAACCGTGAGGAACACCGGCCGGTGCCGATCTGCGTCGCCGACCTCCTCCATTTTGTTGGCCATGAAGAACTGGCTCAAACGGCTCACAAAGTCTGCCCAATCTTCTCCTTCCACAAATTGCTCCAACAATCCAATTGTGCTGATTTTTGCGTGCAAAGGTTCTTGTTGCCTTTTCGCCAAATGTTGTGTATGCAATAACTGTTAGACTGAGTACTGTTTAACTCCAAGAGGTATGACCTTGGCTCTGCTTTATTAAGGCCCAAAGTGACTAATATACAAAGTGGCTGGCCTTTTATACTTGAGCTGCACACACGTGCGTGCAGCCCAACGGCCTCCAACAGTGACACCATCTAGTGGCTAGTGATCCCAAAAGTACATGCATGACAATAACAAATAGGAGCAAGAGTAGGCCATTTGGCCCCTTGAGCCTGCTCTGCCATTTAATAGGATCATGGCTGATCTGATCTTAGGCTCAGCTCCACTTCCCTACCCACTCCCCATAACCTTTCACTCGCTTATCGTTCAAAAAGCTGTCTATCTCCATCTTAAATATATTCAATGACCCAGCCTCCATAGCTCTCTGGAGCAGAGAATTCCACAGATTTACAACCCTCAGAGAAGAAATTGCTCCTCCTCTCAGTTCTAAATGGGTGACCCCTTATTCTTAAACTAGCCCCCTAGCTCTAGATTCTCTCACGAGTGGAAATATCCTCTCTGTGTCTACTGTGTCGAGCCCCCTCAGTATCTTATATGTTCCAATAAGATCGCCTCTTATTCTTCTAAACTCCAATGAGTATAGGCCCAACCTGCTCAACCTTTCTTCATAAATCAACCTCTTTCTTAATAACGGACTCCAGCATTTTTCCAACGACAGATGTTAGGCTAACTGGTTAATAGTTTCCTGCTTTCCGTCTCCCACCTTTATTAAATAGGGGGTTACATAAGCAGTTTTCCAAACCGCTGGGAACTCGTCAGACTCCAGGGAATTTTGGTAGATTGCAACCAATGCATCCATTATCTCTGCAGCCACTTCTTGTAAGACTTTAGGATGCAGGCCATCAGGCCCAGGGGACGTGTCCACCTTTAGTTCCATTATTTTACCGAGTACTTTTTCTTTAGTGATAGTGATTGTTTTAAGTTCCCCCCTCCCTTGATTATTATAGGGATGTTTTTAGTGCTGTCTACCATGATGACTGATACAAAATATTTGTTCAAAGCCTCTGCTATTTCCCTGTTCCCTATTATTAATTCCCTTGTCTCACCCTCTAAGGGACGAACGGGCAAATCGTGTTTGACTAACTTGAGTTTTCTGATAAGGTAACAGAGAGGATGGATGAGGGCAGTGCAGCTGATGTTGCAAATATGGATTATCAAAAAGAGTTTGCCAAAGTATTACATAATAGGTTAGTTACCAAAATTGAATAAAAGGGGGAGTAGCAGCATAGATTTTAAAAAATGGCTGAGGGATAGAAAACAGAGAGTTGTGCTGAATGGATTATTTTCAGAATGGATGGTTTTGATATAATGTAATGACTTGGACGGTA
This sequence comes from Pristiophorus japonicus, assembly GCF_044704955.1. Taxonomy (NCBI): domain Eukaryota; kingdom Metazoa; phylum Chordata; class Chondrichthyes; family Pristiophoridae; genus Pristiophorus; species Pristiophorus japonicus. Next base: position 79,262,369 of record NC_091989.1, on the reverse strand, counting down.
CAGAGCACAATTTTGAAATCTGCAGATTACACTAAACTTGGAAGTGTAGTAAACAGCGAGGAAGATAGTAATACACTTCAAGAGGACATAGACAGACTGGTAGAATGGATGGACACATAGCAGATGAAATTCAACACAGAAAAGTGTGAAGTGATTTTGGGAGGATGAATGAGTGGAGACTGTTACGTATGGAAGAACTCCACAAGACTGAGTACTGTGAGCTAAAACTGATGTGACCTTAGTCTCTTTAATACAACTCCAGAGTGCCTGAGCAGCCTGGCAGACAACCTTTTATACCCCCTTGCACGAGGTGTGCAGGTGACCCTTGAGCCTCCAACAGTTACGCTCTCTGGTGGCAAGTCTTACACAATTACAATGTTTACATACATAACATCACTCGCCCCCCAAAGTCTTTGATATGAATTATTTACAAGTTGAGACGCTCCCTGGTTGATCGTCTGAGTTCAAACTCTGGCATGGGTGAGTTGGGCGGACCATTGCTGCACTGCGGCACGGCTGGTCTGACAGGACTGTTGGGAATGGTGGGTTCATTCTCTTGATTGACAGCGAGGTCGATTGCTGGTTGGGTGTGTGTTGGTGGATCGATGATGGTGATGTCCTCTTCAGGTTGTTCCTGGTTGTCGGTGAACCACAGTTTGGTCTGATCCAAATGTTTTCTGCACGTTTGTCCATTTAATAGTTTGACTATAAACACTCTATTCCCCAGTGACCCATTTAGGATCATGACCGTAATTAAGGACAAACACAGGGTCATTAACATCAATGGACGCGATACAGCCGCGCGATCGTGGTACATGTTTTGCCGGTGACGCTGGGTTTTTACATGATCATTTAGATCCGGGTGGACTCGGGAGAGCCTGGTTTTGAATGCTCTCTTCATTAACAATTCTGCAGGGGGAGCCCCAGTTCGCATCCGGTAGTTGAGCAGAACCCGAGATAAGCGGGTCTGCAAAGAGCCTTCTGTCACGCGTTTAAAGCTCTGCTTGATAGTTTGGACTGCCCATTCCGTTTGACTGTTGGATGCGAGCTTAAACGGAGCAGACCTGAGATGCTTGATGCTATTGCGGATCATAAACTCATTGAATTCCGAGCTGGTGAAACACGGTCCATTGTCACTGACAAGGATGTCAGGCAAGCCATGGGTGCCGAACATAGCCCGGAGGCTTTCAATGGTGGCAGTGGATGTGCTGGATGACATGATTACGCATTCAATCCATTTAGAGTAAGCGTCTACTACAACTAAAAACATCTTTCTGAGAAAGGGGCCAGCAAAATCTACGTGGATCCTGGAGCACGGTTTGGAGGGCCATGACCACAGACTCAATGGAGCCTCCCTTGGTGCATTGCTCAGTTGTGAGCACTGGTGTACACATGACTCTAAGTCCAAGTCAATGGCGGGCCACCAAACATGCAACCTGGCTATAGCCTTCATCATGACTATGCCTGGGCGGGTATTATGTAGGCCATGTATAAACGTTTCCCAGCCTTTTTTTGATAAAACTACGCGATTACCCCATAAGAGACAATCCGACTGGATGGCATTTCATCTTTGCGTTGGTGAAATGGCTTAATTTCATCTTGCATTTCCCCGGGAACGGACGACCAGCTCCCATTGAGGACGCAACTTTTTACAAGTGATAGCACAGGATCCTGGCTGGTCCAGGTCCTGATCTGGCGAGCAGTGAAGGGTGACCCCTCGCTCTCAAAAGCATCCATGACCAGAAGCAAGTCTGCGGGCTGTGCCATTTCCACCCCGGTGGTGGGCAATGGTAGCGGACTGAGGGCATCAGCACAGTTCTCCGCGCCTGGTCTGTGGCAGATAACATAGTCATAGGCGGACAATGTTAATGCCCATCTTTGGATGTGGGACGAAGCATTGGTGGTAATACCTTTGCTTTCTGAAAACAGCGAAATGAGCGGTTTGTGATCGGTTTCAAGCTCAAACCGAAGTCCAAATAGATATTGGTGCATTTTCTTAACCCCATATACACATGCTAACGCCTCTTTCTCGACCATCCTGTAGGCTCTTTCAGCGTGAGACAAACTTCTAAATGCGAATGCAACCAGTTGAAATTTACCCGATACATTGGTTTGCTGTAACAGCCGACCCCGTACGAAGATGCATCACAAGCTAGCACTAATCGTTTACACAGGTCATACAATACAAGTAACTTATTAGAACAAAGTAGGTTTCTGGCCTTCTCAAAGGCTGTCTCTTGAGATTTACCCAAATGCCAGTCGTCACTCTTTCGTAGCAACATGTGCAACGGTTCCAGCAAAGTGCTTAACCCGGGTAGAAAGTTACCAAAATAGTTGAGTCGTCCCAGGAACGAACGCAGCTCCATCACATTCTGTGGTCTGGGTGCATTCTTTGATGGTCTCTGTCTTTGAGTCCGTGGGTCTGATGCCGTCTGTCGCAATCTTTCTCCCCAAAAATTCGACCTCTGGCTCCAGGAAAACACACTTGGAGCATTTCAGCCTGAGTCCCACTCTGTCTAGTCGACTTAGAATCTCTTCCAGGTTGTGCAGGTGTTTGGTGGTGTCACGACTGGTGATCAGGATGTCGTCTTGAAACACAACAGTGCGTGGAACCGATTTCAGCAGACTCTCCATGTACCTCTGGAAGATGGCAGCAGCCGAGCGAATCCCAAAAGGGCACCTGTGGTATATAAACAGTCCTTTGTGCGTGTTGATGCACGTCAATCTTTTCGAAGATTCAGCCAGTTCCTGTGTCATGTAGGTGGAGGTTAGGTCCAACTTGGTGAATGACTTTCCCTCCCTGCTAACGTTGCGAACAGGTCATCTGCCTTCGGTAGCGGCTACTGGTCCTGTAACGAGACTCTGTTGATCGTTACCTTGTAGTCTCCGCAGATTCTGACTGTGTCATCGCTTTTCAATCGGACTGGCCCACTCGTTGAACTCGACTGGCGATATGATTCCCTCTTATTGAAGTCTGTCCAGTTTGATCTCGACTTTCTCCCTCATCATATATGGAACCGCTCGAGCCTTGTGATGAACATGCCTTACATCGGGGGACTAGATGGATCTACACCTTAGCACCTGTGAAGTTGCCGATGCCTGATTCAAATAACGAGGGAAACTTGCTCAGCACTTGGGCGCACGAGGCATCATCCACTGAAGATAATGCTTTGATGTCGTCCCAGTTCCATCGAATCTTTCCCAGCCAGCTTCTGCCGAATAGCGTTGGACCATCGCCTGGTACAATCCTTAGTGATAAGTCATGCATGGCTTCATCGTACGATACCTTAACTGCCGCACTGCCAATGACTGGTATGAGCTCTTTAGTGTAGGTGCGCAACTTTGTCTGATTCGGGCTCAGTTTGCCTTGTTGCCCTACAGTTTCTCAAAAGCCTTCTGGTTAGTAATTGACTGACTCACCCCCGTGTCCAACTCCATTGATACCACGTGACATTCAATTTGACTTTCACCATGATAGGAGGGCTCTTTGTGGTGAAGGTGTGTACCCCATACACTTCTTCCTCGGGTTGAGTTGCCATTCTTGTTTGTTTTGCGTGATCCGCGTTTTGCCACGTGGTGAGTCGCAGCACTCTTGCACGTTTGCTGGAGGTGCCCCATTGTTTCGCAGCCTTTGCACACGTAGTGCTTGAATCGACATTGATGGGCTCGATGATTACCCCCGCAGCGCCAACATGATGCTAATGGATTTGCATTCACGTCCAATGGCAGATTCAGAGTCATCCTAGTTCTTGCAGTTGCAGATGTGTAGGCACTGCCATATGCAGTTCTGACTGCTAGTGACTTTATTTTATGCACAGTACTTGCCAGTGAGCTTCGATACTGGGAAGATATCTGTCTGGTATTATTGCTCGTGGATATGAATGCCTGGGCTATCGTGTTGGCCTTGCTCAGGTCTAGGGATTCGGCAGACAGCAGCTTGCGAAGAATGACCTCGTGGCCGATGCCAAGCACAAAAAAGTCCCGCAGCATTTCCCCCAAAAATCAGCAAATTCGCAAGTTCCTGCAAGACGTCTCAGATCGGCGACATAACTCACGACATAACTCGTTGGAAACCTAAAAAACCCCACAAAAACAGTCCTAAAACTTTGCCCACACCACCGCAACACAAATCGCACAAAAATTGAAAACAAAAGACACTCGCACATACTTTCGGAGTACATTACGTTCCTCTTTGTCGCCGGCATTGTGGAACTGGTATGATCTCCCAGGTGAGGAAAAAACTTTTTTACGCAACAAGTGGTTAGGTTTGGAATGCACTGCCTGCTGGGTGGTAGAAGCAGATTCAATCGTAGCCTTCAAAAGGGAATTGGATAAATATTTGAAGGAGAAAAAATTGCAATGATATGGGGAAAGAGCTGGAGTGGGACTAACTGGATTGCACTTTAAAAGAGCCGGTGCCGTCTCGATGGGTCGACTGGCCTCTACTAATCTATTCTCTGATTCTATGATTCTTGGTAAGCCGACCAGATGGTTAAAGTCATCAGCAATCTCCAGTTGAGTGGCTTGTTTCCACTGGGAAAGTGATAAAGTGTTTGCCCAAGCAACTTGCTTTGTACAAGTATAAATTGCCCCACTGGTGGCACAGTGCCTCGCAAAATTTATCCTGCAAGGAATCTTGGAATTCCTGCTGTTTCCCCAAATTATTCTCTGCATTTTTGGTCACAGTGGATTTCAGCTTCTCCACAACTCTCGATATAAAATGTCTACACATTTGCAGGAAGGATAGACAGAAAGGAAAAGGAGGTGGGGTAGCGTTGCTGGTTAGAGAAGAAACTAACGCAATAGTAAGGAGGGACATTAGCTTGGATGATGTGGAATCTGTAGAGCTGCGGAATACCAAAAGGCAGAAAACGCTAGTGGGAGTTGTGTACAGACCACCAAACAGTAGTTGTGAGGTTGGGGACAGCATCAAACAAGAAATTAGGGATGCATGCAGCAGTTATCATGGGCGACTTTAATATACATATTGATTCGGCGAACCAAACTGGTAGCAGTACGGTGGAGGAGGATTTCCTGAAGTGTATTAGGGATGGTTTTCTGGACAAATATGTTGAGGAACCAACTCGTGGGCAGGCCATCCTAGACTGGGTGATGTGTAACGAGAAACAACTAATTAGCAATCTTGTTGTACAAGGCCCCTTGGGGAAGAGTGACCATAATATGGTAGAATTCTTTATTAAGATGGAGAGCGACACAATTAATTCAGAGACTAGGGTCCTGAACTTAAGGAAAGGTAACTTCGATGGTATGAGACGTGAATTGGCTAGAATAGACTGGCGAATGATACTTAAAGGGTTGATGGTGGATAGGCAATGGCAAACATTTAAGCATCACATGGATGAACTTCAACAATTCTACATCCCTGTCTGGAGTAAAAAAAAACGGGGAAGGTGGCTCAACTGTGGGTAACAAGGGAAATTAGGGATAGTGTTAAATCCAAGGAAGAGGCATATAAATTGGCCAGAAAAAGCAGCAAACCTGAGGACTGGGAGAAATTTAGAATTCAACAGAGGAAGACAAAGGGTCTAATTAGGAGGGGGAAAATAGAGTATGAGAGGAAGCTTGCTGGGAACATAAAAACTGACTGCAAAAGCTTCTATAGATATGCGAAGAGAAAAAGATTAGTGAAGGCAAACGTAGGTCCCTTGCAGTCAGAATCAGGTGAATTTATAATGGGAAACAAAGAAATGGCAGACCAACTGAACAAATACTTTGGTTCTGTCTTCACGAAGGAAGACACAAATAACCTTCCGGAAATACTTGAGGACCGAGGGTCTAGCGAGAAGGAGGAACTGAAGGAAATCCTTATTAGTCAGGAAATTGTGTTAGGGAAATTGATGGGATTGAAGGCCAATAAATCCCCAGGGCCTGATAGTCTGCAAGCCAGAGTACTTAAGGAAATGGCTCTAGAAATAGTGGATGCACTGGTGATCATTTTCCAACAGTCTATCGACTCTGGATCAGTTCCTATGGACTGGAGGGTAGCTAAGGTAACACCACTTTTTAAGAAAGGAGGGAGAGAGAATTATAGACCAGTTAGCCTGACATCAGTAGTGGGGAAAATGTTGGAATCAATTATTAAAGATGAAATAGCAGCACATTTGGAAAGCAGTGACAGGATCGGTCCAAGTCAGCATGGATTTATGAAAAGGAAATCATGCTTGACAAATCTTCTAGAATTTTTTGAGGATGTAACTAGTAGAATGGACAAGGGAGAACCAGTGGATGTGGTGTATTTGGACTTTCAAAAGGCTTTTGACAAGGTCCCACACGAGATTGGTGTGCAAAATTAAAGCACATGTTATTGGGGGTAATGTAGTGACGTGGAGAGAGAACTAGTTGGCAGACAGGAAGCAGAGAGTCGAGATAAACGGGTCCTTTTCAGAATGGCAGGCAGTGATTAGTGGGGTACTGCAGGGCTCAGTGCTGGGACCCCAGCTATTTACAATATACATCAATGATTTAGATGAAGGAATTGAGAGTAATATCTCCAAGTTTGCAGATGACACTAAGCTGGGTGGCGGCGTGAGCTGTGAGGAGAATGCTAAGAGGCTGCAGAGTGACTTGGACAGGTTAGGTGAGTGGGCAAATGCATGGCAGATGCAGTATAATGTGGTAATGTGGATAAATGTGAGGTTATCCACTTTGGTGGCAAAAACATGAAGGCAGAATATTATCTGAATGGCGGCTGATTAGGAAAAGGGGAGGTGCAACGAAACCTGGATGTCATTGAAGGTTGGAAGGTACAGCAGGCGGTGAGGAAGGCAAATGGCATGTTGGCCTTCACAGCTAGGGGATTTGAGTATAGGAGCAGGGAAGTCTTGCTACAGTTGTACAGGGCCTTGGTGAGGCCTCACCTGGAATATTGTGTTCAGTTTTGGTCCCCTAATCTGAGGAAGGATGGTCTTGCTATTGAGGGAGCGCAGCGAAGGTTCACCAGACTGATTCCCGGGATGGCAAGACTGACATATGAGGAGAGACTGGATCGACTGGGCCTGTATTCACTGGAGTTGAGAAGAATGAGAGGGGATCTCATAGAACATATAAAATTCTGACGGGACTGGACAGGTTAGATGCAGGAAGAATGATCCCGATGTTGGGGGAGTCCAGAACCAGGGGGTTACAGTCTAAGGATAAGGAGTAAGCCATTTAGGACCGAGATGAGGAGAAACTTCTTCACTCAGAGAGTTGTTAACCTGTGGAATTCTTTCCCGCAGAGAGTTGTTGATGCCAGTTCGCTGGATATATTCAAGAGGGAGTTGGATATGGCCCTTATGGCTAAGGGGATCAAGGGCATGGAGAGAAAGCAGGAAAGGGGTACTGAGGTGAATGATCAGCCATGATCTTATTAAATGGTGGTGCAGGCTCGAAAGGCTGAATGGCCTACTCCTGCACCTATTTTCTATGTTTCTATGTGCCAGCTGCAAGAAATCCAAGCTAGTAAGTGCAACCAGAAACAATCATGGAGTATATCAGCTGTAACTTACATTGTGATACTCTACCACAATTGCTGCATTTTTCAGGGATCTATGTGTGCTTCTTTTCCCGGAAGTTATCCTTTTGCCAAGAAGAGTTTTGTTCCGCCTGTACAGTACAAACAAAAATGTTGATTTGCATTTAGTCAAGCAAAGCAAAGAACTAATGAATGCGTTAATGGACACCTTGGCCCTGATAATTACTGGGGTCGGGTTTCGGAGAGACAGGGAGAAGTTATGATCCCGATGCCATGGAATTTTAACTCCATGGCATGCGTGTATTTTTTTTTCAAAACAGGTTCCCTGCCCAGAAGTCAGGCTGATTGACAGGCTCGGCTGCCTGTTGGTCGAGGAGCGTTTCAGAAAAGTGCACAGGTAATTTTAGTGCATGTTGGAGGTAGAGATCGTGGGGGTTGGTAGAGTGTGGTTGGGAGAGACAGAGGAGATCAGGTGGGGTGGGAGTCGAAGAAAGATCGGAAGGGGGGGGGTCGAAGATCAGGGACAGAGATGGGGGGGATCATGGGAGGAGTTGAAGATTGGGGGAGAGCTTCAGGGTAGAGTCAGAGATCAGGGGGAAATTGGATGGGGGGAGAAACGGAGATTTGGGGGCCGTGGAGAGATCGGGGGGGCGGTCAGAGATCAGTGACAAAGATGAGGGGTAGGAGGGAGAGTAGGAGGTTGGTGAGAGATCGGAGGGGGTCAATAATCGTGGGTGGGGAGTCGGTGATGGTGTGGGGGTGTCGGGGAAATCATGGAGGTGGGAAGGGGTTTACAGGTTAGGTTATTTGGGCCTGGAGGAAACAGTCCTGCTTCTACTGGCCCACAAGCAGTGCTGTAAAGGCCTGATTGTTCGAGCCCTTCTTGCCTCCTTTTACTCATTGGGTTTCCCGAGGCCCTGGAAACCCAGCTGACGATGCTTAAAAATAGAAACGCTGTGAACTTGGAGGCACGCAGCCTCCTTAACTAGGTTCAATGACCAACCCATCTCCTAAGAGCAGATTGGTCACCTGCCCTTCATCCCGCCTCCTTTAAAACCAGAAGTGGGAAGGTTCATGGCAGGTTGGTTTCCTGTTTCCGATTTTTAATAACACTAACTTTTCATCTGACCCAAACCCACCCGTTTTTGAGGTTTCAAATTCCGTCCCTTGTTGTCTTATATTGTATTCATTGGTAAAAAATTAACATTTTCTAACAGAATGTTGTTGATGTAGTCTGAAAAGAAGCAGTTACATATTTATAATACAAATAAATACCTGCCATATCTGTTTTCCTGAAAATGTTCAATGTTGGCCTACAGCCTTTTTTCCAAATGGAATACTGACAATACTGGCCAGAGGCAAATCTAATTGGAGATTTAGCAGCAAAAAAACTAATTTTCGAGCTACACAGCACATATTCTGCTCTGGTCATGTTTGTCAACATTGACTGATAGCGTATGATTTACATGGGAGTGTGCTTACTGTTTTATAGACACTGTAGCTTCATTCATCCATTTTGAAAAATGTTTGAATTTCTCCTCTCGTACCGCTCTGTGTAGCAAAATTGCAAAGTACTCCAGGAATCGATCTTCGTCTTTATGCCACATTACTATAACAGAGGAGATATTAAAACATATTTTAACAAGAGAACATTTCTGTAGGTTGGCAATCCAATTATATTTCTTAAGGATGATTCTGCCCATTCAACAGACATGTCCCACAGTTATACAGGTATAAATGTGGCAAATGACTACAGATACTAAATTAGAAAAACTAACAAGGGTAAATCTATACTCTAGCATGTTGGCCAGAACCTGGAAAGGCTGGGTCTGAAGCGTTGAGGGAGAATTCCCACTTGGCTTTGTAAGGAGTGGAGTTTTCTTGTAAAGCCAGTGGCATAAGAGGAGATGGCATCAAAGGAGCAGGGAGTGTGAAGATTGGAGTTTCCAGTCCCCCTGGGCTCACTTAACGGGGGGCAGGATCAGTGACTGTTACGCCTGATAAGGTGCACCAGGTCACCCAACCATAATAAGTGGGACCCCCAAACAGGAGCTCTAACGTTTGGGACATTTTTATACATTACAGATGCTATGGCAATGCAAATTGTGTTGTTTTGTAAGGTTTTTTTTACAATTTCAATGCCACATTGGAATTGCTAGATAAAAAAAGACCAAGGTCCATCTAGTTCAGCTTCGACCATCCTGGTAGTCACAATGCATAGAATTATATAGAAGTTACAGCACAGAAATAGACCATTCAGCTAACTGGTCTAAGCCAGTGTTTATGCATCACACAAGCCTTCTCTCACTCTATTTACTTCATCTAATCCCATCATAATATCATTTTATTCCTTTATCCCTCATGTAGTTATCTAACTCCTCCTTAAATGCATCTATGCTATTCACCTCAACTACTTCATGTGATAGCGAGTTCCACAATCTCACACATGCTGAGTAAAGAAGTTTCTCTTGAATTATTTACTGGGTTTATTTAGTGACTATCTTGTATTTATGGCCCCTAGTTTTGGACTCCACCAAAAGTGGAAACATCTTCTCTATGTCTACCCTATCAAACCATCTTTTTCATTTTAAAGACCTTTATCAGGTCACCTCTCCGTGTTCTCTTTTCTGGAGGGAAAAGCCCCAGGCTGTTCAAATTTTCCTGATAGTTCTACCCTCTCAATTCCGGCAACATCCTTGTAAATCATTTTTGCTCTTTCTCTAATGCCTCTATGGGCTAGATTTTCCATTATTTTTGCATGCATACCGCCCATTTAACGTCCATTTTAATGCTGAAATGAAGTGTAATGTCCATATCACCCATTTAGGCACAAAATGGAAACGGACGCCCATTTCTCGGTGACTTATCGGCGAGTGTTACTTTCGGCATGTACGTAACACCGAGAAAAAATAATACCACCCGCTTACTTTTTTGGGGCGGAATCATCAGAATGGGCGAACCCAACACCCAACAGCCATAATATCACCCAGCGTTACTTTCGGCACGTAATTAACGCAGCGATTCAATAATACCGACCGCACACTTTTTTTGTCGTAAAGATCATATTTGCCGAAACTAGCGCTCAGTATATCGCCCAGCGTCACTTTCAACAATCTCGCACGCCGAAAAAACTGCTGTGAAAAAGTTGAAATGATTTGAACTAATTACAGTGGTGTGGACGCCATTTTGTAAATCGCAGGTTGCTTCATTGAAAAGGCTGCTTCAACTTCGGGGGAGTTTGGATGTATTCTGGAGTTCTCTTTTGGAGGTGATGTGACCATATAAACAAACATCTTATCATACTGTGGATGATTGGATTTTACTTTAGGTCTCTTAGCTGGGAAATTTATTGCTTGTGAACTATCGGCATGATACTTATTGGAATGGGGCCAGCCATTTCGCAACCTGCATCGATTACAACGCAGATGTTGCAGAGAGCAAATGGCACAACGTCTAATCCACAGCATTATGTGCCCAATCTAAGACATGCCAGATTGATGAGGAGGACCAGACCATACACCCCCCGCACTTACAGGGAGAAGCGGTTTTACCTCGACTTATCCAAGAATACCTGCCTTTGGAGACTGCGCTTCCACAAATTGTTTATCAGTGAGATATGCCTGCTCATCATGTCAGATCTGCAGCCTGCCAGCACCTTCAGGACCTCACTGTCTGTCGAGGTCAAGTTCACCACAGCACTGTCGTTCTACGAGTCCGGTTCCTTTCAGGCCTCCGTGGTCGACATTTGCGCTATATTTCAGCAAGCCACACATTGCTGCATTAGACAGGTCACTGAAGCCCTGTTCGCATGTAGTATGGACTTTATCAGCTTCCCTATGACACGGAGGCTCAGACTGACAGGGCTCTAGGATTCTACAGAATTGCTAACTTCCCCAAGGTGCAGGGAGCAATACACTGTAAGCACATCGCCATGCAGGCACCTTCTCAGGACGCAGAGGGTTTTCGCAACCAAAAAGGATTTCACTCCCTGAAGGTCCAACTCGTTGTCGACAACAACCAGATAATTATGTGAATGCCAAATTTCCGGGCAACATCGATGAGGCTCACACCCTCGTGTATCTGATATGTTTACCAGTCAGCCACAAGGCCAATGCTGGATGCTTGGTGACAAAGGATATGGCCTAGCCACCTGGCTGATAACCCCTCTGCATGGCACCCACACCGAGGCCGAGAAGCGATACAATGAGAGCCAGAGAGCCACACGCAATGTGGTCCAGAAAACCATTGGTGTGCTTAAGCAGTGCTTTAGATGCCTGGAGCACTCAGGAGGGGACCTACAATACAACCCTGAGCAGGTAGCTCAATTCATGGTCATGTGTTCCATGCTGCACAACTTGGCTATCAGGAGGGGGCAAGAATTGCCAGAAGGGACTGATGGTCCACCGCAGGAGAGAGAGGAAGAGGAGATCGAGGAGCTGGATGCTGACCTAGGGCCAGACAATCAGGCTGACTATGCAGCCATGCCCACGCCCCCCTCCAGACCGCAAGAAAGGGCCCGTGGTGGCTACATAGCTGCAAGACTCTTATGTCAGCAGCTCATAAATGAGAGCTTTGCCTGAAAGAATGTTGCTGTTATTGACAAAGCTGACACACTGCTATGTGTGCAGCTCAGACATCAATGGTGAGCATCACCTTGGTGCCAGTTAAAATTTACATTGATTGAAGTTAAGTTTAATTATACCCTTTCATGTTAAGGAATCACCAGTGTGCAACGTTCCAGCTATCTAAGACAATGCGCAACAAGGTTATGTTAAATAAAAAACATTTAATACAACCATTGGTCTGAAATCATAAATATAACGGTCAAAAACACCCCACACCCACCCCATCCCACAATACATTTTAGAACATTGACATCAATCAAATGGTCAACATGTCCAGCAACACAGAACACAAATGCAAACCAACAGGGTGGCCCCCTCCCCTCATACCTTACAACAAATTGCATACACCGAGATGGAGATATAACAAAGCCATTACCTGCGGACATGCACCTCACTTTCCTTCCACCCTCCCCTTTTTCTCCCCACCTCTACCCCTCCCCCCCCCTCGCTCCACGGCGCCTGGCTGAGGCGCTCCTCAGGTGGTGCCTCATTGGCGGGGGGGATGAAGGCAGAGCCGGTGGTTGCACGGATACGGGAGGGGGGGGGGTACCGAACATTCTCGGATTCAGAAGCAGGATCTTGCTCCTGCTTCTCATGTATCATTAGCACTGGGGGTGTGGAATCTAGGTGGAGTGCCGTGCTCTGGGACCACTGGGAGGCCTCTGCCACCAGTGTTCCTGACTATTGCCTCCAGGGCCTCCGCCTTCTGTGGAACGTACTCCGTCATAGTGCCGGAGATGCTGGCTAGCTGTTGGAATATTCCCCCCAATGCCTGGAGGATCTGATGACCTATGTCAACAGGCCTCAGGGACAACTCTACCATATCGCCGCTCTCATCTGCCGCTCGTGGAGCAGACCTGCCGCGCTAACGAAACCTCCGCAGGGTCGGCGCCATCCTGGGGACACCTGAGATGCCCTGTGGTGAGGTGCTTGGGCCCAGTACCTCCAGAGTGGAGGTGGGAATGGCCGGAGGACCACTAGATGTCGAATGCCTTCTGGAGCCTGGCGATGCAGGTTCCTCAAAGACTGCACTGTCATCCATAGAGAACGGACCCAGCAGATTGAAGGGCGAGAATCGGTGCTCCTCAGCACCAGATGTAGGATCATCCGGCGAGTCCGGCCCCGTGCCCCCACCTTCTGGGCTCGGTGGTCTTGCCTGGGGACGCGCTGCTGGCTGAGCTGCAAAACACAAATGAGGTTATTAGAGAAAAGGGGGTGCTAGGGTCACAAGGTGAGTCCAGTGCTATAACAGCATATGCACGACAAAAGCACTACCACTATCAAAATCATCACAGACATCACATTTCATGACCATCAACACATTTTGCATTGCAATGGTTCTCATGAGGCCAGCATTATTTAGAGGACACTTTTAGCAACCATCTATCATATATTATTGTTCGGATATGAGTGGGTGTGGTATCTATTGACTTTATATCACGCAATGGTGTATACTTTATTCATGTGGCATCACTTCAGGTTCTGCAGCTCCTGCGTGACCGACCGGGGGTGGGTCCCCATGAGTGAGAGCACCCGCTCCTCGATGTCAGTGAGGTTGATGATGACTGGTGCCCCCCCAACCTATTCACCTCTGCTCGGCCCTATTCCTCGAAAGCTTCTTCTGTAAAAGGTAACAACAGGACGGCATGGCATGAGATCATTGCGTGATATCATTGCTAGGTACTGTCACAGAGAGTGATACAACACATAACCGACAGATCTAATCATGATTATTATGATAATTATAATTCTTTACCTAAAGACGTACACCATGACTGCAGGCTTTGAGTACAACATTCCAGGTAAAAGTGAAAGACCTCACGTTTGATTAGTCACTCATGACTCTTACAAATCAAATTATTTAAATATATAAGTACATGTAAATAAATGTAATACTTACTGTGGCGGATCTGACAAGGTTGTTCCATCGCTTGCAGCATTGGTTGCTCTCACACACCTCGTTGGTCGCCGACGAGACTACCTTGGCTATCTCGGCCCATATCTTCTGGTAGGCCTTTGGGGTGGGCTTCCCACACCCTCCCTGTATCAATTCACCCCAGCGTGACTCGACCACCTGCATGAGGGAGGCATTTGCCTCGTCCGAGAACCTCCTCGCTCTCTTTCATCCTCCCATTTGTTCCTCTCCCAGCTCACTGCTCTCGCCAGCGTCAGTCTCCACATCGTGCTGTCTCGCCTCCTCCACTCCCTCCATTATAGGCACCAAATTAGACAAAATATCGGACTGGTAACAGCTAACTTTTTTCTTACAATTTGGTATAAAGCTCGAAACTCTCCTTCCTACCTCCCAAAGCAGCCAAACCAGCACCCACACCATACCCACACACACCTTCACTCCCTCTCTGCTCCCTCTCTCTCTGTCTCCTCTTATGCGCATGTAATGATGACCCCTGACCTCCTGAATCGCGAGAAATGAGCCGTTGCTAAGGACGGCGACACTTTACGGCAGAAGGTCAGAGAGATTTAACGCTAATGCCCATTTCAGATCGCTCACGGTAACGCCCATTTTTTAAAATGCAAACTAGGGGCTTTGAAAATAGGTGGCCATCCGGCGATCTGAAAACCCATATTTACCGCCCACGCTGGAAAGAACGCCCATTTTTGGCAAATCTGCACAAAAGTGGAAAATCTAGCCCTATGTCTTTTTTATAACCAGACTGTGCACAGTACTCGAAGTGTGGTCTAACCAAGAAGGTTCCCTATCAGCTTGTCATAACTTCTCTGCTCTTGAATTCTGCTTACCTAGAAGTGAACTCCAATGCTTTGTTTGCACTTTTTCTTCTTCTTCTCCTTCTTAGGCAGTCCTTCGGAGTTGAGGATGACTTGCTTCCACACTAATATGAGTTTTCAGATGACTGATGAGATCAATGTGAGACCTACAGTCTCTGTCACAGGTGTGGTAGACAGTAGTTGAAGGGACGGGTGGGTAGAATACTTGGGTTGTCGTGCACTCCTTCCGCTGTTTGCGCTTGGCTTCCGCTTGCTCCCGGCAAAGAGACTCGAGGTGTCCAGTGCCTTCCCGGATGCTTCTCCTCCACTTTGAGCGGTCTTGGGCCAGGGATTCCCAGCTATCGGTGGGGATGTTGCACTTTTTCAAGGAGGCTTTGAGAGTGTCCTTAAAATGTTTCCTCTGCCCACCTGAGACTCGCTCGCCGTGTTGGGGATTTGAATAGAGTGCTTGTTTCGGGCATGCGGACGATGTGGCCCGTCCATTGGAGCTGATCGAGTGTGGTCAATGCTTCGATGCTGGGGATGTTGGCCTGAGCGAGAACACTGACGTTGGTGCGCCCATCCTACCAATAGATTGCAGAATCTTGCAGAGACAGCGTCGGTGGTACTTCTCCAGTGCTTTGAGGTGCCTGCTGTACATAGTCCATGTCTCTGAAGCATCTAGGAGGGTGGGTATCATTCCTGCTAGACCATGAGCTTGGTGCCGGGTCTTCAAACACTCTCTTCCTCAGGTGACCGAAGGCTGCACTGGCACACTGAAGGCGGTATTGAACTTCGTCATCGACATCTGTCCTTATTGACAGTAGGCTCCCGAGGTATGGAAAATAGTCCACGTTATCCAAGGCCTCGTCATGAATATTGATAATTGGGGGACAGCACTGTGTGTGGCGGGGGCTGTTTGGTAGAGGACCTATGTCTCATGGTTGTTTATTGTAATGCCCATACTCTCGTATGCTTCGGTGAAGGAGTTGACAATGGTTTGGAGTTCGACGTCCGAGTGTGCGCTAACGCAAGCGCCGTCTGCATACTGTAATTCAATGACAGAGGATGGGATGACTTTGGATCTGGACTGGAGGCGACAGAGATTGAACAATTTCCCGTTTGTTCTGTAGATTAGCTCCATTCCAGCAGGAATCTTATTGAGGGTGAGATGGAGCATTGCAGCAAGGAAGATCGAGAAGAGCGTTGGTGCATGATATAGCCTTAATTGACCCTGTTCCGCACGGGTATTGGGTCTGTGGTGGATCTGTTGGTCAGGATCACGACTTTCATGTCATCGTGAAGCAGGCGGAGGATGGTGACAAACTTTTGAGGGCAGCCGAATTTGAGGAGGACACTCCATAATCCCTCATGGTTGACAGTGTCGAAGGTCTTTGTGAGGTCAACGAAGGCCATATACAGAGGTTGGTGCTGCTCCCCGCATTTCTCTTGAATTTGACGCGCGGTGAAGATCATGTCCATTGTGGGCGGAATCTGCATTGTGACTTTGGGAGGAGCACTTCAGGCACTGGGAGAAGGCGATTGAGGAGGATTCTTGTGATGACTTTTCCTGTGGCACACAGTTGGGAACCTCCTTTGTAATTACCGCAATCAAACTGGTCACCTTTCTTGAAGATGGTCACGATTACAGCGTCTGAGATCCCCTTGCATTTTTTATGGCCTTGTTAACTTGCGTTGCTACTTTTACATGATACATGATACTGCGTTAACCAAAGCTGTACAAAGTTGGTCACGCCAATAATTTATAAAGTGGCAGGATCATTTCATTATTTCAGCTAAAAATGTATGTTTTAATACATCCACATTTTGCCCTCATTTCCTCACCCACCCGCCCTCCACCAACCTCCCAATGTTGTGAGCAGCCGCCAAAGGCATGGATTGTATCACAACCTCGGAAAATCCCCCTGGGTCAGTGGCGGAGACTCCTCACAGGCGTGATGTGATCCCAGTGATTGTCAGAGACATATTATACGAAAATTTACCAAATAATATTCAAATACAATTAAAGTATTTAAAGTATCACAAAGGTGAAACATTCTACCTGCATTGTAAGCATCATATAATGGTGCAAATGAGATGGTTGTGTACAACATATTAGAGGCATCATTTCCATGCAATGCTTCTGTTTTCACTGGAAAAATAATTTAAAATGAAGAAATATGTTTATTAATTTAGGAATTCCAAAAGTGAAAGCGATAGTGATTCAAAATTTGTCTAAAGCTATTGTACATACAAAAACTGTTGTCAGAAAATCAATTAAATAACAAAATGTGGTAACATAAAAGGACAGATTTCCCATGTTGAATATTTATAGCAAAATTGAAAACACATTGTTAAAGAACGGCATTAAACGAAAAGACTTGGATTTATATAGCACTTTTCACAACCTCAGGATATCCCAAAGCGCTTTATAGCCAATAAAGTGCTTTCTGAAATGTCGGAAATGCAGCAGCCAATACGCGCACAGCAAAGTCAGCAGTGTGATAATGACCACATTTAGTGATGTTGGTTGAGGGATAAATATTGGCTTGGACAAACTCCCTTGCTCTTCTTCACAATAGTTCCGTGAGATTTTTTTACATCCACCTGATAGGGCAGACAGAGTCTTGGTTAAACATCACATGACACCTCTGACAGGGCAGAATTCCCTCAGTTCTGCACTGAAGTATCAGCCAAGATTTTGTGTTCATAACAACTTAAGAAATAGGAGCTGGAGTAGGCAATTTGGCCCCTCGAGCCTGCTCCGCCATTTAATAAGATCATGACTAATCTGATCATGGACTCAGCTCCACTTTCCTGCCCGCTCCCCATAACCCTTTATTCCCTTATCGCTCAAAAAATCTACCTATCTCCGCCTTAAATATATTCAATATATTTAACCAGCCTCCACAGCTCTCTGGGGCAGAGAATTCCACAGATTTACAACCCGCTGAGAGAAGAAATTCCTCCTCATCTCAATTTTAAATGGGCAGCCCCTTATTCTGAGACTATGCCCCCTAGTTTTAATTTCCCCTATGAGTGGAAATTTAGGGGCCAAGTTTCGGCCTGAGTTGCTCCTGTTTTTTTGGAGCAACTCGTTTAGAATGGAGTATCTTAGAAATTGCAATTCTCGGCATTTAGTTTGCTCCAGTTCTAGTCAGTTAGAACAGTTTCAGTTTGGAACAGATTTTTTTTTTCAAAAGGAGGCGTGTCCGGCCACTTAAGCCCGTTTTGAAAGTTTAGGCAGTGAAAACTTACTCCAAACTAACTTAGAATCAGGCGTAGGGAAATGGGGGGGGGGTGGGGGGGGGGTTTAAAGGGAAGTTTACAAACATTAAACACTTCAGTTTTACAAATAAAGAGCCATCATCAATAATAAATGATAAATACATCAATAAATCAACCAATAAATTAATCAAAAAAAATTAATAAAAAATTTAAAAAATTAAAAAATCAATAAATAAAACATTTTCTACTTACCGACTGCAGCACCGGGAGCCCTTCAACAGTGTGCTGGGACGCCCCCCCCCCCCCCCCACCCCCAGTGTGTCTCTGTCAGTGTCTCGATCTCTCTGTCTGTCTGTGTCTGTGTTTCTGACAGCGAGGGGAGGGGGAGGAGGGGGGGTGGAGGCGGGGAGATGGGGGGGAGGAGGGGGGTGGAAGGTGGGTGGGGGGGGAGTGGGAGAGAGGAGGGGTGGGGGGAGGTAGTGGGAGGGGGGGAGAGGGAGGGAGGGAGGAGGAGAAGGGAGGAGGAGAAGGGAGGGAGGGAGAGGAGGGAGAGAAAGGAAGGGGAGAAGGGAGGGAGGGAGGGGGAGAATGGAGGGAGAGAGGGGGAGAAGGGAAGGAGAGAAGGGAGGGAAAGGAGAGAAGGAAGGGAGGGAGGGGGAGAAGGGAGGGAGGGGAGAGAGGAGAGGGAGGAGAGGGAGGCTGAACGGGCCAGGCCCGGCCGGGCCCAAGACTTCGGGTGGGGCCTGCCCCCAGCACCGGATTTACAGGTAGGTGGCCGGGGGTCGGGTCAGGTTTGGGGGGTGGGTCAGGTCCGGGGGCGGGGGTGGGGGTGGGGGGGGGGGGGGGTCGGGTCTGGGAGGGGGGGGGAGGGGGGAAGGGTCCGGTCCGAGGGCGGGGGGGAGTGAGAGTCGAGTCAGGTCAGGTCGGGTCGGGTCGGGGGGCGGGGGGGAGGGGGGGGGGGTTCGGGTCCGGGGTCGGGTCGGAACCAGGGGTGAGGGGGGGA
This sequence comes from Pristiophorus japonicus, assembly GCF_044704955.1. Taxonomy (NCBI): domain Eukaryota; kingdom Metazoa; phylum Chordata; class Chondrichthyes; family Pristiophoridae; genus Pristiophorus; species Pristiophorus japonicus. Next base: position 79,243,312 of record NC_091989.1, on the reverse strand, counting down.
GCGGGAGTCGAATCAGGTCGAGTCCGATCCCGGGGCAGGGGGGGGGAGGGTTGGCTCCGGGGTCCGGTCCGGGGGCGGGGGGCGGGGGGGGGGGGTCGGGTCTGGGGCCGGTTCGGGTCCGGAGGCAGGGGAGGGTGGGTGCGGTAGCAGGAGTCGAATCAGGTTAGGTCTGGTCCGGGGGTTGGAGGGGGGGGTCGGGTCGGGTCGGGTCCGGGGGCGTGGGGAGGGGCGGAAGTCGAGTCAGGTCAGGTCTGGTCCGGGGGTGGGGGGGGGGGGGGGGGGGGGGGGTGGGAGTGGGAGTCGAGTTGGGTCGGGTCCGGTCTGGGGGCGGGGGGGAGCAGAGGTCGGGTCCGGTGGGTGGGGGGGGGGTGCCAGGGAGAGTCGGGTCGGGTCGGGAGGAAACAGGGGCTGGGCGTGGGAGGTGCAGCCTGATCCACGCAGCCCCAGTGAGACCAGGGCTAGGGGCTGCGTGCTTCGGGCCCCTCCCACACAGTTTTGGGCACCTGGAGCTACTGTACACACGCGCCCATTGTAACGCGCCTGTGCAGAGGTCCCAGCACTGTTTTCAGCGCAGGGACCTGGTTCCGCCCCCCACAACTCGTGCTGCGCTGCGCCCAGCTCCACAGGACCTGCAGGGAGCCGGAGAATCGGTAAGTATTTTTTTGGCGCACTTTCTGGCGCGAAAAACATGTGTCCAGGTCGGGGCTGTGCCGTTCCAAGCGCGACCCGAAACTTGGACCCATCCTCTCTGCATCCATCTTGTCGAGCCCCCTCATTATCTTATATGTTTTGATAAGATCATCTCTCATTCTTCTGAACTCCAATGAGTATAGGCCCAACCTATTCAACCTATCTTCATAAGTCATCCCCCTCATCTTCGGAATCAACCTAGTGAACCTTCTCTGAACAGTCTCCAATGCAAGTATATCCTTCCTTAAATATAGAGACCAAACCTGTTTGCAGTACTCTAGATGTGGCCTCATCAATACCCTGTACAGTTGTAGCAGGTCTTCTCTGTTTTTATACTCCACTCCCCTCTACTTCAGTCGCTGGAGAGTGACTAGAACCCACAATCTTCTGACTCAGAAGCAAGAATATTATCACTGAGCCACAACCAATACACTGGCTGACATCATACTTTGTCAAAAAGTAGTGACAAAACTTTGAGCTTTCTACCTTCATTTCTCAGATCAGCCAAACTTTTGTCCATTGCCTTCATCTGTAAAGAGGTCTGAATTGATAATTTCTGCTGGTCGATGGAGCTTTCCAATTTGTTCTAAAAAAAAGTATGAGAATATTTAGAAAAAAGCCAGATTGTCATTTTTTCTGTTTATACTGAAAGAGAACATTAAGTAGAAAGGGACTCTCATATGCCTGATTTATATCTTTCAAGCTGTCAAATTATCCCACAAAAAATACTATCCACACCTTCATACAAGTCTACACACTTAAGTCTAGAACTAAAACAAATAATTTTTAAGCATTTTAAACTCATGGTTACCTTTTCAACCATTGACCTACTGTTCAGTAGAGTAATTGCATTTTTGATCTTTTAGCCTAAGTTATGTACCTCTGGAGTTCTGCTCTTATACACTTTGCTGAATTTGTCATTATTTGGTCATCTCCAGCGCCTTTGAAAAGTTCTGGCACTGTGCATTACTAAAGTTATATTTATGACTATAAAAGTAATAATTATACTTTGAATGTGGGAAAGTCCTCGATTATCCCATGCGTCTTTAAATGCTCACTAATTTATCTTGCATTATGGATTCTGAACTGTTTCCCACAACTGTGCAGTAGGCAATCCTCTCAACTCTAGCTCCCACATCTCTCTCTGTTGCAATCTTTCTTGTTTTACTCCATTTTGCCACTATGGTTATTGCTCCTCGAGATTTTTCTCTCTTGTTCCTCAAAAGCTCCAAATGCACCTTCCTTTACAACAACAATTTGCATTTATATAGCACCTTTAACAGAGGAAAATGTGACAAGGCTCTTCAGACTAAAATTGACACCAAGCCAAGAAAGGGATATTAGCTTGGATCACCAAAAGCTTGGTTAAAGAGGTAGATTTTGAGGTGGGTCTTAATGAAGAAGAGCGAGAGGTGGAGAAGCGTTCAGGTTTAAGAACTTTCCACATCCCACAGCTTTAAAGCTAATCCCTCCATAGGCATTCTTTCCCATCTCATGATGAAACTGCCTCTCTCAGCCTTTCTTTTCTCCAATTTACAAGCTTTAAAAACTCAAATTTGGTGAACGATAACCATTATTTTTATATTTATCCAATCTCCTTTCCTACTCATTTCAAAGTCATCAAATTTCTCAATTTGAAAAACAGTGGATGTTAGAATCTTCAAATTTACCGTCTGCATACAAGCGAGATATTACCATAACAACAACAACTTGTATTTATATAGCACCTTTAATGTAGTGAAACGTCCCAAGGAGTATTGTGTGATAAAAATTTGATATCGAGCTGCATAAGTAGAAATTAGCACAGAAAGAGGTATGTTTTAAGGAGCGTTTTGAAGGAGGAAAGAGAGGTAGAGAGGTGGAGAGGTTTAAGCAGGGAGTTCCAGAACTTGGGCCCTAAGCAACAGAAGGCACAGCCACCAATGGTTGAGCGATTATAATCAGGGATGCTCAAGAAGGCAGAATTAGAGGAGCGCAGACATCTCAGGGGGGGTTGTGGGCTGTAGGAGATTACAGAGATAGGGCGGGGCGAGGCCATGGAAGGATTTGAAAATAAGGATGAGAATTTTAAAATCAAGACATCGCCAATTTAGATCAGCGAGCACAGGGGTGAGCACAACAGAGCAGGTCTCCAGTCATCTTGGATAACCCTTGCTACTGGACCAAGACTTAGCTCTGTCAAGCCCATGTGGTGGCTGGTGTGCACAGGCATCTTCCACCCTACAGGATGTAGTTCGGGATCTGGAATATTAGGTCCTTCATTGAAACACCTGTGAACTCTGGATTCTGAGGAGGTATCATCGGATTGGAAAGCAGCTAATGTAACGCCTCTGTTTAAAAAAGGGGGCAGACAAAAGGCAGGTAACTATAGGCCGCTTAGTTTAACATCTGTAGTGGGGAAAATGCTTGAAGCTATCATTAAGGAAGAAATAGCAGGACATCTAGATAGGAATAGTGCAATCAAGCAGACGCAACATGGATTCATGAAGGGGAAATCATGTGTAATTAATTTACTGAAATTCTTTGAGGATATAACAAGCATGGTGGATAGAGGTGTACCGGTGGATGTGGTGTATTTAGATTTCCAAAAGGCATTCGATAAGGTGCCACACAAAAGGTTACTGCACAAGATAAAGGTACGCGGAGTCAGAGGAAATGTATTAGCATGGATCGAGAATTGGCTGGCTAACAGAAAGTAGAGAGTCGGGATAAATGGGTCCTTTTCAGGTTGGAAATCGGTAGTTAGTGGTGTGCCACAGGGATCGGTGCTGGGACCACAACTGTTTACAATATACATAGATGACCTGGAAGAGGGGACAGAGTGTAGTGTAACAAAATTTGCAGATGACACAAAGATTAGTGGGAAAGCAGGTTGTATAGAGGACACAGAGAGGCTGCAAAGAGATTTAGATAGGTTAAGCGAATGGGCTAAGGTTTGGCAGATGGAATACAATGTCGGAAAATGTGAGGTCATCCACCTTGGGAAAAAAAACATTAAAATGGAATATTATTTGAATGGGGAGAAATTACAACATGCTGCGGTGCAGAGGGACCTGGGGGTCCTCGTGCATGAATCCCAAAAAGTTAGTTTGCAGGTGCAGCAGATAATCAGGAAGGCGAATGGAATGTTGGCCTTCATTGCGAGAGGGATGGAGTACAAAAGCAGGGAGGTCCTGCTGCAACTGTACAGGGTATTGGTGAGGCCGCACCTGGAGTACTGCATGCAGTTTTGGTCACCTTACTTAAGGAAGGATATACTAGCTTTGGAGGGGGTACAGAGACGATTCACTAGGCTGATTCCGGAGATGAGGGGATTACCTTATGATGATAGATTGAGTAGACTGGGTCTTTACTTGTTGGAGTTCAGAAGGATGAGGGGTGATCTTATAGAAACATTTAAAATAATGAAAGGGATAGACAAGATAGAGGCAGAGAGGTTGTTTCCACTGGTCGGGGAGACTAGAACTAGGGGGCACAGCCTCAAAATACGGGGGAGCCAATTTAAAACCGAGTTGAGGAGGAATTTCTTCTCCCAGAGGGTTGTGAATCTGTGGAATTTTCTGCCCAAGGAAGCAGTTGAAGCTAGCTCATTGAATGTATTCAAATCACAGATGGATAGATTTTTAACCAATAAGGGAATTAAGGGTTATGGGGAGCGGGCGGGTAAATAGAGCTGAGTCCAGGGCCAGATCAGCCATGATCTTGTTGAATTGCAGAGCAGGCTCGAGGGGCTAGATGGCCTACTCCTGTTCCTAATTCTTATGTTTTTATGAACTCGTCCTTTTTTGGCGTGGAAGCAAGTCATCCTCGCTTCGATGAACTGCCTATGATGATGATGATGATGGATGATAGATGAGCAAGACTTGGTGCGAATTAGGACACGTGCAGCCAAGTTTTGGATCACCTCTAGTTTGCGTAGAGTAGAATGTAGGAGGCCAACCAGGAGTGCATTGGAATAGTCAAGTCTAGAGGAACAAAGGCATGGATGAGGGCTTCAGCAGCGGATGAACTGAGGCAAGGGCGGAGATGGTCGATGTTACGGAGGTGGAAATAGGCGGTTTTAGTTATGCTGTGGATATGTGGTCAAAAGCTCAGTTCAGGGTCAAATATGACACCAAGGTTGCGAACAGTCTGGTTCAACCTCAGACACTAGTTGGGGAGAGGGATGGAGTCAGTGGCTAGGGAACGGAGTTTGTGGCGGTGACAGAAAACAATGACTTCGGCCTTCCCAATATTCAATTGGAGAAAGTTTCTGCTCATCCACTACTGGATGTCTGACAAGTAGTCTAGGTACATTCCTGCAATTTATATGAATGGCTTGGATGAAGGGACCAAGTGTAATGTAGCCAAATTTGCTGATAATACAAAGATAGGTGGGAAAGCAAGTTGTGAGGAGGGCGCAAATAATCTGCAAAAAGATATAGATAGGCTGAGTGAGTGGGCCAACATTTGGCAGATGGAGTATAATTTATGGAAAATGTGAGGTTATCCACTTTGATAGGAAAAAATAAAAAAGCAAATTATTATCTAAAAGGAGAGAGTTTACAAAATGCTGCGGTACAGAGGGATCTGAGGGTCTTTGTACATGAAACACAAAAAGTTAGCATGCAGGTACAGCAAATAATTAGGAAGACAAATGGAATGTTGGCCTTGATTGCAAGGGGGATGGAGTATAAAAGCAGAGAAGTCCTGCTACAATTGTACAGGGCATTGGTGGGAGCACACCTGCAATTTTAGTCTCCTTATTTAAAGAAGAACATATTGGCATTGGAGGCAGTTCAGAGAAGGTTCATGAGGTAGATTCCTGAGATGAAGGGGTTGTCTCATGATGAAAGATTGAGCAGGTTGGACCTATACTCATTGGAGTTTAGAAGAATGAGAGGTGATCTCATTGAAACATATAAGATTCGGAGGGGGCTGGACAGGGTAGATACTGAGAGGATGTTTACCCTCATAGGGGAATCTAGAACTAGGGGGCATAGTTACAGAATAAGGGGTCGCCCATTTAAAATGGAAATGAGGAGGAACTTCTTCTCTCAAGAGGGTCGTGAACCTTTCGAATTCTCTACCCCAGAGAGCTGTGGAGGCTGGGTCATTGAATATATTTAAGGCAGAGATAGACAGATTTTTGAGCGATAAGGGAATAAAGGGTTATGGGGAGCGGGCAGGGAAGTGGAGTTGAGGCCAAGATCAGATCAGCCATGATCTTATTGAATGGCGGAGCAGGCTCGAGGTGCCAAATCGCCTACTCCTGCTCCTATTTCTTATGTTCTTAAGTTTTTATGTAGAAGGAGGAAAGAGAGAACCAACGCCAGAGCTCCCTGGATGATGAATGAGTTAAGAGAGTAGGATGAAGCAGAAAAAGGGGATGTATGCCAGCTGCTGACCTGATAACACAAGGAAGAATCAGGCTGAATATAAAAAGTACAAAGATGTGAAAAAGGAAGTAAGAGGGGAAAAGAGACGGTACGAGAATAGATTGGTGGCTAACATAAAAGGTCTTCTCTAGGCATATTAACAGTAAAAGAGTTGTCAGAGGGGCTGAGGGGATGATTTGGCACTAAAATGGGGAACTATTCATGCATGGCTGAGGTATTGAATGAGTACTTTGCATTGATGTTTACCAAGGAAGAGGACTTTGCCAAAGCTATGGTAAATGAGGTTGTTAGTGGGATACTGGATGAGATAAAAATTGATAAAGAAAGGTACTAGAAAGGCTGGCAGTAATTAAAAACTGTATAGGTCACCCAGTCTGGATGGGATGCATCCTAGGTTCCTGAAACATAAAAACATAGAAAATAGGTGCAGGAGCAGGCCATTCAGCCCTTCGAGCCTGCACCACCATTCAATATGATCATGGCTGATCATGCAACCTCAGTACCCCACCCCTGCCTTCTCTCCATACCCCCTGATCCCTTTAGCCATAAGGGCCACATCTAACTCCCTTTTGAATATGTCCAACGAACTGGACTCAACAACTTTCTGTGGCAGTGAATTTCACAGGTTCACAACTCTCTGGGTGAAAAAGTTTCTCCTCATCTCGGTCCTATATGGCTTATCCCTTATCTTTAGACTGTGACCCCTGGTTCTGGAAGCAAGGGTAGAAATTGCAGAAGTGTTGGCCACAATCTTCCAATCCTCCTTTGATACAGGGGTGGTGCCAAATGACTGGAGGATTACAAATGTTACACCCTTGTTCAAAAAGGGGGAGAAGGATAAACCTGGTAATTACAGGCCAGTCAGTTTAATGTCGGTGGTGGGGAAGCTTTTAGAAACAATAATCTGGGAGAAAGTTAACAGCCATTTGAAGCATGGATGAATAAAGGAGAGCCAGCATGGATTTGTTGTGGGCAAATCATGTTTAATTAACTTAATTTGAGTTTTTTGATGGGGAACAGAGAGGATGGATGAGGGCAGTGCAGCTGATGATGTGTATTTGGACTTTCAAAAGAAGTTTGATAAAGTATCACATAATAGGCTTGTTAGCAAAATTGAAGCCCATAGGATAAAAGGAGCAGTAACAGCATGGATACAACATTGGCTAAGGGATAGAAAACAGAGTTGTGGTGAATGGCTCTTTTTGGTCTGGAGGGAGGTATGCAGTGGTGTTCCCCAAGGTTCAGTATTAGGAGTACTGCTGTTTTTGATATACATTAATGACTTGGGGGTACAGTGCACAATTTCAAAACTTGCAGATGACACAAAACTTGGAAGTGTAGTAAACAGTGAGGAAGAAAAAGAAAGGCTTGGATTCATATAGTGCATTTCACAACCACCGGACGTTTTAAAGCGCTTTACAGCCAATGGAGTACTTTTGGAGTGTAGTTGCTGTTGCAATGTGGGAAAATAATAATAGACTTAAAGAAGACACAACAGGTTGATGGAAGGGATGGATACACGACAGATGAAATTCAACACAGAGAAGTGTGAGGTGATACATTTTGGTTGGAAGAATGAGAGACAATTTTAAAGGGGGTGCAAGAACAGAGAGACCTGGGATGCTTGTGCACAAAATCTTTGAAGGTGGCAGGACAGGTTAATAAAGCATATGGGATCCTGAGCTTTATAAATAGAGACATAGAGTACAAAAGCCAGGAAGTTATGCTAGATCTATATAAAACACTTTTGTATAAAAATGCTTTTGTATAAAATGCTTGTGTATATAAAACACTAGTTTGGCCCCAATTCTGGGCACCACACTTTAGGAAGGACATGAAGGCTTTGGAGAGGTACAGAAGAGATTTACTAGTATGGTTACATGGATAGACTAGAGAAGCTGAGGTGGTTGTTCTTGGAGCAGAGATGGCCAAGAGAAAATTTGATAGAGGTGTTTAAAATCATGAAAGGTTTAGATACAGTAAATAAACAGAAACAGTTTCCAAATGGCTAAAAGCTCGATAACCAGAGGGCAAGACCAGAGGAGACATGACACAAAACTTTTTAACATAACGACTGGTTAAGATTTGGAATACACTGCCTGACAGGGTGGTGGATACAGATGCCATAGTAGCCTTCAAAAGGTAATTGGATAAATACTTGAAGGAGAAAAAATTGCAGGGATATGGGCCGAATGGCGGCCTCCTGAGCTGTAATAGTCAATAGTCTATGATTGTATGATTCTATGACTGCCTCCAAATGAATGAGGTGGAGAGATTTGACCATATATAACTTCAGAAAGTTGTGGAATGATAGGAGATAGCAAATACAATCAGTGGCCCAGGCAAGGTTGGCCAGAATCAATACAATTCTACAATAAAATTGTTGAGAAAAAGCTTCTATCTTCGCAAGCGAAAGTACAAATAAGACGAAGAAATCTAAAAAATTGTCTTTTTGTCACCTTTCCTGCCCCAATCCTGAAAGTGCGGATTCATTTTGCAGTAGGGTTCCAGAGCACTGCGAGTCCTCTGATAACTCAACTCAAGGACCATGCTTAATTTATGAACTCGGGCAATGAATGCTAGCAAGTGACTCAAACAGGACATTTAGCTGAACTGGATCATCAAACTTCTGGGACGGTCTGATCCTATCCTCATCCAATGCCTCGACAGCCACATTTTGAGGAAGAGTGACTGGACAATAATCAGGAGCAGGAACCATGGCTAATATTTTTCAGGTGTGGGAAGCAACAGAAAGATCTGATGCCATTGAAAAAAGGCGCCTTGAAAATGTTTGGTGTGCCCCCCAGATCGGGGGGACACGATTTAATGATTTAATGTTTTAGTTTCCTCCCAAAAGAGTTCTGATGCCATTGATGAACGCCAAGAGAATTAATTAAGGACAAGATATAAAATGAGGCATAATATAACGTAGAGTGGCGGATGATCACTTCTTCCACACTGCTGTATATTATGCTACATTATCATGCCTTGCCTGTCAGTCATAATGGGCCCAAGTTTCGGGCTGCGCCTAGAATGGTGCAGCCCCGACCTGGACGCCCGTTTTTCGTGCCAGAAAGTGCGGCTAAAAAATACTTACCGATTCTCTGGCTCCCTGCAGGTCCTCTGGAGCTGGGCGCGGCGCAGCACGAGCTGTGGTGGGCGGAGCCAGGTCCCTGCGCTGAAAACAGTGCCGGGACCTCTGCACAGGCGCACTACAGTGGGCAGTAGTTCCAGGCGCCCAAAACTGTGTGGGAGGGGCCCTAAGTATGCAGACCCTAGCCCTGGCCGAATGGCCTCACTGGGGCTGCGTGGATCAGGCTGCACATCCCACGCCCAGCTCCTGCTTTCTCCCGACCTGACCTGACTCCCCCCCGCGCAGGGACCCGACCCCCACTCCCCCACCCCCCTGGACCGACTCGACCCTCCCCGCCCGGATCGGATCCGAACCCCGCTCTCCCCTCCGCCCCCGGACCCGACCCGGCCCCGGACCCGACCTTTCCCCCCGCCCCTCCTCCCCGCCGGACCCATCGCATGCCCCCTCCTGGACCGGACTCGAACAAACTCCCATTCGCCCCCGGATCCGACCCCCATCCCCCCCCCCGCCCCCGGACCAGACCCGATCAGACTCTCATCCCCCCCCCCCACCCCCCGCCCCCCAACCGGACCCCCCCCCCACCCCCCCCCGCACTCGGACCGGACCTGACCCCCACTCCCCCCACCCCCCGGACCGGACCTGAACAGACTCCCACTCCCCCACCCGCCCCCGGACACCCCCCCAACCCCCCCCGGACCCAACCCGAACCCTGGCCACCTACCTTTAAATTAAGTCTTGGGCCCAGCCCATTCAGCCTCCCTCTCCTCTCCTCTCTTCCCTCCCCCCCATCTCCCCCTCCCTCCCTCCTCCCTTCTCTCCCTCCCTACCCACCTCCCTTCTCTCCCTCCCTCCCCCTCACTTCTCTCCCTCCCTTCTCTCCCTCCCTCCCCTCCTCCCCTCCATCCCTTCTCCCCCTCCCCGCCTCTCCCCCTTCCTCCTTCTCTCTCTCCCCCCTCTCTCCCCTCCCCTCCACCCCCCTCCCCTCACTGTCAGAAACACAGACACTGACAGACAGAGAGTGAGAGAGACACACACAGACAGAGAGATAGAGACACTGACAGAGACACACTGGTGGGGGGGAGAGGGGGTCGTCCCAGCATGCTGTTGAAGGGCTCCCGGTGCTGCAATCGGTAAGTAGAAAATGTTTTATTTATTGATTTTTAATTTTTTTTATTTTTTATTAATTTTTTTTGATTGATTTATTGGTTGATTTATTGATGTATTTATCATTTATTATTGATTATGGCTCTTTATTTGTAAAACTGAAGTGTTTAATGTTTGTAAACTTCCCTTTAAACCACCCCCCCTGCCCCATTCCCTACGCCTGATTTGTAATCTACGCCTGATTTTCTAAGTGTAGACAAGGTTTTTCTGAGCGTACAAAAATCTACACTTACTCCATTCTAAGTTAGTTTGGAGTAAGTTTTCACTGCCTAAACTTTCAAAACGGGCGGAAGTGGCTGGACACGCCCCCTTTTGAAAAAAAAAATCTGTTCCAAACTGAAACTGTTCTAACTGACTAGAACTGAAGCAAACTAAATGCCGAGAATTGCAATTTCTAAGATACTCCATTCTAAATCAGTTGCTCCAAAAAAACAGGAGCAACTCAGGCCGAAACTTGGCCCTTTTAATTCTCCGCCCCAGTCCCACTCTGACCTCGGCCTCCTGCAGTGTTCAAATGAAGCTCAACGTAAGCTCAAGGAACAGCATCTCATGTTTCGATTAGGCACTTTACAACCTTCCAGACTCAACATTTGTTCAACAATTTCAGATCATAGCCTCTGCTCCCATTTTTTTCGGTTGACAGCTGCTGATGATTCTGCTATTCCCATTTACACCTCCTCTAGACCCATCTTTTGTTTCTTTACTTATCCCATTACCATCTCCTTTTGTCTCGCACCATCATCCTTTTTATCATTTAATCTATCCTTCAACCCTATCACAGGCCTTCCCTTTTCTTCTTTCCTCCCCTCCTCCTTTCCCTGCCTATACTTCCTTAAAACCTGTTACATATCTAACTTTTTCAGTTCTGACGAACGGTAATCAACCTGAAACATTAACTCTATTTCTCTCCCCACAGATGCTGCCTGAGTATTTCCAGCATTTGCTGTTTTTATTTGGGAAAATCACTTGACTTTCTTTACTTTGTATGTGAAGCGTGAACAAATCAGAAAGTTAACATTTCATAAGAACATAAGAACATAAGGAATAGGAACAGGAGTAGGCCATACGGCCCCTAGAGCCTGCTCCGCCATTCAGTAAGATCATGGCTGATCTGATCATGGACTCAGCTCAACTTCCCCGCCCGCTCCCCATAATCTCTTATCCCCTTATCGTTTAAAAAACTGTCTATTTCTTTCTTAAATTTATTCAATGTCCCAGCTTCCACAGCTCTCTGAGGCAGCAAATTCCACAGATTTACAACCCTCAGAAGAAATTTCTCCTCATCTCAGTTTTAAATGGGCAGCCCCTTATTCTAAGATCATGCTCTCTAGATCTAGTCTCCCCCATCAGTGGAAACATCCTCTCTGCATCCACCTTGTCAAGCCACTTCATATTCTTATACGTTTCGATAACATCACCTCTCATTCTTCTGAATTCGAATGAGTAGAGGCCCAACCTACTCAACCTTTCCTCATAAGTCAACCACCTCATCTCCAGAGTCAACCTAGTGAACCTTCTCTGAACTGCCTCCAAAACAAGTATATCCTTTCGTAAATATGGAAACCAAAACTGCACGCAGTATTCCAGGTGTGGCCTCACCAATATCTTATATAGCTGCAGCAAGACTTCCCTGCTTTTATACTCCATCCCCTTTGCAATTCCATTGGCCTTCCTGATCACTTGCTGTAAGTGCATACTATCCTTTTGTGTTTCATGCACAAGTACCCCCAGGTCCCGCTATACTTCAGCACTTTGCAATCTTTCTCCATTTAAATAATAACTTGCTCTTTGATTTTTTTCTGCCAAAGTGCATGACCTCACACTTTCCAACATTATACTCCATCTGCCAAATTTTTGCCCACTCACTTAGCCTGCCTATGTCCTTTTGCAGATGTTTTGTGTCTTCCTCACACATTGCTTTTCCTTCCATCTTTGTATTGTCAGCAAACTTGGCTACGTTACACTCAGTCCCTTCTTCCAAGCCATTAATATAGATTGTAAATAGTTGGGGTCCCAGCACTGATCCCTGCAGCACCCCACTAGTTACTGATTGCCAACAAAAGAATGAACCATTTATCCCAACTCTCTGTTTTCTGTTAGTTAGCCAATCCTCTATCCATGCTAGTATATTACCCCCAACCCCGTGAAATGTTATCTTTGTGCAGGAACCTTTTATGTGGCACCTTGTCAAATGCCTTCTGGAAGTCCAAATACATTTCATGGAGTAAAATTTGTGATACCTGCACTTCTAACATGTTTTCTATTTATCAAAAACTATTATAGGTCTAAACTTTGTATTAACTCAAGTACTCATCATGAAGTCCTTGGGCCAGATTTTGCTGGAGCAGGACATCTCACGGCGTGCCCCATTAATTAGACTTACAATTGTACATTTAGGTTTTAAAATTTTTTTGCCCACAAATTTGCTGGCAGTGTAAGCTGGCAATGGCACGACAAGGGCAACAGGGCATCTGGAACAATGGGGCAAACAGGGTATCTCCTTAACCAATGAGATTAAAGGATTGAGAAATAAACAGAGAAACGGCTGATAAATAGGGTGAATTCGAGTGAATTCAATGTCAAATCAGGCACAGAAAAATAAATAAAGATTGGATTAAGAGAGAGAAAAAAAGAGACAAAGGAAAAGTAAGAAAAAATAAATAAAAATGTAAAATTTAGCATTTTAATAATCTCTTGAAACAATTCACTACCTGAAGGAATGTGAATCCACACTTATAATTGTTTACTTTCTGGGCAAGAGAGGTTGATTAGCAGTCATTAACAATTATCATGTCACTAGCCTGAACTTTCTGTGGCAAGTTTAATGGGCAATTAATGTGCAAATGCAGCAATTTCATGAAATTACGGGGAAGTTCAGGGCAAGATTTCATTTTCGAGATTCGCAATTCACACGGTATCTCTTCCTCAATACTAGCGGATTTGTGCATTAATAACAGCGTGTCTCATTCACACATTGTTATTTTTTTCAGCAAAATCTTGCCCCTTGATTTAAAAAGGCACAATTATCACAATGCTATTTTAACAAATGGGCTTTTAAAACCAGTACTTGTTTAACTTCATCCTCGATTCCCAAGGTCTTGTGTTCTACAGGAGTTCCCTGAAGTGTAGAGTGCAGAATTCTCTTTCCGATAATTACAACTTCTAAAGCGAGATCATACTCTTTCCAGCATCGTAATATCTATTAATATAGTAAAAAATACAGTTTAAAGCTTTTAAGTGCCAGACTATCAGGTTTTCCACTGAACAGTTGAGCTGGATAAGGATAGCTAGCTTACCTCAAAATTTATTAAAAATTGTATGTCAAGGTAAAAAAAATCTCAATCCAAGAATTTAAGGGGTCAATAATGTAATTGTAATATTAGGTGCTGAAGCCAGAGGCCAACTGTGCACCTGTAACACACACTGCAGTATAATATAATGGGGAAGCGCCTGTGGCACGGAGAGATCGTGCACTACGTTCATAGCTCCAGAATGTGGTTTTAGCATCTGAACAGCACTGCTGGAGCTCAGCACTAGTATCAACCAGGGACTGCATGGTTGGTCCTGGGATTTTATTCTTTATTTTGAACTTCACTATTGCAACGATTCACCTTCTTAAATCTGACCTAATCTGCCATCTGTGGATGTAAGCTGAGGGAACAGCAATTGAGCTCTATCTAAACAGGTCCTATGGGTGTTCTGCTGACCTTCTCACTCTATCTGCTGATTCTGGAGGAGGAAGGGCATGGTCAGAGAAATATACAGTGCAGGTTGACCCAGGTACGCAACATGATTACAAACAGATGCGCCAAAAGCAACTGCTCTCCGGAAAGGGTCATTCCACTGGAACAAGTGGAGACAAGAAGATTCTGCTCCAACCAAACATAGAAGAGGACCCCAATCAGGAGGCATATATATATCTGCACAATCATTCATGAGCAAGACATTTAATGCTGCCTCTAATAGAGTGCACCTTTACTGAAGTGGCTATAGCATCCAATGGCAACATTCATGTAAACAGATGCACAATATCCTTGCAAAAACAGGACTGCTGACATTACCCCAGATCGACATCAGCAAAGCATTTCTTTGCAAGTATCTTAATTCTGCCTCATCCCAAATAACACACTAGAGCACCATGTAAGGCAAATTTTACAGTTGGTTAAAGTATCAGGTGCAGATATGTTCAGTGTGTTTTATGCTGGTGCATGCTCTTTGTAACAGTGTATAGTGTGTCTTGTACTTGCTAAGCATGTGCTCCTTCTAAGTATTTCCCTACTTAGAGAAGGGTGGCTAACTGTGTGGCGGTGTCAACCTTCAGAAATGAACATGGCCCATTATCTCCTTATGTTGGGTCACCACAGAGAGGGCCTTTATACCATCGGATACATGTACAGTAATTTTAGCGGGCGCTAAGGGCCATGGATGTGGCCCTAAGAGACATTTCCAACATCCATGCCAACTCTTGCCATTCCCCTGTTGGTAGGCATTCTCTCAGCAGGGCCAGAACACTGTGTAGGAGAAGACCACCAGCCAGCAATGAGGTTTAATGGAGAATGATAAATTCTGCCCAGCATTTCCCTATTTGGGCAGCACAGGCTGGGAATGTGCACTCATGGCTAATGATCTATGCATAACCCCAGGGATAACCCAATTCAAAATATTTGAGGCGAGATGTTTGCAGACCAGGAGCACAGAGCAGGAGAGCACTTAATTTGAGGAATGGATAATGGACATATTCATACAAAAATAGTAGGAAAACACTTGATCATGAAAAACCCATAAACTATAAAATATAGAACCATACAGAATAAACTAAAATCACAAATATTTCAGCTAAATTAGGAGGGACAGTAAGAAGTGCAAATAGACCAGGAATTTCAAAGGGTCTTAGATTAAGTGAGTGGGCAAAACTATGTCACATGGACTTTAATGTGGGCGAGTGTGAGGTCACCCACTTTGATAACAATTAAAATAAATCAGAGTATTTTCTAAATGGCAATAAACTAGAAATTGTAGAGGAGCAAAGAGATTTGGGAGTCCAAGTACACAAATGTTAAAATAATTTGATAGGATAGAGAGATCTAATTGAATGCCAGTGCTGGCTCAAGGGACTGAATGGCCTAGTTCTCTTCCTATAATTGTGATAAAATAACTGCAGTAAAAAGCAGGATTCTAAATTCATGGGCAAATGTAAATACTGTACCTTTGCTAAGTGATATGTGACACAAGCTGTCATGTGTTGCACACTTTCGGTTACTCCAAATTGTTTCTTTTGTCTGTAAGCACCAACAACGTCTTGCAGGACACACAGACATTTTATGAGAATCTGTCACACAATTATTGAAAATAGAGTCATTCTTTCTGCACTAATGCATGTGAAATTTTAATGAAAATCAAGAACACATTGCTGAACATTGTTTTGCTGAAACTGTTGAGTTGACAATATCAAGAGTGTTTCAAGTCTGATAGCTTCAGACTGAAGTAAATATTTGGAACATACAAACGTGCTACAAAATAACATGCAAATACTGACAACTAAGAAAAAAAACTATATTTTAGTGCATGCTGAGAAAATTAACAATTCATCAATGACATCTAGAAACCAAAAATATAATGAATAGTCAGCACATATTCCAAAGGGGAAGGGCATGCTTGACCAATCTTGATGAACTCTGAAAAAGTAACAGAAAGAATAGATAAGGGTAATGCAGTAGATATAATGTACAGGGTATCTGAATTTTCAAAAGGCCTTCGATAAGGTACTGCATAGTAGATGCATGACTATGGTCAGACCATATGGAGCCAGGGGGCAAGAAGCAAAATAGATAGCAAGCTGGTTACAAAACAAAAAACAGAGAGTAGGGGTGAAAGGTAGTTACTCAGATTTGCAAATGGTGGGAAATGGTATTCCACAAGGATCAGTGCTGGAACCACTGTTGTTCACCATTTGCATAAATGATTTGGACTCGGGCATCAGAAGTACAATTTCAAAATTTATAGCCAATACCGAATTGCGGGGTATAGTTAATACTGAGGAGGACTGTGACAAAATATAAGAAGATATTAATAAACTTGCAGAGAGGGCATGCAATTGGCAAATTCATTTCAATACAATAAATGTCCATTTTGGTAAGACAAATAAGGTAACCACGTATTCGTTGGAAAATAAGAATATAAATGGAGTAGAGGAGCAAAGGGATCTAGGGGTACAGATACACAAATCACTAAAAGCAGCTGTGCAGGGTATAAGGCCATAAAAAACCACAACACTGGGGTTCATTTCTAGAGGGATAGAATTGAAAAGCAGAGAAATTATGTTAAACTTGTATAGAACCTGGGAGGCCGTCAAAGAGGAGATGGCTCGGGTACAGAATAGACACATTCCCACGAGAGGGAAAGGAAGGGTATCCAAAGCTTGAGCTCCCTGGATGACTAAGGACTTAGACATTAAAATGAAACAGAAAAAGGAGGCTTATTACACATGCAAGGTTCATAACACAGTAGATAAACAAGCTGAATATAGAAAGGACAGAGCAGATCCAAGTAGCAGGAAATAAAAGGGACAAAGAGAATATATGAGAACAGACTTCAAAATGACATAGACAGACCAGTGAAATGGGCAGACACATGGCAGATGAAATTTAACCCAGTGTGAAGTGATACATTTTAGTCGGAAGAATTTGGAGAGGCAATATAAACTAAATGATACAATTTGAAAGGGGGTGCAGGAACAGAGACCTGGGTACACAAATCTTTGAAGGTGACAGGACAAGTTAAGCAGGCGATTAAAAATGCAATAGGAATCCTTAACATTATTAATAGAGGAATAAAGTACAAAAGCAAGGAAGTTAAGATAACCTTTATCAAACACTGGTTACGCTTCAGCCGGAGTATTGTGTTCAATTCTGGGCACCACATTTTAGGAAGGTCTTGGAGAGGGTGCAGAAGAGGTTTACTAGAATGGTACAAGTAACGTGGAGAGATTGGAGAAGATGAGGTTGTTCTCCTACGAGCAGAGGGTTAGAGGAGATTTGATTGAGGTGTTCAAATCATGAACGGTCTTGATAGAGTAAATAAGGAGAAACCACTTCCAGTGGCAGAATGGTCAGTAACCAGAGGACACAGATTTAAGGCGATTGGCAAAAAAAACAAGCAACACGAGGAAACATTTTTATAAGCAGCGAGTTATGATGATCTGGAATGTACAACCCGAAATGGTGATGCAATGAGATTCATTAGCAACTTTCAAAAGGGAATTGGATAAATAATTGAAGAAAAAAGTACAGGGCTATGGTGAAAGAGCAGGGGAGTTGAACTAATTGGATAGCTCTACCTACCCAGGTGCAATGGGCCAGATGGCCTCCTTCTGTGCTGTATCATTCTAGACTTGGTTCGACTGTACTTGGAGTATAGTGCACAGTTCTGGTCTCTGTATTTTTTTAAAAATATAGAGGCACTGGAGAAGGTACAAAAAAGATTTACAAGGATGATACCAGAAATAAGAGGTTATACCTATCAGGAAATATTGAACATGCTGGGGTTTTTTTCTCTCGAAAACAGAAGAACAGCAGAAATAGGAGGAGGAGTAGGCGATTTGACCCCTCGAGCCTGCTCCGCCATTCAATAAGGTTATGTCTGATCTGATCTTGGCCTCAACTCCACTTCCCTGCCTGCTCCCCATAACCCTTTATTCCCTTATCGCTCAAAAATCTGTCTATCTCCACCTTAAATATATTCAATGACCCAACCTCCACAGCTCTCTGTGGCAGAGAATTCCATAGAATTACAGCCCTCAGAAGAAATTTCTCCTCATCTCAGCTTTAAATGGGCGGCCTCTTATTCTAAGATTATGGGCCCAAGTTTCCACACGATAAAAAACAGGCGCCCCTCCGAGCTGGGCGCCCGTTTTTCGCGCCTAAAACGGCGCCGGAAAAAAAACTCGCGATTCTGGAGAGCCCTGCAGCTCTTTGTCTGTTTGGCGCGGCGCCCAGGGGGGCGGAACCTACACTTGCGCCAATTTTGGAAGTGGGAGGGGGCAGGTACTATTTTAATTAGTTTTTTTCCTGCTGGCAACCCTGCGCGTGCGCGTTGGAGCGTTCGCGCACGTGCAGTGTGAAGGGAACATTGGCACTCGGCCATTTTTGTAGTTCTTTGTAGCTGTTTAATTTTTGAACATTTTTTAGTAAAAGCACATTGCCATCAGCACATCAGCACTGAGGCTTCCTGCAGCCTTCTCACTGTCTCCTTCCCGTCCGCTGTCGGGAACGTCTTCCTCCGCCCCCCCCACCGCTGCGGTCGGGCCCGCCCGCCGTCGGGAACGTCTTCCTCCCCCCCCCGCTGCGGTCGGGCGGGCGGGCGGTCGGGCCCGCACTCCCTCCCTCCCGCCTGCCCGCCGTTGGGAAGGTCTTCCTCCCCCTGCTGCTGCGTTCGGGCGGGTGGGCGGTCGGTCGGTCGGTCCCATACTCCCTCCCTCCCGCCCGCCCGCCGTCGGGAACGTCTTCCTCCCCCCCCGCGGTCGGTCGGTCGGTCGGTCGGGCCCGCACTCCCTCCCGCCGTCAGGAACGGCTTCCTCCTCCCCCCCTGCCGTCGGGAACGAACGAACGAACTTGTGAGGCTGGCTGAAGCACTTTCACACAGGTAGGAAGATGGTTTATTTAATCTTTTCTTTGCTTATAAATGTTTATTCAGGTTGGATTTATTTGTATAATATTTGTAGAAGTATAAATAAGGATTGATTGTAGAATTTAATGACTTCCCTTCCCCCCACCCTCCCCCCCCACCTCGTTCTGGACGCCTAATTTGTAACCTGCGCCTGATTTTTTTTATGTGTAGAACAGGTTTTTTCAGTTCTACAAAAATCTTCACTTGCTCCATTCTAAGTTAGTTTGGAGTATGTTTTCACTGTGGAAACTTTGAAATCAGGCGTCAGTGGCCGGACACGCCCCCTTTTGAAGAAAAAATTCTGTTCCAAAGTAGAACTGTTCTATCTGACTAGAACTGCAGAAAAAAAAATGTGGAGAATTGCGATTTCTAAGATAGTCCGTTCTCCACCAATTGCTCCTAAAAATCAGGCGCAAATCATGTGGAAACTTGGGCCCTATGTCCCTTAGTTTTGGTTTCCCCAATGAGTGGAAATATCCTCGCTGTATCCACCTTGTCGAGCCCCCTCATTATCTTATATGTTTCGATAAGATCACCTCTCATTCTTCTGAACTCCAATGAGTATAGGCCCAACTTACTCAACCTATCTTCATAAGTCAACCCCCTCATCTCCAGAATAAACCTAGTGAACCTTCTCTGAACACCTCCAATGCAAGTATATCCTTCTTTGAATACAGAGACCAAAACTGTACGCAGTACTCTAAGTGTGGCCTCACTAATACCCTGTACAATTGTCGCTGGACTTCTCTGCTTTTACACTCCAACCCCTTTGCAATAAAACCTAAGATTCCATTTGCCTTCCTGATTACTTGCTCTACCTGCATACTAACTTTATGTTTCATACACAAGGACTCCCAGGTCCCTCTGTACTGCAGCACGTTGCAATTTTTCTCCATTTAAATTATAATTTGCTTTTCTATTTTTTCTGCCAAAATAGACAACCTCACATTTTCCCACATTAGGTCCCAAGTTTCCACATGATTTGCGCCTGATTTTTAGGAGCAACTGGTGGAGAACGGACTATCTTAGAAATCGCAATTCTCCACATTTTTTTTTCTGCAGTTCTAGTCAGGTAGAACAGTTCCACTTTGGAACAGAATTTTTTCTTCAAAAGGGGGCATGTCCGGCCACAGACGCCTGATTTCAAAGTTTCCACAGTGAAAACGTACTCCAAACTAACTTAGAATGGAGCAAGTGAAGATTTTTGTAGAACTGAAAAAACCTTGTCTACACATTAAAAAATCAGGCGCAGGTTACAAATTAGGAGTCCAGAACGAGGTGGGGGGGGAGGGTGGGGGGAAGGGAAGACATTAAATTCTACAATAAATCCTTATTTATACTTCTACAAATATTATACAAATAAATCCAACCTGAATAAAAATTTATAAGCAAAGAAAAGATTAAATAAACCATCTTCCTACCTGTGTGAAAGTGCTTCAGCCAGGGAGAATGCTGCGGGAGAGGTGGGGGGAAGGAGGCAGCCGTTCATTCCTGCGGGGGGGGGGGGAGGAGGAAGCCATTCGTTCTCGCGGGCGGGGGGGGGGGGGGGGGAGGAGGGAAACGGCTGCCTCAACTTTCTGAGGCTTCCTGCAGCCTTCTCACTGCTGCAAGAAGCCTCAGTGCTGATGTGCTGATGGCAATGTGCTTTTATTAAAAAATGTTCAAAAATTAAACAACTACAAAGAACTACAAAAATGGCCGAGTGCCAATATTTCCTTCACACTGCGCGTGCGCGAACGCTCCAACGCGCACGCGCAGTGTCGCTGGCAGGAAAAAAACTAATTTAAATGGTACCCACCCCCTCCCACTTACAAAATCGGCGCGAGTGTAGGCTCCGCCCCCCTGGGCGCCGCGCCAAGCAGACATGGAGCTGCAAGGCGCTCCAGAATCGCGCGTTTTTTTTCCGGCGCTGTTTTTGGCGCGAAAAACGGGCACCCAGCTCGGAGGGGTGCCCGTTTTTTATCGTGTGGAAACTTGGGCCCTATACTTCATGTGCCAAATTTTTGCCCACTCATTTAGCCTGTCCACATCCCTTTGCAGATTTTTTATGTCCTCCTCACAACTTGCTTTCCCACCCATCTTTGTATCATCAGTAAACTTGGCTACATTACACTCCCTTCATCCAAGTCATTACTATAGATTGTAAATGGTTGAGGCCCCAGCACCGATCCATGCGGCACCCCACTAGTTACTGTTTGCCAACCGAATAATGACCCATTTATCCCAACTCTCTGTTTTCTGTTAGTTAGCCAATCCTCTATCCAAGCTAATATATTACCCCCAATCCCGTGAACTCTTATCTTGTGCAATAATCTTTTATGTGGAACCTTATCGAATGCCTTCTGGAAATCCAAATACATCACATCTCCTGGTTCCCCCTTATCCACCCTGCTCGTTACATCCTCAAAGAACTCCAGCAAATTTGTCAAACATGATTTCCCTTTCATAAAACCATGCTAACTCTGCTTGACTGCATTATGCTTTTGCAAATCTCCCACTACTACTTCCTTAATAATGGACTCCAGCATTTTACTAACGACAGATGTAAGGCTAACTGGTCTATACTTTCCTGCTTTCTTTCTGCCTCCTTTTTTTAAAAAATAGGGGCGTTACATTTGCAGTTTTCCAATCTGCTGGGACCTGCCCAAAATCCAGGGAATTCTGGTAGATTACAACATCGTTATCATCATCGTAGGCAGTCCTTCGAAATCAAGGAAAACTTGCTTCCAGTTTAAAAGTGAGTTCTCAGGTGACTGTATAGATCAATATGGGAATTACAGTCTCTGTCACAGGTGGGACAGACAATGGTTGAAGGAAAGGGTGGGTGGGGTGTCTGGTTTTCCGCACACTCCTTCCGCTGTCTGCATTTGGTTTTTGCATGCTCTCAACGACGAGACTCGAGGTGCTCAGTGCCCTCCCAGATACACTTCCTCCACTTAGGGTGGCCTTGGGTCAGGCATTCCTAGGTGCTGGAGAGGATGTTGCATTTTATCAAGGAGGCTTTGAGGGTGTCCATCAAACGTTTCCTCTGCCCACCTAGGGCTCGCTTGACGTGTAGGAGTTCCGAGTAGAGCACTTGCTTTGGGAATCTTGTGTCGGGTATGTGGACGATGTAGAGGACTATGGAGAGTTCTCCTCCGTTTCGGCTGCCCCCAAAAGTTTGGCACCATCTTCCGCCTGCTCCACAACGACATGCAAGCCGTGATCTGACCCATGGATTCACCACAGACCAAATCCATGTCCGAACCGGGGTCAAGCAGGGCTGCATCATCGCACCACCGCTCTTCTCGACCTTCCTCGCTGCAATGCTCCACCTCACTCTCAACAAGCTCCCTGCTGGAGTGGAACTAAAGTATAGAATCAATGGGAACCTGTTCAACCTTCGTTGCCTCCAGGCTAGATCCAAAGTCATTCCATCCTCCGTCATCGAACCAATGCATCCACTATCTCTGCAGCCACTTCTTTTAAGACCCAAGGATGCAAGCCATCAGGTCCAGGGGACTTGTCCACCTTTAGTCCCATTATTTTACCGAGTACTACTTCTTTAGTGATAGTAATAGTTTTTAGTTCCTCCCTTCCCTATAGCCCCTTGATTATCCACTATTGTTTTTAGTGTCTTCTACTGTGAAGACCGATACAATGTTCAAAGTCTCTGCCATTTCCCTATTCCCCAGTCTCAGCCTCTAAGGGACCAACGTTTACTTTAGCCACTGCTTTCCTTTTTACGTACCTGTAGAAACTCTATCTGTTTTTAGATTTTGTGCTAGTTTACATTCATAATCCATTTTCCCCCTCTTTATTATTCTTTTAGTCATTCTTTGCTGCCTTTTAAAAGTTTCCCAATCCTCTGGCCTCCCACTAGTCTTGGCCACATTGTATGTCCTTGTTTCCAATGTGATACCATCCTTTATTTCCTTAGTTAGCCACAGATTGTTATCCCTTCTCTTAATGTCTTTCCTTATATATTTTTGTTGAGAGTTATGAAATATCTCCTTAAATATTTGCCACTGCTCATCAACCACCTTACCCTTTAATCTATTTTTCCAGTCCACTTTCCCAGCCCAGTCCCACTCTGTCTCCATAGCTTTGGAATTCCCTTTATTTAAGCTCAGGACATTAGTTTGAGACCCAAGTTTTTCACCCTCAAAACTGAATTTAAAATTCTATATGCTATGATCACTCTTCCCTAGAGGATCCTTTACTGTGAGATCATTAATTAATCCAGTCTCATTACAGGTTACCAGACCTAAAATAGCCTGCTCCCTGGTTGCTTCCACAACGTATTGTTTATAGATGGCGTGAATTGAGAGAGGTCTTTAAGATTATGAAAGGGTTTGATAGGTTAGACATGGAGAAGGTGTTTCCACTTGTGGGGGAGAGCAAAACTAGGGGCCATAAATATAAGATGGTCACAAATAAATCCAATAAGGAATTCAAAAGAAACTTATTTACCCAGACAGTGGTTAGAATGTGGAATCTGCTTAAACATGGAGTAGTTGAGACAAATAGCATAGATGCATTTAAGAGGAAGCTGATAAACACATGGAGGAGAAAGGAACAGAAAGTTATGCTGATCGGGTTAGGTGAAGTAGAATGGGAGGAGGCTTGTGCAGCGCATAAACACTGGCATGGCCTATTGTGCTGAATGGATTGTTTCTATGCAATTTCCATTGGGCTTAAAAGTGGCTGCAGAGAACGTGGTTGTAATCTACCAAAATTCACTGGATTCTGGGGCAGTCCCAGCGGATTGGAAAACCGCAAATGTCACGCCCCTATATAAAAATGAGGCAGACTAAAAGCAGGAAACTATAGACCAGTTAGCCTAACATCTGTTGTTGATAATGCTGGAGTCCATTATTAAGGAAGCAGTAGCGGGACATTTGCAAAACCATAATTCAATCAAGCAGAGTCAGCAGGGTTCTATGAAAGGGAAATCATGTTTGACAAATTTGCCGGAGTTCTTTGAGGATGTAACGAGCAGGACGGATAAGGGGGAACCAGTGGATGTGGTGTATTTGGATTTCCAGAAGGCATTCAATAAGGTGCCACATAAAAGGTTACTGCACAAGATAAAAGTTCACGGGATTGGGGGTAATATTTTAGCATGGATAGAGGATTGGCTAACTAACAGAAAAGAGAGTCCGGATAGATGGGTCATTTTCTGGTTGGCAACAGTAACTAGTGGGATGCCACAGGGATCGGTGCTGGGGCCTTAACTATTTACAATCTATATCAATGACTTGGATGAAGGAACCGAGTGTGATGTAGCCAAGTTTGCTGATGACACAAAGATGGGTGGGAAAGCAAATTATGAGGAAGACACAAAAGATCTGCAAAGGGATATAGACAGGCTCAGTGAGTGGGCAAACATTTGGCAGATGGAGCATAATGTGGGAAAATATGAGGTTGTCCACTTTGGCAGAAAAAGTAAAAAAACAAATTATAATTTAAATAAAGAAAAATTGCAAAGTGCTACAGTACAAAGGGACCTGGGGGTCCTTGTGCATGAAACACAAAAAGTTAGTATGCAGGTACAGCAACTAATCAAGAAGACAAATGGAATGTTGGCCTTTATTGCAAGAGGGATAGAATATAAAAGCACAGAAGTCCTGCTCCAGCTATACAGGGTATTGGTGAGGTCAAACCTAGAGTACTGCATACAGTTTTGGTCTCCATATTTAAGGAAGGATAAGGAAAAGGAGGGGTGCAACGAGACCTAGGTGTCATGGTTCATCAGTCATTGAAAGTTGGTATGCAGGTACAGCAGGCGGTGAAGGCGGCAAATGGTATGTTGGCCTTCATAGCTAGGGGATTTGAGTATAGGAGCAGGGAGGTCTTACTGCAGTTGTATAGGGCCTTGGTGAGGCCTCACCTGGAATATTGTGTTCAGTTTTGGTCTCCTAATCTGAGGAAGGACGTTCTTGCTATTGAGGGAGTGCAGCGAAGGTTCACCAGACTGATTCCAGGGATGGCTGGGCTGTCATATGAGGAGAGACTGGGTCAACTGGGCCTTTATTCACTGGAGTTTAGAAGGATGAGAGGGTATCTCAGAGAAACATATAAGATTCTGACGGGACTGGACAGGTTAGATGCGTGAAGAATGTTCCCGATGTTGGGGAAGTCCAGAACCAGGGGACATAGTCTTAGGATAAGCGGTAGGCCATTTAGGACTGAGATGAGGAGAAATTTCTTCACTCAGAGTTGTTAACCTATGGAATTCCCTGCCGCAGAGAGTTGTTGATGCCAGTTCATTGGATATATTCAAGAGGGAGTTATATATGGCCCTTACGTCTAAGGGGATCAAGGGGTATGGAGAGAAAGCAGGAAAGGGGTAGAGGGAATGATCAGCCATGATCTTATTGAATGGCGGTGCAGGCGCGAAGGGCCAAATGGCCTACTCCTGCACCTATTTTCTATGTTTCTATATATTTGCATTGGAGGCTGTTCAGAGAAGGTTCACTGGGTTGATTCCGGAGATGAGGGGGTTGACTTATGAAAATAGGTTGAGTAGGTTGGGCCTATACTCACTGGAGTTCATAAGAAGGAGAGGTGATCTTAGCGAAGGGGGCTCGACAAGGTGGATGCAGAGAGGATTTTCCACTCATAGGGGAAACTAAAACTAGGGGACATAGGGCCCAAATTTCCCCATGAGTTGCACTGTTTTTTTTTATGTAACTTGATTTTTCTGTTGTATCTTTTTAGTTGCAAATATGGCCATTTAATTTGCACCAGTGTAAGTGAGTTAGTTAGGTTTTTTGTTAGGTCAGTTTTTTTTTCCAAAAGGGGGCGTTCCCAGCCACTTACACCATTTATGCCAATTTGGCCAGAAATAGTTGTACCAAACTAACTTAGGGCAGCGTATGTGTCCACTTTTGTCCGCACAGAAAGACCTTACTTACAGTTAAGGAATCGGCGCAAGTAACGACATTTAAAGCACCACCAAGCACCAAACAAAGTACAAAAAAGTAATAAGCAATTAATTAATAAATAAAATAGAAAGAACCCTGCCCCAGAAGCACCAAGACCAAAGTAATAAGCAATCAATAAATAACAAATAAAAAAATATAAGGAACCCTAAAGCACCAAAATCAATCAGTAAATAACAAATAAAAAATAGAAGTCCTACCTTAGGGAGCGCAGCAGGCCGCCGATGAGGGAGCCCATTTGGCCAGGGCTAGGGACGGCATGCTTCGGCTCCTCCCACACAGCCTACAGAAACAACCTGCCAGGACCGACTGCACATGTGCGCAGACTCTAGCGCACATATGCAGAGGTCTCGGCACTATTTTCAGCTCCGCCCCTAATCTATTGAGCCACGCTGCGCCACGACGGAGGAGAGGCTGGGAAGCGGCCAAAATATGGAGATTTTTTTTTTGCACGCTTAGAGGTGGGCAAAAGCGGCGCATCTCGAATGAGGGCGCTTGAAAAAGAGGTTGGGAAAATTTGGGCCCACAGTCTCAGAATAAGGGGCCGCCTATTTAAAACTGAGATGAGGAGGTATTTGTTCTCTCAGAGGGTTGTAAATGTATGGAATTCTCTGCCCCAGAGAGCTGTAGAGGCTGGGTCACTGAATATATTTAAGTTGGAGATAGACGAGACAGATCTTTGAGCGATAAGGGAATCAAGGGTTATGGGAAGCTGGCAGGGAAGTGGAGCTGAGTCCATGATCAGATCAGCCATGATCTTATTAAATGGCGGAGCAGGCTCGAGGGGCCTGGTGGCCGACTCCTGCTCCTATTTCCGATGTTCTTATGCTTTGTGCAAAAGTTACCGGTGAACTCTTAATGCAATTTGGACTACTGGTGACTGCCACAGATACAAGAAATCATATTTTTCATGCATTCCGACCTGCACAACTGGGGTGGACGGAACTCTGTGAAAGATCACGGGTGCAAGAAGTCCGTAGCACTGGACAACAACCTGCAGTGCTTGATTAGAGTCATTGATCCAGCCGGCAATTTCAATGGCCACCAGCATTCTTTCACATTTAGCCAGTCTAGCAAGCTGTAAATTAAAAAACCAGGTTAGCAACCGATGAAGCACTGTGCTTTGATTTTTAACACAAAAACGTTTTTTTTTATTCAAAGATTACGACAGTCTAGAAATAATCTATGATTTCTGTATTCACTTAGTTTGCCTTATTTAGATGTATATTTTGATGGCATTCATGATCCAATTTATCACCACAGTAAACAGAAAAATGAACAATATACAGAAAACTTTAAATGATGTAATATGAACATTTACTTGAATAAGCAAACATTTTTGGTAATGTCATAAGTACATAAGAACATAAGAATGAGGAACAGGAGTAGTCCATCTAGCCCCTCGAGCCTGCTCCGCCATTCAACAAGATCATGGCTGATCTGGCCGTAGACTCAGCTCCACTTACCCGCCCGCTCCCCATAACCCTTAATTCCCTTATTGGTTAAAAATCTATGTATCTGTGATTTGAATATATTCAATGAGCTAGCCTCAACTGCTTCCTTGGGCAGAGAATTCCACAGATTCACAACCCTCTGGGAGAAGAAATTCCTTCTCAACTCGGTTTTAAATTAGCTCCCCCGTATTTTGAGGCTGGGCCCCCTAGTTCTAGTCTCCCTGACCAGTGGAAACATCCTCTCTGCCTCTATCCTGTCTATCCCTTTCATTATTTTAAATGTTTCTATAAGATCACCCCTCATCCTTCTGAACTCCAACGAGTAAAGACCAGTCTACTCAATTAATCATCATAAGGTAACCCCCTCATCTCCGGAATCAGCCTAGTGAATCGTCTCTGTACCCCCCCCAAAGCTAGTATATCCTTCCTTAAGTAAGGTGACCAAAACTGCACGCAGTACTCCAAGTGCAGTCTCACCAATGCCCTGTACAGTTGCAGCAGGACCTCCCTGCTTTTGTACTCCATCCCTCTCGCAATGAAGGCCAACATTCCATTCGCCTTCCTGATTACCTGCTACACCTGCAAACTAACTTTTTGGGATTCATGCACAAGCTCGCTCGCGGCCTTCCGCGAGAGGTGGGCACCGGAGGGACTGGAGTGCATCATCACGCCCGGCAACCAAATTTTAATTTGATTTTACGTTTTAAAGTTTAATTTGTTTTAATTGCCGGTGCTTTTAGTGTCCCCCTCCCCTTTTATAGGGGGCACTTGGAAAAATGTGATTTTAGCGCCCAAAAACAAACAAAAATAAAAAAATAAAAAATCACAAAAAAAGGGGGAAAAAAAGAAAGAAAAAAAAAAGGGGCCTTGAAAATGTCTGCTGTGTCACCCAAAGCGGGTGGCACGGTTTAATGTTTATGTTTTTTTCAGGTAAACTCAAAAGAGTTTCATGCACAAGGACCCCCAGGTCCCTCTGCACCGCAGCATGTTGTAATTTCTCCCCATTCAAATAATATTCCCTTTTACTGTTTTTTTTCCCAAGGTGGTTGACCTCACATTTTCCGACATTGTATTCCATCTGCCAAACCTTAGCCCATTCGCTTAACCTATCTAAATCTCTTTGCAGCCTCTCTGTGTCCTCTACACAACATGCTTTCCCACTAATCTTTTTGTCATCTGCAAATTTTGTTACACTACACTCTGTTCCCTCTTCCAGGTCATCTATGTATATTGTAAACAGTTGTGGTCCCAGCACCGATCCCTGTGGCACACCACTAACCACCGATTTCCAACCCGAAAAGAACCCATTAATCCCGACTCTCTGCTTTCTGTTAGCCAGCCAATTCTCGATCCATGCTAATACATTTCCTCTGACTCCGCGTACCTTTATCTTGTGCAGTAACCTTTTGTGTGGCACCTTATCGAATGCCTTTTGGAAATCTAAATACACCACATCCATCGGTACACCTCTATCCACCGTGCTCGTTATATCCTCAAAGAATTTCAGTATATTAGTTACACATGATTTCCCCTTCATGAATCCATGTTGCCTCTGCTTGATTGCACTATTCCTATCTCGATGTCCCGCTATTTTTTCCTTAATGATAGCTTTCAAGCATTTTCCCCACTACAGATGTTAAACTAACCAGCCTATAGTTACCTGCCTTTTGTCTGCCCCCTTAGCTGCTTTCCAATCCGATGGTACCCCCCCAGAGTCCAGAGAATTTTGGTAGATTATAACGAATGCATCTGCTATAACTTCCGCCAACTCTTTTAATACCCTGGGATGCATTTCATCAGGACCAGGGGACTTGTCTACCTTGAGTCCCATTAGCCTGTCCAGCACTACCCCCCTAGTGATAGTGATTGTCTCAAGGTCCTCCCTTCCCATATTCCAGTGACCAGCAATTTTTGGCATGGTTTTTGTGTCTTCCACTGTGAAAACCGAAGCAAAATAATTGTTTAAGGTCTCAGCCATTTCCAATTTCCCATTATTAAATCCCCCTTCTCATCTTCTAAGGGACCAACATTTACTTTAGTCACTCTTTTCCATTTTATATATCAGTAAAAGCTTTTATTATCGTTTTTTATGTTTTGCGCAAGTTTATTTTCGTAATCTATCTTTCCTTTCTTTATTGCTTTCTTAGTCATTCTTTGCTGTCGTTTAAAATGTTCCCAATCTTCTAGTTTCCCACTAACCTTGGCCACCTTATACGCATTGGTTTTTAATTTGATACTCTCCTTTATTTCCTTGGTTATCCACAGCTGGTTATCCCTTCTCTTACTGCCCTTCTTTTTCACTGGAATATATTTTTGTTGAGCACTATGAAAGAGCTCCTTAAAAGTCCTCCACTGTTCCTCAATTGTGCCACCGTTTAGTCTGTGTTCCCAGTCTACTTTAGCCAACTCTGCCCTCATCCCACTGTAATCCCCTTTGTTTAAGCATAGTACGCTCGTTTGAGACACTACTTCCTCACCCTCAATCTGTATTACAAATTCAACCATACTGTGATCACTCATTCCGAGAGGATTTTTTACTCGGAGATCGTTTATTTTTCCTGCCTCATTACACAGAACCAGATCGAAGATAGCTTGCTCCCTTGTAGGTTCTGTCACATACTGTTCTAAGAAACAATCCCGTATGCATTCTATGAATTCCTCCTCAAGGCTACCCCGTGCGATTTGATTTGACCAATCGATATGTAGGTTAAAATTCCCCCATGATTACTGCTGTTCCTTTTTCACATGCCTCCATTATTCCCCTGATTATTGTCCGCCCCACCGTGAAGTTATTATCTGGGGGCCTATAAACTACGCCCAACAGTGACTTTTTCCCCTTACTATCTCTAATCTCCACCCACAATGATTCAACATTTTGTTCATTAGAGCCAATATCGTCTCTCACAACTGCCCTGATATCATCCTTCATTAACAGAGTTACCCCACCTCCTTTCCCCTCTTGTCTATCTTTCCGAATTGTCAGATACCCCTGTATGTTTAATTCCCAGTCTTGGCCACCCTGCAACCACGTTTCAGTAATGGCCACCAAATCATACCCATTTGTAATGATTTGTGCCTTTGTATTTCTTGCCGGATCCTTGTTTTGAAACTTTAAAAAAAAATTCAACTGCCAATTTTGAGAAGTCCAGAGTTAGATTCTGCCATTAATTTGTGAATCATGAGAGGTAGTATTTGATGAAGCTAGGGATTGAGCATGAGTCTTGCACTCGCCCTCATATATTAATTAATTTGACAATCTGTCCAATTTGGAAATGTTGGTCCTTCTTTTGAGTTCATATGGAATATTAGCTATCCCATGACTAACTAGTCACTGCTAGATCTTACATTCCTTCTTGAAATTGTAGAGCGCATGACTATATTAGCATCTAATAGTCAGGAAAGTAACTTCATTTATTCTAACTTAAACATGTTAAAGGCATTTTTTTAATAAAAGCAAATAAAGATTTCACACAATTTGATCCAACATATCCATTAAGATAAACCAAAGAACATCCAATTTTCAGTCTGTTTCTGACACTCTATTAAAGATACTGGGGGTTAAATTCATGCGGGGATCGCGATGCACGATTAACCCACTGCTGATACTTCTGATGCAGGCAGCAAGCAAACTTCATGCTTCCTCCTAATTTAATTGATTGCAGCGTTGAGATAGCATATCCCACCAACTGCACCACTAGCCTCACACACTGCTCAATGCAGCACACCCCCATCACTCACCCACCAATACTCTCTACCAAACACGACTCATACCTCACATTCATAGCTTCACCTCACCCTGACACTCTTACCACGGCTACAAGCCACGGATACAGCAGGAGCAGCGAGGTCGGGGCGAAGGAGCGGCGAGAGATTGTGGAGGGACGTGATCGGGGCTCAGGGGAGGCGCAAGTTTGGGGCCAGGGGCCTAGGGGTAGCACGGAGCAGCCCACACTGCGATACGTGTGTGCACTTGGTACGTGCAGCAGAGCTGGTCTCCGGTTGTCTTGGGTAATCCTTGTCACTGGACCAAGACCTAGCTCTGTCAAGCCTGTGTAGTGACTGGTGTGCAACAGCCATCCCACTTTAAAAAAAATCCACGCACAGGCATCTTCCACCCTTCAGGATGTAGTCAGGATGTCCTTCATTGAAACACCTATGAACTCATGCTTTGGCGTGGAAGCAAGTCATCCTCATTTCGAAGGACCACCTATGATGATGACAAGGCTCACATCCACATTTCACAGTTCCCACATACTGCCAGCTATTCAACCTTGACAGACTCATCACCCAAACACATTGCATCACACTCAGTCACACACTTTCCTCTCTCTTGCAGAACAAGTTGCCGCATAACCAATGGCAGTAGGAATTAACTGATGGTGGATAGGCATGGCTGCATGACCTTATCCAGATGGAGGCGATGGTGGTCGCCATCAGCGGATCGACCGTTGCTGGTCACAGGCTCATGCAATCGAAGATGACGGTATCCTCACACCTAATTCTCCTTCTCACATCCCACTTCCCTCTCAATCCATAATCTCTTTTGATGTACAAGCTGCAGATAGTGTAAGCATACACCTCTTGCGTTTCCGCGGCCTCTCCTCACCAGAACCAAACCTTGTGCCTTTCTCCTTTCAGATACCCAAGCACTGCAGCCTGACAGCACCATCACTCGATTTCACACTCGCAGCCACCAGCTCAGATACTGACACTCCGTGTACTTTAGAGGATAGCTTAGACATGGGGTCTGCATGTGGTGCGACACCAGGCACGAGTGGTCTGCAGTCAGAGCGAGGGGCAAGAGTAACGCAAACGCCAGCTCCCTGGAGGGCAACGTCGCACACTAGTTCTGCTGCAGAGAACTCAGATGAGCACTTCAATGAGGTAGAAGACGGCTGATGGGTATGCACAATGAAAGGCCTGCCAGAAAGCCTGCGTGCAATGTCACGGAGCATGGAGGAGTCCGGCACTAACATGGCACACGGCTTTATGCAGAGCTTGGACACCATCGTTTCCAGCATGTAAGTGACAGCCAACTCCATTAGCACATTTGCAGACCCAACTCGGAAGCAGCATCTGATGGCCAATGTCGCAACTTCCATTGCAGTACAAGCAGCAACCACCCAACGTCCAGGTGCGATCAGACTCCTGTCATGCAAGGTCAGCTTGCTGCCACGCAAGCTCAGACTGCTGCCATCATGGCTGTACTTACCAGGATTGAAAGAGGCTTGCAGGGTGTCACAGCAGTCCAGCAATCTGTCCTCCAATAGATTACTAGGATTGCTGAGACGCCGCCCCAGGGGAGTAGCACTGTGCAGCAGGAACCTGCTGTCCTCTCTCAGGATGACAGAATTGTGCACCCCTCCGCCACTCCACCAGTGCCCTTGCTATTGCCTGTCAGCCAGCCAGCCCAGACTGCTGCTGCCCATGCTGAGATGGTGCCATCCAAAGCTGTTTTAAATATGGAAGAACTCCACAAGACTGAGTACTGTGAGCTAAAACTGATGTGACCTTAGTCTCTTTAATACAACTCCAGAGTGCCTAAGCAGCATGGCAGACAACTTTTTATACTCCCTTGCACAAGTTGTGCAGGTGACCCTTGGGCCTCCAATAGTTGCACCCTCTGGTGGCAAGTCTTACACAGTTACAGTGTTTACATACATAATATCACTCCCCCCAAAATGTCTTTGATACAAATTATTTACAAGTTGAGACGATCCGGGGCCCTACGCTCCTTGGTTGATCATCGGAGTTCAAACTCTGGCATGGGTGAGTTGGTCGGACCATTGCTGCACTGCGGCGCGGCTGGTCTGACAGGACTGTTGGGAATGGTGGGTTCATCTTCTTGATTGACAGCGAGGTCGATTGCTGGTTGGGTCTGTGTTGGTGGATCGATGATGGCGATGTCCTCTTCAGGTTGTTCCTGGTTGTTGGTGAACCGCAGTTTGGTCTGATCCAAATGCTTTCTGCACGTTTGTCCATTCAATAGTTTGACGATAAACACTCTATTCCCCTCCTTGGCCAAGACAGTGCCAGCGAATCATTTAGGACCGTGACCGTAATTCAGGACAAACACAGGGTCGTTAGCATCAATGTCATGCGATCATGATCAATGCGATCGTGGTACATGTTTTCCGGTGATGCCGGGTTTCTACATGATCACTTAGATCCGGGTGGACTAGGGAGTAACTGGTTTTGAGTGCTCTCCTCATTAACAATTCTGCAGGGGGAACTCCAGTGAGCGAGTTGGGTCATGTCCAGTAGCTGAGCAGAGCCCAATATAAGCAGGGGTGCAAGGAGCCTTCCGTCACGCGTTTAAAGCTCTGCTTGATAGTTTGGACTGCCCGTTCCGCTTGACAGTTGGATGCGGGCTTAAACGGGGTAGACCTGACATGCTTGATGCCATTGCGGGTCATAAACTCGTTGAATTCCAAGCTGGTGAAACATGGTCCATTGTCACTGACAAGGACGTCGGGCAAGCCATGGGGGCCGAACATAGCCCGGAGGTTTTCAATGGTGGCAGTGGATGTGCTGGATGACATGATTTCGCATTCAATCCATTTAGAGTAAGCGTCCACTACAACTAAAAACATCTTTCTGAGAAAGGGGCCAGCAAAATCTACATGGATCCTGGAGCACGGTTTGGAGGCCATGACCACAGACTCAAGGCAGCCTCCCTTGGTGCATTGCTCAGTTGTGAGCACGTGTTCCACTGGTGTACACGCATGTCCGAGTCAATGGCGGACCACCAAACATGCGACCTGGCTATAGCCTTCATCATGACTATGCCTGGGTGGGTACTGTGTAAGTCGCGTATTAATGCTTCCCTGCCTTTTTTTGGCAAAACCATAAGAGACAATCCAACTGGATAGACATTTCATCTTTGCGTTGGTGAAACGGCTTAATTTCATCTTGCATCTCACCGGGAACGACGACCAGCTCCCATTGAGGACACAACTTTTTACAAGTGATAGCACAGGATCCTGGCTGGTTCAGGTCCTGATCTGGCAAGCAGTGATGGGTGACCCCTCGCTCTCAAAAGCATTCATGACCAGAAGCAAGTCTGCGGGCTGTGCCATTTCCACCCCAGTGGTGGGCAATGGTAGCGGACTGAGGGCATCAGCACAGTTCTCCGTGCCTGGTCTGTGGCAGATAACATAGTCATAGGCAGACAATGTTAGTGCCCATCTTTGGATGCGGGATGAAGCATTGGTGTTTATATCTTTGCTTTCTGAAAACAGCAAAATGAGCAGATTGTGGTCGATTTCAAGCTCAAACCGAAGTCCAAATAGGTATTGATGCATTTTCTATACACGTGCTAATGCCTCTTTCTTGACCATACTGTAGGCTCTTTCAGCCTTAGACAGACTTCTAGACATGAATGCAACCGGTTGAAATTTGCCTGATACATTGGTTTGCTGTAACACACAGCCGACACCGTACAAAGATGCATCACATGCTAGCACTAATCGTTTACATGGGTCATACAGTACAAGTAACTTATTAGAACAAAGTAGGTTTCTGGCCTTCTCAATGGTTGTCTCTTGAGATTTACCCAAAACCCAGTCATCACCCTTACGTAGCAACATGTGCAACGGTTCTAGCTAAGTGCTTAACCCGGGTAGAAAGGTACCAAAATAGTTGGAGTCCCAGGAACGAATGCAGCTCCGTCACGTTCTGTGGTCTGGGTGCATTCTTGAAGGCCTCTGTCTTTGAGTCCGTGGGTCTGTTGCCGTCTGCCGCAATCTTTCTCCCCAAAAATTCGACCTCTGGCGCCAGGAAAACACACTTGGAGCGTTTCAGCCTGAGTCCCACTCTGTCCAGTCGATTTAGAACCTCTTCCAGGTTGTGTAGATGTTCAGTGGTGTCACGACTGATAATCAGGATGTCGTCTTGAAACACAACGGTGCACGGAATTGATTTCAACAGACTCTCCATGTTCCTCTGGAAGATGGCAGCAGCCGAGCGAATCCCAAAAGGGCACCTGTGGTATATAAACAGTTCTTTGTGGGTGTTGATGCACGTCAATCTTTTTGAAGATTCTGCCAGCTCCTGTGTCATGTAGGCGGAAGTTAGGTCCAACTTGTTGAACGACTTACCCCCTGCTAACGTTGCGAACAGGTCATCCGCCTTGGGTAGCGGGTATTGGTCCTGTAACAGGACTCTGTTGATCGTTACCTTGTAGTCGCCGCTAATTCTGACCGTGCCATCGCTTTTCAACACTGGAACAATCGGACTGGCCCACTCGTTGAACTCGACTGGCGATATGATTCCCTCTCGTTAAAGTCTGTCCATTTCGATCTCGACTTTCTCCCTCATCATATATGGAACCGGTCAAGCCTTGTGATGAACGGGCCTTCCATCGGGGACTAGATGGATCTGCACCTTGGCGCCTGTGAAGTTGCCGATGCCTGGTTCAAATAGCGACGGAAACTTGCTCAGCACTTGGGCGCACAAGGCATCATCCACTGAAGACAGTGCTTTGATGTCGTCCCAGTTCCATCGAATCTGTCCCAGCCAGTTTCTGTCGAATAGCGTTGGGCCATCGCCTGGTACAATCCACAGCGATAAATCATGCACAGCTCCATCGTACGATACCTTAACTGCCGCACTACTAATGACTGGTATGAGCTCTTTGGTGTAGGTGCACAGCTTCGTCTGAATCGGGCTCAGTTTGGGCCTTTGTGCCTTGTTGCCCCACAGTTTCTCAAAAGCTTTCTGGCTCATAATTGACTGACTCGCTCCCGTGTCCAACTCCATTGATACCGGAATACCGTTCAATTTGACATTCAGCATAATAGGAGGGCTCTTGGTGGTGAAGGTGTGTACCCCATACACTTCTTCCTCCGGTTGAGTTGCCTCTCTTGTTTGTTCTGCGTGATCCGCGCCGGATCGATCATCCTCTGCCGACTCTGCCACGTGGTGAGTCGCAGCACTCTTGCACATTCGCTGGAGGTGCCCCATTGTTTCGCAGCCTTTGCATATGTAGTGCTTGAATCGACATTGATGGGCTCGATGATTACCCCCGCAGCGCCAATATGGTGCTAATGGATTTGCATTCATACCCGATGGCGGACTCTGAATCATCCTATGTCTTGCAGCTGCAGGCGTGTAGACCCTGCCATATGCAGTTCTGCCTGCTAGC
Organism: Pristiophorus japonicus; assembly: GCF_044704955.1. Taxonomy (NCBI): domain Eukaryota; kingdom Metazoa; phylum Chordata; class Chondrichthyes; family Pristiophoridae; genus Pristiophorus; species Pristiophorus japonicus. The sequence continues at coordinate 79,206,797 of NC_091989.1, read as the reverse complement.
GACGTTATTTTATGCACAGTACTTGCCGGTGAGCTTCGATGCTGGGAAGATATCTGTCTAGTATTATCGCTTGTGGATATGAATGCCTGGGCTATCGTGATGGCCTTGCTCAGGTCTAGAGATTCATCGGACAGCAGTTTGCAAAGAATGACCTCGTGGCCGATGCCAAGCACAAAAAAGTCCCGCAGCATTTCCCCCAAAAATACAGCAAATTCGCAAGTTCCTGCAAGGCGTCTCAGGTCGGCAACATAACTCGCCACGTTCTGGCCCTCAGAGCGGTGGTGCACGTAGAAGCGATACCTGGCCATTAAGATGCTCTCTTTCGGCTTAAGGTGGTTCCGAACCATCGTACACAACTCTGTATATGTCTTCTCCATTGGTTTCTCTGGTGCTAGCAGATTCTTGATGAGGCTGTATATTGTAGACCCACACACGGTGAGGAGAATCGTCCCCATCCAGCTCGTTGACCACGACGTATTGGTCGAGATGCCCAACGAAGGCTTCCCAATCATCACCCTCTACAAATCTCTTTAAAATACCAACAGCAGCCATGACCGCGTGAAAGTTCGTAATCTATTACTCGTCGCCAATTGTTAAGTATGGAAGAACTTCACAAGACTGAGTACTATGAGCTAAAACTGATGTGACCTTAGTCTCTTTAATTTAACTCCAGAGTGACTAAGCAGCATGGCAGACAACCTTTTATACTCCCTTGCGCGAGTTGTGCAGGTGACCCTTGGGCCTCCAACAGTTGCGCCCTCCAGTGGCAAGTCTTACACAGTTACAATGTTTACATACATAACAACTAGGTCCAGAGCTGCTCAAGGTCATTCTCCAAGGCTATCTGCAGTCTCTTCCACATGAAAGTCAGCCGCCATGCTGCAGCCACTGGGATAGCACTGCGTAGGAACACTACGACAAGCAAAGCCACACGGAAGACAGGCCCTAAGGGAATACACAAGGGTAATTAGTTTACATTAGTATGCAATATGGCATGATTTAATTTTTAAATTTGTTTTGGAATGTTTATTTTGTGTTGACTTTTATTTTTGCATAGTGGCCAAGCAAATGCTGTGATGGGCAGTGACAGAGGGAAGGGAAGGTGTGGGACTGTTGGTGAATGTGTTACTGCAGTTGAATTTAATGGTATCACAGCTGGATGAGTCAATCATGAACAGTCCGGCCAGAAAGGGGCTGTCGGGGTTGTCTCCTCCCTTCCTCTTTCTTCTGCTCCTCCTCCTCAGCTGGTCGCCATATGGCTGGTGGCAAGGGCTGCCTCATTATGTTGACGAGATTGTGCAGCATGCAGCAGACCACCACAAATCTCGAGACTTGCTCTGCTGAGTACTGCAGGACTCCTCCAGAGTGGTCCAGGCAATGGCAATGCTCCGCTCGATGATATTTTGTGTGGCAGCATGGTTTTCGTTATATGAATACTGCCCATGTATGGTTGAATTGCGCACCAGAGTCATGAGCCATGTTATTAACGGACATCCCGGTCATTCAATAGCTATCCTCTGGTTTGTCCTGGTGGCTCAACTGCAGATGGCATAGCGGACTGCCCCAGAATGAAGGCATCATGATTGCTGCCAGGGTACCAGGGATTGACCTGCATAATTCACTGAGTATGGTCAGTGTAACCCCACTTTTTAAAAAAGGAGGGAGAGAGAAAACAGGGAATTATAGACCGGTCAGCCTGACATCGGTAGTGGGTAAAATGATGGAATCAATTATTAAGGATGTCATAGCAGTGCATTTGGAAAGAGGTGACATGATAGGTCCAAGTCAGCATGGATTTGTGAAAGGGAAATCATGCTTGACAAATCTTCTGGAATTTTTTGAGGATGTTTCCAGTAGAGTGGATAAGGGAGAACCAGTTGATGTGGTATATTTGGACTTTCAGAAGGCGTTCGACAAGGTCCCACACAAGAGATTGATGTGCAAAGTTAGAGCACATGGGATTGGGGGTAGTGTACTGACATGGATTGAGAACTGGTTGTCAGACAGGAAGCAAAGAGTAGGAGTAAATGGGTACTTTTCAGAATGGCAGGCAGTGACTAGTGGGGTACCGCAAGGTTCTGTGCTGGGGCCCCAGCTGTTTACACTGTACATTAATGATTTAGATGAGGGGATTAAATGTAGTATCTCCAAATTTGCGGATGACACTAAGTTGGGTGGCAGTGTGAGCTGCGAGGAGGATGCTGTGAGGCTGCAGAGCGACTTGGATAGGTTAGGTGAGTGGGCAAATGCATGGCAGATGAAGTATAATGTGGATAAATGTGAGGTTATCCACTTTGGTGGTAAAAACAGAGAGACAGACTATTATCTGAATGGTGACAGATTAGGAAAAGGGGAGGTGCAAAGAGACCTGGGTGTCATGGTACATCAGTCATTGAAGGTTGGCATGCAGGTGCAGCAGGCGGTTAAGAAAGCAAATGGCATGTTGGCCTTCATAGCAAGGGGATTTGAGTACAGGGGCAGGGAGGTGTTGCTACAGTTGTACAGGGCATTGGTGAGGCCACACCTGGAGTATTGTGTACAGTTTTGGTCTCCTAACCTGAGGAAGGACATTCTTGCTATTGAGGGAGTGCAGCGAAGGTTCACCAGACTGATTCCCGGGATGGCGGGACTGACCTATCAAGAAAGACTGGATCAACTGGGCTTGTATTCACTGGAGTTCAGAAGAATGAGAGGGGACCTCATAGAAACATATAAAATTCTGACGGGGTTAGACAGGTTAGATGCAGGAAGAATGTTCCCAATGTTGGGGAAGTCCAGAACCAGGGGTCACAGTCTAAGGATAAGGGGTAAGCCATTTAGGACCGAGATGCGGAGGAACTTCTTCACCCAGAGAGTGGTGAACCTGTGGAATTCTCTACCACAGAAAGTTGTTGAGGCCAATTCACTAAATATATTCAAAAAGGAGTTGGATGAGGTCCTTACTGCTAGGGGGATCAAGGGGTATGGTGAGAAAGCAGGAATGGGGTACTGAAGTTGAATGTTCAGCCATGAACTCATTGAATGGCGGTGCAGGCTAGAAGGGCCGAATGGCCTACTCCTGCACCTATTTTCTATGTTTCTATGTTTCTATGGTCGCACACCAGCTGAACATTGAGGGAGTCGATTCTTTTCAGTTGAGGTACAGAGTATACATACGGCGCCCGCAAAGCAAAGTGCATGCAATCAATGGCATCCTGCACCATGGGGAAGCCTGCAATTCTCGTGAAGCCGCGTGCTTGCTCTGCCTGCTTCTCTCTGGCCAGAGGGAAGGAAATGTATTCAGCTAACTTGGAATCCAGAGTTACCTCCCTTATGCAACTGTGCATGGCAAACTGGGAGATGTTGCAAATATCTCCTGCTCCAGCCTGGAAGGAGCCCGCGCATAAAAGTGGATGGCCACCGTGATCTTCACAGCCACTGGCAATGCGGTCATCGCCCTGCTCAGAGGTTGCAGTTGTGGGTGTAGCAGGTGGCAGTTTTCAGTGAGGAAATCCTTGGTAAAGCGCAGACATCTGACACACTGATTCCCACTGAAGTTCAGGTAGGAGAATTGCTCTCTGAACACCTTGGACGGATATCGCCTCCTGCTGAGAGCCCGTCACCCCTTCCTCCTTCCTCTTCCCGCAGCTTGTCCTGCTTGGTGTTGTCTCTGGTCACTCTCCCTGTCATGCTGTAGGCCAAGAGGAATACTTGCGCGTGCAACCATGTCATGGAGAAAGAGATCTGTGCAGAAGCCTTGAAGTCAGAACAAAGTCCTTCAGCAACTGCCACACCACTCTCTGTAAATTTTAAAGATCTCTAGAAACCAGCAAACACTTCTACAAACTCAGTAACAACCAGTAGAAATCAATCATCAACTAATGCAAATAGGTGATCATCCCTTTAAATAGCACCAATGGGATGAGGCTTTTCCTGCTGTTGAACGTGTGTTTACAAGTACCAGCTTAAGAGTTAGCTAGAGCGTTGATCTCCAAAATGGCAGCGCTGGCGTCAAATCAACGTTGCACGGTAATTGACATCACGATCTGCATTCCTCCAGCACAAGCTCCCTATGCCCACAGAGCTGAATTTTGTGGCCATTATTATCACTCCAAGAAAATGGTCTTAGGGGCGAAATTCAACATGGAGCACAAATACACTAACGACTGGGTGCAGCGCTGACAACAACTCCCACCATATGGCATATGGGCGGTAGTTTAGCGGTGGTGCTATAGCTTTGCACCCCGATCTCCTGACGTCATCACTGCGTGCCCCATTAGTGCCCCGGCCCCGAAATTGAGTTTCGCCCCCTGCGGTAGCGCCAGAAAAAAATACCGGCAGCTGCAGGAGGTGTGGATCAGCCAGCCGGCTGCTAACGGGATGATAATTAAAGGCGAGATGGCCGAGGTAAATCAAAAAAAAAATACCTTGGTTTTCGCGGTGCTGCTCCATTTTTTCTGTGCGATCGTGCGGTACCCTAAGTTTCCTGCCTCTCAAATGTTATCGTCCCCAAACGGGGCTGCAATGAATTTCTCGCCCCTTGAGTTTCTTGCAAGTGAAGGTGACAGTGGACCTTTGACGGAGCAAGAGTGGGACTGGACTTTCACCCACTCCTTTTCCATGTTCCTGATTCTGGCCGATGCCCTGAATTCAGGCTCATTTGCATAATGAGGGGGAATACCAGGGCCATTTATTGCATTGCTGGGGTTCCCACCCCAGGTTAAGGGGGGCGGGTGGCAGCCGGGAAATTGCTGCAGTGCTTTGCTGAGGTCAGCATTACCAGTAGAAGATTGGGAAAAAGTTTAAAAGATTTTAAAGTTCACATGTTGCCTAATGTAATTGATGACAAACTGGACATTTAAACTCTAAACAAATCCCTGCGCCCCTTAGCAACGCTGGTTGTGAAGGTTGCAGATTCCTTCCTGGTACCCAGCGTTGCTATGGCACATACATTATATGATATCATCCCATCGTTCACATGCCGTTATAATGTACCACCTATATTTTGGAAAATGTACTATATAGGTAATGTCATTTCTGGTGGAAAATGTCAGAAACCAGTCAGGTCACGGAGTCGCTGGAACAGTTCCATGTCCATTTTCCCTAACCAATAGGAAAATCAGCCCTATGCTTGTCAGTGAATACTATTCAACTTCAGTTAAGTTAGCAAGAAAATATTTTTTAATGGTTTGAACTTACTGTACCTATTGTAGAAATAAATAATTTCCAAATCTATATTTAGTCATTAATTTTACTGCAGAACATACTTGTCCATTGTAGAGTGGTCCACTATCAGAGAGAGAGTCACAGAAAATAGCTTCTTCCTTGCAATTAATATCAGAATCAATGAAGATGTTTCCCAGAAAACTTCGCAGAAGGATGGGAGATGCCAGAGATACAGCAATACCGTTTAAGCTAAAAATCAACAATTGTGAACATAGTTAACGTGGCAAGCACATGATTATGAACTATAGACAAAATCAAAATACTGTGGGTACTAGAAATCTGAAATAAAAACAGGAAATGCTGGAAATACTCAGCAGGTCAGGCAGCATCTGTGGGGAGAGAAAGAGAGTTAACGTTTCAGGTCAATGTGTATGTTGAAACAGAAGACAGAATGTTCATCTGTGGCACAATCTCTAACAGAAGTGTGGGAGGGTGGGATTAATGCCTAGGCAACTAACCCATAATTGACCCCAATAAATTGTTTGGGGTTAGCTTCATTTAAATATTTTTGGCAGGCTTCCAGCAGTGTTTCTGCTCGCTCGACCCTACTCCCACCAAACTTCTCTTCCTGGCCCCCATGTTAGCTTATATTCTTAACGGTCTCTCTCCTCAGGTACTGTCCCCCTCCCCTTCAACTCTGCCATCATTACCCCTTGGCCGCCAAAAATGACTGCAGCGCTACTGTCAAAAAATTGCCTCTGGGGTTGGCAATGTGGAGCTGCAGCACTAACTTACCGTGTAACACCCTCCTGGTGCTGTCAATGTTGGCCTTTACTTAATGTTGCACTAACAGGTGGCACTTAGGTAGGAAATTTCTCCCTCACAATTTCTCGATCCCCGCCACAAACTCTGTTCCCTAACCACAGACTCCGTCCCTCTCCCTGGCAACTGTCTGAGGCTGAAGCAGACTGTTCGCAATCTTGGTGTCATACTTGACCCCGAGATGAGCTTTCGACCACATATCCGCGCCATCACAATGACCACCTACTTCCACTTCCATAACATTGCCCAACTCCGCTCCCGCCTCAGCTCATCTGCTGGTGAAACCCTCATCCATGCCTTTGTTACCTCTAGACTTGACTATTCCAACGCTATCTTAGCCAACCTCCTATCTTCCACCCTCTATAAACTTGGACTTATCTGAAAACTCTGGTGCCCATATCATACTTTACATCAAATCCCATTCACCCATCACCCCTGTGCTCGCTGACCTATATTGACCCCTGGTCCGGCAATGCCTCAATTAAAAAATTCTCATCCTTGTTTTCAAATCTCTCCATGATCTCACCCTGCCTATCTCTGTAACCTCCTCTAGCCCTACAATTCTCCAAGAGCTCTGCCCATCTCCAATTCTGGCCTCTTGCACACCCCTAATTTTAATCGGTCGACCATTGCCGGCCATGCTTTCAGCTACCTAGGCCCTAAACTCTGGAATTCCCTCCCTAAACCTATTCACCTCTCTATCTCTCTCTTCTCATTTACGACACTCCTAAAACCTACCTCTTTGACCAAGCTATTGGTCACCTATCCTAATAACTCCGTATGTGGCTCAGTGTCAAATTTTGGATGATAACACTCCTCTGAAGCGCTTTGGAACATTTTACTACGTGCACGGTTAAAACAAGTTGTTGTCGTTGTCGTTGGAAGCTCGCCAGTGGGTGGAACATGGTACAGGGCCGGGCAGTTTCCTACAATAAGAATTTGCTGCTGCCTCTGAGAAACATATGTCAATCTGCTCCTGGTTATTAATTGATGCTGCAATTATTTCAGTAACAGCTGTTACCTTTTCAATGTATTAGTACATTACAGTTTAAGAAATTTGATTTTTTTCAGTTATTAAGAAAACATGGCAGTTGAAAAAAAATTCAGGAAGCATTGGGAGCCATTTCATAACAGCCATAGAACCATACAGCACTGAAGGAGACCATTTGGCCCATCAAGTCTGTGTTAGCCCTTTGATAGAGCTATCCAATTAATCGCACTCCCCTGCTATTTCCCCATAGCCCTGTAATTTTTTTCTCTGAGTATTTATCCAATTTGCTTTTGAACGGGACATCGGAGAGGAGGCGGAGCGAGTGTCCAGGGAGGCCTACAAAAGACCGATCAATCGGTGGGAGTTCAAGCGGGACGTCGGTGAGGAGGCGGAGCGGGTGTCCAGGGAGGCCTACAAAAGGCCCATTAGTCGGCGGGAGTTCGAGCGGGACATCAGAGAGGAGGCGGAGTGGGTGTCCAGGGAGGCCTACAAAAGGCCCATCAGTCGGCGGGAGTTCGAGCGGGACGTCGGAGAGGAGGCGGAGCGGGTGTCCAGGGAGGCCTACAAAAGACCCATCAGTTGGTGGGAGTTCGAGCGGAACGTCGGCGAGGAGGTGGAGCGTGTGTCCAGGGAGGCCAACAAAAGGCCCATCAGTCGGTGGGAGTTCGAGCGGGACATCGGAGAGGAGACGGAGCGGGTGTCCAGGGAGGCCTACAAAAGGCCCATCAGTCGGTGGGAGTTCGAGCGGGACGTCGGCGAGGAGACGGAGCGGGTGTCCAGGGAGGCCAACAAAAGGCCCATCAGTCGGTGGGAGTTCGAGCGGGACGTCGGCGAGGAGACGGAGCGGGTGTCCAGGGAGGCCTACAAAAGGCCGATTAGTCGGCGGGAGTTTGAGCGGGACATCGGCGAGGAGGCGGAGTGGGTGTCCAGGGAGGCTTACAAAAGACCGATCAGTCGGCGGGATTAGGAGCGTGACGTCGGAGAGGAGGCCAGGTGGTGCAGCTGCAGCAGGGAGGCAAAAAAGAAGTAGAAAGAAATCGAAAGGTAATGTCACAGCCAAGGGTGTAAGTGATTGGCTGGTGATTGGTGAGTAGTTTTCTTTTTCTTTTCCTTTATCATTGTTGTTGCCAAATTAAGCTAATCTAACGGTTAAGTCATGGCAGGAAAGCGTGGACACGTGTTATGCTCCTCCTGTAATATGTTGGAAGTCAGGGATGCTTCCAGTGTCCCTGACGACTACATGTGGGGGAAGTGCATCCGCCTGCAGCACCTGACAGACCGCACTGCGGCACTGGAGCTGCGGGTGGATTTACTCAGGAACATCCATGATGTTGAGAATGACGTGAATAGCACGTTTAGTGAATTGGACTTACCGCAAGTAAAGGGTACTCAGCCAGATAGGGAATGGGTGACCAACAGGAAGAGCAGTGCAAGGAAGGTAGTGCAGGGGTCCCCTGTGGTCATCCCCCTGCAAGACAGATACATCGCTTTGGGTACTGTTGAGGGGGATGACTCATCAGGGGAGAGCAGCAGCAGCCAAGTTCATGGCACGTGGGTGGCTCTGTTGCACAGAAGGGCAGGAAAAAGAGTGTGAGCGCTATAGCGGTAGGGAATTCTATTGTAAGGGGAATAGATAGATATTTCTGCGGCCGCAACCGAGACTGCAGGATGGTATGTTGCCTCCCTGGTGCAAGAGTTAAGGATGTCTCGGAGCGGATGCAAAACATTTTGAAAAGGGATGGTGAACAGCCAGTTGTCGTGGTGCATATAGGTACCAATGATATAGGTAAAAAAAACGGGATGAGGTCCTACAAGATGATTTTATGGAGCTGGAAGCTAAATTAAAAAGTAGGGCCTCAAAAGTAGTAATCTCAGGATTGCTACCAGTGCCACGTGCTAGTCAGAGTAGGAATCTCAGGATAGCTCAGATGAATACGTGGCTTGAGGAGTGGTGCAGAAGGGAGGGATTCAAATTCCTGGGACATTGGAACCGGTTCTGGGGGAGGCGGGACCAGTACAAACTGGACGGTCTGCACCTGGGCAGGACCGGAATCAATGTCCTAGGGGGAGTGTTTACTAGTGCTGTTGGGGAGGAGTTAAACTAATATGGCAGGGGGATGGGAACCTATGCAGGGAGACAGAGGGAAGTAGAATGGGGGCAGAAGCAAAAGATAGAAAGAAGAAAAGTAAAAATGGAGGGCAGAGAAACCTAAGGCAAAAAGCAAAAAGGGCCACATTACAGCAAAATTGTAAAGGGCCAAAGTGTGTTAGAAAGACAAGCATGAAGGCTCTGTGCCTCAATGCGAGGAGTATTCGGAATAAGGTGGACGAATTAACTGCGCAGATAGCAGCTAACGGTTATGATGTAATTAGCATCACGGAGACATGGCTCCAGGGTGACCAAGGCTGGGAACTCAACATCCAGGGGTATTCAATATTTAGGAAGGAGAGGCAGAGAGGAAAAGGAGGCGGGGTGGCATTGCTGGTTCAAGAGGAAATTAATGCAATAGTAAGGAGGGACATTAGCTTGCATGATGTGGAATCGGTATGGGTGGAGCTACAGAATACCAAAGGGCAGAAAACGAGAGTGGGAGTTGTGTACAAGCCACCAAACAGTAGTAGTGAGGTTGGGGACAGCATCAAACAAAAAATAAGGAATGCATGCAATAAGGGTACAGCAGTTATCATGGGTGACTTTAATCTACATATTGATTGGGCTAACCAAACTGGTAGCAATGCGGTGGAGGAGGATTTCCTGGAGTGTATTAGGGATGGTTTTCCAGACCAATATGTCGAGGAACCAACGAAAGGGCTGGCTATCCTAGACTGGGTGATGCGTAATGAGAAAGGACTAATTAGCAATCTTGTTTTGCGAGGCCCCTTGAGGAAAAGTGACCATAATATGGTAGAATTCTTTATTAAGATGGAGAGTGACACAGTTAATTCGGAAACTAGGGTCCTGAACTTAAGGAAAGGTAACTTCGATGGTATGAGGTATGAATTGGCTAGAATTGACTGGCAAATGATACTTAAAGGGTTGACGGTGGATAGACAATGGCAAACATTTAAAGATCACATGGATGAACGTCAACAATTGTACTGGTGTCAAAATAAAACGGGGAAGGTGGCTCAACCATGGCAAACAAGGGACATTAAGGATAGTGTTGAATCCAAGGAAGAGACATATAAATTGGTCAGAAAAAGCAGCAAACCTGAGGACTGGGAGAAATTTAGAATTCAGCAGAGGAAGACAAAGGGTCTAATTAAGAGGGGGAAAATAGAGTATGAGAGGAAGCTTGCTGGGAACATAAAAACTGACTGCAAAAGCTTTTATAAATATGTGAAGAAAAAAAGATTAGTGAAAACAAACGTAGGTCCCTTGCAGTCGGATTCAGGTGAATTTATAATGAGGAACAAAGAAATGGCCGACCAATTGAACAAATACTTCGGTTCTGTCTTCACGAAGGAAGACACAAATAACCTTCCGGAAGTACTAGGGGACCGAGGGTCTAGTGATAAGGAGGAACTGAAGGATATCCTTATTAGTCTGGAAAGTGTGTTAAGGAAATTGATGGGATTGAAGGCTGATAAATCCCCAGGGCCTGATAGTCTGCATCCCAGAGTACTTAAGGAAGTGGCCCTAGAAATAGTGATCATTAGTGATCATTTTCCAACAGTCTATCGACTCTGGATCAATTCCTATGGACTGGAGGGTAGCTAATGTAACACCACTTCTTAAAAAGGGAGGGAGAGAGAAAACGGGTAATTATAGACCAGTTAGCCTGACATCAGTAGTGGGGAAAATTTTAGAATCAATTATTAAAGAATGAAGAAATAGCAGCACATTTGAAAAGTAGTGACAGGATCGGTCCAAGTCAGCATGGATTTATGAAAGGGAAATCATGCTTGACAAATTTTCTGGAATTTTTTGAGGATGTAACTAGTAGAGTGGACAAGGGAGAACCAGTGGATGTGGTGTATTTGGACTTTCAAAAGGCTTCTGACAAGGTCCCACATAAGAGATTGGTGTGCAAAATCAAAGCACATGGTATTGGGGGTAATGTACTGACATGGATAGAGAACTGGTTGGCAGACAGAGAGTTGCGATAAATGGGTTCTTTGCAGAATGGCAGACAGTGACTAGTGGAGTGCTGCAGGGCTCAGTGCTGGGACCCCAGCTCTTTACAATATACATTAATGATTTAGATGAAGGAATTGAGTGTAATATCTCCAAGTTTGCGGATGACACTAAACTGGGTGGCGGTGTGAGCTGTGAGGAGGGCGCTAAGAAGCTACAGGGTGACTTGGACAGGTTAGGTAGTACGAAAATGCACGGTAGATGCAGTGTAATGTGGATAAATATGAGGTTATCCACTTTGGGGGCAAAAACACGAAGGCAGAATATTATCTGAATGGCAGCAGATTAGGAAAAGGGGAGGTGCAACAAAACCTGGGTGTCATGGTACATCAGTCATTGAAAGTTGGCATGCAGGTACAGCAGGCGGTAAAGAAGGCAAATGGTATGTTGGCCTTCATAGCTAGGGGATTTGAGTATAGGAGCAGGGAGGTCTTACTGCAGTTGTACAGGGCCTTGGTGAGGCCTCACCTGGAATATTGTGTTCAGTTTTGGTCTCCTAATCTGAGGAAGGAAGTTCTTGCTATTGAGGGGGTGCAGCGAAGGTTCACCAGACTGATTCCCAGGATGGCTGGACTGTCATATGAGGAGAGACTGGAACAACTGGGCCTTTATACACTGGAGTTTAGAAGGATGAGGGGGGAATCTCATAGAAACATATAAGATTCTGACGGGACTGGACAAGTTAGATGTGGGAAGAATGTTCCTGATGTTGGGGAAGTCCAGAACCAGGAGACACAGTCGTAGGATAAGGGGTAGACCATTTCGGACTGAGATGAGGAGAAACTTCTTCACTCAGAGAGTTGTTAACCTGTGGAATTCCCTGCCGCAGAGAGTTGTTGATGCCAGTTCATTGGATGTATTCAAGAGGAAGTTAGATATGGCCCTTACAGCTAAAGGGAATCAAGGGGAATGGAGAGAAAGTAGGAAAGGGAAACTGAGGGAATGATCAGCCATGATCTTAGTGAATGGTGGTGCAGGCTCGAAGGGCCGAATGGCCTATTCCTGCACCTATTTTCTATGTTTCTATGAATCTGCTTCCACGACGATTTCCGGCAATCCATTCCCAAGCACAACAACGCGCTGCATAAAAAAATGTTTTCCCATGCCGCCTCCGGTACTTTTGCCAATCACCTTAAATCTGTGTCCTCTGGTTAAAAACCCTACTGGAAACAGTTTTTCCTTATTTACTCTCTTAAAACTGTTCATGATTTGAACACCTGTATCAAATCTCCTATTAAACTTCTCTGCTTCAAGGAGAACCACCCCAGTTTCTCCAGTCTCTCTACATAATTGAAGTCCCTAATCTCTGGTACCATTCTAGTAAATCTCTTCTGCACCCTCTCCAAGACCTTGACATCCTTCCTAAAATGTGGTGCCCAGAATTGAATACAGTACTCCAGCTAAGACCTAACCAGTGTTTTATAAAGATTTAGCATAACTTCCCTGCTGTTGTACTCTATTCCTCTACTAATAAAGCCAAGGATCCCGATTGCATTTTTTAATAGCCTTCTCAACTTGTATTGCCACCTTCAAAGATTCGTGTACATACACGCCCAGGTCTCTCTGTTCGGGAACTCCTTTAAAATTTAGTTTATGTTGGCTTTCCTCATTCTTCTGACCAAAAGGTATCACTTCACACTTCTCTGCATTAAATTCTATCTGCCGTGTGGCTGCCCATTTCACCAATCGGTCGACATAATAAGAACATAAGAAATAGGAGCAGGAGTAGGCCATACGACGCCTCGAGCCTGCTCCACCATTTAATACGATCTTGGCTGATCCGATCATGGACTCAGGTCCACTTCCCTGCCCGCTCCCCATAACCCTTTATTCTCTTATCGGTTAAGAAACTGTCTATCTCTGTCTTAAATGTATTTCATGTCCCAGCTGCCACAGCTCTCTGAGGCAGCGAATTCTACAGATTTACAACCCTCTGAGAAAATATATTTCTCCACATCTCAGTTTTAAATGGGCGGCCCATTATTCTAAGATTATGCACCCTAGTTCTAGTCTCCCCCATCGGTGGAAACACTCTCTCTGCATCCACCTTGTCAAGCCCCCTCATTATCTTGTACATTTCGATAAGATCACCTATCAATCTTTAAAATTCCAATGAGTAGAGGCCCAACCTACTCAACCTTTCCTCATAGGTCAACCCCCTCATCTCCAGAATCTTCTCTGAACTGCCTCCAAAGCAAGTATATTCTCTCATAAATATGGAAACCAAAACTGCATGCAATATTCCAGGTATGGCCTCACCAATACCCTGTATAACTGTGGCAAGACTTCCCTGCTTTTATACTCCATCCCCTTTGCAATAAAGGCCAAGATTCCATTGGCCTTCTTGATCACTTGCGGTATCTGAATTCTATCCTTTTGTGTTTCTTGCACAAGTATCCCCAGGTCCTGCTGTACTGCAGCACTTTGCGATCTTTCTCCATTTAAATAATAACTTGCTCTTTGATTTTTTTCTGCCAAAGTGCATGACCTCACACTTTCCAACATTATACTCCATCTGCCAAATTTTTGCCCACTCACTTAGCCTGTCTATGTCCTTTTGCAGATTTTTTGTGTCCTCCTCACACATTGCTTTTCCTCCCATCTTTGTATCGTCAGCAAACTTGGCTACGTTACACTCAGTCCCTTCTTCCAAGTCATTAATATAGATTGTAAATAGTTGGGGTCCCAGCATTGATCCTTGCAGCACCCCACTAGTTACTGATTGCCAACCCGAGAATGAACCATTTATCCCGACTCTCTGTTCTGTTAGTTAGCTAATCCTCTATCCATGTTAATATTTTACCCCCAATCCTGTGAACTTTTATCTTGTGCAGTAACCTTTTATGTGGCACCTTGTCAAATGCCTTCTGGAAGTCCAAATACACCACACCCACGGGTTCCCCTTCATCCACCCTGTTCGTTACATCCTCAAAGAATTCCAGCAAATTTGTCAAACATGACTTCCCCTTCATAAATCCATGCTGACTCTGCCTGACCGAATTATGCTTTTCCAAATGTCCTGCTATTACTTCTTTAATAATGGACTCCAACATTTTCCCAACCACAAATGTTAGGTTAACTGGTCTATAGTTTCCCACTTTTTATCTGCCTCCTTTTTTAAATAGGAGCGTTACATTTGCAGTTTTCCAATCTACTGGGACCTCCCCACAATCCAGGGATTTTTGGTAAATTACAACCAGTGCATCCACTATTCCTGCCGTTACTTCTCTTAAGACCCTAGGATGCAAGCCATCAGGTTCAGGGGATTTATCTGCCTTTAGTCCCAACATCTTACTGAGTACCACCTCATTAGTGATTGTGATTGTGTTAAGTTGCTCCCCCACTATAGCCCCTTGACTATTCACTGTTGGAATATTGTTATTGTCATAGAAACATAGAAATTTACAGCACAGGAGGAGGCCATTTTGTCCCATCGTGTCCGCAACGGCCGACAAAGAGCCGCACAGCCCTTGATCAGCAGCCCTAAATCTTACATATAAACCTATGAACAATGACAGAAAGGCAAAGAGCACCCAGCCCAACCAGTCCGCCTCACACAACTGCGACACCCCTTATACTGAAAACATCTACACTCCACCCCAACCGGAGTCATGTGATCTCCTGGGAGAGGCAAAAACCAGATAAAAACCCAGGCCAATTTAGGGAGAAAAAATCTGGGAAAATTCCTCTCCGATCCATTCAGGCGAACGAAACTAGTCCAGGAGATTACCCTGGCCATATTCTATTCCCAGCAGTACTTACCATTACATCTGCGCCGTCCAACAGAAGGTCATCCAGTCTAATCCCAATTGCCAGCTCCAGGTCCGTAACCCTGCAGGTTACTGCACTTTAAGTGCCCATCCAACCATCTCTTAAAAGTGGTGAGGGTTTCTGCATCAACCACTCTTCCAGGCAGCGAGTTCCAGATCCCCACAACCCTCTGCGTAAAGAAATCCCCCTAAAATCCCCTCTAAACCTTCCACCAACCACCTTAAAACTATGCCCCCTCATAATAGACCACTCCACCATTGGAAATAGACCCTTACTATTCACTATGTCCAGGCCCCTCAGCATTTTGTACACCTCGATGAGGTCTCCTCTCAACCTCCTCTGTTCCAATGAGAACAAACCCAGTCAATCCAATCTGTCCTCATAACTAAGATTCTCCATTCCAGGCAGCATCCTAGTAAATCTCCTCTGCACCCTCTCCAGTGCAATCACGTTCTTCCTATAATGGGCTAACCAAAGTATTATACAATTTAAGCATAACCTCCCTGCCTTATATTCTATGCCTTGGCCAATAAAGGCAAGCATTCCGTATGCCTCCTTAACCACCTTATCCACCTGGCCTGCAACTTCCAGGGAGCTGTGGACCAATGGTGGAGCTGTTGGAGGCGTGGCCTAATCAGTTGGAGCTGTGCTGTAGTGAGAGAAGGAGCTCCCTGCTGTTGCTCCTGCCTGGAAGGCCTTTGTGAGCCCTGTGAAACAGCCCAGGAAGAGGAGGAAGGGGCTTACTACAATTCCAATTCATCCAGAGGGAGAGGAGGAGAGCAGAAAATTCAACATCATTATTACTTTTACAAAGAGTTGGAGAGAGGGGGAAAAGAACAACTACTATCCAGTGTGGAAGGAGGGAAAGACTTCATCATCCAAAGGTGGGTGTATTTTGGTGCATTCCCCTAAAGACTTTGTTGTATCGGTGGGGGGAGGAAAGAAGACCATTTCGAGGGCCGGAACATCGCAGGGGGTGTGTGTGTGTGGAAGTGTGTGTGGGGGTCTTGCCCACAACTAGGCCCCACACACCACTGAAGCACCCCTCCCCCATTGCCTAGCCTGGGATAGCTGGCGCTACCTGGCCGAAGATTCATTCAGGCCCCAATTAACATCGTTGGGAGTGCTGTGCCTGGGTGGCTCCAGCTGCCCCAGGTGAAGACATCTTCTCCCCCCACCCGAAGACCATCCCAAAGACTTTGTTTTTTGCTTACCATCTGGGGGGTGCACCCACCCATCACTGTGAGGGGAGACCTGCCCTCACAGCTTCCCTCTTTCCCACCCCCCTCTCTCTTTCTCTGTCAGTCTCTCTGCCTCTCCCCTCTCTCTCTGAGAGCCCCTTTCTCCTAATTGGAAATCAATTACAAGACAAGTGAGCAGAGGGAGAAAGGCCCCTCCCCAATCGTCAACTAGGGGAGAGGTGTGCCTCTTTCAGAGCTCCCTCTGTTCAAACACCAACGAGGCCATTTAAGACTATTAAGGCCTGTGACTTGGGGTGGGTGTAGCCCTTAAAGGGACCCCGTGATGGCGACCCCATCCACGCTGGTGGCGGGGCCAGCAAGGACATATGCGCAGGCGGCGTCCGCATCCACGGTGCCTCCTGCGCCTCCTGCTGCCCTGCCACCTTTCAGATTAATCACAAAAAAACACGGGATCAAGAGCGACACTCACCCCACTATGAGCATCGAGGAGTGCGTGCGGGCGATGGCTGGGGTAGTCGGCCCCTCGGCCATTGTCGTTCCTGGGGTCGGAGCGGGCGGTGTCCCTGGCCCTTGAAAAGGGGCTCACGGTGGGCGGGACGTTCCTGCCGGTGGACCCTCTTGAGGCCACCGCGCAGAGGGTCATCCTTTCAAACGTCCCATCCTTTGTTCGCGCTGAGCTCCTCCTCCCTCACCTACACCAACTGGGGTAGGTAAGGTCAGGGATTAACCCCATACCGCTCGGCCTCAGGGAGAACAGCCTGCGCCACGTGTTCTCCTTCCGCCGGCAGCTCTTTGTCCGACTGGCGCGGGAGGAGACAACAGAGGGATCATTTAATGTGGTGCACGAGGGGACTGCCTACCGCGTCTTCTGGACGTCGGATGGCGTGCGGTGCCATGCCTGTAGGGAGGTGGGACACGTTCGCAAGAACTGCCCCGCCTCCAATGCCGCCAAACCACCGAAGGCGGCCAAGGCTGGCGCCGCCGCCACCCCTCCCCTAGTTGCGTCCGCGTACCGGGAGCCGTAGGAGAGCGGGCATCGTCGGAGGCCTTTGTATTCACGGCCTCCGGCGGGGGGGAGGGAGAGCATACGACCGGAAAGAAGGCGCGGAGGAAGGCGAAACACCTCGAGGCAGGTCCCCTCAGTGCGCCAGACAATTTGATCACCGCGCTCAGCCCAACCCTGTCACCGGTGAGCGCGGGGTGCCCTGAGCCCGTGCCCGAGCCCTTGACCAATATCACACAAAGGGGCTCAGGCGCGGGCAAGAGAAGGAAAAGGGGGGAGTGGAGCAGGAGGCCTCGGCAGACATGGAGGTCTCCCTGCCTCCGTGCCCCCCCAGGAACAAAAGGAGGCGCCGCTCCAATGAGGCGGAGGGGGAACAACATCCCTCCGCGGAGGAGTCGGTGCCCGCCGCATGTCCCGCGTCCCCCACCAGCGCCCCCAAGCTGCGCCGTAGGCGAGAGGAATCTGTCCCCGGGGAGGGTGGGGCAATCGAGGCTGCCCAGCCTCTGCATCCCGGGGATGGCGTGGAAGATCTGCCTGTCGTGGGGGGCACGGGGCCAGCGGAGGAATGCGTTGCCGCCGGGTCGAGCGTCCCGGGGACTGAGGCGGGCGGGGCCGAAAAGGCCGAACCTGAGCCCGCCCAGCTATTAACCAACCTCCCCCGGGAATCGCTCGACCCGGAAGAATTACAAAGTGTGAACAATTTTAATGATTCTGTACACGCTGGGCTGGGGAGTGGCGGCGAGGAGGCTGAAGAACACCAACCCTCGCCCCCTACTTTGGAGCTGGGGTACTTGGAGGACCTGGAGAATTTCTTTGACCGGGTCTCTCCATGTTCCCCGGCTCCTGGGCGGAGTAGGAACCCCTTCCGCTGTCGCTTCCTGACCCAGTACCACTTGTAAAAGAGCCCAGTGGGGACTCCTCTGCCGACGATCCTGGGGATGGGATCGGGGCAGAGCCAGGGTCGGATGGAGTGGCCGGGCCGTTTGCCGTACCTCGTGCGGTCGACGGGCCGGCTGCTGGCAGCGACCTCCCGGGGGAGGACGGGGACTCGGTGGGGGACGAGGGAGAAGATCTAGAGTCCATCGCCAGTGAGGCGGTGGATCTCCTCGTGCCCGCCGCTGAGTCCCCCCTCATTCCTGTAAAGGAACTCCGGGACTTTTTGGCCCAGTGCCAGGGTCGCCGCAACCGAGCCCATCTGGCCCGGGAAAAATGGTTCGAGCCGGGGCTGCTCATCGCTTCCGTCCGCGCCGCTGCTAAAACCATGGCCACGGGCGGGCCCTTATCAAAGGCGCAAGGCCTTGAGCTGTGCCGGCTCAAAGGGTTCCTCGCTGGGCTGCTGAGGGAGTGGGAGTCAACAAACGACTCCACTCCCCCCCCCCACAATAGGTTAGGTAGAGGTTGCACTATGCTTTTGTCATGAAGATAACCATAGCCAGCCTCAACATCAACGGCGGCAGAGAGGCACGCCGTAAATTTAACAATTTTTCGCTCCTGCGGGAGGGGAAATATGCGGTGTGCTTCCTGCAAGAAACCCACACCATTCCGGGAGACGAAGCCACGTGGCTCCTGGAATGGCAAGGAGAGGTCCGCATGAGCCACCTCACCGCCACTTCTTGTGGGGTGGCCATCTTGCTGGCCCCGCATTTTCAGCCGGAGATCTTGGGGGTCGAGGAGTCTGTGCCAGGCCGCTTGCTGCACTTCACGGTTCACCTGAGGGACGTGCCGCTCCATCTCGTGAACGTGTACGCCCCTCAGCCCGGCCCGCAGCAGGCGCGCTTCTTCGAAGAAGTGTCCGCTCTTCTTGGCTCCGTCGACGTCGGCGACTGCATTGTCCTCGGGGGGGATTTTAACTGCACTCTCGAGGCGACGGACCGCTCCGGTGCCCCGCAGAGCATGATGGCTATCGAGAAGTTGAGGGACCTGGTCGGGTCCTTCGACTTGGTGGACGTCTGGCGAAATCTCCACCCCGACTCCAGCGCCTTTACTTGGGTGAGGCCTGGAGTAGGATGGTCCAGAATCGACCGCCTTTACGTGTCTCGGGCGTACGTTTCCTGCGTCCCGGCGGCCTCCATGCGGCCGGTGCCATGTTTGGACCACCACCTGGTGTGGGCGGAGCTCGCTTCACTCCGCGCGAGGACGGGGTCCGCGTACTGGCATTTTAACAACCAGCTGCTGGAGGACGTGCGGTTCCAGGACTCGTTCCGTCATTTCTGAGCCGACTGGAGAAGGAAGCAGGGGGGCTTCCCCTCCTTGAGGCTATGGTGGGATGTGGGCAAGGATCACGTCCGCGTCTTCTGTCAAGAGTACGCGAGGGGGTCGACCAAGAGGCGGACGGCCAGGGTCGGGCGCCTAGAAAAAGAGGACGTGGAGTCCCGTCACGGTCAAGTCGTCGAGGACCCGGCCCTGCGGACGGTGTACGAAGCGAAGAAGGCCGCGCTGAAGGACCTGCAGCTCGTCGGGTCCCGAGGCGCGTTCGTGAGGTCGCGGATCCGGTTCCTGCGGGATCTGGACGGCGGCTCCCCTTTCTTCTACTCGCTGGAAAAAAGACAGAGTGTCCATAAGCAGCTCTTGACGTTGCTGGCCGACGACAGCTCTCTCGTCTCGGATCCGGAGGGCGTCAACAACAGGGCCCTTGAATATTACGGGGCTCTGTTCTCTCCGGAGCCGTCCAGCGAGGAAGCGCGTAGAGTTTTGTGGGAGGACCTGCCGAAGGTCAGCCCTGAGGGCGCCGAAAATCTGGAAGCTCCGCTAGCCTGGCGGAGCAGACCGGAGCCCTCGACCGGCTCTCGAGGGGAAAAGCCCCGGGGCTGGACGGACTGACCATGGAGTTCCACAGGGCGTTATGGGACGTCCTGGGGAGCAACGACGCGCAGGTCCTGGGGGAAAGTCTGGCGACCGGAGAGATGCCCCTCTCTTGGCGCAGGGCAGTCATCGTCCTGCTGCCTAAGAAGGGCGATCTCTGCCTCCTTAAGAACTGGCGCCCGGTCTCCCTCCTCAGCACGGACCATAAAATCTTCGCCAGGGCGATGTCTGCTCGCCTTGGCGCCATGCTGGACCACATGATCCACCTCGACCAGTCCTACACGGTCACGGGCCGGACAATCCACGATAACATCCATCTGGTCCGGGACCTTAACCATCATTCCCAGGAGTCTGGTCTGTCGGTCGCCTTCCTATCCCTCGACCAAGAGAAGGCGTTCGACAGGGTGGATCACGACTATCTGTTCAGGACTCTGCGCGCTTTCGGGTTCGGGACGCATTTCGTCGCCCGGGTCCGACTTTTGTACGCCGCCACGGAGTGTCTGATTAAGGTTAACGGGTCCTTGACAGCGCCCCTTCGCTTTGGGAGAGGGGTGCGCCAGGGATGCCCCATGTCCGGCCAGTTATATGCCATCTGCGTGGAGCCTTTCCTGCGCCTCCTGCGGACGAGGTTGACGGGACTGGCTCTGCAAGGGTCGGGCGTGGAGGTCGTCCTCTCGGCTTATGCCAATGACGTGCTCCTCGCGGTAGAGGATCCCGCTGACCTGCGGAGGATGCGTGAGTGCCAGGAGACTTACTCGGCCGCATCCTCCGCCAGAATCAACTGGGAGAAATATTCCGGACTCCTGGTGGGTCAGTGGCGGGTGGACTCCCTGCCGGAGGAACTCAGGACTTTTGCCTGGACCACGACCCATCTCCTCTATCTGGGAATCTACCTTAGCCCCGACGAGGAAGCCTGGCTGGCAAACTGGCACGAGCTGGAGGCCAAGGTCGCCGCTCGCCTAGGGCGCTCGACTGGACTGCTCCGAGTGCTGTCCTACAGGGGTCGAGCGCTAGTCATAAACCAGCTGGTGGCCGCCATGCTGTGGTACCGGCTGGTCACTTTGACCCCTCCCTCTGCGTTTGTCACCAAGATACAGAAGAAGCTGGTGGACTTCTTCTGGAACAACAGGAAGCACTGGGTCTCTGCCGCGATCTTGAGTCTCCCGCTTGGGGAGGGCGGTCAGTCGTTGGTGTGCGTCAGCACCCAGCTCGCGACTTTTCGTCTTCAGACCCTGCAGAGATACCTTTACGTCGAGCCCCCACCTAGGTGGCGTGCTCTGGCGACGTATTTCTTCCGCCAGCAGCACGGCCTCAACTACGACATGCAGCTCCTGTTTGTGAGCATGGGAGGCGTCAGGACCACCGTCCAGGAGCTGCTTGTCTTTTACAAGGAACTCAACAGGGTCTGGAACAAAGACTCCACCAAGCGCAGCTCTCCACCGGCTGGAGTGGCGGCCGTTCTGCAGGAGCCGCTGCTCAGGAATCCGTACCTCCACGACCGAGGTTTTAGGTGGAAGTCGGACGAGAGGGCTGTGGCTGGTGAGGTGACCAGGGTCAGGGACCTGCTCGATGGCGGAGGAGCGGGCTGGATGGCGCCAGACACGCTGGCGCGGCGCCTAAATTCGGCCGACGTCCGCCGCGCGGCCGATGCCATCGAGTCGCTAAAAACAGCTCTGGGCCCTGACTCCGTTAGGTGCATCGAGGAGGCTCAAGCACGCGGGGAGATCCCATCCGAACTGACCCCCGTCCGGACGGAATTCCTCATCGGCGCCAAACCCCGGAACCTCCCTCGGGAGCCGGCGCCTCACAACTTGAGCCGCCTCAGGGAAATCTCCTCCGTGCCTTTCAGTTCCGCGCGGAGGGGTTTCCTGTACGGGCTGCTCCTGCACACTCTCAACTTTGCCATCCTCGCCTGCCGTCTGGACACGGTATGGCGTACCATCTTGCCGTCCGGAGGAGGCGGGGGTCCCCGATGAAGGGCACTCTACGCGGGAGTCCTCCCACTATTTATCGGGGACTTGGCCTGGAGGGTGGTGCATGGAGCAGTGCCGTGCAATAAATTTTTAAGCCGGTTCACGGGCTGCCAGGCCGCCTGCAATTTCTGCGGTCTGGAAGAGTCCGTGTTCCATGTTTTTATCGAATGCACGAGGTTGCAGCCCCTGTTTTATTATTTAAAGGGGTTGCTCCTGAAATTCTGGCTGCACTTCAGTCCCACACTCCTGATCTTTGGGTACCCTGTGCGGAGGGGAGCGGGTATATCCGAGGGCCTCCTCGTAGGACTGCTCCTGGGCACGGCCAAGGGTGCCATCAGCCGGTCCAGGCAGCGGGCGGTCGAGGGGGCCGTTCAGCCTGACTGTCTGCCTCTCTTCCGCGCGTACATCCGCACCAGGGTGTCCTTGGAGATGGAGCACGCGGTGTCCACCGGTACGCTCGCGGCCTTCCGCGAGAGGTGGGCACCGGAGGGACTGGAGTGCATCATCACGCCCGGCAACCAAATTTTAATTTGATTTTATGTTTTAAAAGTTAATTTGTTTTAATTGCCGGTGTTTTTAGTGTCCCCCTCCCCTTTTATAGGGGGCACTTGGAGAAAAAAATATGATTTTAGTGCCCAAAGAAAAAACTAAAAAAACAAAAACACAAAAAAAAAAACACAATAAAAAGGGCCTGGAAAATGTTTGGTGTGTCCCCCAGATCGGGGGGACACGATTTAATGTTTTAGTTTCCTCCCAAAAAGAGTTCTATGGACAAGCACTCCAAGGTCCCTTTGTTCATCTACACTATTAAGTGGCCTACTGCTTAATGTGTATACTCGTTCCTTATTAACCCTCGCAAAGTGCATCACCTCACACTTCTCTGAATTAAATTCTATTTGCCACTGCTCCGCCCACCTGACCAGTAGTCCTGCAGCCCATGACTTTCCTCTTCATTATCAACCACACAGCCAATTTTAGTGTCGTCTGCAAACTTCTTAATCATACTTCCGATATTCAAATCTAAATCGTTGATATATATCACAAAAAGCAAGGGACCCAGTACTGAGCCCTGCGGAACCCCACTGGAAACATCCTTCCAGTCACAAAAACATCCATCAATCATTACCCTTTGCTTCCTACCTCCAAGCCAATTTTGGATCCAACTTGACAATTTGCCCTGGATCCCATGGGCTTTAACCTTCATGACCAGTCTTCCATGTGGGACCTTATCAAAAGCCTTGCTAAAGTCCATATATACTACATCGTACGCACCACCCTCATCGACCCTCTTGGTTACCTCCTCAAAAAATTCAACCAGGTTAGTCAAACACGATCTTCCCTTAACAAATCCGAGCTGACTGTCCCTAATTAATCCTTGCCTTTCCAAATGCAGCTTTAACCTGTCTTTCAGGATTTTTCCAATAATTCTCCCACCACTGAGATTAGGCTGACAGGCCTATAATTACTCGGCCTATTCCTTTCTCCCTTCTTAAACAAGGGTACTACATTAGCAGTCCTCCAATTCTCCAGCACCATGTCCAAAGAGGACTGGAAAATGATGGTCAAAGCCTCTTCTATTTCCTCTTTTACTTCGCTCAACAGCCTGGGATGTATTTCATCCAGGCTTGGGTACTTATCTACTTTCAAAGCTGCTAAACTCTTTTGTTCTCATTGGAACAGAGGAGGTTGAGAGACCTCAGTGAGGTGTACAAAATATTGAGAGGCCTGACATAGTGGACAGTAAGAGCCTATTTCCATTGGTGGAAGGGTCTATTACGAGGGACCTAGAGCTGATAATTGGGAATAGACTGGATGACCTTTTGTTGGCCAACGCAGTTTTAAATGCAGGGAATCGAATACAGCCAGGGTGATCTGGACTAGTTTCGATTGCCTGGGTGGGACGGAGAGGAATTTTCCCAGATTTTTTCTCTCTAAATTGGCCTGGGTTTTTGTCTGGTTTTTGCCTCTACAAAGGAGATCATATGGCTCTGGTTGGGGTGTAGAATGTTTCAGTATCAGGGGTGTCGCAGTTGTGTGAGGCGGACTGGTTGGGCTGGATGCTCTTTGCCTTTCTGTCATTGATCATAGGTTTATATGTAACCTTCAGGGCTGCTGATCAAGGACCATGCGGCTCTTTGTCGGCCGCGCAGACACGATGGGCCGAAATGGCCTCCTTCTGCGCTGTAAATTTCTATGTTTCTATATATACCCAAGTCAATGTCATTAATATATGTCACAAAAAGAGCAGTAGTCCTCATACCAACCCTGGGAATCTCCACTGTAACCTTCCCTCCAGTCTGAAAAGCAACCATTCACCACTACCCTCTGCTTTCTATTCCTTAGCCAATTTTGTATCCATACTGCCACTGTCCCTTTAATCCCATGGGCTTTAAGTTTGCTAACAAGTCTATTATGTGGTACTTTGTCAAATTTGTGGGAACACAGTGGCACACTGAACAATAACAAAAAATGAGTTTACATTATAAATTCCTACATTTCAAATTTTGCTAATGAGAAAAAAGGTGATCCATATGTGATTTTTTAAAACGTCAAGTTGTTCAGATAAGAAGTGCGAGAGGAGTTATCAGATTTTTAATTAAATATCTTGAATAAAATTTACATTTATTTATCTTAAAATTTGCTTTAATTTCTGAATGAGATATGAAGATACTGCATCCAAATTGAGTAGGCTAATGATATTAAAATTAATCTTTTGGGGAAAATAAATTGTACTTTGGAGTGGAATTTGTAACATTTCTACCTTTTCTGAATGATGCACCAATCTGTCTTCTTTGAAATAAACCATGTATCTGGAGGTGGTAGTGATGCCTCTGAGACGAAGTGATTCCATAGCACTGAGAAAGCTACCTTTGCCACTGGATAATGTTCCAACTTATATGCAGTCTAAAAAGAACATTACATTGGAATTACTATCAAATTAGAATACATTATCCTCTGGAAAAAAAACTCAGGTATATTGGGCTACGAACATATAAAAAAGGCAGGAAAGACCACCTGGTCCAGCAAGCCTACCCATCTACCCATTTGTGTATCATTGACACATTCTTCAAAAATCAAGCATGCATCCTCTAAGCTACACTTCTTTCCTTAAAACAGCCCCAACCACAATTTTGATATGCAACAGCCCAGAGACTCTGGGCCGAAGTTTGCCCCCCCCGCCCCCTGCTTAGAAGAAAATCCGTGCCTAAAATTTACCGAGAAATTCTCCCCGCTCCTCAGGACATCTTCGGCCTCGGCGTAGCGTACCACATCCAGTGGGGGGCGGAGCCAGGTCCCGGCGCTGAAAACAGTGCCGGGACTTGTGCACATGCGCGCTAGAGTCTGGCAGCCCGAATCTCTTCAACGCTCTGCAGGCTGTATGGGAGGGGCCCAAAGCACACCGCCCCTAGTCCTGGCTGAATGGGCTCCCTCATCGGCGGCCCGCTGCGTTCCCTAAGGTAGGACTTCTATTTTTTATTTGTTATTTATTGATTGATTGATTGATTGCTTATTACTTTGGTCTTGGTGCTTTCGGTGCAAGGTTCCTTCTATTTTTCATTTGTTAATTAATTGCTTATTACTTTTTGTGCTTTGTTTAGTGCTTTGTAAGTCTTGGTGCTTTAGATGCAGGGTTCCTTCTATTTTATATTTCTTAATTCATTACTTATTACTTTTTGTGCTTTGCTTCGTGCTTTGTAAGTCTTGGTGCTCGGTGTAGGTCCTCTCAGCTTCCTTGTATTTTTTATTTGTTATTGACTGCTTTTTTTGTGCATTGTTTAGTGTTTGGTGCTTTAAATGTATTTATGCTTCTTTAATGTTGTTGTGAAGGTGTTTAGTGCTTTACAACGTCCTCTCACTTCCCTCCCCACCCCTATCTCTGGCTACCTGCGCTGATTTCTTAGCTCACCGCAAGGTTTTTCTGTGCAGACACAAGTGGCCACATACGCTGGCCTAAGTTAGTTTGGAGTAACTTTTAGTTGTCTAAACTTGCTTAAATGGCCAAAACAGGTGTAAGTGGCTGGTAACGTCCCCCTTTGAAAAAAACCTAAAAAAAAACCTAACTAACTCACTTAGAATGGAGCAAATTAAATGGACAGAATTGCGATTTTTAAGATACTCCAAAAAACTTTAGTTGCTCCAAAAAAATAGGAGCAACTCCTGGGCAAACTTGGGCCCTAGGTATGGTAGCACAGTTATGATGATACTGGACTAGTAACCCAGAAGTTATAAAATCTAATACCCAACATGACAAGTTGTAAAATGTACTCAATAAATGGTAATCTGTCAACTAGTTCAAGGAAAAAAAGAAACAAGAAGCTGCTGTTTGGTTGCAAAAACCCAACCAATTCATCAATGCTTTTTATGGAACAGAAATTACCACCTCCACTTATTCTGGACTACATGTCACTTCAGTACCATGCTATTCAAAGTGGCCTAGCAAGCCACTCCATAAGCACTACTGACCGAGCTGGCAGAGTCCTGAAGGACATAGCTGGCAGACTAGGTCTGCAACAGGTGATGATATAACCAACATGAGGTAAAACTAGTTGACCTTGTCCTCACCAATCTAGCTGCCGCAGATGCATCTGTCCATGACAGTATTGGGAGGGGTGACTACCGCACAGTCCTTGTGGACACAAAGTCCCGTCTTCACACTGAGGACACTCTACATGTTGTGTGGCACTATCATCGTGCTAAATGGAATAGTGTAATGTATTTGCTTCATGGGTTCTTTGCTTAAGAATTCATAGCAACACGTTGCTATTAAGAACTAGTTGGTTTATTCGCAAAAGTTTAACAATCACACTACACATTACCAGTTCAACTATTTTCGTTGTGCACTTTAAACAAATGCCCCCTGCAAGAGGGGATCACACTCCAAAATATATATTTTTTTTCCCAGTACCCCCTTTTTTTTTTTGAGGGCACCAACACACAAATTATACAAGTGTCCCCTGGCTAAAAGGGTGCGGGGGGGGCACTAAAACTGGCAAATTAAACAAATTAAACAAGGGAGGTTTCGGAGCTTGGCGCTGATGAGGAATTCCGTCCTGACGGGAGTCAGTTCGGACAGGATCTCCCCACGTGCTTGAGCCGCCTCGACACACCTAACGGAGTCAGGGCCCAGTGCTGTTTTTAGCGACTCGCTGGCATTGGCCGCCCGCTGGATGTCAGTTTAGGCGCCATGCCAGCACGTCTGGCGCCATCCAGCCTGCTCCTCCGCCATCGAGCAGGTCCCTGACCCTGGTCACCTCGCCAGCCTCAGCCCTCTCGTCTGCCTGCCACCTAAAACCGTGGTCGTGGAGGTACCGATTCCTGAGCAGCGGCTCCTGCAGGACAGCCGCCACTCCAGACGGGAGGAGAGCTGCGCTTGGTGGCGACTCTGTTCCAGACCCTGATGAGTTCCTGGTAAAAGACAGGCAGCCCCCACGTAGCGGTCGTGACGCACTCCCAGGCTCACAAACAGGAGTTGCATGTCGTAATTGAGGCTGTACTGCTGGCGGAAGAAATACGTCGCTAGCGCACACCACCTAGGAGGGGACTCGACGTAGAGATATCTCTGCAGGGTCTGAAGTCAGAAAGTCACATGCTGGTACTGACGCCCACCAACACCTGACCGCCCTCCCGAAGCAGGAAACTCAAAACCACAGTGAGTCCCAGTGCTTCCTGTTGTTCCAGAAGAAGTCCACCAGCTTCTGTATCTTGGCGACAAACGCAAGGGAAGGGGGTCAAAGTGACCAGCCGATACCACAGCATAGCGGCCACCAGCTGGTTTATGGCGAGCGCTCGACCCCTGTAGGACAGCACTCGGAGCAGTCCTGTCCAGCGCCCTAGGCGAGCGGAGACTTTGGCCTCCAGCTCCTGCCAGTTCGCCGGCCAGACTTCCTCGTCAGGGTTAAGGCAGACTCCCAGATAGAGGAGATGGGTCGTGCTCCAGGCAAAAGGCTGAGCTCCTCCGGCAGGGAGTCCACCCGCCACTGACCCACCAGGAGTCCGGAACATTTCTCCCAGTTGATCCTGGCGGAGGATGCAGCCGAGTAAATCTTCGACAGCTCTATAACTCTTTTGGGGGGAACAAAATAAACATTAGATCAAGTGCCCCCCGATCTGGGGGACACTACAGACACTTAACTGCCCCTTTTTTTAATAAATGTATTTTTTGGTTTTTTTTGTTTTTTTGGGGGGTTTTTTGTGATTTTTTTGGGGGGCATTAAAACCATATATTTTATAAGTGCCCCCTATAAAAGGGGAGGGGGACACTAAAAATCCATCAATTAAAGCAAATGAAACTTTAAAACATATAAAATCAAATGAAAATTTGGTTGCCGGGGGTAACGATGCACTCCAGTCCCTCTGGCGCCCACTTCTCCCGGAAGGCCGCGAGCATACCGGTGGACACCGCATGCTCCATCTCCAAGGACACCCTGGCGCGGATGTACGCGCGGAAGAGAGGCAGGCAGTCGGGCTGAACGACCCCCTCGACCGCCCGCTGCCTGGACCGGCTGATGACACCCTTGGCCGTGTCCAGGAGCAGGCCTACAAGGAGGCCCTCGGACCTACCCGCTCCCCTCCGCACAGGGTGCCCAAAGATCAGGAGTGTGGGACTGAAGTGCAAGCAGAAATTGAGGAGCAGCCCCTTTAAATAATGAAACAGGGGCTGCAACCTCGCACACTCCATAAAAACATGGAACACGGACTCTTCCAGACCGCAGAAATTGCAGGCGGCCTGGGAGCCCGTGAACCGGCTTAAAAATTTGTTGCATGGTACTGCTCCGTGCACCACCCTCCAGGCCAAGTCCCCGATAAATAGTGGGAGGACTCGCGCGTAGAGTGCACTCCATCGGGGACCCCCGCCTCCTCCGGACGGCAAGATGTTGCGCCATGGCGTGTCCGGACGGCAAGCGAGGATGGCAAGGTTGAGAGTGTGCAGGAGCAGCCCGTACAGGAAACCTCTCCGCGCAGAACTGAAAGGCATGGAGGGGATTTCCCCGAGGCGGCTCAAGTTGTGAGGCACCGGCTCCCGAGGGAGGTTCCGGGGTTTGGCGCCGATGAGGAATTCCGTCCGGACGGGGGTCAGTTCGGACGGGATCTCCCCACGTGCTTGAGCCTCCTCGACACACCTAACGGAGTCAGGGCCCAGAGCTGTTTTTAGCGACTCAATGGCATCGGCCGCGCGGCGGACGTCGGCCGAATTTAGGCGCCATGCCAGCATGTCTGCCGCCATCCAGCCCGTTCCTCCGCCATCAAGCAGGTCCATGACCCTGGTCACCTCGCCAGCCACAGCCCTCTCGTCCGACTGCCACCTAAAACCTCGGTCGGGGAGGTACGGATTCCCGAGCAGCGGCTCCTGCAGGACAGCCGCCACTCCAGCCGGTGGAGAGCTGCGCTTGGTGGAGACTTTGTTCCAGACCCTGGTGAGTTCCTTGTAAAAGACAGGCATCCCCTGGACGGCGGTCCTGACACCCCCCAAGCTCACAAACAGGAGCTGCGTGTCGTAGTTGAGGCTGTGCTGCTGGCGGAAGAAATATGTCGCCAGCGCACGCCACCTAGGAGGGGGCTCGATGTAAAGGTATCTCTGCAGGATCTGAAGACGGAAAGTCGCTAGCTGGGTGCTGACGCACACCAACGACTGACCGCCCTCCCTAAGCGGGAGACTCAAGACCGCGGCAGAGACCCAGTGCTTCCTGTTGTTCCCGAAGAAGTCCACCAGCTTCTTCTGTATCTTGGTGACAAACGCAGGGGGAGGGGTCAAAGTGACCAGCGGTACCACAGCATAGCGGCCACCAGCTGGTTTATGACTAGCGCTCGACCCCTGTTGGACAGCACTCGGAGCAGTCCTGTCCAGCGCCCTAGGCGAGCGGCGACCTTAAGAACATAAGAACATAAGAATAAGGAACAGGTGTAGGCCATCTAGCCCCTCGAGCCTGCTCCGCCATTCAATAAGATCATGGCTGATCTGGTCGTAGACTCAGCTCCACTTACCCGCCCTCTCCCCGTAACCCTTAATTCCCTTATTGCTTAAAAATCTATCTATCTTTGACTTGAAAACATTCAATGAGCTAGCCTCAACTGCTTCCTTGGGCAGAGAATTCCACAGATTCCCAACCCTCTGGGAGAAGAAATTCTTTCTCAACTCGGTTTTAAATTGGCTCCTCCGTATTTTGAGGCTGTGCCCCCTAGTTCTAGTCTCTCCCACCAATGGAAACAACCTCTCTGCCTCTATCTTGTCTATCCCTTTCATGATTTTAAATGTTTCTATAAGATCACCCCTCATCCTTCTGAACTCCAAGGAGTAAAGACCCAGTCTACTCAATCTATCATCATAAGTTAACCTCCTCATTTCTGGAATCAGCCTAGTGAATCGTCTCTGTACCCCTTCCAAAGCTAGTATATCCTTCCTTAAGTAAGGTGACCAAAACTGCACGCAGTACTCCAGGTGCGGCCTTACCAATACCTTATACAGTTGCAGCAACACCTCCCTGCTTTTGTACTCCATCCCTTTCGCAATGAAGGCCAACATTCCATTTGCCTTCCTGATTACCTGCTGCACCTGCAAACTAACCTTTTGGGATTCATGCACAAGGACCCCCAGGTCCCTCTGCACCACAGCATGTTGTAATTTCTCCCCATTCAAATAATATTCCCTTTTACTGTTTTTTTTCCCCAAGGTGGATGACCTCACACTTTCCGACATTGCATTCCATCTGCCAAACCTTAGCCCATTCGCTTAACCTATCCAAATCTCCTTGTAGCCTCTCTGAGTCCTCTACACAACCCGCTTTCCCACTAATCTTAGTGTCATCTGCAAATTTTGTTGCACTACACTCTGTCCCCTCCTCTAGGTCATCTATGTATATTGTAAACAGTTGTGGTCCCAGCACTGATCCCTGTGGCACACCACTAACCACTGATTTCCAACCGGAAAAGGACCCATTTATCCCGACTCTCTGCTTTCTGTTCGCCAGCCAATTCTCTATCCATGCTAATACATTTCCTCTGACTCCGCGTACCTTTATCTTCTGCAGTAACCTTTTGTGTGGCACCTTATCGAATGCCTTTTGGAAATCCAAATACACCACATCCATCGGTACACCTCTATCCACCATGCTCGTTATATCCTCAAAGAATTCCAGTAAGTTAGTTAAACATGATTTCCCTTTCATGAATCCATGCTGCGTCTGCTTGATTGCACTATTCCTATCCAGATGTCCCGCTATTTCTTCCTTAATGATAGTTTCAAGCATTTTCCCCACTACAGATGTTAAACTAACCGGCTTATAGTTACCTGCCTTTTGTCTGCCCCCTTTTTTAAACAGAGGCGTTACATTAGCTGCTCTCCAATCCGCTGGTACCTCCCCAGAGTCCAGAGAATTTTGGTAGATTATAACAAATGCATCTGCTATAACTTCCGCCATCTCTTTTAATACCCTGGGATGCATTTCATCAGGACCAGGGGACTTGTCTACCTTCAATCCCATTAGTCTGTCCAGCACTACCTCCCTAGTGATAGTGATCATCTCAAGGTCCTCCCTTCCCACATTCCTATGACCAGCAATTTTTGGCATGGTTTTTGTGTCTTCCACTGTGAAGACGGAAGCAAAATAATTGTTTAAGGTCTCAGCCATTTCCACATTTCCCATTATTAAATCCCCCTTTTCATCTTCTAAGGGACCAACATTTACTTTAGTCACTCTTTTCCGTTTTATATATCTGTAAAAGCTTTTACGATCTGTTTTTATGTTTTGCGCAAGTTTACCTTCGTAATCTATCTTCCCTTTCTTTATTGCTTTTTTAGTCATTCTTTGCTGTTGCTTAAAATCTTCCCAATCCTCTAGTTTCCCACTAACCTTGGCCAACTTATACGCATTGGTCTTTGATTTGATACTTTCCTTTATTTCCTTGGTTATCCACGGCTTGTTATCTCTTCTCTTACCGCCCTTCTTTTTCACTGGAATATATTTTTGTTGCACATTATGAAAGAGCTCCTTAAAAGTCCTCCACTGTTCCTCAATTGTGCCACCGTTTAGGCCTTGTTTCCAGTCTACTTTAGCCAACTCTGCCCTCATCCCACTGTAGTCCCCTTTGTTTAAGCATAGTACTCTCGTTTCTGACACAACTTCCTCACCCTCAATCTGTATTACAAATTCAACCATATTGTGATCACTCATTCCGAGAGGATCTTTTACGAGGAGATCGTTTATTTTTCCTGTCTCGTTTCACAGGACCAGATCCAAAATGGCTTGCTCCCTTGTAGGCTCTGTTACATACTGTTCTAAGAAACAATCCCGTATGCATTCTATGAATTCCTCCTCCAGGCTACCCCCTGCGATTTGATTTGACCAATCGATATGTAGGTTAAAATCCCCCATAACTACTGCCTTTCCTTTGTCACATGCCTTCATTATTCCCTTGATTATTGCCCGCCCCACCATGAAGTTATTATTTGGAGGCCTATAAACTACGCCGACCAGTGACTTTTTCCCCTTACTATCTCTAATCTCCACCCACAATGATTCAACATTTTGTTCATTGGAGCCAATATCATCCCTCACAACTGCCCTGATATCATCCCTTATTAACAGAGCTACCCCATTCCCTTCCCTTCCTGCCTATCTTTCCGAATCGTCAGATACCCCTGTACGTTTAATTCCCAGTCCTGGCCACCTTGCAACCATGTCTCTGTAATGGCCACCAAATCCTACCCATTTGTAATGATTTGTGCCGTCAACTCATTTACTTTATTTCTAATGCTGCGTGCATTTAGGTAGAGTGTTTTCATCCTCGTTTTTAAACCATGATTTTTAGTTTTTACCCCTCCTGCAGCCCTTTTATATTCAGTGGTCCTTTTTGTTTCTTGCCTTTGGTTTCTCTGCCCTCCATTTTTATTCATCTCTTTTCTGTCTTTTGTTTTTGTCTCCTTTTTGTTTCCCTCTGTCTCCCTGTATTGGTTCCCATCCCCCTGCCATATTAGTTTAACTACTCACCAACAGCACGAGCAAACACTCCCCCAAGGACATTGGTTCCGTTCCTGCCCAAGTGCAGACCGTCCGGTTTGTACTGGTCCCACCTCCCCCAGAACCTGTTCCAATGCCCCACGAATTTGAATCCCTCCCTGCTGCACCACTGTTCAAGCCATGTATTCATCTGTGCTATCCTGCGATTCCTACTCTGGCTAGCACGTGGCACTGGTAGCAATCCCGAGATTACTACTTTTGAGGTCCTACTTTTTAATTTAACTCCTAGCTCCTTAAATTCGTCTCGTAGGACCTCATCCCTTTTTTTACCTATGTCGTTGGTACCAATGTGCACCACGACAACTGGCTGTTCTCCCTCCCTTTTCAGAATGTCCTGCACTCGCTCGGAGACATCCTTGACCCTTGCACCAGGGAGGCAACATACCATCCTGGACTCTCGATTGCGGCCGCAGAAACGCCTATCTATTCCCCTTATGATTGAATCCCCTATCACTATTGCTCTCCCACTCTTTTTTATGCCCTCCTGTACAACAGAGCCAGCCACGGTGCCATGAACTTGGCTGCTGTTGCTCTCCCCTAATGAGTCATCTCCCTCAACAGCACTCAAAACAGTGTATCTGTTTTGCAGGGGGATGACCACAGGGGACCCCTGCACTACCTTCTTTGTACTACTCTTCCTGCTGGTCTTCCATTCCCTAGCTGGCTGTGGATCCTTCTCATGCGGTAAGACCAACTCACTACACGTGCCACTTATGTCATTCTCAGCATCGTGGATGCTCCAGCGTGAATCCACCCTCAGCTCCAATTCCGCAACGCGGTCCATCAGGAGATGGAGGCGGATACACTTCTTACACATGTAGTCGTAAGGGACACCGGAAGCGTCCCTGAGTTCCCACATGGCACTTCCTCCAGCTCTTGCCAGTTCGTCGGCCAGGCTTTCTCGTCGGGGCTAAGGTAGACTCCCAGATAGAGGAGATTGGTCGTGCTCCAGGCAAAAGGCCTGAGCTCCTCCGGCAGGGAGTCCACCTGCCACTGACCCACCAGGAGTCCGGAACATTTCTCCCAGTTGATCCTGGCGGAGGATGCAGACGAGTAAATCTTCGACAGCTCTGCAAACCTGTGAGCATACTCACCAGGTGCATACATTACAGATAGAATCAGAACAGATGTAGCAGCTCAAAACTGGGCATCCATGAGGAGCTATGAGCCATCAGCATCAGCAGCAGAATTATATTCGACCACAATTTGTAACCTCATGGCCTGGCATATTCCTCACTCTACCATTACGATTAAGCCAGGGGCCCAACCCTGGTTCAATGAGAAGTGTAGAAGAGCATGCCAGGAACCACACCAGGCGTACCTAAAAATGAGGCGTCAACCTAGGGAAGCGACAACACAGGACTACATGCATGCTAAACAGCTGAAGCAGCATGCTATAGACAGGGCTAAGCTATCCCACAACTAACGGATCAGATCAAAGCTCTGCAGTCCTGCCACATCCGATCGTGAATGGTGATGGACAATAAAAAACTAATTGGAGGAGGAGTCTCCATGAACATTCCCACCCCAACGCTGGCAAAGCCCAGCACATGATTGCAAAAGTCACGTTTGAAGCATTTGCAACCATCTTCAGCCGGAAGTGCCCAGTGAATGATCCATCTCAGCCTCCTTCTGAGGTCTCCACCATCACAAAAGCCAGTCTTCAGCCAAGCCAATTCACTCCATGTGATATCAAGTGGCTGAGTGCACTGGATACAGCAAAGGCTATGGGCCTTTCACATCTCACCTGTTGTGCTAAAGATTTTTAGTCCAGATCTAGCCACGCCTCTAGCCAAGCTGTTCCTGTACAGCTACAACACTGGCATCTATCCGACAAAGTGGAAAATTGTCCTGTCCACAAAAAGCAGCACAAATCTAATACGGCCAATTACCACCCCATCAATCTACTCTCAATCATCAGCAAAGAGCAGGAAGGAGTTGTCGAAAGTGCTATAAAGCGACACTTACTCACCAACAACCTGCTCAACGATGCTCAGTTTGGGTTTTGCCAGGACCATTTGGCTCCAGACTTCATTACAGCCTTGGTCCAAACATGGACCTGTTCTAGTTTGCTTATCTTTTTCATACGTCAAGTACTCTGGAATATTTAGTTCCAAACCTTGGTCACCTTGCAGCCATGTCTCTGTAATGGCTATTAGATCATACTCATTTATCGCTATTTGTGTCACTA
Source organism: Pristiophorus japonicus (assembly GCF_044704955.1). NCBI lineage: Eukaryota > Metazoa > Chordata > Chondrichthyes > Pristiophoridae > Pristiophorus > Pristiophorus japonicus. Next base: position 79,171,744 of record NC_091989.1, on the reverse strand, counting down.
ATTCATCTATCTTGTTACGAATGCTTCGTGCATTCAGGTAAAGAGCATTTCGTTTCAATCTTTTACCATTATTCACTGCTTCCATTTTATTCGCTGATGCATGATTACTTTTAAACTCTCTGTCCCTTCCTGTCACACTGGTTATCTTTACCCAAATCGCTACACAGCTCCATCGCCTTGACATTTCTCTTCACATTTCTAAATTTTCCCATAGCCAACACCCCTCCCCCTTTTTTAGTTTAACCCCCTATCTACAGCCCCAGTTATTCCATTAGCCCGAACACTGGTCCAAACCCGGTTTAATTGGAGACCGTCCTAACTGAATAGTTCCCACTTTCCCCAGTACTGGTGCCAGTGCCCCATGAATCAAAACCCCTCTACACCACTCTTTGAGCCACACATTTAACTCTTTGATCTGCTTGTCCTTATGCCAATTTGTGCGTGGCTCAGGTAACAATGCAGAGATTATTACCTTTGAGGTTCTGCTTTTTAATTTGGTCCCTAGCTGCTCAAACTCTCGTAGCAGAACCTCATTCCTAGTTCTTCCTATGTCATGTGGTCCACATAGGAACCAAACAACTGGAGCCTCCCCCTCCTCCTCCAAATTCTTCTCCAACCATGAGGAGATATCCTTAACCCTGGCACCAGGCAGGCAACACAGCCTTCGCAACTTCCGGCTGTAGCTGCAGAGAACAGTATCTATTCCCCTGACTATACTATCCCCTACCATGACAAGATTCCTTTTCACTCCCCCCACTTGATTGGCCTGCTGTACCACGGTGCTGTGGTCAATTTGTTCATCCACCCTGCAGACTTTGCCCTCATCCATAAAGGCAGCAAGAACCCCATATCAGTTGCATAAAGGCAAAGGCCGAGGCTCCACCAGTACTGCAACTGGAGTGCCCTTACCTGCCAGAGTTGCCGTCACACCCTCCCTATCCCAGACCTGTATGACTACCCAACCTAAGGGGTGTGACTGCCTCCTGGATCAAAGTGTCCAGATAATTCTCCCCCTCCCGAATTCCCGCCAATGTCTGCACCTCAGACTCCAGCTCAACCACTCTGAGCTGAAGTTCCTCGAGTTGCAGACACAGTCCTCCGGGATTGCAATGCTCTCCACAAACTCCCACACACTGCAGATGCGGCACACCACCTGCACTACCATCCCTTTATAATCTTGTTTTAATTATTTAGTTAATTAAAATTTAAGTATTTAATTAACTTAGCCATATAAAAGGTGGTTTAGCAAGATGGAGATGGGGGTAATGTAAACTCGGGAGAGAGAGAATCACAAACTGGGAGTGAGAGAAACACAAACTGTGGGGAAGGAGGGAGGGAGGAAGAGAGAAACAAAAACTGGGGAGGTGGTGAGAAACAAAAACTGGGGAGGGGGAGAGAAACAGAAATAAGGGAGGGAGAGAAAGAGAAACACAAACTGAGGAAGAGAGAGCGAGCATCACAAACTGGGGAGGGAGAGAAACACAAACACAAACGCAGAGGGAGTCAAACATAACCTGGGTGGGGGTGGGGGGCGGGGGAAGAGAGGGAGAAACACAAACTGAGGAAGAAGAGAGAAACACAAACTGGAGAAAAAGAGAGACAAACACAAACTGGGGGAGGGGGAAGAGAGAGAGAGAACATAAGAAATAGGAGCAGGAGTAGACCATTTGGCCCCTCGAGCATGCTCCGCCATTTATAAGATCATTGCTGATCTGATCTTGGCCTCCACTTTCCTGCCCGCTCCCCATAACCCTTGACTCCCTTATCATTCAAAAATCTGTCCATCTCCACCTTATATATATTCAATGACCCAGCCTCCACAGCTCTCTGGGGTAGAGAATTCCAAAGGTTCACGACCCTCAGAGAAGAAATTCCTCCTCATCTCCATTTTAAATGGGCGACCGCTTATTCTGAAACCATGCTCCCTAGTTCTAGATTCCCACATGAGGAGAAACATCCTCTCTGCATCTACCCTGTCAAGCCCCCTCAGAATCTTGTATGTTTCAATAAGATCACCTCTCATTCTTCTAAACTCCAATGAGTATAGGCCCAACCTGCTCAGTCTTTCTTCATAAGACAACGCCCTCATCTCAGGAATCAACCTTGTGAACCCTCTCTGAACTGCCTCCAATGCAAGTATATCCCTCCTTAAATAAGGAGATCAAAACTGTACGCAGTACTCTAGATGTGGTACCTGTACAGTTGTAGCAGGACTTCCCCAATTGTATACTCCATCCCCCTTGCAATAAATGCCAACATTCCATTTGCCTTCCTGATTACTTGCTGTACCTGTATGCTAATGTTTTGTGTTTCATGTACAAGGACCTCCAGACCCCTCTGTAATTTTGCATTTTGTAATCTCTCCCCATTTAACTAATAATTTGCTTTTCTATTATTTCTGCCAAAGTGGATAACCTCACATTTTCCCACATTATACTCCATCTGCCAAATTTTTGGCCACTCATTTAGCCTGTCGATATCCCTTTGCAGATTTTTTGTGTCCTGCTCACAATTTGCTTTCCCACCCATCTTTGTATCATCAGCAAAGTTGGCTACATTACACTCTGTCCCTTCATCCAAGTCATTAATATAGATTATAAATAGTTGAGGGCCCAACACCGATCCCTGCGGCACCCTATAAGTCACTGTTTACCAAATGGAAAATGACCCATTTATCCTGGCTCTCTGTTTTCTGTTAGTTAGTCAATCCTCTATCCATGCTAATATATTACCCCAAATCAGTGAGCTTTTATCTTGTGCAGTAACCTCTTATGTGGCACCTTATCGAATGCCTTCTGGAAATCCAAATCCACCTCATCAACTGGTTCCCCCTTATCCACCCTGCTCATTACATCCGCAAAGAACTCCAGCAAATTTGTCAAACATAATTTCCCTTTCATAAAACCATGCTGACTCTGCTTGATTAAATTATGCTTTTCCAAATGTTCCGCTACTGCTTCCTTAATAATGGACTCCAGCATTTTCATGCATCCACTATCTCTGCAGCCACTTCTTTTCAGACGCTAGGATGCAGACCATCAGGTCCAGGGTACTTGTCCACCTTTAGCCCCATTAGTTTGCCTAGTACTTTTTCTCTAGTGATAGTGATTGTTATAAGTTCCCCCCTCCCGATAGCCCCTTAATTATCAATTATTGGGATGCATTTAGTGTCTTCTATTGTGAAGATCGATACAAAATATTTGTTCAATTTCCCTGTTTCCCATTATTAATTCCCTAGTCTCATCCTCTAAGGGACCAATGTTTACTGAGCAAATCTCTTCCTTTTTATATACCTGTAGAAGCTCTTACACTCTGTTTTTATATTTCTTGCTAGTTTACTCTCATAATCTATCTTCTCTCGCTTTACTTTTTTAGTCGTCCTTTGCTGGTTTCTAAAAATGTCCCAATCCTCTGGCCTTCCACTAGTCTTCTCAACATTGTATGCCTTCATTTTCAATTTGATACCATTCTTTACTTTCTTAGTTAGCCATGGATGGTTCATTGTTCTCTTAAGAGCCTTTCTTTCTCACTGGAATTTATCTTTGCCGAGAGTTATGAAATATCTCCTTAAATGTTTGCGACTGCTTATCTACCGTCTTACCCTTTAATTTATTTTCCCAGTCCACTTTAGCCAACTTTGTCTTCATACCTTTGTAATTGCCTTTATTTAAGTTCAGGACACTAGTTTGAGATCTAAGTTTCGCACCTTTAAACTGAATTTGAAATTCTATCATGCTATGATCACTCTTCCCAAGAAGATCCTATACTATGAGATCATTAATTAATCCAGTCTCATTACACATTACCAGATCTAAAATAGTCTGCTCCATGGTTGGTTCCACAACGTATTGTTCTAAGAAATCATCCCGAATACACTCTATGAACTCTTCTTCAAAGCTACCTTTGTCAGTTTGATTTGTCCAGTCAATATGAAGATTAAAATCACCCATGATTATTGCCGTACCTTTCTTACAAGCCTCCATTATTTTCTGATTTATACTCTGTCCTACAGTGTGGCTACTGTTAGGGGGCCTATAGACTACTCCCATCAGTGACTTATTTCCCTTTTTATGTTTTACCTCCACCCAAACTGATTCCACATCTTGATCTTCTGAGCCAATATCATTTCTCACTATTGCACTGATCTCATCCTTTATCAACAGAGCTACCCCACCTTCCTTTCCTTTCTGCTTATCCTTCCGAAATGGCAAATACCCCTGAACATTTAGTTCCCAACCTTGGTCACCTTGCAACCAGTAATGGCAATCAGATCATACCCATTTATTTCTATTTATGCCATCAACTCATCGATCTTGTTACGAATGCTATATGTTTTTAGATAAAGAGCTTTTACTTTTGTCTTTTTACCATTTTTTCCTACTCTGACCCCACTTTCTGATGCACTCTTATGTTTATTCACTCTGTCCATTCCTGTCACACGTTGGTTATCATCATCATCATAGGCAGTCCCTCAGAATTGAGGAATCCTTAGGTGGCTGAACAATCCAATATGAGAACCACAGTCCGTGTCACAAGATAGTCGTTGAGGGAAAGGGTGGGTGGGACAGGTTTGACACACGCTCTTTCTGCTGCCTGCATTTGATTTCTGCATGCTCTCGGCGATGAGACTCGAGGTGCTCAGCACCCTCCAGAATGCTCTTCCTCCACTTAGGGCGGTCTTTGGCCAGGGACTCCCAGGTGTCGGTGGGGATGTTGCACTTTATCAGAGAGGTTTGAGGGTGTCCTTGTAATGTTTCCTCTGCCCACCTTTGGCTCGTTTGCCATGAAAGAGTTCCGAGTAGAACACTTGCTTTGGGAGTCTCGTGTCTGGCATGCGAACAATGTGGCCTCCCAGCAGAGCTGATCAAGTGTGGTCAGTGCTTCAATGCTGGGGATTGTTGGCCTGGTCGAGGACACTAACGTTGGTGCGTCTGTCCTCCCAGGGGATTTGCAGAATCTTGCGGAGACATCGTTGGTGGTATTTCTACAGTGACTTGAGGTGTCTACTGTACATGGTCCATGTCTCTGAGCCATACAGGAGGGCGGGTATTACTACAACCCTGTAGACCATGAGCTTGGTGGCAGATTTGAATGCCTGGTCTTCAAACACTCTTTTCCTCAGGCAGCCGAAGGCTGCACTGGTGCACTGGAGGCGGCGTTGAATCTCGTCGACAATGTCTGCTCTTGATGATGAGGCTCCCGAGGTGTGGAAAATGGTCCACGTTGTCCAGGGCCGCGCCGTGGATCTTGATGACTGTAGGGCAGTGCTGAGCGGCGTGGACAGGACGGTGGAGGACCTTTGTCTTTCGGATGTTTAGCATGGTTTCGCATGCCTCAGTAAATACGTTGACTATGACTTGGAGTTCAGCCTCTGTATGAACACAGACGCAGGCGTCGTCCACGTACTGTAATTCGACGACCAAGGTTGGGGTGGTCTTGGACCTGGCCTGGAGACGATGAAAGTTGAACAGGTTCACACTGATTCTGTAGTTTAGTTCCACTCCAGCGGGGAGCTTGCTGACTGTGAGGTGGAGCATGGCAGCGAGGAAGATTGAGAAGAGGGTTGGGGCGATGACGCAGCCCTGTTGACCCCGGTCCAGATGTGGATTGGGTCTGTAATGGATCCGTTTGTAAGGATCATGGCTTGCATGTCATCGTGGAGCAGGCGGAGGATGGTGATGAACTTTTCGGGGCATGCGAAATGGAGGAGGACGCTCCATAGACCCTCGCGGTTGACAGTATCACAGGCCTTTGTAAGATCGAGGCAGGCCATATATAAGGGCTAGCGCTGCTCCCTGCATTTTTCCTGCAGCTATCGCGCTGCAAAAATCATGTCCATTGTGCGCCATCGGGGTCAAAATCCGCAGTGTGACTCCGGGAGCAGCTCCTCGGCCAGAGGGAGAAGATGGTTGAGGAGGACTCTAGCGAAGACTTTCCCAGTGGCTGATAACAGGGAGATTCTTCTGTAGTTGCCGCAGTCCCGTTTTTTAAAGATGGTCACAATCACTGCATCTCTGCAATCTCCCGGCATGCTCTCCTCCCTCCAACTGAGAGAGATGAGGTCATATATTCCCGCCAACAGCGCCTCTCCGCCATACTTCAGCGGGGATGCCATCCGCTCTCGTAATCTTGTTATTCTTAAGCTGTCTTATGAATTTTTCTACCTCGTGCCATGCTGGGGTTTTACTGAGTTGGTGGCGGGTAGTATGCTGCGGGTTGGAGTCGAGAACACTCGAGTCAAATGCAGAGTCTCAATTGAGAAGATCTTCGAAGTGGTCCTTCTAGCGGGCCCTGACTGCCTCGGTGTCCTTGATGAATGTTTCCCCGATTTTGGCCAGCAGTGAGGTGGGACCTTGGGTGTTTGGACCCAATGGCGTAAGTACACCAATGCAGTGGCATTGGGGCCTTCGCCTGAAAAGCGGCCCACCACATGCTTCCTCGCAAACTCGTTGGTGGTGTGGCTCAGCTGGAAAATGCTCTCGTCCATTATCTTGGTGAAAGTTTTGAACCCGTCGAACCTGTTCTCCACCTCGTGCAGGTCGAGGGGGCTCTGCGGGGTGCTGAGCGTTCGGAAGAAGTTGCCCCCCCACCATATCTTCCTTCTCGACTTTCCTCTTGCCCTGCTTCCTCACCTGCAATGACGAGAAGGCTTGGAAGTGCTGGAAGGCGTTGCAGCGGCCGGTGGCTTGCTTCTCGGGGATGTGGGGTACCGAGATGATGGGGAACTTCGCCCCCGTGCTCACTCGATAACGGCCTGTCCCATCGAAATCCGAGAAGCCGCCGCTGCCTCCCTCACTCCCGCTGCCCCTGGACAGTGGCTCGTCCGCCACCATCGAGTTATAGTCCCAGTCGTCATCATCGTCGCTGCCCGACACCTGGTGCTGCAGTCCCGCCAGGACCAGCCCCCGAGGCCACCGCCACTGCCGTCCGTTTGGGCGACAGGCAGAGGGCAAGAGGTGCTGGTGGCGGGGCAGGCCAGCAGAGGGAAGCCGCTGGGGGGCTGAGGCTGAGGCAGCACCAGGCTGTCGTAGCTGCCGGTCGGCACGTTGGCATTGCAGGAGGCTCGGCGGTACCGGCACCGCTCCCGGCCCGCAGGAGCTGCACGTACGAGGCCAGGAAGAGGCCCCTCTGGCCGCCGATGTTGGCCCCCTCCAGTCAGCCCTCGATGTCGTGCTTGGTGCACACGGTCAGCAGCTCGTCCTCCCGCACCGAGATCTCACCCACATTCTCGCTCTGGAAATCGTACAGAGCCCGAGCCTGGAGCGCCATCGTCCCGCCGTCCACAGCCAGCTCAGCTCCGCTCCTGGACACCATGGAAACCCCCCACCCTGTAAACCTCCCTCACACCGGTCCCGGCTCCCCCAGACCCAAACTCCCTCTTCAGCCCCCCGGACCCTCTCACTCGAGGGGCGGCTGCGCATGGTGTTCCCTGGCAGATGCACTTTTCGCTGTCGTTCTTTATATGTCCTTACTATACAGTATAAATGCACACGAGGCCCATACTTGAGAGAAGGTCACTCTGTGACCAGTTATCTTTATTAGCCAGCACTGAAGTGATGAAGGTGGATGGAGCTTCCCCTTTTATACCTGAAAATCCAGGTTAGGAGTGTCTCCCACAAGTTCGCCCTTGGTCAATGTTCTCAAGGTATACAACTTAGGTCAGCTTATACATGGGTTACAATGATAGTTGAATACATGACATCATCTCCCCCCCCAAAGTCTTATTGGGATCACAGGTTAAGTCTCTCTGGTGGTTTACGCTCCCTTGCAGAGCGCCTGAGTTGGGGCTCTGGTTGTTGGGCGCTGGCCTGAGTGTCTGCTGTTTGCGGTGCCTCAGGCCTGTCCGGACTGCCCACAGTGACTGGGCTCTCCTCCACTTGGTTCCGGTGTTCGGTCACCTGTGGTGGAGTAAACTCTATGTCGTGTTCTTCCTCTGCTTCTTCTATGGGGTTGCTGAACCTCCTTTTAGTTTGATCCACGTGTTTGCGGCAGATTTGTCCATTGGTAAGTTTAACTACCAAAATCCTATTCCCCTCTTTGGCAATCACAGTGCCTGCAAGCCATTTGGGCCGTGCAGCGTAATTAAGGACAAAACAGGGTCATTGACATCAATACATCGCGTCCTCGCATTCCTGTCATGGTAGTCACATGGTGACTGACGCCTGCTCTCAACAATTTCTTTCATAGTAGGATGTATAAGGGATAGCCTGGTTTTGAGCATACTTTCCATTAGCAGCTCTGTGGGTGGAACCCCTGTGAGCGAGTGTGGTCGGGATCTATTGGCCAACAGGAGGCGTGATAAGCGGCTTTGTAGGGAACCCCCTTGGATTCTGAGCATCCCCTGTTTGGTTATCTGCACTGCTCGTTCCGCCTGGCCATTAGAGGCCGGCTTGAATGGCGCTGTTCTGACATGGTTGATTCCATTGCCTGCCATGAAGTGCTTGTCAAGCACGGGCCATTGTCGCTGACCAAGATATCCGGTAGCCCATGGGCGGCGAACATTGCTCGTAGACTTTCTACTGTGACATGTGCTTGAATTTAAAATGGCACACTCAATCCATTTGGAGTAGGCATCCACTACAACCAAAAACATTTTTCTCATGAAAGGACCTGCGTAGTCCACATGGATGCATGACCATGGCTTGGCGGGCCAGGACCAGGGGTTAAGGGGGGCTTCCCTGGGTGTGTTTCGCATCTGAGCATACGTGTTGCACCTGCGAACACAAAGTTCCAGGTCTGCATCTATCCCTGGCCACCAAACATGTGGCCTGGCAATTGCCTTCATCATGACAATGCCCGGATGCTCATTGTGAAGTTCTCTGATAACCACCTCTCTGCCCATCTGGGGCATGACTACGCGGTTTCCCCACAGTAGGCAATCGGCCTGAATCGACAGTTCATCCCTGCACCTGTGAAATGGTTTAAATTTCTCAGGCATGCCCCGTACGTGGCTGCCCAATCCCCATTCAGGACACATTTCTTAACTAAAGACAGTAGCGGGTCTTTATTTGTCCAGACTTTAATCTGACAGGCTGTCACAGGTGAGCCTTCGCTTTCGAAAGCTTCAACAGCCATGACCATCTCAGCATCATGCTCAGCTGCCCCCTCAGTGGTGGGATAGTGGGAGCCTGCTGAATGCATCGGCGCAGTTTTCAGTGCCCGGTCTATGCCGAATTGTGTAGTCATAGGCGGCTAACTTGAGTGCCCACCTCTGTATGCAGGCCGATGCATTCGCATTTATAGCCTTGTTGCCAGTCAAAAGGGACGTTCGGGGTTTGTGATCTGTCTCCAGCTCAAATTTCCTGCCAAACAGGTACTGATGCATTTTTTTTTTACTGCATATACACATGCTAGCGCTTCCTTTTCTACTATCCCGTAGTCCCTTTCTGCCTGGGACAGACTTCTGGAGGCATAAGCTACCGGCTGTAACTGACCATTGGCATTCACATGCTGCAACACACACCCGACCCCATTGGACGACGCATGGCACGCTAAAACAAGTTTCTTAAATGGGTCATACAACGTTAACAGTTTGTTGGAACACAACAAATTGCGTGCTCTATCAAAAGCCCTTTCCTGGCTGTCCCCCCAGACCCAATCACGACCTTTGCGTAGGAGCACATGTAGCGTCTCTATAACAGCATGCTCAATTTGGGAAGAAAGTTACCAAAATAGTTCAAGAGCCCCAGGAACGAACGCAGCTCCGTCGTGTTACGGGGTCTGGGTGCTCTCTGGATCGCTTCCGTTTTGGACGCAGTAGCTCTGATCCCATCTGCTGCTACCCTCCTCCCCAGGAATTCTACCTCTGGAGCTAAGAAGACGCATTTCACCTTTTTCAGTCGAAGCCCTACCCGGTCCAGTCTGCATAGCACCTCCTCCAGGTTGTGGAGATGTTCTTCAGTATCGCGACCCGTGATGAGGATGTTGTCTTGAAAAACCACTGTCCTTGGAATCGACTTGAGGAGGCTTTCCATATTTCGCTGAAAGTTTGCGGCGGCCGAGCGAATCCCGAACGGACATCTGTTATACTCAAACAACCCCTTGTGTGTCGTGATGGTGGTCAGCTTCTTCGACTCACTCGCCAGCTCCTGGGTTATGTAAGCTGAGGTCAGGTCCAATTTTGAAAAAGGTTTGCCACCGGATAGCATCGCAAAGAGGTCCTCCGCTCTCGGTAGCGGATACTGGTCTTGGAGTGACACCCGATTGATGGTGGCCTTGTAATCGCTACATATCCTGACCGACCCATCCGCCTTGAGCACTGGCACGATCGGGCTCGCCCAGTCACTGAATTCGACTGGCGAGATGATGCCTTCCCTCAGCAGGCGGTCCAATTCGCATTCTATCTTTTCCCGCATCACGTATGGCACCGCTCTGGCCTTGTGGTGTACTGGCCTGGCGTCCGGGTTTATGTGAATCACTACCTTGGCCCCCATGAAAGTGCCGATGCCGGGTTGAAATAATGAGTTAAATTTGTCCAGGACCTGTGAACATGATACTCGCTCCACAGAAGAAATTGCATTGACATCGCCCCATTTCCAGTTCATGACAGCAAGCCAACTCCTCCCCAGTATTGCGGGACCGTCCCCCCGGGACAATCCAGAGTGGCAACCTGTTCTCCGAACCTTTGTGGGTCACAACCACCGTGGCGCTGCCTAGCACCAGAATGATCTCCTTTGTATATGTCTGTAGCTGTGCGTCAATCGGCAATAATTTTGGCCTCCTGGCCTTGGACACCCACAACCTTTCGAACTGTTTGATACTCATCAGGGACTGGCTGGCCCCAGTGTCTAGCTCCATTAATACTGGGATGCCACTAAGGAGCACTTTCATCATTATCGGTGGCGTCCTGGTATATGAACTGTCCTGGTATATGAGCTTCCAGCGATTTCCCCCAGTATTCATTTGGCCTTGTCGGGCTTACATCGGGCCCGTCCTCCTTGTACATCAACTTGGCTGCATGCTTCCTGCACATACACGCCAAGTGACCACTGACGTTGCAGTTTCTGCAGATGTATTGCTGATATTTGCAAGCTCTGGCTGGGTGTTTGCCTCCACACCTCCAGCATGAGCTGGAGGCTCCATTGTTGGAAACAAAAGGTCCATTACCAGTCGATCGTCTCTGACTGTCTCTGTAACTGTCCTTAAGCGCACCATTAACGGTGTTGATGGCCCCATTATTGGCCACATTGTGCATTGCGATGGCATGAATGCCGTTCAGCTAACCATTGTCTCTGTTGAATTCCCCCTTTGGGTTCGACTACATGCAAGTACGAAAAAGTCTCTGAGTATGTGCTCCAAGTGTCCTTCAAATTCGCAATGTCCTGCAAGGCGTCTCAGCTCAGCGACATAACTCGCCACTTCCTGGCCTTCAGATCTTTTGTAGGTGTAGAACCGGTACCTCGCCATCAGAACGCTTTCCTTCGGGTTCAAATGCTCTTGGACTAGTGTGCACAAATCATCATACGATTTCTCCGTGGGTTTCGCTGGGGTGAACAGATTCTTCATGAGGCCATACGTTGGTGCCCCACAGACGATGAGGAGGATCGCTCTATGTTTGGCAGCGCTCTCTTCTCCATCTAGCTCGTTGGCCACGAAGTATTTGTCGAGTCACTCCACAAAAGTTTCCCAATCATCTCCCTCCGAAAATTTCTCCAGGATGCCGACTGTTCTCTGCATCTTTGGGTTCGCTATCTGTATCTCATCGCAGGTTGTTGTGTATAGAGAAAGAGTCAGACTGAACACTGTGAGCTCAAAGTAAAGTGTGACCTTAGTCTTTTATTGCAGGTCTCCAGACTGCCTCTCCAACCTGTGAAGCCTTCTTAAATACCTGTGCTCCCAAGGGATTATGGGATGAGCCCTCTGGTGACTGTACAGAGTAAATACAAGTCCACATATATAACAGTTAGGATTTTATTTTATTTTAAACACTAAAAGATCTTGAGGGGTCTTTTCCTCTGCAATCCCCTATGGGGAAATAACAGCAGGAAAATGGGGTAGCGAGGCCTACCACTGTCTCACCACCCAAACAGGCTTACACTATCCTTGCCAGCACTGTTCCTGCCCATTCCTTCCTCACCTGCCCATGCAAACAGTGACATGTGGTGGGTCCGGGATTCTAGCAGATGTGCTGTCTATCTGTCTGTATTACCGACACTTTCCAGGCGCTGCCATGTGGAGAGGGTGATAGGACCCAGGAAGCGATAGTAACTGTCCTGACATGCTCTCTTCCTCCATTCTGTTACTGTTACAGCACCACTGGATTATGTTTTTGCACTCACAGGCCAGCCCTTGACAAGTGAAATCGCACTGGGAGCTCACCAGATATACTTTTGAGCCCAACCCAGGAAAATGGGTGAGATCTGAGCAGAAGTCCAGCCCTGCCAGAACTCCACCCAAAAGAGAATTATACTTCTTTATTCTTTTGACTCTCTCTTCACTTTGCCCTCTTTAATAATGACACTACCTCTATCTGTTCTTGATTTACACTTTCTTTACTATTTCACTTTTTCCCTCAATTCCTATTTTTTTAACTAATTTACTTCTCAGCTTCATTTAATTTTCTTCATTTTTTTTTCCTCACTCTTCATTTCTTTAACATTATAGTTTCTCCCTTTGCCTGTTGCTCCTTTAGTTTCACCATCCCTCTGGACTTTGTTCTTTATAGCCCACCAGCTTGCAGCTTACTTCTCCTAACTTCCAGGCTTTTTTCTTCATCTTCCAACTTCATTTCTGGCTTTATGCTTCTCATCTCTCCAGAGTTTGTAAAGCACCATAATAGGCATATGGACATGGCTATTGCTGTTAAATTGTCACAGCAGCTGCTACTATTACTATTATAGTATTATTTTATTTACAGATTTTAAACTTCACTCTTTATTGTAGCTATTTTTGAAATGACTAACATCTATCTAATTGGTGGTAACATTTTCTTTTGCATTTTATACAGGAAGGGAAGTTTTTAAATAATTCTTTACCTCAACTATGTTACATTACTCGATGTTATTGTGGACAGTGATACGGAGAGACGTATTGAAGCAGTCAATTAGAGAGCTTCTATTCCTCAGTGAAAAGATAACACTAAGATTCAGAATGGCCGAGACCTATGTCACACAATTAAATCCTTCTACAAGGTATTATTACATTCATATGAGCAATTTTTAAAAAATGTATTCAATGTCTACTTTTGCGTGAGCATTCACACTTCAGTGGGGTCAGCATGATAGTTAGAAGTATCTGGTCAGCTTTGCTCCCAAGTATACATTGGAAGTAATTTTGCCTTTGTGGGATAGTGTAAAATGGGTGATAGTGAGTCGGTTGACTCTTTTCCACCCCCTGCTATTGATTTCAATGGAAACAAAAATAGGGAAAGATGTAAAATTAGTTGCTGATAAAGTCAAAATTACCCCTTTTCTGTCCAGATAGAAATTAGCTTTACCTGACAAAGGTAGGTCCATGCTGTAAGGATGGGAAGAGGATAATATGCTAGAATTGGCGTTGTTGTCTTTCCTATTCCATTTCCAATGATTTTTCCATCTTGTGAATAAGCAGCAACAGCAAATATGTATTTTTCATTAGCTTGGATGCCTGTTACCTTCAGCAAGCACTCTCCAAATGCTGGTACCTTCAGTTCGAAGAAAAGTGAAAAGTGATAATATTGTTTGGTAGGTAAAATATAAAGAATTAAAAAAGATAATGCCCATGAAATTGCAGAGCAACATTGTTAATTTTTAATTTAAGATTCATAATAACCCTTACGTAGACAATTGCTGGTCAGTTGTTGGGCAACTCTGCGCCAGCGAAAGTGATTTTCCAGTCGCTTTGTATGATCTGCCAAGACATACCTTGACAGATTGCAAGTTCCAGGTTTTCATACATGTGTAAGCGCATGCGGATACCTAGAAGTTGCGGGGCCTTTCAGAAGGATTAGGTTAGCGTACGCTCAGCGTACATGGTGGAAGACACTGCAATTTCTGCCCCATACCTTATTAAAGATGATTAAATGGAAATTGTGTGGCACTAAGGGGGTGAAATTCGGGAGCGCCCTGTTTGGGGGCGGTACCAGCTGCGAAGTGGGACTTCCTGCGTGAGGCGCTGAAGTCCCGCCCCGGCAGCTAAATTGGGCTTACCGCCCCCGAGAGGAAGTGGAGCTCAATGTCGCCCAGTTCGCAACCTGCAAAGCGTCTACGGACATCGCCCGCGGCAGCCTCACGGGGCGCTACTGAATTTTCGCTCCGGGGCGAAAATGGGTCACTGTGCACGGTGATGACACAGCGGCCCGGTGTGCTACCAGCAGGAGTGGGGCGCTACCGGTTAATGCCTCCGCTAACTCCCGTGGAATTTCCCGGAAGTCAGTCCCCGCGCCCTAGGCGAGAAGTCATTTACCCCCCGGGCAAATGGGAGGCGCAAACATCCTCTCGGAATTTCTCCCCCTAGATATCATAATATGATCATTATTTGCCCTTCAATGATAGGAACATGCTTTTGTTTTATTTCTGTACCTCTTGCCCTGTACCCTCAAGGTGGAAATCCAGCAGCCGAACTTTGAAAATGGTTCCTGTTGCAGTACGGCCAAATATGCGATACCAGTAAACCTCAACAAAAAGGGAGGAAAAGCTTTCAGCATGCTTTCAATACTTAAATGTAAATGTGCAAAAACTAGCTAAATTATGATTCCAGGTTATTAAGCTCGCCATACCATATTGGATTAACCTAATGTTCGACCCTACAATGTATTTAAACATAGAATGTGATGCATAAGCCTTTATTACAAAGAGATTGGAGTATAAGAGTAAGGATTCTTACTGCAATTATACAGGGCCTTGGTGAAACCACACCTTGAGTACTGTGTACAGTTTTGGTCTCCTTAACTAAGGAAGGATATACTTGCCTTATAGGGAGTGCAACAAAGGTTCACGAGACTGATTCCTGGGATGAAGGTACTGTACTATGCGGAGAGATTTAGTAGACTAGGCCTATATTCCCTAGAGTTTAGAAGAATGAGAAGTGATCTCATTGAAACATATAAAATTCTTAAAGGGCTTGAAAAGTTAGATGCTGGGAGGATGTTTCCCTTGCCTGGTGAGTCTACAACTAGGGGGTCACTGTCTCAGAAGAAGGGGTCGGCCTTTTAGGACTTAAATGAGGAGAAATTTCTTCATTCAAAGGGTTGTGAATCTTTGGAATTCCCTACCCCAGAGAGCTGGATGCTCAGTTGTTGAGTATATTCATGACAGAGATCGCTAGATTTTTGAATACCAAGGGAATCAATGGATATGGGGATAGTGCAGGAAAGTGGAGTTGAGGTAGAAGATCGGCCATCAATTTCATATTAAGTTTGAGACTGATGTGCTAAACTAGGGTCTTAAATTTAAACAAAGCCATGGTTGTGGTAGATTGGGAAATTAGGTTAAAAGATATGACAGTAGATAAGCAAAGGCAAACATTTAAATAAATTATTTATAATTCTCAACAAATATACTGCTCCTTGAGGAATAAAAACTCCAGTGGAAAAGTGATACAGTCATCGCTAACTAGAGAAGTTAAGTATAGTATTAGATTAAAAGAAGCAGCTACAATGGTGCAAAAAGAGGATTGGGCGGGCTTTAAAAATCAGCAAAGGATGACCAAGAAAGTGATAAAGAGGAAGAAAATAGAGTGAGTTTTTAAAATATCCATTCAAGGTATACGGGTGTCACTGATAAGGCCAGCATTTATTACCCCCCATTCCTAATTTTGCCCTTAGCTAAGTGGCTTTCTAGGCCATTTCAGAGGGCTGTTAAGAGTCAATCACATTGCTGTGGGTCTGGAGACACCTAAATACCAGACCGGGTAAGGATGGCAGACTTCCTTCTCTAAAGGACATTAGTGAGCCAAATGGGTTTTTGCAACAATCTAGTAGTTACATGGTCACCATTATTGATACTAGCTTTTTATTCCGGATTTATTTAATGAACTGAATTTAAACTCCTAATCCAGTAACATAACCACTATGCTAACGTTCCTTTGAGAGTAAATTAGCAAGAAATATAAAATCAGATTGTAAGAGCTTTTATAAGTATGTAAAAAGGAAGGGATTAGATAAAGTAAATGGGAGACCCTTAGACGCAATGACAGGAGAAATTCTAATGGGGAATAAGGAAATGCCAGAGACGTTAAACAAATATTTTGTGCCCATCTTCGCAGTAGAAAAACAAAGGACATACTGGAAATTGTGAGAAATCCAGGGTCAAATGCAGATGAGGAACCTAAAGTCATTAATACTGGTATCCAAAAAGTATTGGAGAAATTAATGGGACTAAAAGGCGACAAATCCCCTGTACCTGATGGTCTACACCCTAGGGTTTTAAAAGAGGTGGTTGCAGAGATAGTGGATACAATGGTTTTGATCGTCCAGAACTCACGAGATTCTTGAATGATCTCAGCAGATTGGAAAACAAAAAATGTATTCCCGCTGTTCAAGAAAGGAAGGAGAAAATAGGGAATTATAGGCCAGATAGCTTGTCATCAGTAGTAGAAAAAATGGTGGAATCTATTATTAAGGACATGGTAACAGGGCACTTGGAAAATCACAATATGATTAGGTGGAGTCAACACGGTCTTATGAAAGGGAAATCGTATTTGACAAATCTATTCTAGTTTTTTGAGTGTTCAACTAGCAGAGTTGAGAAGGGGGAACCAGTGGATGAGGTATATTTGGATTTTCTGGAAGCATTCGATAAGGTACCGCTGAAGACTTCTGCTCCAGAGTTAGCATCGCCTCTAGCCAAGCTGTTCCAGTACAGTACACTGGCATCTACCCGACAAAGTGGAAAATTGCCCAGGTATATCCTGTCCACAAAAAGGACAAACCCTATCTGGCCATTGGAGTAGACAAGGCATATATTCTCTAGAGTTTAGAAGAATGAGAGGTGATCTCATTGAAACACACAAAATTCTTACAGGGGTAGATGCAGGGAGGATGTTTCCTCTAGCTGGGTAGTCTAGAACCCAAGGGGTCACAGTCTCAGTATAAGGGGTCAGTCATTTAGGACTGAGAAGAGGAGAAACTTCTTCACTCAGAGGGTGATGACTCTTTGGTATTCTCTACACCAGAAGGCTGTGGATGCTCAGTCATTCAATACATTCAAGACAGAGATCAATAGGGCTAGACTTTCTACTTGGTGGCTAAGGCCCCCAAAAATGGGCCTTATTCCAGCAATGTGTGATGTATCGCCCATGCTGATCGCCAGCATAAGGCCCATTTTTTTTTGCGATTTTCCACTCGGCCTTACCCCAGCGATGTCAAATGGGCGATCTGATTTCTCAGCAATCTCACGATCGCCCAAAAAAAGAGGAAGTGAAACGGAAGTCCAAAAAAAAAAGCTTCCCTAGCAACGATATTGTGCGCATGTGTGGGATGTTTTTTTTGGGGTCAATTTTTTTTGCCGCGTTTGGAGAGCACATCCTCAGAAGGAAAGGGAGGGTCGGAGAGAGCGGGAGAGAGAGAAGGAGAGAGGACTTGGTCGGTTGATTATTATCTGGTATCCTAAAAGACGTTTCAGCAATGTCCATGCACATTCAAAATCGAAAGGAAAGGGAAATGGAAAGGAGAAGGCCCAAAGCCTTCAGTGAAGAGGCCAATGAGGCACTTGTAAATGTGGTGTCAACAAGGTGGGAGGACTTGACACAGGGTGGCCTTGGGAAACCCCCACCCCATGCTTACAGACGGATCTGGCAGGAGATTGCCGATGTTATCACATCGACATGGCTGACCAGTGCCGCAAGAGATGGAACAGCCTCCTGGCAGCTGCCAGAGTAAGTTTGATATGTCTTTAAAACATATTTAAAAGTCATATTTGAAAGCATACATATGTATTATTTACTTCATGGTTATAAATTATTATTATGTATTATTTACTTCATGTTTATAAATTGCAAACAAATTTCTCAATGCTAATTATTTATAATGTGAAGTTTAAAAACATTAAATGAAAAAAAAAATCCATTACCAATTACATTTATTCACCCTAATACTAAGTTGCGTGTTATAGTATTAAAAATTATTCATATGCAGCCACCAGAGTAAGTTGCATTTTAATATTTAAAAGATATTTAATAGTCATATTTAAAATCATACATATATATTGTATACTTACTGTATATAATTAGAATAATATTAATAATTATTCATATGCACTACGATGTTATGTAATAATTAAACATTTAAATCAGTCTTCAATGTTTATTGTCAAGTAAGGTAGCTTATGCCATGCAATGTTAAATTATCATTTACAGAAATAGATTAGTTTAAACAGCGCGGAGCAAAGGAGGACGGGTGGCGGCCCCGCTCAAGTGCACGTTCTGAATCCATACGAGGAGCTTGCCTTGGTGGGTCCTGAAAGCCATGCGGTCACGACACGTGGCGTGGCCGAGCCCACCCTTGAGCCTGGTGATTAATGCGAAATGGGCAAAGTATCAAACATTACTAATAACATACGAGAAATATCGTAGTTACGCATTTGTTATGCAATTATAATTCATTAATTTAGATGTAGCCTGATCTACGAGTGAGGCCATGTTAACGCTGATGAACCCTTGTGTATATGTGGTTTTGCAAAGTATTGCAATGTTTTGCATTATATTGAAATTATTGATATTGAAATATTAAAATATATTGATATGTATTGTTATGAGTTGTTTAGAGATTTCATTCATCTTTCTACAGTGAAGTGTCCGTTGAGTACTGCTTGGTGCCACTCACAGACCCCTCTTCTAACAGCTCACAGGGGGTGAGACGGCGGAGGACGAGCAGGAGGAGGAGGAGCAGGAGGAGGAGGAGGATGATGAGATTTTTTTTGGGGGGGGGGTGGGGGGGGCAACAACCTGCAGCCATCTAGGTTGAGATGGAAGAAGCACCGGGACCAAGCAGTGTGCAAGTGGCGACGCCAAGGCGCGTCATATTGCAAACACCGACCCCACGGAGGTCCAGTCAGCATGGCGAGCAATCGCCTACCATGGATTTTCAGACAGAGAGCTTGATTTCCCTGTGCAGGGAGACAGTCGCAATTGGTCGCGACCTTATCCAGGGGTTCACGAGATTCTCTGCGAACTCGAGCCAGTTTCCAGCATCCTGGAGCGAGTTCTGCACGAACTTCACCAACTGATCTTCTGAGCAGTCACAGACTGCAAGGGAGACCTTGGAGGCTGTTTGGCAGCAGACAGCTGCAACCAATGCCCTACGGCATGCGTTGCTGGCTGGAGACAGCGCTGCACCCCAAGGTGTCGTGTCTGCTTGCAGCAAGACCCCGAGCACGCAAGCGAGTACGAAGGACACAGTTCCTCCTGACTCGGAAGTGGAGCTTCAGGCTTCTGCTCCGTCACCTCCACCACGGCAGGAAGTCTTCCCGTCCCACTCTGCACGACGTCTTGGTGTCGGTCTGCGTAGACCAAAACGGGCGGGTGGGGTTCGAACACGGGGTGGGGCTGGACCTGGAGGGAAACGTGGCCACAGGTAGGGAGGGGTCGTTTTTTCACAGTTTGTTCACTTGTTCAATTGTTCTTGTTCCTGTTTTGTTACTTTTGTTAGTTGTTAAAGGTTAGTTGTAAATTGTTAATTGTTAAATGTTTAAGAGTTTTGTGTATTTGAGGGAAGGGTGGGTTGATGCGGTTGGAGGGATAGTTTTTCAATTTTTATTTGCCTTTTTGTTAATAACAAAAATTTCTTCAATACAATAAATTGTGTGTATCTTCTCTCTTATTTACATTAGTTATCAACTATACAGATGTTATTCCATGTCTATTCATTCTTTTAATATACGAGTACTTTAGTAACACTTCAGTAACACTAAAATAAGCATAAGTTCTGATGATAGGCCATTGCAGGCAAGACCTAAAGGACACCCCAAGCAATTGAAAGTATTGATTAACCCCAACTGTAAATTAACATCTGAAATGTCCACATTTAGCGAGTGGAACCCCTTTCTGAAAAGTACTCAGTGTCTGTGCCTCCCTGGTCATTGTGAAGTCCCTCCACGAACGTAAAGAGCTTCAGTCACCTGGCAAATGCAGCTGTGTGTCGCGTGCTGATGTGTGATTGTAATCTCTCAACAATATCTAATCACTGTACTCTGCAATCTGCACTCTCCAACAATATCAGTAAATAAATTCACTATGTAAAAGCTTCTTAATAAATTCAATATATAAAATATATATAAAACCTTCTAATAAATTCTAACCTATTCACTAAAAACAACGTAATAATATCTATATGAAAAATTACAGCTCTCAGTAAATTCTATTATATAAAACCTATTTACTAAAAATAATGTCTTAATATCTATTTATATTCCCTGTCCCAATATTCTGTGTACAACCAACTCTCTAATTAAATCACAGCTAATCCTCCACCCTTCCTCTGAAGTCATAATTGCGTCCGTAGTGCCCATTTCCCTTCTCTTAGGCCCAGGAAAAGCAACTATTTCTCAGCACTCTTTTGGGCCTTGCATCGGCCCAGCAAAGTGCATGCTGGATGCTGAAACTTGGGATGGGCCTTGTGCGGGCTATAATTTCGGCGATCTTCTCGGTGATCAAAGTGAAAACTTAGGCACCTGTTTTTCGGGCGATATTTTGGACCTAGTTTCCATTTTTTGCTCAAAATGGACAATTCAGGTCCACTTTGGGGCATATATGGGCCATAAATGGGCGATGTGAAGTGGAAAGTCTAGCCTTTTGGATATTAAGAGAATTAAGGGATATGGGGATAGTGCAAGACAATGGAGTTGAGGAAGATGATCAGCCATGATCTTATTGAATGGTGGAACAGGCTCGAGGGGCCAAATGGCCTATTCTCGCTCCTAATTCTTATATTCTTATTTACCGCCTCATCAGTCTACTCTCAATCAACAACATAATATTGGAAGGGGTCGTCCACAGTGCCATTAAGCGGCACTTACTCACCAATAACCTGCTCACCGATGCGCAGGTTCTGCCAGGACCACTCAGCTCTAGACCTCACTATAGCCTTGGTCCAAACATGGACAAAAGAGCTGAATTGCAGGAGTGCCTCAGGGCAGTGCCCTAGGCCCAACCATCCTTCACCTGCTTCATCAATGACCTTTCCGCTATCATAAAGTCAGAAGTGGGGATGTTCGCTGATGATTGCAGTGTATAGTTCCATTCCCAACCTCTTAGATAATGAAGCAGTCTGTGCCCACATGCAGCAAGACCTGGACAACATTCAGACTTGGGCTGATAACTGGCAAGTAACATTCACGCTACACAAGTGCCAGGCAATGACCATCTCCAACAAAAAAACGTGTAACCACCTCCCCATGACATTCCAAGGCATTACCATTGATGATTCCCCCGCCATCAACATCCTGGGGGCCACCATTGACCAGAAACTTAACTCGACCAGCCACATAAATACTGTGGCAACAAGAATAGGTCAGAGGCTGAGTATTCTGCAGCGAGTGTCTCACCTCCTGACTCCCCAAAGCCTTTCCATCATCTACAAGGCACAAGTCAGGAATGTGATGGAACATTCTCCACTTGCCTGGATGAGTGCAGCTCCTACAACACTCAAGAAGTTCAATGGCATCCAGGACAAAGCAGCCCGCTTGATTGGCACCCCATTCACCACCTTAAACATTCACCCTCTCCACCATGTCTGCAGTGTGTGCCATCTACAAGATGCACACTGCAGCAATTCGCCAAGGCTCTTTCGACAGCACTTCCCAAACCCGCGACCTCTATCACCTGGAAGGACAAGGGTAATAGGCACATGGGATCTCCAAGATCCCCTCCAAGTTACTGCACAAGATAAGAGCTCACAGGGTTGGGGGTAATATATTAGCATGAATAAAGGATTGGCTAACTAACAAAAAGTCGGGATAAATAGGTCATTTTCCGGTTGGCAAAAGGTAACTAGTGCAATACATGGCAACAGCATATGAAGAATTTATGCAGTCATGTTTTTGATTCAATTTTTTTTTTTAGGATTTTATAGAATTTGCTGGGTCCTCAACCATTTGCAATCTATATTAATGATTTGGATGAAGGGACCAATGTAGCCAAGTTTGCTGATGTGACAAAGATGGGTGGGAAAGCAAGTTGTGAGGAGGACACAAAGAATCTGCAAAGGTATATAGACAGGCTAAGTGAGTGGGCAAACATTTGGCAGATGGAATATAATGTGTGAAAAGTGTGGCAGGAAAAATAAAAAAGCAAATTATTATTTAAATGGAGATAGATTACAAAATGCTGCAGTACAGAGGGACCTGGGGGTCCTTGTGCATGAAACACAAAAATTTAGTATGCAGCAAGTAATCAGGAAGGCAAATGGAATGTTGGCCTTTATTGCAAGATAATAAAAGCAGGGAAGTCCTGCTACAACTGTACAGGGTATTGGTGAGACCGCACCTAGAGTACTGCGTACAGTTTTGGTCACTCTATTAAAGGAGGGATAGACTGGCATTGGATGCTGTTCAGAGAAGGTGCACTAGGTTGATTCCTGAGATGAAGGGATTGACTTATGAAGAAAGGTTGAACAAGTTGGGCCTATACTCATTGGAGTTTGGAAGAATGAGAGGTGATCTTATTGAAACATACAAGATACTGAGGGGGCTCAACAAGGTAGATGGAGAGAGGATGTTTCCACTTGTGGAGGTATCTAGAACTAGGAGGCATACTTTGAGAATAAGGGGTTGCCCATTTAGAACTGAGATGAGGAGGAATTTCTTCTCTCAGGGTCGCAAATCTGTGGAATTCTCTACTCCCGAGAGATGTGGAGGCGGGGTCAATAAACAGATTTAAGGTGGAGATAGACAGATTTTTGAACGATAAAGGAGTGAAGGCTTATGGGGAGCAGGCAGTGAAGTGGAGTTGAGCCCAAGATCAGATCAGTCATGATCTTATTAAATGATGAAGCAGGCTCGAGGGGCCAAATGACCAACTCCCATTCCTATTTCTTATGTTCTTACACACCATCCTGACTTAGAAATATATCGATGTTTCTTCATTATCACTGGGTCAAAATCCGAGAACTCCCTCCCTAACAGCACTGTGGGAGTACCTTCACCACACGGACTGCAGCAGTTCAAGAAGGCGGCTCACCACTACCTTCTCAAGGGCAGTTTGGGATAGGCAATAAATGCTGGACACGCCAGCGACACCCACATCCTGTGAATTAATTTTTTTTTAAAAGAGGCTGTTACACAAGATTAGGGGGCATATTTGTTGGGCCGGCCTGGCAGTCAGCTGATAAAAATTTAAAAAGGCAGCAGCGTCTGTAGGCCCACCCCTTTAAAGGAAGCTGCACCGCTGTGGTAGAAGGCCAGCCTCACTGGACCACCGGGAAAAAGCTTGTTTTAGCACCGCCAGGTGGGCTGAAGATTTTCCATGGGGAAGGTCGCCATCAGGGGGTTAGATCGGCGGTACGCACGATGGCAGCAGCGGAGCGGTAGGTGGGGGATCGGGGCACCGCCGGGAAAACTCGGGAGGGTAATTGGGCTAGCAGTGGCCATTCCACCAAAAGTTGGCGGCCTCTCTGCTCTGCAGCGTGGCGATTTGAGGTCTTAAGGAAAGGGGCACTTTCAGCCCCTAGGATTCATGGGATTGGGTTTAGTATATTAACACAAATTGAGGATAAGTTAACGGACAGAAAACAGAGTAGGAATAAACAGGTCACTTTTGGGATGGCAGGGTGTAACTAATGGAGTGTCGCAAGGATCAATACTTGGACTTCAGCTACTTACAATCTATATCAATGACTTAGATGAGCTGTGAGGAGGACGCAAAGTGGCTGCAAAGGGATATAGGCTGGTTAAGTGATTGGGCAAGAAAATGGCAGATGGAGTATAATATGGGGAAGTATGAAATTCTCCACTTTGGTAGGTAGAATGGAAAAGCAAAATATTTTTTAAAAGGGGAGAGAATAGTAAATGTTGGGATTCTGAGAGATTTGTGTGTCCTTGTGCACAAATCACAGAAACTTAACATGAAGGTACAGCAAGCAATTAGGAAGGCAAATGGTATGTTAGCCTTTATTGCAAGGGGGTTACAGTATAAAGAAAGTTTTGCTGCAATTATATAGGGCTTTGGTCTCCTTACCTAAGGAAGGATACACTTAACTTCGAGGGAATGCAACAAAGGTTCACTAGATTGATTGCTGAGATGAGAAGGCTGTCCTATGAGGAGAGATTGAGTAGAATGGGCCTGTATTCTCTGGAATTTAGAAGCATGAGAAGTAGCCTGATGTGTGCGTCCCTTTAAGAGGTGCTGAAATTGCCTCAGTCTCTTTGCATGCTGGGTTTCCCTGGCGTGCTTATGCCCCAGTGCTGAACTCAGCGCTTGGGTCAAAGTTGGCCGTGGTGAAGTTAAATCGGCATGTGATGCCACCGATCCCCCCCTTTTTTTTGCAGGCCGCTAATACTTACCAGTAGCACTACGAGGACGCTGTGGGACATGCTACCAGCTGGTGAAAGATCGGCAGCTGCCGCTCTTTCGTCATTTTATGTCGGTAATGGATGGCATAAACTCCCCAAATTTTTTTCCTGATCTGTCATACCTAAATGGCCCAAGTCTCTATGAGGATAATCCATCTTCTTTCTACTCACAATTTTCCCACACAGCTTTGTATTAACCAATTTAATATTACTAGACGTCCTTTTCCATATCAACGGAAACATGTCAACACGGTTCCCAGAACAGGGAGAGTTCGGGAGTTCCGAGAGGTCGGGAGTTCCAGGAGAGTTGGAGAGTTTGGTAGGTCGGTGATTCGGGAGGCCCTGTGAGGATGGCGAGTCGGTAGCCCCTGAGGTCGGTGAGTCGATAGGCCCTGTGAGGTCGGCGGGTCGGTAGGCCCTATGAAGTCGGTGAGTAGGTAGGCCCTGTGAGGTTGACGAGTCGGTAGGCCCTGTGAGGTTGACGAGTCGGGAGTTCGGAGGCCGGGAGTTCGGGAGGCAACAGAGGTCAGTGAGTTCGGGAGGCCACAGAGGTCGGTGAGGTGAGTTGGTGAGTAGCTCTCTTTTCTCTATTTCTCTTTAAGTAGATTTTAAACTAGATAAGGCTAACTAGAGGGATGGCAGCACAGCTCAGTCCCGTGGAGTGCACATCCTGCGGCATGTGGGAAGTCCTGGACGCTTCGTGCAGCCTAGACAACCATGTGTGAAGGAGGTGTCTCCAGCTTCAACTGTTCGAGCTTCGCGTTTTGGAGCTGGAGCAATGGGTGGAGTCAATACGATGCATCCGCGAGGCTGAGAGCTACGTGGATAGCACGTTTCAGGGGTGGTCACCCCGCAGCTTAAAGGTGTGCAGGTAGAAGGGAAGTGGGTGACCACCAGACGTAGTAAGTGTGCTAGGCAGGTAGCGCAGGAGTTCCTGCGTGAGTCCATTTCGCTTTCAAACCGATATTCACTTCTGAATATCGGTAAGGTCGATGATGCCTCTGGGGAGTGCAGCCAGAGCCAATTCCAAGGCACCAAGGGTGGCTCAGCTGCACAGTGGGGAGGGATGAAGAACAAAAGAGCCCTAGTGTTAGGGGATTCTACAGTTAGGGGAACAGACAGGCATTTCTGCGGCCATAGACTTGTCTCCCGAATGGTTTTGTGCTTCCCTGGGGCCAGGCTCAAGAAGGACGCAGGGCATTCTGGGGGGCGGCGAGGGTAACCATCTAGAGGTCGTGGTCCATA
This sequence comes from Pristiophorus japonicus, assembly GCF_044704955.1. Lineage (NCBI taxonomy): Eukaryota > Metazoa > Chordata > Chondrichthyes > Pristiophoridae > Pristiophorus > Pristiophorus japonicus. Next base: position 79,146,077 of record NC_091989.1, on the reverse strand, counting down.
TCGGGACCGACGACATCGGTAAAATAAGGGATGAGGTCCTACAGGAAGAATTCAGGGAGCTAGGAAGAAAATTAAAGGGTAGGACCTCAAAAGGTAGTAATCTCCGAGTTACATGCTAATGAGTATAAGAATAGAAGGATAGAGAGGATGAACATGTGGCTGGAAAGTTGGTGTAGGAGGGAGGGCTTTAAATTCTTGTGGCATTGGGACCGCTTCTGGGGAAGATGGGACCTGTACAAACCGGATGGGTTGCACCTCAACAGCGCCGGGACCAATATCCTCGCAGGGAGTTTTGCTAGTGTTGTTGTGGAGAGTTTAAACTAGCTTGGCAGGGGGATGGGAACCTGAGAACGAATTCAAAAGGGAAGGAAGTCAAGTAGAAATTGGATAGCAAGAATCTAGAAAGCGAACCTGTAAGACAGAGGAAACAGGGTTTAGTATGTAGTAAGCAAGGAGGTCTTCCTGTGGTGAATGGTATATACTTTAATGCAAGGAGTATAGTGAATAAGGCGGATGAGTTAAGAGCACAGGTAGACACTTGGGAGTATGACATTATAACCATTACAGAAACATGGGTGAAAGAAGAGCAGGTTTGGCAGATCAATATTCCTGACTGCAGGATTTTTAGACAAGATAGAGTAGGGAGTAAAAAGAGGGGGAGGTTGTGGTACTGATTAAAGAAACTATTACAGCGGTGAGGAGGAATCATCAAATGAGGCCATATGGGTAGAATTGAAAAATAAAAAAGGGGCGATCACACTGCTGGGAGTGTATTATAGACCCACATACAGTGGGAGGGAGATCGAGGAGCAAATATGTAGGCAAATTGCTGTGAAGTCTAAAAACCATAGGGTAGTAATAGTAGAGGATTTTAACTATCCAAATATTGATTGGGACAAATTTAGTGTGAAGGGTCTAGAAGGTGCGGAATTCTTGAAATGCATTCAAGGGGACTTTTTTAGTCAGTATGTAGCAAGCCCAACACGAGAGGGGGCGGTCTTGGATTTAGTTTTGGGGAATGAAGCTGGGCAGGTTGAAGGGATATTAATGGGGGAGCACTTGGGTGCCAGTGACCATAATTCAGTCAGATTCAAGTTGGTTATGCAGGACAAGAAAAGGCCTGGAATGAAAGTTCCGAATTGGGGAAAAGCTAATTTTGCTAAGTTAAGGAGTGATTTGGCTATTGTGGACTGGAAACAGCTACTTGTGACTAAATCAATGTCGGAACAGTGGGAGGCATTCAAGGAGGAGATCCGGAAGGCTCAAGCCAAACATGTGCCCTTAAAGAAAAAGGTTGGGAAAAATAAATACTTACTTTAGAATCTTTAGAGGAATATAGAAAGTTAAAAAGCATTTTAGGAATGCTAAGAGCGAGCACGAGAAATTCTTGGTCAGTAAAATTAAGGAAAACCCTAAGATGTTCTATAGATATATTAAGAGTAAGAGGGTAACTAAAAAAAGCATAGGGCCTATTAGAAACCATGAGAGTAATCTTTGTGTGGAGGCGGAAGATGTTGGTAGGGTTCTTAAATTTGCATCTGTTTTAACAAAGGAAAGAGATAATGCAGATACTTCTATCGAGGATGAGTGTGATATTCTGGATGAAATAAATATAGTGAGAGAGGAAGTATTAAGGGGTTTAGCAGCTTTGAAAGTTGATAATTCCCCAGGCCTGGATGAAATGCATCCCAGGCTGTTAAGTGAAGTAAAAGAGGAAATAGCAGAGGCCTTGACCATCATTTTCCAGTCCTCTTTGGATCTGGGAATGGTGCCGGAGGATTGGAGGACTGCTAATATAGTATCCTTGTTGAAGAAGAGAAAAAGGGATAGGCTGAGTAATTTCAGGCCAGTCAGCCTAACCTCAGTGGTGGGAAAATTATTGGAAAAAATCCTGAAGGACAGGATAAATTTGCATTAGGAAAGGCAAGGATTAATTAGGGACAGTCAGCATGGATTTGTTAAGGGAAGATCGTGTTTGACTAACCTGATTGATTTTTTTTGAGGAGGAAACCAAGAGGGTCGATGAGGGTAGTGCGTACGATGTAGTGTATATGGACTTTAGCAAAGTTTTTGATAAGGTCCCACATGGTTGACTGATCAAGAAGGTTAAAGTCCCTGGGATCCAGGGCAAAGTGGCAAGTTGGATCCAAAATTGGTTTGGAGGTAGGAAGCAAAGGGTAATGATTGATGGATGTTTTTGTGACTGGAAGGATGTTTCCAGTGGGATTCCGTAGGGCTCAGTACTGGGTCCCTTGCTTTTTGTGGTATATATCAAGGATTTAGATTTGAATATCGGAAGTATGATTAAGAAGTTTGCAGATGACACTAAAATTGGCCGTGTGGTTGATAATGAAGAGGAAAATCATGGGCTGCAGGAGGATATCAATCTACTGGTCAGGTGGGCAGAGTAGTGGCAAATGGAATTTAATTCAGAGAAGTGTGAGGTGATGCACTTTGGGAGGGCTAATAAGGAAAGGGTATACACATTAAATGGTAGGCCACTTAATAGTGTAGATGAACAAAGGGACCTTAGAGTGCTTGTCCACAGATCCCTGAAAGTAGCAGGCCAGGTGGATAAGGTGGTTAAGAAAGCACACGGAATGCTTGCCTTTATTGGCTGAGGCATGGAATATAAGAGCAGGGAGGTTATGCTTAAATTGTATAATACTTTGATTAGGCCACATCTGGAGTACTGCGTGCAGTTCTGGTCGCCGTATTATAGGAAGGACTTGATTGCACTGGAGAGGGTGCAGAGGAGATTTACGAGGATACTGCCTGGAATGGAGAATCTTAATAATGAAGATAGATTGGATAGGCTGGATTTGTTCTCATTGGAACTGAGGAGGTTGAGAGGAGACCTCATCGAGGTGTACAAAATATTGAGGGGCCTGGACATAGTGGATAGTAAGGGTCTATTTCCATTGGTGGAGAGGTCTAGTACGAAGGGACATAGTTTTAAGGTGGTTGGTGGAAGGTTTAGAGGGGATTTGAGGGGGGGGGGCTTCTTTACGCAGAGGGTTGTGGGGATCTGGAACTCGTTGCCTGGAAGAGTGGTGGATGCAGAAACCCTCATCACTTTTAAGAGATGGTTGGATGGGCACTTAAAGTGGTAGTAGCCTGCAGGATTACGGATCTTGAGATGGTAATTGGGATAAGACTGGATGACCTTTTGTTGGACGGTGCAGATATAATGGTAAGTACTGCAGGGAATAGAATACGGCCAGGACTAGTGTCGATTGCCTGGATGGGTCGGAGAGGAATTTTCCCAGATTTTTTCTCCCTAAATTGGCCTGGGTTTTTATCTGATTTTTGCCTCTCCCAGGAGATCACATGGCTCCGGTTGGGGTGGAGTGTAGAATGTTTCAGTATAAGGGGTGTCGCAGTTGTGTGAGGCAGACTGGTTGGGCTGGGTGCTCTTTGCCTTTCTGTCATTGTTCATGGGTTTATATGTAACCTTTCGGGCTGCTGACCAAGGGCCGTGTGGCTCTTTGATGGCCGGCGTGGACACGATGGGCCGAAATGGCCTCCTCTGCGCTGTAAATTTCTATGTTTCTAACAGATCCTTGTGGAACACCATTGGTTAGTTTTACACAAGTGGGGCATATCAATTTATCACTACCCTCTGTCTTCTGTTTGCAAGCAATTCTAGACAGCATGTCATCTGTTCTATTAGACATAAACTTCCCTACTAGTCACAAGTGAGGAGTTTGTGCCAACATCTTGTGAAACTTCAAGCAAACTGTATTGACTGGATTCCACTCATCCACCAGCTTCAAGAATTTGAGCAGGTTTTTAAGGCATTAAGGCATTAAGGCAGTGTGTACGGACCCAGGGATTACAAAAGCCAGTTTTCGGCACGCAATGCGCATGCACCAAAAATGGGCTTTCCCGATCTATCAAGTTCTGGCTTGACCGATCCAACGCATCTTGGGGAGGACTTTCGCATGGGCGAGATTGCGCTATTCGCCCATCTCTTGCCCAGCGAATGTCCTTAAACCTCTTGCGCCTGGTAAAAGCAGGTGTATAGCTTCCAACCGGAATTTCTAGCCCATTATCTATCAGTTCTAAAATCATGTTTACTGTGCCATATGATACCTGTGCTCCTTACACGTATATTGCCTAGAGTTAAGAATGAAAGATGATTTCATTGCAAGATATAAACTTCTTAAGGGGCTCGACAGGGTAGATGTGGGCAGATGTTTTCCCTGGCTGGAGAGTCCAGAACTCAAGGTCAATGCGAGGAGTATTCGGAATAAGGTGAACAAATTAACTGCGCAGACAGCAGTTAACGGATATGATGTAATTGGCATCACGGAGACATGGCTCCAGGGTGACCAAGGCTGGGAACTCAACATCCAGCGCTATTCAATATTTAGGAAGGAGAGGCAGAGAGGAAAAGGAGGTGGGGTGGCATTGCTGGTTAAAGAGGAAATTAATGAAATAGTAAGGAGGGACATTAGCCTGGATGATGTGGCATTGGTATGGATGGAGCTGCGGAATACCAAAGGGCAGAAAACGCTAATGGGAGCTGTGTCCAGACCACCAAACAGTAGTAGTGAGGTTGGGGACAGCATCAAACAAGAAATAAGGGATGTGTGCAATAAAGGTACAGCAGTTATCATGGGCGACTTTAATCTACATATTGATTGGGCTAACCAAACTGGTAGCAATGCGGTGGAGGAGGATTTCCTGGAGTGTATTAGGGATGGTTTTCTAGACCAATATGTCAAGGAACCAACTAGAGAGCTGGCCATCCTAGACTGGGTGATGTGTAATGAGAAGGGACTAATTAGCAATCTTGTTGTGCGAGGCCCCTTGGGGAAGAGTGACCATAATATGGTAGAATTCTTTATGAAGATGGAAAGTGACACAGTTAATTCGGAAACTAGGGTCCTGAACTTAAGGAAAGATAACTTCGATGGTATGAGGCGTGAATTGGCTAGAATAGACTGGCAAAGGATACTTAAAGTGTTGACGGTGGATAAGCAATGGAAAACATTTAAAGGTCACATGGATAAACTTCAGTAATTGTTATTCCCTGTCTGGAGTAAAATTAAATTTGTGAAGGTGGTTCAACCATGGCTGACAAGGGAAATTAAGGATAATGTTAAAACGAAGGAAGAGGCATATAAATTGGCTAGAAAAAGTAACAAACATGAGGACTGGGAGAAATTTTGAATTCAACAGAGGGGGACTTAGGGTTCAATTTAAAGGGGGAAGATAGAGTACGAGAGGAAGCTTGCAGGGAACATAAAAACTGACTGCAAAAGCTTCTATAAATATGTGAAGAGAAAAAGATTAGTGAAGACAAATGTAGGTCCCTTACAGTCGGATTCAGGTGAATTTATAATGGGGAATAAAGAAATGGCAGACCAATTGAACAAATACTTCGATTCTGTCTTCACGAAAGAAGACACAGATAACCTTCCGAATGTACTAGGGGACAGAGGGTCTGGTGAGAAGGAGGAACTGAAGGATATCCTTATTAGGCGGGAAATTGTGTTAGGGAAATTGATGGGATTGAAAGCCGATAAATCCCCGGGGCCTGATAGTCTGCATCCCGAGTACTTAAGGAAGTGGCCCTAGAAATAGTGGATGCATTGGTGATCATTTTCCAACAGTCTATCGACTCTGGATCAGTTCCTATGGACTGGAGGGTAGCTAATATAACACCACTTTTTAAAAAAAGGAGGGAGAGAGAAAACGGGTAATTACAGACTGGTTAACCTGACATCAGTAGTGGGGAAAATGTTGGAATCAATCATTAAGGATGAAATAGCAGCGCATTTGGAAAGCAGTGACAGGATCGGTCCAAGTCAGCATGGATTTATGAAAGGGAAATCATGCTTGACTAATCTTCTGGAATTTTTTGAGGATGTAACTAGTAGAGTGGAAAAGGGAGAACCAGTGGATGTGGTGTAGTTGGACTTTCAAAAGGCTTTTAACAAGGTCCCACTCAAGAGATTGGTGTGCAAAATCAAAGCGCAGGGTATTGGGGGTAATGTACTAACGTGGATAGAGAACTGGTTGGCAGACAGGAAGCAGAGAGTCAGGATAAACGGGTCCTTTTCAGAATGGCAGACAGTGACTAATGGAGTGCCGCAGGGCTCAGTGCTGGGACCCCAGCTCTTTACAATATACATTAACGATTTAGATGAAGGAATTGAGTGTAATATCTCCAAGTTTGCAAATGACACTAAACTGGGTGGCGGTGTGAGCTGTGAGGAGGATGCTAAGAGGCTTCAGGGTGACTTGGGCAGGTTAGGTAAGTGGGAAAATGCATGGCAGATGCAGTATAATGTGTATAAAGTATTTTGGGTACAAAAACACGAAGGCAGAATATTATCTGAATGGCAGCAGATTAGGAAAAGGGGAGGTGCAATGAGACCTGGGTGTCATGGTTCATCAGTCATTGAAAGTTGGCATGCAGGTACAGCAGGCGGTGAAGAAGGCAAATGGTATGTTGGCCTTCATAGCTAGAGGATTTGAGTATAGGAGCAGGGAGATCTTACTGCAGTTGTACAGGCCCTTAGTGAGGCCTCACCTGGAATATTTTCAGTTTTGGTCTCCTAATCTGAGGAAGGACGTTCTTGCTATTGAGGGAGTGCAGCAAAGGTTTACCAAACTGATTCCAGGGATGGCTGGACTGTCATATGAGGAGAGACTGGATCAGCTGGGTCTTTATTCACTGGAGTTTAGAAAGATGAGAGGGGATCTCATAGAAACGTATAAGATTATGACGGGACAGGACAGGATAGATGCGGGAAGAATGTTCCCGATGTTGGGGAAGTCCAGAACCAAGGGATATAGTCTTAGGATAAGGGGTAGGCCACTTAGGACTGAGATGAGGAGAAACTTCTTCACTCAGAGAGTTGTTAACCTGTGGAATTCCCTGCCGCAGAGAGTTGTTGATGCCAGTTCATTGGATCTATTCAAGAGGGAGTTAGATATGGCCCTTATGACTAAGGGGATCAAGGGGTATGGAGAGAAAGGAGGAAAGGGGTACTGAGGGAGTGATCAGCCATGATCTTATTGAATAGCGGTGCAGGCTCGACGGGCCGAATGGCCTTCTCCTGCAGCTATTTTCTATGTTTCTATGTTTTATAGTCTCAGAATAAAGGGTCGGCCATTTAGGAGATAAGGAGAAATTTCTTCACTCAAAGGATTGTGAATCTTTGGAATTCTCTACCCCAATGAGCTATGGATGCTCAGTTATTGAGTATATTCAAGACAGAGATTGATAAATTTTTGGATACTAAGGGAATCAAGGGATATGGGGATTGGGCAGGTAGGTGGAGTTGAGGATGAAAATTAGCCATGATCTTACTGAATGGTGGAGCTAGCACAAAGGGCCAAATGGCCTCGTCTTGCTCCTATTTCCTATGTTCTTATCTTCTCATGTACTTATGTACATGTACATTTACAACATCCACAGAATTCCTCTCCAACATTTTGGCCACTATCATTATTAACGGTAACTAGCCTTTAATTATAAAGTTTATGTGCCAACTACAATGGTCATTCTCCAGTGCTCAAGACACTATCCTAGCCATTATGAAGCATTGAAAAATATCAAACTAAGTATCAATAATTTCTCATTTAATTATTTAAGGATCCTATAATGCTGCCCATCTGGCCCAGAACACTTATGAATATTTAATCCTTCTTACTTCTGCACTGCTTTACTAACTTCTGTCGGTGTTATGGATTGCATTTAACATGAGTGAAATTTGTGCACGATCCTTCTTGGTGAAAGCTGAAGTGAAAGACTCTGATCAATATCTATATCCTGATCATCTGTACAAAAGCAAAATACTGCAGATGCAGGAATCTGAAATAAAAACAGAAAATGCTGGAAATCTCAGCGGGTCAGGTAGCATCTGTGGAGAGAGAAACAGAGTTAACGTTTCAGGTCGATGACGTTCGATGACATCTGTTTCTCTCCCCACAGATGCTGCCTGACCCACTGAGATTTTCAGCATTTTCTGTCCTGATCATGTGTTACTTTTACCCAATTTATTTTTTATTGTACCAAACATTACCAGTACTAAAATAAAAATGTGAAAAATCTTATTTATTACAACTGCTACGAACATAGTACGTCCATTTTTGCACTGGCAAAAATATAAATAATCACAGCATTGTCTAAAAGAATACTTTAAAAGTTTGTCAACCTTTTTCGAGGAAACAAAAGGAGCTGGTTTGAATGTCATTGAGTTGTTTGTTCTAGACAGCAGAATGGGGGCTGGTACAATATCAGGCTTCTTGTCATCTGAGGAATGCTGTTGTGTGCTTAATGAATATAGTTTCTTCTCCTCAGCTTCAGCCTTCTGTAGCAGAGTCACAGCTTCCTATAAAATAATATTGTTTCTTTAACAGGCACTCTCACCGTTGGAAATTTTTGATAAAATCAACTAATTACAAACAATTATGCTTTCTGTTCATTTTCAAACATTTATGTTTAAATTGTGGCAAAAAGTTAACATATACAGTTTGTATTGAAGCAAGTATATTAATTATCAGCAGCGGGAATTTCCTCAGGGATTCTCCTGCAGTGCCGATATAATTCAGCAAAAGTTTGGCAGAAATTATGTTTATGCACCTTGACGAAGTTTTCACTAAGCTACGGTGGTGAAGTGGGAGACACCATGAGGAAATTCCTGGTGTATCTCTACTTCTGCTATTCAGCCCCCTCATACTTCATTAAATTTATTCAAGCCTGATAGGAAATGTGGAAATGGCTGAGACCTTAAACAATTATTTTGCTTTGGTCTTCACAGTGGAAGACACAAAAACCATGGCAAAAATTGCTAGTCACGGGAATGTGGGAAGGGAGGACCTTGAGACAATCACTATCAATAGGGGGGTAGTGCTGGACAGACTAATGGGACTCAAGGTAGACAAGTCTCCTGGTCCTGATGAAATGCATCCCAGGGTATTAAAAGAGATGCCGGAAGTTATAGCAGATGCATTCGTTATAATCTACCAAAATTCTCTGGACTCTGGGGAGGTACCAGCGGATTGGAAAGCAGCTAATGTAACGCCTCTTTTTAAAAAAGGGGGCAGACAAAAGGCAGGTAACTATAGGCCGGTTAGTTTAACATCTGTAGTGGGAAAAATGCTTGAAGCTATCATTAAAGAAGAAATAGCGGGACATCTAGATAGGAATAGTGCAATCAAGCAGACGCAACATGGATTCATGAAGGGGAAATCATGTTTAACTAATTTACTGGAATTCTTTGACGATATAATAAGCATGGTGGATAGAGGTGTACCGATGGATGTGGTGTATTTAGATTTCCAAAAGGCATTCGATAAGGTGCCACACAAAAGGTTACTGCAGAAGATAAAAGGTACGCGGAGTCAGAGGAAATGTATTAGCATGGATAGAGAATTGGCTGGCTAACAGAAAGCAGAGAGTCGAGATAAATGGGTCCTTTTCGGGTTGGAAATCGGTGGTTCGTGGTGTGCCGCAGGGATCGGTGCTGGGACCACAACTGTTTACAATATACATAGATGACCTGGAAGAGGGGACAGAGTGTAGTGTAACAAAATTTGCAGATGACACAAAGATTAGTGGGAAAGCGGGTTGTGTAGAGGACACAGAGAGGCTGCAAAGAGATTTAGATAGGTTAAGCGAATGGGCTAAGGTTTGGCAGATGGAATACAATGTCGGAAAATATGAGGTCATCCACCTTGGAAAAAAACACAGTAAAAGGGAATATTATTTGAATGGGGAGAAATTACAACATGTTGCAGTGCAGAGGGACCTGGGGGTCCTTGTGCATGAATCCCAAAAAGTTAGTTTGCAGGTGCAGCAGGTAATCAGGAAGGCGAATGGAATGTTGGCCTTCATTGCGAGAGGGATGGAGTACAAAAGCAGGGAGGTCCTGCTGCAACTGTACAGGGTATTAGTGAGGCCGCACTTGGAGTACTGCGTGCAGTTTTGCTCACCTTACTTCAGGAAGGATATACTAGCCTTGGAGGGGGTACAGAGGCGATTCACTATGCCGATTCCGGAGATGAGGGGGTTACCTTATGATGATAGATTGAGTAGACTGGGTCTTTACTCGTTGGAGTTCAGAAGGATGAGGGTTGATCTTCTACAAACATTTAAAATAATGAAAGGGATAGACAAGATATAAGCAGAGAGGTTGTTTCCACTGGTTGGGGAGACTAGAACTAGGGGGCACAGCCTCAAAATACGGGGGAGCCAATTTAAAACCGAGTTGAGAAGGAATTTCTTCTCCCAGAGGGTTGTGAATCTGTGGAATTCTCTGCCCAAGGAAGCAGTTGAGGCTAGCTCATTGAATGTATTCAAATCACAGATAGATAGATTTTTAACCAATAAGGGAATTAAGGGTTATGGGGAGCGGGCGGGTAAGTGGAGCTGAGTCCACGGCCAGATCTTTTTGAATGGCGGAGCAGGCTCGAGGGTCTAGATGGCCTACTCCTGTTCCTAATTCTTATGTTCTAATGATCTTATGACACATACTTACTAATTCATTAGAAAAAGGTGTAGTGCCAAAGGACTGGTGGATAGCTAACATAATACCTATATTTAAGAAGGGAGATAGAACATGTCCAAGAAACTATAGACCAGTCAGCTTAACATCGGTGGTAGGAAAAATAATGGAATCCCTACTGAAGGAGAACACAGAAGAACATCTAGAAGCTAAAAATATAATAATGAATAGGCAGCATGGATTTAAAAAGGGAAAGTCTTGCTTGACCAACCTCACTGAATTTATTTGAAGAGGTAACAGAGAGAATAGACCATGGTAATGCAGTAGACGTCATTTCTCTAGATTTTCAAAAGGCCTTCAATAAGATACCACATAATATACTGATGAACAAGGTCAGAGAATGCGGAGTCAGGGAACAAGTAGCAGAATAGATAGCTAGCTGACTTCAAGACAGAAAGCAGAGAGTAGAAGTAAAGGGTAGCTATTCACAGTGACAGAAGGTGGGTAGTGGTGTTCCACAAGGATCAGTGCTGGGACCACTGTTGTTCACAATTTAGACTTTGGAATCAAAAACACTTTCTAAATTTGCGGATAACAACAAATTGGCGGGGATAATTAATACTGAGGAGGACTGCAACAAATTACAGGAAGACATTAATAAGTTTGCAGAATGGGCATATAATTGGCAAACGAAATTCAACACAGATAAATGTGAGGATTACATTTTGCTGGGAAGAATAGGGAAGTTACTTATTACTTGGAGGATGCGAGTCTGGGTGGGGTAGAGGAGCAAAGGGATCTCGCAGTACAAATACACATATCACTAAAACTAGCGACACAGGTTAACATAAAAAAGCAAACCAGGCTCTAGAGTTTATTTTGAGAGGGATAGATTTTTAAAGTAGTGAAGTTATGCTAAACTTGTATCAAATCTTGTTTAGACGAGGTTCCCGGCCAATTAAAAGGAAGCCGGTCATTTGATGATGTGTACAATTCTGGTCACCATATTATCAAAAGGATATTGAGGCACTGGAAAGGGTGAAGAGAAGATTTGCAAGGATGATACCAGAAATGCAAAGGTAAACCTATCAGAAAAGGATGAGCAGGCGGGGTATCTTTTCACTTGAAAAAAGGCTGGGAGGTGACCTAATAGAGGTATTTAATATTATGAAAGGTTTTGATAGAGTAGATACAGAGAGATTGTTTCCAATTGTGGGGAAGAGCATAATTAGAGGCCATCAATATAAGATAGTCAGCAAGAAATCAAATAGGGAATTCAGAAGAAACTTCTTTACCTGGAGAGTGGTGAGAATGTGGAACTCGCTACCACAGGGAGTAGTTGAGGCAAATAGTATAGATGCATTTAAGAGGAGGCTAGATAAGCATATGATGGAGAAAGGAATAGAAGGTTATGCTAACAGAGGTAGATGAGGAAAGACGGGAGGAGGCTCGAGTGTGCATAAACGCCAGCATGGACTGGTTGGGCCGTATAGCCTGTTTCTGTGCCATATATCCTATGTAATCATCAGCACTTGGAGGAAGTCACAGCATGCAGGGAGGTTCTCTTCCCTTCCAATGGGCTGAAGAGACCTCCCCAGGACACCACCGCAGATTGCTTGCACATTGCACAGGAGGGCACAAGCAGGGATGTCGTTAAGAGGAGCAGGCTGCAGTGGCACAAACCTTTTAATTACCTCAATAGATCATGAAACATTACTGCAAAGCCACACTCAACCTCATCCTGCTATGCCACTCATCACATCCCCACCACTCTGCCTTCCCTACCCTACTCCTGCACATCCTGACTCACACCGACTGACTTTGCACCTCCACCATCCCTGTCTATCTACATTATTACATCCCCATCTCACGAGCAAACCCTCACACTCACCCTCATCCTTGTCCAATCATACCAACAAACAACACAAAAGGGAAGGATCTTGGGTCTTTTAACCAATGTTCATGTAAAGTTTCTGTTGTGTTGTCAAGTATTGAAATTTTTATTTTCAACACATTGCCTTCTTGGACAGATTTGTGTGCACATTTGGAAGTGGCTTAGTGAGTTGTGGTGAATGGTGAGACATAACGCTACCCCCGCAATGGTGATGAGTGTGAAAGGAATGGCTTTGGCATTGCAAGGATGGTTTATGGTGCTGGTGCCAACCTGACGCATCATGTGGCAGCCAGGGTGTTCTGCATCAAGTGAAGTAAATCTGGCCATGGCAAGTCCATTTCTGGTCTTCCGGGCAGCAATGTGGTCAGGTGCTGATGCCCTATGCAGCATCAGGTGATTGCAGAGGTTGGTGTTGTTGGTGGTGCTGCTGGTGTGCCTGGTGATGCTGGTTTTGGGGCTGATTGTGATGGGATTCTGAGGACCAAGGTGAGATTTTTGATGCAATTGATGGCAGTGAGATGACAATGGTGAGAAAAGTTGTTCCAAGGAGGTGACAGTGGATAGAGAGTTTACTCCAAAACTTCCAAACTGCATAAAGCTCAAAAGTGTCTTCCAAATCCTGAAGACTCCAGCTTCTAAGGTTGGAAAGTAAACAGCTGTGAAATGGTAGCTTTTATACCACTTTTGCAGCTGTCACCTATTCAGAAGAATGGAGTCATTAAAAACCCGGCCTACTTACCCGATGTGATTCCCGAGCGTCGTGAGCCTCGTCAAAAAGCTGGAAAAATGGTAAGTAGATGGTAAAATGCTGTTTAAATACCATTTAACAAGCTTTTGACGATGTAAATTAACTCCCCCGCCACTTGGTGTTGTGTCTGTAAAGCGCCGACAGACCAGGCACTTGGGAAACTGACATGAAGGCGGGTTGACAGCAGGCTGCCGACCAGCTGTCAATCTTTTCTATTTTGACAGCGGACTCGCCTCTGAACCCAACCTCTGAGCGCAAGCAAAATTCCGGCCTATGTATTTCCTATCCAACACAAATCCTGTGTCACAATTCATCAGCACATTTTCTTATATGGAAATTTCTTGTAACGGATTGCGATTAATAAAACAGCAACAAATCAGAATTCTAACTGTTAACAGTGAACAAAATCTACCAATATGAAAACAGAAACTTAACCAATGAAGCCACTCATTATGGGCCCAAGTTTCCACATGATTTGCTCCTGATTTTTAGGAGCAACTGGTGGAGAACGGACTATCTTAGAAATCGCAATTCTCCACATTTTTTTTTCTGCAGTTCTAGTCATATAGAACAGTTCTACTTTGGAACAGAATTTTTTCTTCTAAAGGGGGCGTGTCCGGCCACTGACGCCTGATTTCAAAGTTTCCACAGTGAAAACGTACTCCAAACTAAGTTAGAATGGAGCAAGTGAAGATTTTTGTAGAACTGAAAAAACCTGTTCTATACATGAAAAAATCAGGCGCAGGTTACAAATTAGGCGTCCAGAACGAGGTGGGGGGGGGGAAGGGAAGTCATTAAATTCTACAATAAATCCTTATTTATACTTCTACAAATATTATACAAATAAATCCAACCTGAATAAACATTTATAAGCAAAGAAAAGATTAAATAAACCATCTTCCTACCTGTGTGAAGGCACGGAGAATGCTGCAGTCAGCCTGAGGCGCCCGTTCTTCCCGCGGGGGGGGGAGGAGGCGCCCGTTCTTCCCGCGGGGGGGGGGTAGGAGGCGCCCATTCTTTCCCGCGGGGGAGGGGGAGGCGCCCGTTCTTCCCGCGGGGGGGGTAGGAGGCGCCCATTCTTTCCCGCGGGGGAGGTGGAGGCACCCGTTCTTCCCGCGGGGGGGGGTAGGAGGCGCCCATTCTTTCCCGCGGGGGAGGGGGAGGCGCCCGTTCTTCCCGCGGGGGGGGGGGGAGGAGACAGTGAGAAGGCTGCAAGTGCTGATGTGCTGATGGCAATGTGCTTTTATTTAAAAAATGTTCAAAAATTAAACAGCTACAAAGAACTACAAAAATGGCCGAGTGCCAATGTTTTTTTCACACTGCGCGTGCGCGAACGCTCCAACGCGCACGCGCAGCGTTGCCAGCTGGAAAAAAACTAATTTAAATAGTACCCACTCCCTCCCACTTACAAAATCGGTGCGAGTGTCGGCTCCGCCCCCTGGGCGCCGCGCCAGGCATACAAGGAGCTGCAGAACGCTCCAGAATCGCGATTTGTTTTTTAGGCGCCGTTTTAGGCACGAAAAATGGGTGCCCAGCTCGGAGGGGCACCCGTTTTTTATCGTGTGGAAACTTGGGCCCAATATGCTTACAAAATGCTTTCATCTGCCACTTTCCTTCTCACAACCTTTTCATAATCAAAGCTCGAAAAATAAGGTTTCTGACAATAAAAGCATAATTAGTTACATATTACAACATTAGTAAACACCAATAAATTTGTCTTTTGTATTTTGGACTAACTTAACAATTTTCTTTGCTCAGAAGACTGAACCTCTCTCAAAAGCTTGGTCTTAGGAATTGATGAAATATACAAGGCCAGAAAAAAACATTTCAGTCTATCTGGTTGATCCCATAGGTTCACGAACAGGATAAATTATTCACTGCATCTTTGTCTCTTAATTGATTTTCTCATCAAATACCGGTCCAAATCTTGAATTTTCTGATTTTGTGCAGTCCATTCCAAATATGGTGTTATTCTTTTCTGAGGTATCACTCGGTTTGCTGAACAGCATTACTAACAATACCTGTGAATGCAATACCCTGGATCCCATGGTCTTCGTCTGTTCAATTTGGAACATTTCCCAACATGCATTCGTTTGAATCATTCAGTGCAAGACAGAGTGGTGCGATAAGAGAACCTGTGCTTCATTTTGTCCTAAAATCATAGTAGGCACTTCAGCACATATTGTACTTCTTCAACTGGAGCAATCTACTCTATTCCTATTTCCATTCCTTCTCCATGTCATTTTATAGAAACACAGAAAATAGGTGCAGGAGTAGGACATTCAGCCCTTCGAGCCTGCACCATCATTCAATAAGATCCTGCTGATCGTTCACCTCAGTACTCCTTTCCTGCTTTCTCTCCATACCTCTTGATCCCTTTAGCCGTAAGGGCCATATCTAACTCTCTCTTGAATATATCCAATGAACTGGCATCAACAACTGTCTGCGGTGGGGAATTCGACAGGTTCGCAACTCTATGGCTTACCCCTTATCCTTAGACTGTGTCCCCTGGTTCTGGACTTCCCCAACATCGGGAACAATCTTCCTGCATCTAACCTATCCCGTCCTGTCAGAATTTTATATGTTTCTATGAGATCACCTCTCATCCTTCTAAACTCCAGTGAATACAGGCCCAGTCAATCCAGTCTCTCCTCATATGTCAGTCCTGCCATCCCGGGAATCAGCAATCCTGGAGAAGTCCACAGCCCTGTCATGCATTGCTTGTGCAATCATTGGGAACTTGATGAAATCATTCCTCCGCGTATACAGTGCAGCTGTGACCTGGTAAACGCACACATCTTCAGTTGTAGCTTGAAATGATCCCGAGGCACAGAAGGCAAGTGCAGTTGTTGCCTTCACTTCAACAGGCAAGGCAGTTGGCGTTCTGCTTCTGGGCTGCAAATCTGCTCTCAGCATATCACAGATCTCATCGACAACTTTTCTGTGGAAATGCAGCCTTTTGACACAATCAGCCTTGCTCATGTCCAGGTATGAATGCCTGGCTCGATATTGCCAACGTGGGTAAGGTCTCCTGCCCATCAGCCTATGGGCTATGATGTTCCTGGTGTGGTGAGCTCTAATCAATTCTCTCCTATGCAGTGAATTGATGGAGAACCATTGCATAATCCGTGGTGTTGATAATGCAGCACTCATACTTGAATTACAAATTAAACTTTTAAACTTGCTGGCTGGCTGGCTCTCCCTCCCGGTGCTTTGTACACCTCCCCTGTCCCCTGGCCGAACGGCCTGGCTGCCTACAAATAACTTCGCAGGTCGGAGGCTGCTGTGCTGCTGGCGTCTGTGTCTCTGTGGCCCGCCTCACGGACGTCTCCCGCCCCTGACTCCTGGCCGAATGGCCTGGCAGCCTACAAGTAACTTCACAGCTCAGAAGGCTGCTGCTGCTGCCGCTGCTGCTTCAGACAGGTAGAAAAATTCAATGTTTTTATTATTTGCTTTATTTATCATTTATTATTCAGGATTGCTCTTTATTTGTAGAAGTTGAAACTGTTAAATGCTTGTAAAATGTAATTACTTCCCTTCCCCCCTCCCCCTCGTTCCCAATGCCTGATTTGTAACTTACGCCTGATTTGTAAGTGTAGGTAAGGTTTTTCTGAGCGTACAAAAATCTACACTTACTCCATTCTAAGTTAGCTTGGAGTAAGTTTTCACTGCCTAAACTTGGAAAACAGGAGTTGGTGGCTGGACACGCCCCCTTTTGAAAAAAAAATCTGTTCTGCAATGAAACTGTTCTAACTCACTAGAACTGGAGCAAACTAAATGGCGAGAATTGCAATTTCTAAGATGCTCCATTCTAAACTAGTTGCTCCAAAAAAATAGGAGCAACTCAGGCCGAAACTTGCCCCCTAAATCACTAATCAGCTGGAAACAATCCAGCACTGTTTCACTCTCTCAAATCCTTTCAAAAACCTTAACTATCTCTGTTCAAGTGAAGAAAATCTATTTTTGTTTAGCCTATCTTCATAACCTTTTAACACTAGTATCTTTCTGGTCAAATTTCTTATGTCCTTTTCATGGCTCTGATATCCTTCCTGTGACAAGGTAACCAGAACTGCATGCAATATTCCGATTGTCAAGGTTCGATTGAGGAATGTGGAGGGTGAAAGATTTTGGAATTTTCATTATGAACGTTTGATATTCGTTTTAAAGAAAACAAAAATAATGGACTTAAAATCCTCGGGTTCTTGGTAAAAGAACACAGAACTGACAGCAGAACAAAAATCAGGATGCATGGTGGCCATTTCGTTTTGTGCAGGATGTTTGGAGAAATATTTGCGCCGGCCAGACTGAAGGGAGTTTTTGTAAGCTATAAACCCTGAGTAATCGATAAACAATGCTGACAGTTGCAGCGATAAGGAAGAAAAGCCTGCAAATTGATAAAAGATTCTTTGGTGCTTAAACCAATCTAGCCATATAACGTATGATAATCAGACAGGAGATTTGAAAGAAGACCATATAAAAGACCCCATAACTACCAGGGTGTTTGCAGAACCACATTTAATGTCCTAGCAAGATGGCATAGGCAAGGTATCTTCTTTTTCTCCCAGGACAAAGAATTTTATATATTTTTCTGCATACTAATACATATAGTTATACTTGGTAAAAAAAAAGGTTGTCTGAACAGTTACTATCTTTCTAGTAAAATCTGTTTTGTTGTATGCCAAATTAAATTCTTTAAAGTTAGGAAATAACTACATTGTTTTGCATTTACTTGGCATTGGTGTTTACCAAAGAGGACTTTGCCAATTCTATGGTAAATGAGGAGGTTGCTGACATATAGGATGAAATAAAAATAAATGAAGAGGAGGTACTAGAAAGGCTGGCGATACTTAAAGTGGATAAGTCACCTGGTCCAGCTGGGATGCAGCCTAGGATGTTGAGGGAAGTAAGGGTAGAAACTGCAGAGGTTCTGGCCACAATCTTCCAATCATCCTTAGAGACAAGGGTGGTGCTAAAGGACTGGAGGATTGCAAATGTTATACCCTTGTTCAATAAAAGGGGAGAAGGATAAATCTGGCAGTTACAAGCCAGTCAGTTTAACGTCAGTGGCAGGGAAGCTTTTAGAAACAATGGCCCCAAGTTTCCACACGCGGCAAAACAGGCGCCCCTCCGAGCTGGGCGCCCGTTTTTCGCGCCGAAAACGGCACCTGAAAAAAAACGCGCTATTCTCGAGCGCTTTGCAGCTCGATGTCTGCTTGGCGCGGCGCCCAGGGGGCGGAGCCTACCACTCGCGCCGATTTTGGAAGTAGGAGGGGGCGGCTACCATTTAAATGAGTTTTTTCGTGCCGGCAACCCTGCGCGTGCGCATTGGAGCGTTCGCGCACGTGCAGTGTGAAGGAAACATTGGCACTCGGCCATTTTTGTAGTTCTTTGTAGCTGTTCAATTTTTAAAATTTTTTAATAAAACCACATTGCCCTTCCATGATCAGCACTGAGGCTTCTTGCAGCAGTGAGAAGGCTGCAGGAAGCCTCAGAAGTTGAGGCAGCCGTTTTCCAACGGGCCCGACTGACGGCAGGGGGGCCTTCCCCCCCCCCCCCCTGCCATCGGGAATGGCTGCCTCAACTTCTGAGGCTTCCTGCAGCCTCCTCCCTGCCTGCCCCCCGCTGCGGTTGGTCGGGCCCTTACTGCCTCCCCCACCCCCCCATGCCGTCGGGAACGGCTGCCATCTCCCTGCCTCCCCCCCGCTGCGGTCGGTCGGGCCCTTACTGCCTCCTCCCCCCCCCTGCCGTCGGGAACGGCTGCCTCAACTTGTGAGGCTTCCTGCAGCCTTCTCCCTGCTTGAAGCACTTTCACACTTATAAATTTTTATTCAGGTTGGAATTATTTGTATAATATTTGTATAAGTATAACTAAGGATTTATTGTAGAATGTAATGACTTCCCTCCTCCCCCCACCTCGTTCCGGACGCCTAATTTGTAACCTGCGCCTGATTCTTTAATGTGTAGACAAGGTTTTTTCAGTTCGACAAAAATCTTCACTTGCTCCATTCTAAGTTATTTGGAGTACGTTTTCACTGTGGAAACTTTCAAATCAGGTGTCAGTGGCCGGACACGCCCCCTTTTGAAAAAACAATTCTGTTCAAAAGTGAAACTGTTCTAACTGACTAGAACTGCAGAAAACTTAAATGTGGAGAATTGCGATTTCTAAGATACTCCGTTCTCCACCAGTTGCTCCTAAAAATCAGGAGCAAATCATGTGGAAACTTGGGGCCAATAATCCAGGAGAAAATTAACAGCCGCTTGGACAAGTATGGACTAATACAGGAGAACCAACATGGATTTGTTAAGAGCAAATCATGTTTGACTAACTTGACTGAGTTTTTTGATGAGGCAACAGAGATAGTAGATGAGGGCAGTGCAGTTGATATTGTGTATATGGACATAATAGGCTTGTTAGCAAAACTGAAGCCCATGGGATAAAACTATCAGTGGGGGCACAGATACAAAACTGGCTAAGGGATAGAAAACATACTTGTGCTGAATGGCTGATTTTCAGTTGAAGGCAAATATACAATGGTGTTCCCCAGGGTTCAATACCATTGCTGTACAGGGGATACAGGGCACAATTTTGAAATTTGCAATGAGAAAGATAGTAATAGACTTCAAGAGTACACAGACAGGCAGGTGAAGTGGGCGGACACATGGCAGATGAAATTAAATGCAGAAAAGTGTAAGGTGATACATTTTGGTTGGAAGAATGCAGAAAGACAATACAAGCTAAATGGAACAATTTAGAACAGAGAGACCTGTGGGTGCTTGTGCACAAATCCTTGAAGATGGCAGAACAAGTTAACAAAGCAATTACATAGAATTACACAGAAACAGGTGCTTATGCTCCACTCCAGCCTCCTACCATCCTTCTTCATCAGCATAATCCTCTATTCCTTTCTCCTTCATAGCTTATCTAGTCTCCCCTTAAATGCATCTATACTGTTCGCCTCAACCACTCCCTGTGGTAGCGAGTTCCACGTTCTCACCGTTCTCTGAGTAAATACATTTCTTCTGATTTCCCTATTTGATTTCTTATATTGAAGTTTTATGTTATATTGAAGGTTTCTAGTTTTGCTCTTCCACACAAGTGGAAACACTCTCTCCGTGTCTACTCTATCAAAACCTTTCATAATCAGAAGGTTGTGGGGCTCAAGTCCCACTCCAGGGACTCGAGCACATAAATCTAGGCTGACACTCCAGTGCAGTGCTGACGGAGTCATCATAGGCAGACCTTCGAACGAGGATGACTTGCTTCCACGAGTTCACAGGCATTTTGATGAAGGACCCGATGTTCCAGTCCTGAATTCCAATTGAGGGGGTGGAAGATACCTGTGCGTGAATTTTTTTAACGTGTGGTGACCGTTCACCAGCCACCACATGGGCTTGACAGAGCTAGGTATTGGTCCACTGGCAAGGATTAACCAAGACGACTGGAGACCTGGTCTGCTGCACGGACCTAGCGCGCACGCATATCGCAGTTTGGGCTGGCCCGTCCTGCCCGGACCCTCAGCTCTTCTGGGCCCTGTACCCACATCTGTCGCACCTTCACCACAAACACTCGCCGCTCATCCGCCTCATCCTTCCCACTCCTCTGTACCTGGGCCCTGCCAATGTTCCTGCCCACGCTCCAAAACGGCAACTGTTGGATGTGCCGTCTTTCCGATGAGACATTAAACCGAGGCCCTATCTGCTCTCTCAGGTGGACGTAAAAGATCCCATGGCACTATTTCGAAGAAGAGCAGGGGAGTTATCCTCGGTGTCACAGCCAATATTTATTTCTCAATCATCATAACAAAAACAGATTATCGGTCATTATTACATTGCTGTTTGTGGGAGATTGTTGTGCGCAAATTGGCAGCTGCGTTTCCCACATTACAACAGTGGCTACACTCCAAAAGGACTTCATTGGCTGTAAAGCACTTTGAGAGGTGATGAAAGGATAAATATAAGTTTTTCTTTCTTTTTCTTTTTATAATTTTAAGGACCTCTATTAAGTCACCCCTCAGCTTCTCTTTTCAAGAGAAGCCTGTTCATCCTTTCATGATAGATATAACCTTGCAATTCTGGTATCATCGTTGTCAAAGCACATGGGATCCTGGGCTTTATAGTTAGAGGCATAGAGTATAAAAGCCAGGAAGTTAGACTAAACCTATATAAAACACTTGGTCAGCCCCAGCTGGAGTATTGTATTATGTCCAATTCTGGGCACCACACCTTAGGAAGGACAGGAAGGCTTTGGCGAGGGTACAGAAGAGAGTTCTGAATGGTTCCAGGGATGAGGGATTATAGATTACAGTTACGTGGACAGACTGGAGAAGCAGAGCATACAAACAAAAGAGTGCACTAACAAATAGGGTCCAGGTAAGAAAAAATAGCGATAAGACAAATAGGGCTACAGTACAAAATAATGTTAAGATGTCTAATAATGTTAAAAAGACAAATTTAAAAGCATTGTATCTGAATGCATGAAGCATCTGTAATAAGGTAGACAAATTAACAGCACAAATAGATGCAAAAGGATTCGATATTGTTGCAATTACAGAGACATGTTTGCAGGGTGACCAGGGTTGGGAACTGAATATGCAAGGATATTCGATATTTAGGAAGATCAGGCAAAAAGGAAGAGGGGATGGTGTGACATTGTTAATAAAGGATGAAATCAGAGCAATAATGAGAACGGATATTGGCTCAGAAAATCAAGACGTCAAATCAGTCTAGGTGGAGCTAAGGAGTAACAAGGGGCAGAAAACATTGGTGGGAGTTGTCTATAGGCCTCAAACAGTAATGGTGTGGATATCTGAACGGAATATATGGAATTAAGGACAGTAAAGTAAACGGGATATATGAAAATGTATAAGCCATGGAAGAATAGCTGGGAGAATGTCAGATTGCAAATAGTGCAACATCAGCATAGCTAACAGTCTGTCTCAAGGTTTCAAGTCACTAATCCTGCCAATAATATATAATTGTAACATGAAATACATCTGCAGAATTGCAAGGTCTCAGTAAATAGTCACACCATTAGATTGAAACATTTAGAGGCAATACTTGAGCTTTCAAGAAGAACATCTCATATAGATTGACTAATGAGTGGCTGAGTTAGACTGTCAATCCATTTGTATTTTGTTATCTGATTTCAAAACTGTATAACTGTTAACGTTTTACGATGTAACTTCACCTATCCGTAGGGAGTGTGTACGCTCTATCCAGAGAGTATATCTTCTGTCTGATAGGTCTTACTGGCTGGTAATAAAGACTGCTTTGTTCAAAGCACAAGAGGTATTCGACTCAGTAATTTTACTGAACCAGATTGAGGTAAAAGAATCCGGGAATTAACAATGGTACTGTAGGGGACAGTATCAAACAGGAAATTAGAGATGCATGTAGCAAGGGTACTACATCGTAGGTGACTTTAATCTACATATAGACTGGCCAAACCATATTGGTAATAATACTGTGGCAGATGAATTCCTGGAGTGTGTACGAGATGTTTTTTTAGATCAGTATGTTGAGGAGGCTTCTAGGGAACAGGCTATCCTAAATTGGGCATTGTGTAATGAGAAGGGGTTAATTAACAGTCTTATTGTGCGGGGTCCTTGAGGAAGACTGACCATAACATGATTGAATTCTTTATTAAAATGGAAAGTGAAGTAATCCAATCCGAAACTAGGGTTCTAAATCTAAACAAAGGAAACGAAGGTATGAGGAATGAATTGGCTATGATAGATTGGGAAGATTCATTAAAAGGCA
This sequence comes from Pristiophorus japonicus, assembly GCF_044704955.1. Taxonomy (NCBI): domain Eukaryota; kingdom Metazoa; phylum Chordata; class Chondrichthyes; family Pristiophoridae; genus Pristiophorus; species Pristiophorus japonicus. Next base: position 79,123,210 of record NC_091989.1, on the reverse strand, counting down.
TGACGGTGGATCGGCAATAGCTAACATTTAAGGATCGAATGCTTGAATTGCAACAGTTATACATTCCTTTCTGGCGTAAAAACACAAAAGAAAAAGTGGCCCAACCATGGCTAACAAAAGAAATTAAGGATAGTATTAGATCCAAAGAGGAGTTATACAAAGTTGCCAGAAAAAGTAGCAAGCCTAAGGACTGGGAGCAGTTTAGAATTCAGCAAAAAAGGACCAAGAGATTGATTAAGAGGGGAAAAATAGAGTATCAGAGTAAACTGGCAAGGAACATAAAAACCAACTGCAAAGGTTTCGACAAGTATGTAAAAAGAAAAAGATTAGTGAAGACAAATGTAGGTCCTTTTCAAACAGAAACGGGAGAATTTGTAATGGGGAACAAGGAAATGGCAGAACAACTAAATAAATACTTTGGTTCTGTCTTCACAGAAGAGGATACAAATAACGTCCCAGAAATGCTAGGGAACCAAGGGTCTAGTAAGCAAGAGGAATTAAAGGAAATGATTATTAGTAAGAAAATAGTGCTGGAAAAACTAATGGGACTGAAGGCAGATAAATCCCCAGGGCCTGATGATCTGCATCTCAGAGTATTAAAAGAGGTAGCCATGGAAATAGTAGATGCATTGGTTGTCATCTTCCAAAATTCTATCGATTATGGAACAGTTCCTGCAGATTGGATGGTAGAAAATGTAACCCCGCTATTTAAAAAAGGAGGGAGAGAGAAAATGGGGAACTACAGACCGGTTAGCCTGACATCAGTAGTAGGGAAAATGCTGGAGTCTATTTTAAAGGATATGATAATGGCACATTTAGATAATATCAACGGGATTAAACAAAGTCAATATGGATTTATGAAAGGAAAATCATGTTTGACAAACCTACTGGAGTTTTTTGAGGATGTAACTGATAGAATAGATAAGGGAGAACCAGTGGATGTAGTGTATTTGGATTTTCAGAAGGTCTTTCACAAAACAAGGTGGGATTGTGAGTTGTGAGGAGGATGCAAAGACGCTACAAGGCGCTTTAGATAGGTTGAGTGAGTGGGCAAACACATGGCAGATGCAGTATAACATGGATAAATGTGAAATTATCCACTTTGGTAGGAAAAACATAAGGACAAAGTATTATTTAAATGGTGATAGCTTGGGAAGTGTTGATGTACAGAGGGACCTGGGTGTCCTTGTACACCAGTCATTGAAACCAAACATGCAGGTGCAGCAAGCAGTTTGGAAGGCAAATGGTATGTTGGCCTTCATTGCAAGAGGATTTGAGTACAGGAGCAAGGATGTCTTACTACAGTTATACAGGGCCTTGGTGAGACCGCACCTGGAGTATTGTGTGCAGTTTTGGTCTCTTTACCTAAGAAAGGATATACTTGCCATAGAGGGAGTGCAGCGAAGGTTCACCAGACTGATTCCTGGGATGGCAGGACTGTCATATGAGGAGAGATTGCGTCGACTAGACCTGTATTCACTAGAGTTTAGAAGAATGAGGGGGGATCTCATTGAAACGTATAAAATTTTGACTGGGTTGGATAGACTGGATGCTGGGAGGAGGTTTCCCCTGGCTGAGAAGTCCAGAACAAGGGGTCATAGTCTCAGGATATGGGGTAGGAAATTTAGGACCGAGATGAGGAGAAAGTTTTTCACTCAGAAGGTGGTGAACCTGTGGAATTCTCTACCACAGAAGGCTGTCGTGGCCAAGTCACTGAATATATTTAAGAGGGAGATAGATAGATTTCTAGAAACAAAAGGCATCAAGGGGTATGGGGATAAAGCAGGAATATGATGTTGAGATAGAGGATCAGCCATCATCATATTGAATGGCGGTGCAGATTTGAAGGGCCTACTACTGCTCCTATTTTCTATGTTTCTACATTTCTAAGTACCTGCAAGTTAACTTTCTGTAATTCATGTACAAGGACACCCAGGTCCCTCTGAATGCAAACATCTCTTGCCATTCAAAAAATGTTTTGTTTTTCTTACCAAAGTGGATCATTTCACACTTCCCCATTTGCTATTTCATTTACCATGTTCTTGCCCACTCGGTCAATCTGTCTCTATCTCTCTGCAGCATCTTTGCATTCTCCTCACAGGTTACTTTCCCACCTAACTTTGCATCATCAGCAACTTGAATAGGTTATACTCAGTCCGTTCATCTAAATCATTAATATAGATTGTAAATAGCTGAGGCTCAAGCACTGATCTTTGCGGTACCCCACTCGTTAGTCTGTCAACCCGAAAAAGTCCCATTTATTCCTAATCTCTGTTTTCTATCCATTAACCATTTCCTATATTAACCTCAATCCCATGGGTCCTAATTTTGTGTAATAACCTCTTGTGTGACACCTTATTGAATGCTTTTTGAAAATCCAAATACACTACACATCCACTGGTTCCCCTTTTCTAACCTGCTAGTTACATCCTCAAAAAACTCCAATAAATTTGTTAAAAACGATTTCTCCTTCATAAAACCATGTTGACTCTGTCCAATCATATTACAATTTTATAAGTTACCATATCCCTAATAATGGATTCCAGCATTTTGCCGACTACAGATGTCAGGCTATCTGGCCGATAGTTTCCCGTTTGTTTTCTTCCTCCTTTCTTAAATAGCGCCGTTATGTTTGCTACCTTTCAATCCTTGGGGACTGTTCTAGAATCGAGGGAATTCTGGAAGATTAATACCTGCACATCCACTATAATTAGAAGATTGTGGCCAGCACCACTATAATTTCTACCTTTACATCCCTCAGTAACCCTAGGATGCATGCCATTCGGACTGGGTGATTTATCCATTTTAAATTACCGCTAGACATTCCAATACCTCCTCTTTATCTATTTTTATCTCATCAAATATCCCGGAAATCTCATTTACCATAGCTTTGGAAAAGTCCTCTTCCTTGGTAAACACCAATGCAAAGTACTCATTTAGTACCTCAGCCATACCTTCTACCTCTATGAATAGTTCTCCATTTTGGTCCCTAATCAGCCCCACGGCTCCTCTGACAACTCTTTTATTTTTAATATGCCTATAGATGACCTTTGGTTTCCCATTTATGTTAGCCATTTAGGATGGCTCAGAGACCGAGGGGGAGGACACAGAGCTTCTCAGCATTGGAGATCCTGGTGGAGGAAGGAATCTACCTCGCCTTCCTATCCCCCTCTCCTGCAGCAGCTGGTGCTGCTTGGCCAGGCTTTATATTCTCCTTGCTGACCAAAGGAGACCCGCCAGCAAGATGCCGATGACCAAGCACTCTCTGTATCCTGGTGACTCTTATAAGGTAGAGTAGCACAGCATTTTTTAGGTGAAGTCCTCATAGAATTTCCAGAATAAATGTTAAGAGTGTCGGTGAAGTCTTGACAAAGTGTCCCAAGAAAGTCTCCCAATGTGATTCAACGGTCCTCTTCAAACCTCCAGCAGCAAATGAACAGTAAAAGGTGAAATACCTTTAATACTCCTCTGCAATGACTAGTTTACTCCCAATCCGCTGGGCTGTTAGGAGAGGGTGTTAGGTCAAGCGCTAGCTACAAAAATGCTGTACAGCCTTGTTAATGAGCGCTAGCTGGCAATTTAAGCAATCAACCACTTAACAGCTTTCGGATGGCCGCTCTTTGTGCAAGCTTCAACTCCTTTATCAAGATGCCACCTTGCGCCAAACGTTGGCTAAACTAGCATTTCAGCTTAAGATCCCACCTTAGCCACCTCAGAGACTCCTCCGGGGAACATCGAACCCGAGATGTTTTTTTAAAAGTTTAGATAATTTGTGCTAGCTTGCTAAAAGAGTGTGATGTTACATCAGCCTCCTGACTGAAATTTAATAGATTCATGTAAGAAAGAACTGTGTTCATAAAGCATATTTCACATCCTCAGGCAATCCCAAAATGCTTCTCGGCCAATGAGCTGCTTTTTTGAAGTGTAGTCACTGTTGTTTTGCAGGCAAATGTCACCAGTTTGCACACAAGGAGCAGTTACAATGTATGTAAGTTCAGCTAAAATAGCTTTTCTGATCACAGTTATACCACCATTCTTCATGAATAATAAAATAAAATAAATTCTAATAACTGAAGACTACAAAAATGACATGAGTTTGTGGTAATATCTGAACAGACATCAAATTTTCTGAATGTCTTTTAGTTTTATAAATCAACCAAGAACTGATGGGTTTTTAAGTAATGCTTTATATATATTAGCAGTGATTACCTCAAGAAGGTGATTTTTGGAAGCACGGTCAATTTTTTTGCTGTACGGTGACATGACTTTTTGGATTCGAAATATCGCCTTCAACACGTTGTTCTTCATGACTTTCTTAATAATGTCCTCCTCTAATGGGCCAAAAATGAAAAGGTACTACGCAACATCTAAAAACATTTCAAACTAGTCATTAACCAGTTTTACTAAATTTTAGAAACATCTTGAAACAAGTGGCTATATTATAAAATTAGCACGCAGGTATTTACATACAAAGAAGATGCAACAGTACTAATAAAAAGAATACTATCCACTAATAGTTTATCTGAATTCCCACCTATTTTCAGTCTCTCCACATTTTAATTCATTACACTACAATACAAATAGTGTTTGTTGATTTCCACAGAATATTCCATTTGGATTTACCTGTTGAAATGGTGAAGCCATAATTTTCACCAGCTCCACTGCTTTCTTGACTGCTGCTTTCGGAATTCGTTGACTCTTCGGTAGATAAAAAAAGTTTAAAAAAAACAGTTGAGGGCATTGGAACTTATTAGCAACTTTATGATTTATACCACCCATTGATTATCAGCTCTGCTTTATGCCAGTGATTTAAGATTCTCACACATCACCGTTCAGGCTATTTTTAAATGTTAAAGTACATGCTTCAACCCAATTTAATTTACTACTCAGCTTTCTTTTCTCTGTACAGCTTCCTCTTATCCAGATATGTAAAAGTTTATGCGGGCAAAATTGCCCCTTTTTTGCGCCCCGTTAACGCCTCGGGGAGGGGGGGGCGGGGTGGATGACAGTTTTCACCCAGAGGAGGGGCGTACTACCATTTCCCGGGAAATTGCCCCAAGCTGGCAGACATCCACTCTCAGCGCGTTGTGTAAAGGGGAGACCTGCAGCACCTCGGGCCACCATCTTTTATCATCAGCCGACTCTCCAGTCAGCACGACGATGGCGGCTCTAGCATCGTCCAGGCCAACATCATGCAGCCCGGCACTGCGTCTTAGGTGCCGGGCTGCTGACCCAGTCTCACACTGCCCCGGTGGCCCAGTGGCGACCACCAAAGGGCCGTGCAGAGTGCACAGTGGCCCTCCCCTTTAATGGAAGGGGAAGTGCGTTGAGCGCTACGCGGACTCAGCGCCACACTACCGCCTTGGGACAGCCCCCAAAGGAAGTGGAGTGCCGGAGATAGTGCTCCGCTTCCTTTGAGGGGCGGTAGGCCTAATTCTGCATCAGGGAGGGATCTTCCGGGCCAAGCAATGGAAGTCCCGGCCAGAAAGGTTACAGCCCCAATCAGGGAAATTGTGTTCTTAGCACAGATGAGGCCGCACACAGGGAGGTTTAAAGTAACAGTGACCTCAGTCTTTAATAAGACACTCCAGAGTGAGGAACAGGCCTTAGGGGCTGGCTTATATACAGTGCTCCCAAGAGATGCTGGGATCCTTTGGGACTTCAGGGGATGAGCTCCCTGGTTGCGGAACATGGGAGTGCATGCTTTACAGATACACAACATCACTCCCCCGCCAAAGTCAAAGCGAAAACTATTTACAAGGTGAGGCGGTCGGGAGCCTTTCTTTCCCTGGTGGAACGCCTCGGTACAAATGTCTGTATTGGTGTGTTGGCTGTGCCCTTGCTGGGCTGGCGTGTTGTTGGCCCTGCAGGGCTGCTAGGTGAGCCTGGCCTTGCTGGGCTATTGGGCGTGATGGGTTCGATTTCCTGGTCCGGGGTGGTGTCGTTGATCCTTTGGGTGTGTGTTGTGGGCTTGAAAAAGGTGGTGTATGCTGTGGGTTGTTCAGGGCAGTCTGTGAACCGTAGCCTTATTTGGTCTAGGTGCTTTCTGCAAATTTGTCCATTGTCTAGTTTGACTACAAACACCCTATTCCCTTCTTTAGCTATCACCGTGCCCGCGATCCACTTGGGACCATGTCCATAGTTCAGCACATACACAGGGTCATTCAGATCAATTTCCCGTGACACAGTGGCGCGACCATCATTTACATTTTGTTGCTGCCGCCTGCTCTCTACCTGATCATGCAGGTTGGGGTGAACCAGCGAGAGTCTGGTTTTAAGTGTCCTTTTCATGAGCAGCTCATCCGGGGGCACCCTTGTGAGCGAGTGGGGTCTCGTGCGGTAGCTGAGCAGTACTCGGGACAGGCGGGTTTGGAATGAGCTTTCTGTGACTCCTTTAAGGCTCTGTTTGATGGTTTGTACTGCCCGCTCTGCCTGCCCATTGGAGGCTGGTTTAAACGGGGCCGAGGTGACATGTTTGATCCCATTGCGAGTCATGAATTCCTTAAATTCGGCATTGGTGAAACATGGCCAGTTGTCACTGACCAGTATGTCAGGCAGGTCGTGGGTGGCAAATGGTGGCGGTGCTTCCCGACAGTATTTCACATTCAATCCATTTTGAAAAAGCATCCACCACCACCAGGAACATTTTACCGAGAAACGGGCCCGCATAGTCGACATGGATCCTCAACCATGGTCTGGAGGGCCAGGAGCACAAACTTAGTGGTGCCTCTCTGGGCACGTTGCTCAACTGAGCACATACGCTGCATTGCCATACACAGGACTCTAAGTCAGAATCGATACCGGGCCACCACACGTGGGATCGAGCTATCGCTTTCATCATTACTATACCCGGGTGTGTGCTGTGGAGATCCGAGATGAACGTCTCCCTGCCCTTTTTTGGTAACACTACGCGGTTTCCCCACAACAGGCAGTCTGCTGGAATGGACAGCTCGTCCTTTCGCCCCTGAAACGGCTTGATTGGCTCTTGCATTTCAATGGGGATGCTGGCCCAGCTCTCATGCAGTACACAGTTTTTTTTACTAGGGACAGCAGAGGATCTTGGCTGGTCCAAGTTCTAATCTAGCGGGCCGTGAAAGGTGATTTACCATTTTCAAACGCTTCCATGATCATCAACAAGTCTGCGGGCTGCGCCACCATCAACAAGTTTGCAGGCTGCGCCATTTCCACCCCCGTGGTGGGCAATGGTAGCCGACTGAGAGCATCCGCACAGTTGTCGGTGCCTGGCCTGTGGCGGATGGTATAGTTATACGCTGATAGCGCGAGTGCCCACCTTTGTATGTGGGCTGAGGCATTAGTATTTATCCCCTTGTTTTCAGCGAACAGGGATATGAGGGGCTTGTGATCAAATTTGAGGCCAAACAGGTACTGATGCATTTTCTTTACCCCGAACACACACGCTAATGCCTCTTTCTTAATCATGCTGTAGGCCCTCTCGGCCTTAGACAAGCTCCTGGAAGCATAGGCGACAGGTTGCAACTTCCCCGCAATGTTAGTTTGTTGTAATACACACCCGACTCCGTACGACAGCGCATCACATGCTAGCACAAGTCTTTTACACGGGTTATACAATTCAAGCAGCTTGTTGGAGCATAAAATGTTTCTGGCTTTCTCAAAAGCAATTACTTGTTTTTTTGCCCAGACCCAGTTCTCACCTTTGCGCAATAACACATGTAGGAGCTCTGAAAGGGTGCTTAACCCCGGTAGGAAGTTACCAAAATAGTTGGTGTCCCAGGAACGACCGCAGCTCCGTGATGTTCTGTGGCCTGGGCGCATTCCTGATAGCCTCTGTCTTGGTGTCTGTGGGCCAAATGCCGTCCGCCGCGATCTTTCTCCCCAAAAACTCCACTTCTGTTGCCATGAAGACGCATTTTGACCTCTTCAACCGCAGCCCTACGCGATCCAGTCGCTGGAGGACCTCCTCCAGGTTTTGTAGGTGCTCGGCAGTGTCCCGACCCGTGACCAATATGTCATCCTGAAAGACCACCCTGTGTGGTACCGACTTGAGTAGGCTCTCCATGTTTCTCTGGAAGATCGCTGCAGCCGACTGAATTCCAAATGGGCATCTGTTGTAGATGAACAGTCCCTTGTGCGTGTTGATGCAGGTGAGGCCCTTCGAAGACTGCTTCAGCTCCTGCGTCATGTAGGCCGAAGTCAGGTCGAGCTTGGTGAACGTCTTGCCTCCTGCCAGCGTCGCAAATAGGTCGTCTGACTTAGGTAGTGGGTACTGGTCTTGTAGCGAGAAACGATTAATAGTTACTTTATAATCACCGCAAATTTTAACCGTGCCATCACTTTTGAGTAACGGAACAATCGGGCTGGCTCACTCGCTGAATTCCACTGGGGAGATGGTGCCCTTGCATTGCAGCCTGTCCAGCTCGATTTCCACTCTTTCCCTCATCATAGCGCCAGTGTCCAGTTCCATGGCTTTGGGTAAGCCATTCAATTTTACATTTAGCATTATAGGTGGACATTTCGTCAAAAATGTGTGCACCCTGTGTACTTCAGCATCTGCCTCCTCTCTCTGAGGCTCGAAATTGCTTTGATCCACCATGGACCGATCTTCCTCTGCCACGTGGTGGTTAGCAGGTTTTGCAGAGCTTGCAGCTTGTTTGCAAGCTCGTTGGAGGTGCCCCATTGTTCCACAGCTCTTGCAAACATACCCTTTGAAGCGGCATGAATAGGCTGAATGGAAGCCTCCACAATGCCAACAAGGTGTGAATTGCCTTGTATTCATCCTTTGTTGGGGACTCGTCTGGGTCACCTGAGGCCTGCTGGCAGTTGCAGACTCATGGGTTCTGCCCTGTACATTTCTGCTCGCAAACACAGTTACAGTTAATTTATGAACATTGCTAGCACTTGTGTGCTGAGAGATTTGTTTGGTGTTATCACTGGTGGACATAAACGTCTGTGCTGTCACAACGGCCTTACTGAGGGTCGGTTTCTCTACAGTCAAAAGTTTTCATAGGATGGTCTCGTGGTCAATGCCCAGTACAAAAAAATCTCTGAGCATCTGCTCCAGGTAGCCATCAAACTCACATTGTCCCGCAAGTCGCCTTAGCTCTGCGACGTAGCTCGCCACTTCCTGACCTTCAGATCGCTGGCACGTGTCGAACCGATACCTCGCCATCAGCACGCTCTCCCTCGGGTTAAGATGCTCCTGAACCAGTGTACACAGCTTCTCATACGACTTATCTGTGGGTTTCACCGGAGCCAGAAGATTGTTCATGAGGCTGTAGGTCGGTGCCCCGCAGACTGTGAGGAGGACCGCTCTCCTTTTTGCAACACTTCCTTCTCCGTCCAGCTCGTTGGCTACAAAGTACTGGTCTAGCCGTTCAACATAGGCTTCCCAGTCCTCACCCTCCGAGAACTTCTCCAGGATGCCCACAGTTTGCTGCATCTTGGCGTTGGATTCGTATTCTCGTCGCCAGTTATTGTGTTCTTAACACAGATGAGGCTGCACACAGGGAGGTTAAAGTAACAGTGACCTCAGTCTTTAATAAGACACTCCAGAGTGAGGAACAGGCCTTAGGGGCCGGCTTATATACAGTGCTCCCAAGGGATGCTGGGATCCCTCGGGACTTCAGGGGATGAGCTCCCTGGTGGCGGAACATGGGAGTGCATGCTTTACAGATACACAACAGGGGCGTTGGCAATTTCGCCCCCTATTTTCTCGTCAACATTGTGAACACAGAAATCCCAAAGGACAACTTGCCTTTAGATAGTGCTTTCAACACAGGGGATGAAATTCTGGCGCTACCTTTTAAAAGTTTGAAAAGTTAGAGTCAGGCGCAAACAATTCTGAACTTCAGCTAAATTGGGCTTTAGCGCCCCTGGAAGGTCGGGGAGTGGTAAATGAGGCGCTAATAGAAACATAGAAAATAGGTGCAGGAGTAGGCCATTTGGTCCTTCGAGCCTGCACCACCATTCAATTAAATCATGGCTGATCATTCATCTCAGTACCCCTTTCCTGCTTTCTCTCCATACCCCTTGATCCCTTTAGCCATAAGGGCCACATTTAACTGCCTCTTGAATATATCCAATGAACTGGCATCAACAACTCTCTGCGGTAGGGAATTCCACAGGTTAACAACTCTATGGCTTACCACTTATCCTTAGATTGTGTCTGCTGGTTCTGGACTTCCCCAACATCGGGAACATTCTTCCTGCATCTAATCTGTCCAGTCCCATCAGAATTTTATATGTTTCTATGAGATCCCCTCTCATCCTTCTAAACTCCAGTGAATACAGGCCCAGTCGATCCAGTCTCTCCTCATATGTCAGTCTTGCAATCCCGGGAATCAGTCTGGTGAACCTTCGCTGTACTCCCTCAATAGCAAGACCGTCCTTCCTAAGGTTAGGAGACCAAAACTGAACTCAATATTCCAGGTGAGGCCTCACTAAGGCCCTGTACAACTGCAGTAAGACCTCCCTACTCCTGTACTCAAATCCTCTAGCTATGAAGGCCAACATATCATTTGCCTTCTTCACCGTCTGCTGTACCTGCATGCCAACTTTCAATGACCGATGTACCATGACACCCAGGTCTCGTTGCACCTCCCCTTTTCCTAATCTGCCGCCATTCAAATAATATTCTGCCTTTGTGTTTTTGCCACCAAAGTGGATAATCTCACATTTATCCACATTATACTGCATCTGCCATGCATTTTCCCACTCATCTAACCTGTCCAAGTCACCCTGCAGCCTCTTAGCGTCCTCCTCAAAGCTCACACCGCCACCCAGCTTAGGTGTCATCTGCAAACTTGGAGATATTACTCTCAATTCCTTCATCTCAATCATTAATGTATATTGTAAATAGCTGGGGTCCCAGCACTGAGACCTGCGACACCCCACTAGTCACTGCCTGCCATTCTGAAAAGGACCCGTTTATCCCGACTCTCTGCTTCCTGTCTGCCAACCAGTTCTCTATCCACGTCAGTACATTACCCCCAATACCATGTGCTTTAATTTTGCACACCAATCTCTTGTGTGGGACCTTGTCAAAAGCCTTTTGAAAGTCCAAATACACCACATCCACTGGTTCTCCCTTGTCCACTCTACCAGTTACATCTTCAAAAAATTCTAGAAGATTTGTCAAGCAGGATTTTTCTTTCATAAATCCATGCTGACTTGGACCGATCCCGTCACTGCTTTCCAAATGCGCTGCTATTTCATCTTTAATAATTGATTCCAACATTTTCCCCACTACTGATGTCAGGCTAACTGGTCTATAATTACCCATTTTCTCTCTGCCTCCTTTCTTAAAAAGTGGTGTTACATTAGCTACCCTTCAGTCCACAGGAACTGATCTAGTCGATAGACTGTTGGAAAATGATCACCAATGCATCCACTATTTCTAGGGCTACTTCCTTGCGTACTCTGGGATGCAGACTATCTGGCCCCAGGGATTTATCAGCTATTAATCCCATCAGTTTCCCAAACACAATTTCCCACCTAAAAACGATTTCCTTCAGTTCCTCCTTCTCACTAGACCCTCGGTCCCCTAATATTTCCAGAAGGTTATTTGTGTCTTCCTTCATGAAGACAGAACCAAAGTATTTGTTTAACTGGTCCGCCACTTCTTTGTTCCCTATTATAAATTCACCTGAATCTGACTGCAAGGGACCTACGTTTGTTTTCACATATCTATAGAAGCTTTTGCAGTCAGTTTTTTGATGTTCCCAGCAAGCTTCCTCTCATACTCTAATTTCCCCCTTCTAATTAAACCCTTTGTCCTCCTGTATTATAAAATTCTCCCAGTCCTCAGGTTTGCTGCTTTTTCTGACCAATTTATATGCCTCTTCCTTGGATTTAACACTATCCTTAATTTTCCTTGTTAGCCACGGTTGAGCCACCTTCCCCGTTTTATTTTTACTCCAGACAGGGATGTACAATTGTTGAAGTTCGTCCATGTGATCTTTGAATGTTTGCCATTGCCTATCCACCGTCAACCCTTTAAGTATCACTCGCCAGTCTATTCTAGCCAATTCACGTCTCATACCATTAAAGTTACCTTTCCTTAAGTTCAGGATCCTAGTCTCTGAATTAACTGTGTCACTCTCCATCTTAATAAAGAATTCTACCATATTATGTTCACTCTTCCCCAAGGGGCCTCGCCCAATCACCTCAGTGGGGCACTGCAGTGGCACTAATTACGGAGTGCTACCCAATTTCAAGTGAGTTGTATTCAGCAATCGTCCTTCATTCCTTCACCTGGCTGTTTCCAGCTCTTAAAGCTGCTCATTTTCAGCATTGCTGCACTTGAGTCACAGCTCTAAGCAACTGAGAGAACTTTGGGGGATGGCTGGTGCAAAATCCTGCTGCAAGGGAGAGGGTCACGCAGTTCAACAATGTAACATTGGAGACATCGTTGGAGGCAGCGGAGAGAAGGTGGGAATCGCGGTTCCCTGCATCGTAAGGCCATCGCCACAGGTCTTCAGGGCGATGTGGCAAGAAATGGCCGAGCAGGTGTCGGCCAGCACCGTAATGGACAGAACATTGAGAGTGCTGCAAGAAGTTCAACAATCTCAGTTGGGTGGTGAAGGTGAGTACATGCTTCCAGACCTCCCATATACCAGCCTCTGAAGCACTGTCTGCACAAACTGAGCAAACCACCACTTCCCCACCACTCAACTACCAAACGTATACAGTTACTCAGGCTCACATCCTCATCTCATGCCTTGCCTACATTCAAAGCTATTCAACCATGGCAGGCATATCTCCCACATACATAGCTGGACTCTGACTCATACAAGTTCCTTTCTTTAGCAGGACAAGATGGCACATAATATAGTGAGCAGCAGAGGACTGGAGGGGTGATCCTCAACTGCAGGAGCTTAGTGACCTGGAGAAGCGAGTGCTGCGGCTCATTGGCCCGCAAATGCTGGGTGCCGTGGCCAATGGAGACGTCAACCCCATGGGGACAACAAAGGTACCTTTATCCCCTCTCCTTTTCTCATCCCACTTACCCGTCAAAGCAGAAGGCTTTATCACTTCCCACCTCCTGATACTGTCTGCCTTCCTTGCTCCATTCCTGCCCCCCTGCCCTCACCTTAACGCGAGTCTTGTGCCATTTATGCTTTCAGATAATCAGCCAGAATGTGCAGCCTGTAGCTGAGTCCTACAGCACAACCAGGAAGGAAAGGAGAAGGAAGACACAAGTACTGCGTCATTGCATCTCTCTCCCGCAGGCACCAGCTCAGAGACTGGCACTACGCGGTCCTTAGTTGTTAGGTTAGTAGAGGGGTGTGCATTGGGTGATGCACCCCCGGGACCTAGTGGGCTGCAGCACGATCAAGAGGAAAGGGAACATCGGGAGCCAGTTCCCCGGAGGGAGAGTTCGCACACGAATTCTGCTGCACAGGACTCAATTGAGGACTTCAATGGGGAGGAGTGCATACTAGAGGACTCCACCCGAGTGGTCAAGGCAGCGGAACCATTGCTTGAGCACTCCAATTGTCTGTTCAATGATGTTCCTGGTGGCGGCATGGCTCTCATTATATGAGTGCTGGGCAGGAGTGTTAGGGTTGCAGAGGGGAGTCATGAGGCAGGTGGAGAGCGGATAGCCCGTCTCTCCCACCAGCCAGCTGTGAGCTTCATGTGGTGGTTGGAAGAGTGCTGGCACACCGTGGCTGCTGCCAGGATAGCGGGCATTAACAGTGAGTGTAATGTATGTAGCTCCATGCTGTGGACGTACTGTGTTACTGCAGCCAGTGTTGTTTAATAAAGTCAGGTCACCTGACAGGAAGGAGGCTTCCACAGGAAGTTCGGGACCTGCAGCCAACATACAGGTTGTGTGTTACGTGTGCTCTTGAAGATATCACATTGGCAACAAGAATGGAGATGTAATCGGATAATACAAAGCTGACATTTTTGTTGGTGAAGGATTCAGCCAGCCGACAGAGACACTTTGAGAGCTTCTCTGTTTTTGAAAACAGCTATAAATTCGAGATAAATTACGAGCACACTTGGTAAATTGCAAGAGTCAAAATGGCTGCTCCCATGGGAGTCATAGGACATGTGGGGACATTTCAATGGGACCGGGAAAGTTTCAGAGCATATGTAGATCAGCTAGAAATGTTTTTCACTGCAAATAGTATAATCGAAATTCCCGATGATGGAAACCAGAACCGGGCGGTGTTGGAACGAAAAAGAGCTATATTCTTCACTGAGGCCGGGCCTGAGTTGTCTGAAACGCTGATAAATTTGCTTATGTCTGACAAGCCAAAGGATACAATGCTGAAACAGATTCTAATGAAGTTAGAACAACATTACAGCCCCGTTCCATTAGAAATTGTTGAAAGTTATCGTTTCGGAATACGAAATCAAAGCTGAAGAAAATATCAGTGAGTACATTGTAGCATTAAAAAAGCTAACGATTCACTGTAATTTTGGAGACTTTCAGAACCGAGCATTGCGAGACCGCTTTGTTTATGGGATGAAAAATGATGCGATCAGAAGGAAGTTATTGACAACGCCTGACTTGATTTTTGATGTAGCTTGTCAGACAGCTAGGTCGATGAGCATGGCCGACCAATATTCCCAAGAATTACATACTAATTTCAGTCATCAGACAATCAAGGGGAATTGCCTGCAGGTTCAAAATAAAAGGTAGTGGGGCCCCAAAGTCTCTGAAACTGGAATGGGAACAGAGCATTGACGTCCTGCTATTGGTGCCTGGGACAATACATTGCCTTCACATATGGACAACTTTGAGCAGAGCGTTTCTTCTGTAGGAAAATTGGGCATCTCGTGAAGGCATGCCGACTGAAAGGTAAACCAGCTTTCAAAGCTAGGAGTAGAAATCCCCAGAAACTACACCGCATGGAAGAACAACAACAGAACGAGGAGATGTGAGAGTTAAATGTCATCAGGAGCACGAGGTTAATGGGCAGCGATTCAAAAAGTATCATAATCAACATAGAGGTTGCGGGATTCAAGATACCCATGGAAATCAACACTGGTGCATCCGTGAGTGAAGTACCGGAGTCGCTATACCTCAACAAATTGTGGGATTTCCCAGAGGAGGAAGCCAAGATACATCGGCAAGGCTACTTAGGAGAGAACATTCCGGTGGTAGGTCATATCACCGTACTGATGAAATACAAGGATCAAGTTCAGAGCTTGCCTCTAACAGTAGTGACAGGAGACAAGCCTGCCTTACTAGGAAGAAATTGGTTGGGATCACTGAAGCTGGCTTGGAGTGAGATTTTTCATGTTGAAACGAGATTTGCGTCAAAGGATGATATCATCAAGAATTATCCGAAGGTGTTCTGCAAAACGGGAAGTCCGATCCAAGGCTTCAAGGCGAGTGTCAGGGTACACAAGGACGCTAGATCGGTTTACTGCAAGCCACGTTCCGTAGCATATGCACTCAAGGAGAAAGTTGAGCAAGAACTCAAAAGACGAGAGACTGAGAACATTATTTCTAAGATAGATCGATGTAATTGGACTATACCCATTGTTGTTGAACCCAAGTCCGATGGTAAGGTAAAATTGTGTGGTAATTATAAAGTAACCGTAAACCAGGTTCTAGAAGGTACTGTCCCCGGAATCTTTCTGGTGAATCTATGCTGCACCCGCTCCAAGGCCAATATATCTTGCCTGAGTACTTTAAATCGGGTCTAATCAGAGCTTTATATAACTAACATCATTTCCAATCCTTTAAATTCCAACAACCTTTAGATAAAGGCTGACATTCCATTAGGCTTTTTCATTATTTTTTGAACCTGTCCACTAACTTTTAGTGATTTCTGTATTTGGACCCTAATTCTCTCTGCTCCTTCACAGTTCCTGGGTCTCACCACTTGGAAAAAACTCTGATCTACCTTTCCTAGGCCCAAAGTGGATGACCTCACACTTACTCACATCGATCTACATTAGCCACAGTTTAAGCAACTCACTTAATCTATCAATATCCCTTTGCAACTTCCTGCTCCCATCTACACTGTATACCAGAGGTAGCAGACCCGAGCGGAGGCGGAGCAGAGCAGCAGAGGAGCGCGATGAAACAGCATGATGAGCCGGAGGTACTCAACACAGGCAAAAATCGAACGTGTGACGTCAGAGTAACGTCGGCTCAAGGGAAACTGTTAATTGGTGAGTAGCCGGTGAGTGTTTTTGTCTTCGAGTTTTAATTTTATTTCATAGTCAAATGGTTCATAGCTCATAGTTTAGTTCATAGTTGAATAAATAGAGGCAGCTCAGTCCCATGGAATGCACATCCTGTCCCATGTAGGAAGTCCTGGACGCTTTGCGTAGCCTCGATGACCACATGTGCAGGAAGTGTCGCCAGCTACAGCAACTTGAGCTCCGGGTTTCGGAGCTTTAGCGGCGGTTGGAGTCACTGCACTGCATCCACAAGGCTGAGAACTTCATGGACAGCACGTTTCTAGAGGTGGTCACCCCGCAGCTTAAGAATGTGCAGGCAGAGAGGGAATGGGTGACCGCCAGACAGAATAGGAGGACCATGCAGGTAGTGCAGGTGTCCAAAGTACATCTCGCTCTCCAACCAGTATTCTGTTAGTAAGATGGAGGCGATGGTTCCTCTGGGAGTGCAGCCAGAGTCAAGTCTATGGCACCACGGTTGGCTCAGCTGCGCAGAGTGAAGGAAGAAGAGTGGAAGAGCAGCAGTGGCAGGGGATTTGATAGTTAGTGTAGCAGACAGGTGTTTGAGGCTGCAGAAGTGATTCCAGGATGGTATGTTACCTCCCTGGTGCCAGGGTCAAGGATGTCACTGAGCAGCTGCAGGATATTCTGAGGTGGGAGGGTGAACAGCCAGAGGTCATGGTCCATATCGGTACCAATGACATAGATAGAAAGGGAGGAAACCCTGCAGGCAGACTTTAGTGAGCTAGGAGAGAGATTAAAAAGCAGGACCTCAAAGGTAGTAATCTCCGGATTACTCCCAGTGCCATGTGCTAGTGAGTACAGAAATAGGAGGATAGAGCAGATGAATGCGTGGCTGGAGAGACGGTGCAGCAGGGAGGGCTTCGAATTCCTGGGACATTCTGGGGCGGGGTGGGACCTGTACAAGCCGGACGAGTTGCACCTCAACAGAGCCGGGACCTCCGTGGGGAGGGTTTAAACTGGCTTGGCAGGGAAATGGGAACCTGAGAATAGATTCAGAAGGGAGAGAAGCAAAGCTGTAAATGGAAAGCAGAAAAGTAGAAAGTGAATTTGGAAGGGAGAGGAAACTATGGCGAGAAAATAGACAACAAGGGAGTTTGGTGATGCTAAATAGTATATACTTCAATGCAAGGAGTCTAGGGAATAAGGCAGATGAGCTGAGAGCACAGATAGACACTTGGGAGTATGATATTATAGCTATTACTAAGACATGGCTGAAAGAAGGGCAGGTATGGCAGTTCAACATTCCTGGTTACAGGGTTTTCAGCTAGAATAGAGTGGGGTAAAAAGGAGGGGGGGTCGCAGTATTGATTAAAGAAACAATTACAGCTATGAGAAGGAATGATATGTTAACAGGATCATCAAATGAGGCCATATGGTTTGAATTGAAGAACAATAAAGGGGCAATCATATTTGCTGGGAATGTATTATAGATCCCCAGTCAGAGGGAAATAAAGAGCAAATATATAAGCAAATTTCTGAGAAGTACAATAGAAAATGCAGGGGTGAAATTAAAAAAGAAATTAGGAAAGCAAAGCGAGAGCATGAACATTTTTTGGCAATTAAAATCAAGGAAAACACAAAGATGTTTTATAAATACATTAAGAGCAAGAGGATAACTAAAGAAAGAGTAGGGCCTATTAGAGACCATAAAGGTAGTGTGTGTGTGGAGGCAGAAGATGTGCGTATGGTTCTTAATGAATACTTCGCGTCTGTTTTCACAAAAGAGAGGGGCGATGCAGACATTGCAATCAGGGAGGAGGAGGTGTGAAATATTAGATGAAATAAACATAGTGAGTATGAAGGGATTTAGCAGCTTTGAAAGTGGATAATGCCCAGGCCCGGATGAAATGTATTCCAGACTAAAAAAAGCAAAAGAAGAAATAGCAGAGGTTTTGACCATCATTTTCCAATCCTTTCGGGCTACAGGTGTGGTGCCGGAGGACTGGAGGACTGCTAACATTGTAGCTTTGTTTAAATAGGGAGAAAGGGATAGACTGAGTAATTACAAGCCAGTCAGCCTAACCTCGGAGGTGGCAAAGTTCATGGAAAATATTCTGAGGGACAGGATAAATCTTCATTTAGAAAGACACGATTAACCAGGGACAGTCAGCATGGATTTTGTTAAGGGAAGGTCGTGTCTGACTAACTTGATTGAATTTTTTGAGGAGGGTTGACGAGGGTAGTGCATTTGATGTCTATATGGATTTTAGCAAGGCTTTTGATAAGGTTCCACATGGCAGACTGATCACAAAAGTAAAACCCCATGAGATCCAAGGCAAAGTGGCAAGTTGGATCCAAAATTGGCTCAGAGGTGGGAAACAAAGTGGTTGACGGGTGTTTTTGTGACTGGAAGGCTGTTTCCAGTGGGGTTCCACAGGGCTCAGTACTAGGTCCCTTGCTTTATGTGGTATATATCAATGATTTAGACTTAAATGTAGGGGTATAATTAAGAAGTTTGCAGATGATACAAAACTTGGCCGTGTGGTTGATAATGAAGAAGAAAGCTGTAGACTGCAGGAAGATATCAATGGACTGGTCAGGTGGGCAGAACATTGGCAAATGGAATTCAATCCGGAGAAGTGTGAGGTAATGCATTTGGGGAGGGCTAACAAGGCAAGGAAATACACATTAAATAGTAGGACAATGAGAAGTGTAGAGGAACAGAGGGATCTTGGAATGCATGTCCACAGATCCCTGAAGGTAGTAGGCCAGGTAGATAAGGTGGTTAAGAAGGCATATAGAATACTTGCCTTTATTAGCCGAGGCATAGAATACAAGAGCAGGGAGGTTAAGCTTGAACCGTATAAAACACTAGTTAGGCCATGGCTAGCGTACTGCATGCTACAGAAAATCATTGACTCATTGATTTTATTCTCACTCTGCACATAGGGGGTGTAGAACTGAACTCAACCAGAGTAGAGGGAGAGAGAAAACTAGGAGTGTTCTGTCTGTGGGAGATTTCAAACAGCAGTGTGATTGGAAAAGCACCACCCGAGTGAGAGTGTTCCAGTGCACTGGCTGTGGAAACTTGATCGGGGCCCAGGAGTGGAGTGAGTTCGGGGACCAGGAGAGGCGTGGGCCATGGGGCAGCACGGGCCAGCCCACACTGCAATATGTTTGCACACTCGGTCCGTGCAGCAGAGCTAGTCTCCAGTTGTCTTGGTTAATCCTTGCCACTGGACCAATACCTAGCTCTGTCAAGCCCGTGTGGTGGCTGGTGTGCAACGGTCACCACACGTTAAAAAAAATCCATGCACAGACATCTTGCACCCTTCAACATATAGTTCGGGACCTGGAATATTAGGTCCTTCATTGAAACATTTGTGAACTCATCCCTTTTTGGCATGGAAGCAAGTCATCCTCGATATGAGGGACCGCCTATGATGATGACTGTATGCAGTTCTGGTCATCACATTACAGGAAATATGTGATTGCACTAGAGAGATAACAGAGGAGATTTATGAGGATGTTGCCTGGACTGGAGAATTTTAGCTATGAGGATAGATTGGATTGGCTGGGTTTGTTTTCTTTGGAACAGAGGAGGCTGAGGGGAGATCTTATTAAGGCATATAAAATTATGCAGGGCCTAGATAGAGTGGATAGGAAGGACCTATTTCCCTTAGCAGAGGGGTCAACAACCAGGGTCCAAATATTTAAAGTAATTGGTAGGAGGTTTAGAGGGGATTTGAAGGGAATTGTTTTCACCCAGAGGGTGGTAGGGATCTAGAACTCACTGCCTGAAAGGATGGTAGAGGCAGAAACGCTCACCACATTTTAAAAAGTACTTGGATGTGCACTTGGATGTGCAACCTGCAAGGCTACAGACTGTTGTGTATAGAAGAACTTCACGAGGCTGAGTACTGTGAGCTAAACTTAGTGTAATCTTAGTCTTCTTTATTACAACTCCAGAGTGCCTAAACAACATGGCAGCCAACCTTTTATACTGGCCCTGCACGTGTGTGCAGGTGACCAGTAGGACACCAACAGTCGCATCCTCTGGTGGCAATAATTACATAGTTACATACATAACACAGACCAAGAGGTGGAAAGTGGGATTAGGCTGGATAGCTCATTGGCCGGCGCAGACACGATGGGCTGAAATGGCCTCCTTCGGTGCTGTAAATTTCTACGATTCTATGATATACTGTGCCAGTTAACTTAGTGCCATCAGCAAGCTTGTATATATGGCCTTCTAGTCCTTCATCCAAGTCATTTATAAATACAGTGGAAAGCTGAGGCCGGAGTACAGATCCCTAGGGAATACCACTAGTCACATCCTGCCAGTACGTACCCATTATCCCAACTCTCTGTCTATCTCCCACCTCCTAACCATTCCCTACACATGTCAATAGATTTCCCCCATTTCCAAATGAGAACCACAATTGGCTTAAGGGCAACCTACAAAAGGTTGTGTGTCCAATATTTTTGGCAGTAGATTGATGTGTATACAGAGAGAGGGAGTAATAACCTCGAGAGAATGGGCAAGTCTAGGGAAATGAATTTCTACTCTGGTTAGACTGTTTGTAAGTTCTCACATTCCAGCACAGCTACAACACTGGCATCTACCCGACAAATAGGAAAATTGCCCAGGTATGTCCAGTCAGTAATAAGCAGGACAAATCCAATCCAGCCAATTACCACCCCATCACCCTGCTCTCAATCATCAGCAAAGTGATGAAAGAGGTCATCGGCAGTACTACAGAGTGGCACTTACTGACCAATAACCTGCTCACTAATGCTCAGTTTGTGTTCCGCCAGGTCCATTCAGCTCCAGACCTCATTACAGTTTTGGTCTAAACATGGACAAAAGAGTTGAGTTCCAGAGTGAGGTGAGAGTGACCGCCCTTGGCATGAAGACATTACATAAGAACATAAGAACATAAGAAATAGGAACAGGAGTAGGCCATATGGCCCCTCGAGCCTGCTCCGCCATTCAATAAGATCATGGCTGATCTGATCATGGACTCAGCTCCACTTCCCCGCCCGCTCCCCATAACCCCTTATCCCCTTATCATTTAAGAAACTGTCTATTTCTGTCTTAAATTTATTCAATGTCCCAGCTTCCACAGCTCTCTGAGGCAGCGAATTCCACAGATTTACAACCCTCAGAGAAGAAATTTCTCCTCATCTGTTTTAAATGGGCGGCCCCTTATTCTAAGATCATGCCCTCTAGTTCTAGTCTCCCCCATCAGTGGAGACATCCTCTCTGCATCCACCTTGTCAACCTATTCATGGAGCCTTATTAAAATTGAAGTCACTGGGAATCAGGAGGAAATCTCTCCATTGGCTACAGTCATACCTAACACAAAGGAGGATGGTTGTGGTTGTTGGAGAGCAATCAGCTAAGGCCCAAGACATTCCTCAGGGCACTGTCCCAGGACCAAACATCTTCAGCGGCTTCATCAATTACCTTCCCTCCATCATAAGGTCAGAAGTGGGGATGTTCGCTGATGATTGCAGTGCTCAATTCCATTTGCAACTCGTCAGAGAGCGGTCAATTCTGCACAGAGTGATCCTAAACGCAGTGCTTCTAAACAGAGTACTAAGGTTGGGAAGTTGGAGAGAGTGGGAATTCGGAGTAGAAGATGAAGGAGAGAGTGCGAGCTGCGGGTTTCGGTGCTTGAACAGCAGCTGGCGCCACTGTGGTGCATCCATGAGGCTGAGAGTTACGTGGATAGCACGTTTCAGGAAGTGCTCACCCTGCGGCATAAGAATGTGCAGGCAGAGAGGGAATGCGTTACCGCCAGACAGACAAGGAGGATCAGTAATGTAATGCAGGAGTCACCTGAGTGCATCTCATTCGCTAACCAGTATTCAGCTGAAAACGGGTTCCTCTGGGGTATACAGCCAGAGCCAAGTCCACGGCACCATGGGTGGCTCAGCTGTAAAAGAGGCGAGGAGGAAGATCGGGAAAGTAATAGTGATAGGAGATTCAATAGTTAGGGAACAGACAGATGTTTCTGCGGCCGCAAACTTGATTCCAGGATGGTATGTTGCCTCCCTGGTGCCAGGGTCAAGGATGTCACTGAGCAGCTACTGGACATTCTGAGGTGGGAGGGTGACCAGGTCATGGTCCATATCGGTAACAACGACATAGGTAGAAATAGGGATGAGATTCTGCAGGCACATTTTATGGAGCTATGAAAGAGATTAAAAACCAGGATCTCAAAAGGTAGTAATCTCCAGATTACTCCCGGCACCATGACCTAATGAGTATAGAAATAGGAGGATAGAGCAAATGAATGCATGGCTGGAGAGATGGTGCAGGAGGGACGGCTTTAGATTCCTAGGACATTGGGACCGGTTCTGGGGGAGGTGGGACCTGCACAGGGCGGAGAGCTTGGACCTCAATAGACCCAGGACCAAAATTCTCACGGGGAGGGAGGGGGGGGGGCAGGGTTGCTAGTCACGTTAGAGAAGAATTCAACTAATTTGGCAGGGGGATGGGCACCAGGATGTAGCATTAGAAAGGAGAAACAAGGTGCTCAAAGGATTGGGAGAGAGATAGCACTAGAGTAAGACCCAGTAAGGTATTAGATGGGGTCAGACTAAGATAGTCTACAAGAAGATCTAAGATAGGTATACAGTGCATATGTGTAAATGCACAAAGCGTTGGTGAACTGCAGGCACAAATAGCCAGATGGGAATATGATGTTGTGGCGATAACAGAGACCAGGCTCAAAAAGGTGCAGGATTGGGTGCTAAATATTCCTGGATATAAAGGGCTCAAAACTTGCCTCGTTTGCATCTCCCGTAAGCGCCTCTGGGGGGGGCGATAACGGGGCGCTACCGGCTCTGCGACCGGGCGCGGCAAGAATATCGACACTCACAAACTTGCCATGGAGGTTTGCGGTGGCAGTAACAACTAGCGCCATGATCTCCTGCACCCCGGAGATCATGACATCATTCGGCTGCGCTGCGCCCCGGATCCGAACTTCGATTCTGCCCCCTGCAGCATCGCCAGGCATCAACACCGGCAGTTGCAGGATGCGTTGTTACAGAGGCCAGCCACTTGGGGAGCGGTATTTAAAGGTAATGCTGCTTGCATAACATAAAAATATTTGTAGCCTATCGGTAAATCTTTCACCATTTTGTTTTGCCGCAATTGATCAGCCCTGTACTCTGTTAGAGTGCTTGGGGCTGATCATTGTGGATCGCGGCTGCCATCGGCGAGGAGGGACATCGATTTCATGCATAGCCTGCAGCAATGGCTTTTTCCTTTAAGGATAGTGATAGATTTCAAGATGACATAGATAGGCTGGTGGAATGGGCAGATACGCGGCAAATGAAATTTAACGCAGTAAAGTGCGAAATGATACACTTTAGTACGAAGAACCAGGCGAGGCAATAAAAAGTAAAGGGTACAATTCTAAAGAGGGATGCATAAACAGAGAGACCTGGGGGTATATGAGCACAAATCATTGCAAGTGGCAGGGCAGGTTGAGAAAGTGGTTAAAAAAAGCATACAGCATCCTGGGCTTCATGAATAGAGGCAGAGAGTACAAAAGCAAGGAAGTTATGCTGAACCTTTATAAAACACTGGTCTGACCTCAACTAGAGTATTGTGTCCAAATCTAGGCATCGCACTTTAGGAAGGCCTTAGAGAGGGTGCAGAAAAGAATTATAAGAATGATTCCAGGGATGAGAGATTTCAGTTAGGTGGAGAAGCTGGGGTTGTTCTCCTTAGAGCAGAGATGATTGAGAGGAGATTTAATAGAGATGTTCAAAATCATGAGGGGTCAAGACAGAGTAGGTAGAGAGAAACTGTTCCCATGACGGAAGGGCCGAGAACCATAGTACACAGATTTAAGGTGATTGGCAGAAGAACCATAAAGCTTAAGGAGGAAAATCTTTTTTACGTAGCGAGTGGTTCTGATCTGGAATGCACTGCCTGAGTGGTGGAGGCAGACTCAATTGTGGCTTTGAAAAGGGAATTGAATAAGTACCTGAAGGAAAACAAATTGCAGGGCTACAGGGAAAGGGTGGGGAAGTGGGACTAGTTTTAGTGCTCTTCCAGAGAGCTGTATAGGCTCAAAGAGCCGAATGGCCTCCTTCTGTGCTATAACCATTCTATGATTCTCAGATAATGAAGGAGTCTGTATCTGAATGCAACAAGACCTGGACAACATTCAGGCTTGGGCTGATAAGTGTCAAGTAACATTCGCGCCAGGCAATGACCATCTCCAAAAGAGAGAGTCTAACAACTTTCCTTGACATTCAACGCTATTATGATCGTCAAATCCTCCACAATCAACATCCTCAAGGTCAACATTGACCAGAAATTTAATTGGACCAGCCACATAAATACTGTGGTTACAAGAACAGGTCAGAGGCTGGGTATTCTGCAGTGAATTGCCTCACCTCCTGACTCCCCAAAGCCTTTCCACCATCGACAAGACACAAGTCTGGAGTGTGATGGAATACTCTCCACTTGCCTGGATGAGTGCAGCGCCAACAACACTCAAGAAACTCAACACCATCCAGTACAAAGCAGCCCGCTTGTGTAGCACCCCATCAACCACCTTAAACATTCACTCCCTCCACCATTGGTGCATGGGGCTGGAGTGTGTACCATTTACAAGATGTTCCAAAGGCTTCTTCAACAGCACCTCCCAAATGCATGATCTATACCACCTGGAAGGAGAGCAGCAGACGCATGGGAACACCAAGTTCCCCTCCAAGTCACACACCATCCTGACTTGGAAATATATTGCCATTCTTTCATCGTCGCTGGGTCAAAATCCTGGAACTCTCTCCCTAACACAGGCTGCAGGGTTTCAAGAAGGCGGCTTACCACCACCTGCTTGAAGGCAATTATTGACGGCAATAAAAGCTGGCCTTGCCAGTGACACCCACATTCTGTTCATGAATTTTTAAAAAGTAACACTTAACACAACTATTATAGAAATAAAGCCACTGCAATATCAGGAATAGCTTTATTCATAATATTATTCCGAGAGTTTAATAATTTTTTTATTGAAGTTTATGTTGACGCTTAATTTTCTGCTCATCACTGTCGGTTTCCCTTTATTTTTTCCACTGCTATTCGACCCCCTGAGCCTGCTCCGCCATTCAATAAGATCATGGCTTATTGGATCATGGACAGCTCCACTTCCCTGCCCGCTCCCCATAACCCTTTATTCCATTATCTCTCAAAAATCTGTCTATCTCCGTCTTAAATATTTTCAGTGACCCAGCCTCCAAGCTCTCTGAGGCAGAGAATTCCATAGATTTACAACCCTCAGAGAAGAAATTCCTCCTCATTTCAGTTTTAAATGGGCAGCCCCTTATTCTGAGACTATGTCCCCTAGTTTTAGTTTCCTCTATGAGTGGAAATATCCTCTCTGCATCCACCTTGTCGAGCCCCCTCATTATCTTATAAGTGTCCATAAGATCACCTCTCACACTTCTGAACTCCAATGAGTATAGGCCCAACCTACTCAACCTATCTTCATAAGTCAACCCCCTCATCTCCGGAATCAACCTGGTGAACTTTCTCTGAATAGCCTCCAATGCACATATATCCTTCCTTAAATACAGAGACCAAAACTGTACACAGTGCTCCAGGTGTGGCCTCACCAATCCCCTGTACAGTTGTAGCAGGACTTCTCTGCTTTTATACTCCATCCCCTTTGCAATAAAGGCCAACATTCCATTTGCCTTCCTGATTACTTGCTGTACCTGCATACTTTTTGACTGCTTTTCAAACTTTTTTTTACTGCCACATTCAACCTAGTCTCATTTTTTCTAAATCCTTTCCCCTAAAGATGAAGTTTAAAGTATTTTACTTATATTCTTTCTTTTGGATCCCACTATCCAATTGGAAGTACAAGTCTAGAAATGCTTCATGAAAAATGCAACCAAAATAAAACCAAAATATTGGACTTATAGGGAAATGTCACCAAAACACACACAGTAGGAAAATAGTTTCACGAAGAAGCAAACGTGGATTTTACAGCATATTAACAGATTTTACAGAAGGAGTAAAGTGTCACAGCAAAACAGGCAACCAACATGCCACAACAGAGGAAATGTCCACTTAGCAGAGTTGCTGACCTCAGTTGTACTACTGTATGGAGCTCCCTTCCACAAAGAGAGAAGAATAAGTAGGCAGCCTGTTAAAAGCCACATTGGCAGGTGGCTGATAACAGGTCACCTCACCCACTCTCAGCTGACAGCTGCAAGAATTGGAGAAAAAATTAAGGGATTTATATTATCACAAGAATTGTTATTTCCTGACAAAAGAAGTTATTTTCTCATATATAATTTTACATTTTACAAAAGGTATAATTTTCATTACTGTAATATATTAAATACGTGAAGGTTTACAGAGTTGTAAGAGGTATGATAACTAACCAAGATTTATTTTGAGAAGTTTAAAGGCCACTCTGTAATAAACCTGAATAAGCTCCAGATGTAAATCCATGATAAGACTGTGGACAGCCGTTGCTTCGTAAAACTCTTCTTGTGGCACTTCTCGTTCTTGTAGATCTAAATTGCTGGCTAGCTTGTGAACAGGCACCTGTGACCGTAACAAAGACAAAATAAATTGAACAGTGCAATAAAAGTCAAACAAGGAATAGGCAATAAAAATGCTTTGGGGATGATTTTCTTGATCTTTGTTCTTGGGAAAATGCCTAATCCCCAGGCTCAAAGGTCAGGTAAAAGGGGTGGAGACACGTTTTGTGGTCTTTGAACACAAGACATTCCCAGCCCTGTCGTCACTTTTTCCAGTGCATGCGACCTTGTGCCACCCAGATTCAGAGCCACTATACTTCCCAGACACCAAAGCCCCAATGATGGAAGTTGAGCGGCAAGAGACAAAGTTGGATAGCAAACTGCCTAGCCCACGGCAGCGAAATTTTAACTCCCAGGCCTCCTCTGCCTTGGCCGAGTCAGTCTACCGCCCAAACCTGGCGGGAGGCACCAGCTGGCTATTTGAGTGGGAGCGGAATTTCAGGCGGGACAACGGCGCCAACAAAGACCCAAAGTAACAGTTTCTGTCACTCAGGTAAGTAGTTGGGAGGGGAGTCAGGAGAGCCTCACAATCCAAGGAGAGGGAGCGGAGCCCAGGGCAGAGGAGAGGGAGCAGAGCCTAGGGATGAGGAGGCCCCATGTCTTCTTGTGAGGCCAGGACAAGCACTCTTGCTCCTCCTGGTCCACAAACAAACAAAAGGAAAATGATTAACTCATCTTTCTGGGCCTGTTCTGACCTCCGATCTGCTAGCCGCCAGGTTGGCCTGGCAGGGAAGCTAGAATGGCTTCCTCGCACAAGCCTCAGGTTAAAATTGTAGTCGGGCCCCAAGGATACCCCATCTGCATCTTTAGAGAAGGACCTCGCGGCCATCTGCCAGGTGTTTGTTCCACTTGCTTGCTCAAAAGAGCAGGTTTACATTGTAACCCTCGGGAAAGGAGCAGGATCGGTGTGGGTAAGTTACCAAGCCCATTTTAACTGTCCATCGCCCAGTTTCCACCAAGTGGGGAGGTTTAAAATCGGCCCTTAAAATTCACCTTGAATTCACACCCATCAATGATATCTTCAATAGTTTGAGAAGGTAGACAGTCTATCCAGTAGCCTTATCTAACAGATGCCATCTTCTTGGCTGGCCTACCAAAAGCACTCATGATCTAAGTCAAATCAGTTTTTCTTACCTTTATACGGCTAATGTCGATCAACGACCTTCCATCTGGTGACGTAGCTGCTGAGCGAGCTGCAGCCATGCTCTCCAGTGCCTTCTCCAGCATTTTACATCCAATAACAAGTTGTTCAGCTGGATGTTTCTGAAAAAAAAAGTACAGTACATACCAATCACACCTTTGTGATTTCCTTTAAGTAGGAAACTTTAATAAATTCTGATTTTCAGCTTTTATTTTTTTTTTACGGAATTTGCAATAAAGAAAAAAATTGGAAAAATAAAACAAAAATGTTCATGATCAGAAAATCTCTGTCTTAATTGAGAAAGCCCAGCAAATCAGAAAAACAGTGTGGGAAAACTTGGATATGACCTGAAACAGGCGAAGGGATTGTGATGCGTGAATAACCCGCACCCGCTCATTGCAATGCAGACAGTATGTTACATTCACATCTTCTGCTGTCTTAAATGATTGTTGCGTCCAGTCAGTGATAACCCCACTGTTCATTGACTGCGCGTATCAGCAGGGGGCCCGATATCACGAGTACCTAGAGCTACTTAAAGGCAGCCTGCACCTCTTAAAGGGGAGGCGCATTGTGGCTGCAGGAAGTGGTCGGAGTCCTTTGTGAGCTGAATCTGTGCTGTCAAAGAATGCCTGAACATAGGAGAGACCGTGCTCCAAGAGCTTCTGATAATGGGCTTGAGGCCTTTGTGGAAAAGGTGGAAAGGAGAGATGTCCTGTATCCGCATGGGGGCAAAAGGCCCTCTAGACACGTACCCAGAAGGCAGTGAGAAGAAATAGCAGCGGATGTCAGATGTCAATGTTGCTCATTGAACAAGGGTGCAGTGGAGGAAGATGTTTAATGATCTCACATGAGTTGTCAAGGTGACTGATTTCTTATTCAAATGGCACATTGTACCAATTGCATCAATAGCCTCTTCCACTACCCAATTCATTACACCCCATCACTCACCTACCAAAAATCTCTATCAATCAGGACACAACCATAACACTTTACAACACCCTCACACATTTAACAATGTCGCAAGCCTCGCACCCACAACTCACACACACACTGGCAGCTATTCAACCATGACAGCCACATCACCCAAACATACTGCACGGCACTCACCGACACACCTCCCTCTTTCTTGCAGGAGAAAGTGGCGCATAACACCAGGCAGCAACTAAGAACTGGAGGAGGACAATTGCGCCTGCATGTTTTAACCCCCATGGAGGAGACAGTGCTGGCCATCATGGGAAGGGGCATCGCTGAGGCCGTGGCCACTGGTGGCGCTGAAGCAATTGATGATGAGAGTATCCACATACCTAATTCGCCTTCTCATCCCATTTCTCCCTCATCCCTCAATCTCATCTGACTGAGAACCTGCAGAGGTTGTAAGCACGCCGTTCTTACTTTCTCCTCTCCATTCACCACAACCCAACCCTTGTCCCTTTTTCATTTCAGATACCGAAGAACTGTAACCTACCCAGCCAGTGGAGGAAGAGAAAAAAGACAGTGAAGATGAAGAGACACCGTCACTCGATCTTACACTGACAGCCACTAGGTATTGAAGGCCCAGAAAGTGAGTCATCATCACACAGTTCTCAGCCTTTGTTCTGCTCTTGGAGCCATGGTGTTAATATTGCACTATCCAATCCTTTAATCATTTTAAATATCTCTATTAGATCACCTCTCAAGGCAGTACAAGCCAAGTTTACGCAACCTGTCTTCATAATTTAACGCTTTAAGCCCCAGTATCATTGCGATCAATCTGCATTGTAGCCCCTCCAAGGCCAGTATATCCTTCTCAGATGCGGTGCCCAGAACCAAATGCATTACTCCAGATAGACTCTGACCAAGGCTCTATACAACTGAATCATCACTTCCTCCATTTTGGATTCTAATCCCCTCGAGATAAAGGTCATTATTAGCTTCTTTGATTACTTTTTGCACCTACCTTCTAGCCTTTAGTGATTTAGGAGTTCGTAAAGCCCATGGCCTGCATGGCTGCAGTATAATGTAAGCTATAGACCCACATGATTCTGCTGAGTTGGCCTAATGCTTATTGATCACGATAGGGAAATTATTGTCAGCAATCTCCAGGAGCAGCCTGTTCAAGTGACCTCATGTTGGAGTGTGCATCTTTTAATTATGTCATGTCAATGTAAACTTTTAATAACAGATATTTTAAGTGATGCATGTCTGTGTAATTTTGTTAGCAAGTTTTCTTGAAATTCTTTGACCCTGTTATATGGCAAAAGAGGAAGCAATACTTGGGTGGGCATGCTGAACAAAGGGAAATTAGTAACCTTGTTTGACAATAAAGAGGTCACAGGATCAAAGCACAGACATCCCATAGTCACTATTGTGCTGGGGCAGTTGCTAGTTTCTAGTAAACAAGTTACCTATATAATGTGCGCAAAACCAAATATGCCAGAACAGACACAAGAAGCTAGCCATGGAGGCCATTGTACATCTATTCTCCAGAATGAGTTAATGGTATCTTTTCTGTATTTTGCAGCGCTGTTAATAAAAAGTCTTAAGAAACAACCTGTTGTGAGCTTGATTAGTTGATGTCCAAAACCATAAGACTCAATCATTACAAGTCGACAATAAGCAGCCCTGACGGATGCTATTACAGGCTCTGCTGTACATGGCCATGCAGGGAATACAGATTTCTTGGTTTACTGTAAAGTTTCTATCACATACCCCATGTATATGGGTTATGGAATCTGCCATATTAACTGCCACATGCTGAAAACTCCTAGGCAGACACTCCACTGCCTGTAGCAATCTACCATGGTAAGAATGTGTGATGTTGCATCTTGATTGGGCTGTCCCCACATCACCGCACCCCAACTCCAAGTCATGGTAGACCTGGAGAACAGGAAGAGAGATAAGGGCTAGGATGGAGCTTTAATAACGAAAGGGAGACTTGCATTTATATAGTGCCTTTAACAACCTGAGAATGTCCCAAAATGCTTTACAGCCAATTAATTATTTTTGTAGTATAGTCACTATTGTAATTTAGGAAATGTATCAGACAATTTGCACACAGCAAGGTCCCACAAACAACAATGTGACAATGACCAGATAATCTGTTTTAGTGATGTTGGTTGAAGGCCAGCCACTGGGAAGAACTCCCCTGCTCTTCTTCGAATAGTGCCCTGGATCTTTTACGTCTACCTGAGAGGGCAGACGGGGCCTCATTTTAACGTCTCATCCGAAAGACGGCACTTCCAACAGTGCAGCACTACCTCAGCACTGCACTGGAGTGTCAGTCTGGATCACGAGATCAAGATGGACTGCGACTTGAACTCGTACTCTTGTGACTCAGAGGCGAGATTGCACCACTGAGCCACAGTTGAGAATATAAGCTTTGGAACCTATCAATTAGATGTAAATTGAGATTTAACTTTGCACTTTGAGTTGTACAGCTACAGACTGCATTTTGTTAAGTACTATGAATGCAGTACTTACACCACCAATGCTTGTCATGGGCAGCCGGCTATATCAGGCAAATAGGGCCAACTGCTTGCCATTACCCTAGGTGTCAATTGCAAAGGCACCGCTTAAAACATATTAATTCACTGAATATTTCAGGCAGTTCAATAAGTTCTTACCTTATGTTTACCTATTTAAAATGCTCTGCTGGTTTCAGCCAAAGTTGAATCTTCAAGCAGTTTCATTCAGCTGTTCGCACCTGGTTAAAGTGCGATTACCCTAGTGATGAGATTCTGGATGTACCCATTAACAATTAGGAGCGACAGTTGCTATGTGAGACTTCCTATTTCTTTTTAAATATGTTGGTTACTTATCATTTTGGTTTTACCGTCCACCATGTATAGTGGGCAAATCACATTAACACCAACACCCCCACTATAAGTATACTACAGTACGACAACTATACCTGTATAATCTTTTAAGAAACAAAAGGGCCTATTCCTGATCAGGAAGGAATTAAAGGATATAGGGTTGGCATTAGAGCAAGATGAAGACAGTCTGGATGGGTCAGCGAACATTTTATCATTCCTATTTCTTTTATATTCTTCCATTTAAAACTCACCATTAATATGTTAGTTGGAGCACAGTATTCTGTTTGCACAGATGTTGCTTGAGTTTGTGTAGATGTTGGTGTTTCACTTCGAGTCTCAAGTATAGTATCTGTCAAGACAAGTATTGAAATTGATAATAAAGTATTTGTTATAATGTAATAACTAAGGAAGGACTTACCCCTGAAAGAAATACCTACTAAGTCTTACCTCCCCATGCATTAGCTGATACTAAACCTTTAGAATATATAAACATCCATGTTTTAGCTTTGTAACTCAGTGAACAATTAGCATCAATATAAACGGTGCAAAATTCTGATTCGTAGCACCCGTTGTTTGGGTGCTACATGTGCCCTTAGAGATCTAATATGACGTCTGTAGTGCACATGCACACTTGTGGGGCAAATCGCACTAGACACGATATGATGAGGGTGTTACTACGAGCTCAGTGAATGTCCGCCAGAAGTATGCAAAGCAGGCAGATCATGACATCAATTAGAATGCAACACTGATTTAGCAGCAGGAAGGACCCCCCACCAGCACTATTCAAAGGGATCATTAACTACTTACAGGTGAGTTGCTAGTTGATTTCTTCTGGCTGTTGGTACACTTCGACAAGAGTTTGGTGCTTTCTATAATTGTTTAAAGTTGCCAAAGTCTATAGGGAGTGATGTGCACATGCTGCAGGAATTTCTGATTTCATGGCACAATCCACTTGCTGCCAGACATGGGTGCACTTGAAGGAATTCCCCTTGAAATACAGCATGACTTTGAGAATGAACAGAGGACACGCAGAGCAGGGCAAGTTGCTAGAAGAGAGAGGAGGAAGAGGGAGAGAAGGGCTCTCTCAGGAGTCCATATCTGCCCAGGTGTTCAGGGAGCAATTTTCCTAACTGAATCTGAGAAACAATTTGGGAAACGTCTGTGCTTCAGTACGGAGATCGTCACTGAAATCTGACACCTGTTGCAACCACAACTGCAGAGCAGGGCGAGGACTGTGTTTACCAGTTGCTATGAAGGTGACCGTGGCGACAACTTTTATGTGTCGGACTCCTTCCAGGTTGGATCTGGAGATATTTGCAATATCTCGCAAATTGACGCCACTGTTGCGTAAAGGAGGTCACTGAGACTTTCTATTCAAAGAGAGCTGACTACATTTCATTCTCTCTTGCCAGAGAGCAGCAGGCGGAGCGAGCACAAAACTTCACAAGGATTGCAGGCTTCCGCATGGTGCAGGGTGCCATGCACATCGCTTTGTGGGCGCCACATATCAACTCTGCCATGTAATAGAACCGAAAGGGATTTTTCTCCCTCAATATCCAGCTGGTGTGTGACCACAGGCAGTGAATCATATCAATGCCCGCTGGCAGCAGTCATGATGCCTTCATTCTGCGGCAGTTTGCTGTGCCATCTGCATCTCAGCCAACATGGCAAACCAAAGGGCGGCTAGTGGGCGACAAGGGCTATCTGCTGATGACATGGCTCATGACTGTGGCGCGTAACCCACGCATACATCCGCAGTATGCATTTAATGAAAGCTGTGCTGCCACACGAAATGCGATAGAGCAGCCCCTTGCTGTGCTAAAACAACGCTTCTGCTGCTGGACCGCTCTAGAGGAGGCCTGTATAACTCGGCAGAGCGGGTGTAAAGGTGGTCTGCTGCATGCTGCACAACCTCACCATCACAAGGGCACAGCCCTTGCCGACAGCTACACGGCGAGCAGCTGAGGAGAAGGAGGCAGAGAAAGAGGAAAGGCAACCTAGACAGCCCCTTTCTGGCCACGCTCTCCATGAAGAACTCATCTGAGTGCAATACCGCTAACTGAAACCCCAATTCCCCAATCACTTAGTCCCACACCTTACCTTCCCTCTGTCACTCACCATCACAGCAACTGCTTGGCCACAAGGCAACAATAAAAGCCAATACAAAATAAATATTCCAAATCAAATTTATAAATAAAATCAGGCTATAATGCATACAAAAGTCAACCTTTGTGCATTCCCTTAGTACCTGTCTTCCGTGTGCCTTTGCCTGTCTTAGTACTCTCAAGCAGTGCTACCCCAGTGGCTGTAGTATGGCTGGCATAAAGCTACTGACTTTCAATGGAGTAGAGTGCAAATGGCCTTGGAGGACAACCTTGAGCAGCTCTGGCCCGAGAAGGCCTGGCTGCAGACTGCACAATCTCGCAATCTCGGCATTTGCGGCAACAGTATGGGCTGGCTGCTACAGCAAAGGCGTAGGCGCAATGGCAGTGGTAGGAGGACGAAGGCTGTTATCCTGAGAGAGGACAGCAGGTTCGTGCTTCATGGAGCCAGTGCCACCCCCCGATGGAGGAGGGAGTGCATCAGTAATCCTAGTAATCTGTTGGTAGGACAGATTGCTGGACTGCTGTGACACCCTCCAAGCCCCTTTGAACACTGTAATCCACAGCCATGATGTCAGCATCTGACCTTGCATGGCAGCAGTCTGAGCTTCCACTTCAGGACTCAGACATTGGGTGACATCGGCCATCAGAGGCTGCATCATAGTTGGGTCCACAAGTGTCTTAATGGAGTTGGCCACCACTTCTACGTTAGAAAGGATGGGTCCAAGCTCTGCGCAAAACCCTGTGCCAAGTTGGTGCCGAACTCCTCTGTGCTCCTTGACATTGCACGCAGGCTTTCTGGCACCAAGTATTTCTAAGTGCCTTCGTCTTTAGCCTGTCCAATTGAAGTCCTCAAGTGAGTCTTCTGCAGCAGAACTTGGGTGCGACCTCCCCCTCCGGCTAGCTGGCACCTGTGCTATCCTTGCCCCATCCTGGTTGCAAGCCCCTCGAGCCTGGTGTCTCACCTCATGCAGATCCAACTTCTATACTATTCTTTAAATTACACAGTTTCAGTATCTGGGCTGGTGGCTGCAAGTGTTAAATCGAGTGACAGTGTGTCTTGATCATCACTGTCTTGTTGCTCTTCCACCACTGCCTGTCCAGGTTGCAGTTCTTGGGTATCTGAAAGGAGAAAGGCATAGGGTAAGGTAGTGGCGAGGGAATGGGGGAAAGCAAGAGGTGCATGCTTACATCATCTCCAGCTTGTAAATCAAAGGAGATTGTAGGATGAAGGGGATTAGGTACGAGGATACAGTCACCTTTGATGTTTTCAGCCCCACCGCAGGCCACGGCCTCAGCAATAGCTACCCCAATAATGGCCAGTACCATCTCCTCCATGGGGGTTAGAACATGCAGGTGTGCCTGTCCCCCACCTGTTAGCAGCTGCGGTAGTGCACCATCTTGTCTTGCAAGGGAGGGAATTGTGTATGTGTGTTGTGCAATATTTTTTGGATGATGTGGCTGTCATAGTTGAACAACTGCTAGCGTGTGCAAGTTGTGAGCTGTGGGTGTGAGGCTTGCAGCAGTGTTAAGTGTGTGAGGGTGAGGTGAAGCTATGAATGTTAGGCATGAGATCTGATTGATAGCGATCATTGGTAGGTGAGTGATGGAGGTATGGTGAATTAAAGAGTGGGGGGGTGAGGCTAGTGGTGCAGTTAGTTAGAAATGGCATTTGAAGTTGCACTCACTGACACTGACCACTCGTGTGAGGTCACTGAACTTCTGCACTGCATCCAGGTCGTCGGAGCTTGACTCCTAGCATTGACCACCATGGCTATCCATTCCCACTGCCTTCTGAGTGTCCTGGCCCCCTGCCAATAAAACACATCTCTCCTCCTTTCGATCTCCTCCACCAAGGTCTCCAGTGCTGTGTCAGAAAACTTAATGCCATTCCTAACGGTTTCCTGGGTCAGATTCAGATGGAGAACAATTTCCAGCACCTGCATCAGCCACAATGCATCTCCCCTTTAAGAGGAGCAGACTAGTTGCAAGCAATGCAGACTAGCTTTAACTGTTACCAGGCTCTCACAATTTTGGGCCAACTGCTGAAGCGTGCAGCCAATCAACACTGGCTGGACACTGAAATCATTGAAATAAGCAGCCAGCACAAAGTTGGTGTATTGCCTACGTTACATTGAACAGGCGTGCATCACGATCCCTGTGCTGGTTTTCAGGGGTTATCGAATTTAACCCCCAAAGAGTTTGAAAACACTGCCTAGAAATTGGATTAGGCCCAAAAACAGGTGTGGGCATCGCAAAATTTGTGCTGCCTACTCATTATAATGATTGCAGCACTACTGATTGGCTTATTGCTGAACAGGGAGACCAGTATCACGTGCAGTCGACTGGCCTAGGCTCTCCACACTACTTAAAGGGGAGGCGCTTTGTTGCAGAACCATCTCATTGTGAACAGAGCCATGGCCCAAATGCCCAGGGAAAGGGCAAGGGCAAGGACATTTGCAGATGTGGCACTGGAGGCCTTGATCCTGGGGATACGAAGATGTCATGAGGTCCTCTACCCGCAAGGGGGCAGGAGGCCTTAAATGCTGAACACCAGAAGGTTGTGGGAGGAGATTGCACAAGCCATCATGGTAACAAGTGTTACCCCAGGACATGGATCCTGTGCCGCAATGCTGACTGACCTCACACGAGCAGTCAAGGTGAATGAATACATCACCAAATGCCATATGCCATCAACTGCACCACTAATCTCATACACTGCTCAATGCACCACACACCCATCACTCACCTACCTGCACTCTCTACCAATCACTACCCATATCTCACAATCATAGCTTCACTTCGCCTTCACACAATTTTTCTTCTTCTTCGACAGTCCCCCGGAATCGAGGATGACTTGCTTCCACACTAAAATGAGTTCTAAGGTGACTTATGAGACCAATGCGGGATCTACAGTCTCAGTCACAGGTGGGGCAGACTGTGGTTGGATGGATGGGTGGATGGGGTGCTTAATTTGTCGTACGCTCCTTCTGTTTTTTGTGCTTGGCTTCCGCGTGTTCCTGGCAAAGAGACTCTGTGTTCGATGCCTTCTTGGATGCTCCTCCTCCACTTTGAGTGGTCTTGGGTTGGGCCAGGGATTCCCAAGAGCTGGTGGGGATGTTGTATTTTTTCAAGGAGGTTTTGAGAGTGTCCTTGAAGCGTTTTCTCTGCCCTCCTGGGGCTCGTCTGCCGTGACGTTGCTTGGAATAGAGTGCTTGTTTTGGGAGTCTAATATCAGGCATGCAGACAATGTAGCCCACCCACCAGAACTGGTCGAGCGTAGTCAATGCCTCGATGCTGCGGATGTTGGCCTGAGAGAGAATGTTGTTGCACCTATTCTGCCAATGAATTTGCACGATTTTGCAGCGACACCGTTGGTGGTACTTCTCCAGTGCTTTGAGATGCCTACTATGCATAGTCCATATCTCAGCCATATAGGAGGGCGGATATCACTACTGCTCTGTAGACCATGAGCTTGGTGCCGGGTTTGAGATCCTGGTCTTGGAACACTCTTTTTCTCAGGCGGCCGAAGACTGCACTGGCACACTGAAGGCGGTGTTGGACTTTATCATCGATGTCTACCCTTGCTGATGGTAAGCTCCCAAGGTATTCGAAGTGGTCCACATTGTCCAAGGTCTCACCGTGGACCTTGATAACCAGGGAGCAGTACTGTGTGGCGGGGGCAGGTTAGTAGAGGACCTTTGTCTTACTGATGTTTAATATGAGGCCAAGACTCTCGTATGCTTCAGTGAAGATGTCAACAATGGTTTAGAGTTCGGATTCCGAGTGTGTACAAACGCAAGCGCCATCTGCAAATTGTAATTAAATGGCAGGTTGGAGCAACCTTGGATCTGGACTGGAGGTGTCGGAGGGTGAACAATTTTCCACTTGTCCTGTAGTTTAACTCCACTCCAGCGGGGAGCTCGTTAAGCGCAAGATGAAGCACTGCAGCGAGGTAGATTGAGAAGAGCGTTGGTGTGATGACACAGCCTTGTTTGACCCCGGTCTGCAATTGTATTGGGTCTGTGGTGGATCCGTTGGTAAGAATCATGGCTTCCATGTCATCGTGAAGCAGGTGGAGGATGGCAACGAATATTTGAGGACAGATGAATTTGAGAAGAACAATCCATAATTCCTTGCAGTTGACTGACTGTGTGAGGTCAAATAAAGCCATATATAGAGGTTGATGCTGCTCCCTACATTTTTCTTGGATTTGTCGCGCAGTGAAGATCATGCCCGTTGTGCCCCTTAGTAGGTGGAATCCGCATTGCGATTCTGGGAGGAGCTCTTCAGCCACTGGGAGGAGACGACTGAGAAGAATTCTTGCGATGATTTTCCCTGCAGCAGACAGCTAGGAAGCTCCTCTGTAGTTACTGCAGTCAAACTTGTCCCCTTTCTTGAAGATGGTCACGATTACAGCATCTG
This sequence comes from Pristiophorus japonicus, assembly GCF_044704955.1. NCBI lineage: Eukaryota > Metazoa > Chordata > Chondrichthyes > Pristiophoridae > Pristiophorus > Pristiophorus japonicus. The sequence continues at coordinate 79,085,081 of NC_091989.1, read as the reverse complement.
AAATCCCCTGCATGCTCTCCTCCTTCCAGATCAGAGAGATGAAGTCATGGATTTGCGTCGAGAGTACTTCTCCACCGTGCTTTAGTACTTCCGCAGGGATTCATTCTGCTCCTGAGCCCTTGTTATTTTTCAGCTGTCGGATGGCCTTTTCAGTCTCATGCCGGGCTGGGATTATGCCGAGGTGGTGACGGGTAGCAAGCTGTGGGATGGAGTCAAGGACACTCACATCAAAAACAGAGTCTTGGTTGAGGAGATCCTCAAAGTGCTCCTTCCAGCAGGCACTGACTGCCACTCTGTTCTTGATGAGCACCTCTCCGTTCTTGGCTCTCAGTGGAATTGGACCTTGAGTGCTTGGACCATAGGGGGACTTAACTGCGCTAAAAAATCCATGCAGGTTGTGATCGTCAGCTAGATACTGGATCTCTTGCGCTTTTCCGACCCACCATTTGTTCTTTAGGTCACGAGTTTTTCGTTGGACCTCGGCCTTCAGTTGTCAGTGGTCTGCTTTCTTTCACCCAAGTTGTGGAGTTGTTTCCAATTCAGAAATGACTTGCGTTTGTGGGTTATTAGCTCCTGGATCTCCTGGTCCTTCTCATCGAACCAGTCTTGATGTTTTCTGGTGAAGTAACCACTACTGCAAGACACTCACCCAAATCTCACACCTTGCACATACTTCCAGCTCTTCGACCATGGCAGGCACATCATCCAAACACATTGCAGCACACTTACTGTCACATTTCCCTTTTCCTGCAGACAAATGTGGCACAAAACCACCGGGAGCAGCAAGAGACCGATGGAAGGGAACCTCATGGACCTGGAGGAAGCAGTTCTCGACATAATTAAAACGGCTGTCACAGAATCCGTGGCGAGCGGGGAAGTTGAAAGCATTGCAGATGATGACGGTATGTTCAAACCTAATCCTTCTTCTCGTATTTCTCCCTCATCCCGCAATCTCTTCTCACTTACAATCTGCTGGTGGTGTATGGATGGGTGGATATCTTGCTTTTCCTCCTCTCCTCTCATCATAACCCGACCCTTATGCATTTTTCCTTTCAGATACCCAAGAAATGCCAATAGCCCAACTTGTCCCTGAAGTTATGGAGAAAGACAGTGATAGAAAAGGGAAAAAAAAGGATTATAATGTTGTGAAGAGTAGTAGTAAGCCTGAGGATTGGGAGAGCTTTAGAAACCAGCAAAGGTTGACCAAAAAATTGATAAAAAGGGAGAAAATAGAACATGGGAGTAAGTTAGCAAGAAATATAAAAACAGATTGGAAGAACTTCTACAAGTATGTAAAAAGGAAGAGAGTAGCAAAAGTAAGCACTGATCCCTTAGAGACTGAGACAGGAGAAATTATAATTGGGAATAAGGAAATAGCAGAGACGTTAAACAAATATTTTGTTTCTGTTTTCACAGTAGAAGACACAAAAAGCATACCAAAAATAGTGGAGAACCAAGAGGCTAATAAGGTGAACTTAAAAGTAATTGATATCTATTATGTTCCTAACACAGATGAGGCTGCACACAGGGAGGTTAAAGTAATAGTGACCTCAGTCTTCATTAAGACACTCCAGAATGAGGAACAGGCCTTAGGGGCCGCGTGTATACAGTGCTCCCATGGGATGCTGGGATAACTTGGGACTACAGGGGGAGCTCTCCCTGGTGGCGGAACATGGGAGTGCATCCTTTACAGATACACAACATCACTCCCCCCCACAGAGTCAAAGTGAAAACTATTTACAAGGTGAGGTGGTCGGGAGCCATTCTTTCCCTGGTGGACCGCCTCGGTACAAATGTCTGCTCTGGTGTGTTGGCTGTGCTCTCGCTGGGCTGGCATGTTGTTGGCCCTGCAGGGCTGCTACGTGAGCCTGGCCTTTGCTGAGCTGTTGGGCGTGATGGGTTCAATTTCCTGGTCCGGGGTGGTGTCGTTGATCCTTTGGGTGTGTGTTGCGGGCTCGAAAAAGGTGGTGTCTGCTGAAGGTTGTTCAGGGCAGTCTGTGAACCGCAGCCTCGTTTGGTCCAGGTGCTTTCTGTAAATTTGTCCATTGTCTAGTTTGACTACAAACACCCTACTCCCTTCTTTAGCTATCACCGTGCCCGCGATCCACTTGGGACCATGTCCATAGTTTAGCACATACACAGGGTCATTCAGATCAAGTTCCCATGACACAGTGGCACGACCATCATTTACATTTTGTTGCTGCTGCCTGCTCTCTACCTGATCATGCAGGTTCGCGTGAACCAGCGAGAGTCTGGTTTTAAGTGCCCTTTTCATGAGTAGCTCAGCCGGGGGAACTCCTGTGAGCGAGTGGGGTCTCGTGCGGTAGCTGAGCAGTACTCGGGACAGGCGGGTTTGGAGTGAGCCTTCTGTGACTCGTTTAAGGCTCTGTTTGATTGTTTGTACTGCCCGCTCTGCCTGCCCATTGGAGGCTGGTTTAAACGGGGCCGAGGTGACATGTTTGATCCCATTGCGGGTCATGAATTTTTTTCATTCGGCACTGGTGAAACATGGCCCGTTGTCACTGACCAGTGAGTCAGGCAGGCCGTGGGTGACAAACATGGCCTTCAGACTTTCAATGGTGGCAGTGCTTCCCGAAATTATTTCACATTCAATCCATTTTGAAAAAGCATCCACCACCACCAAGAACATTTTATCGAGAAACAGGCCCGCTTAGTCGACATTGATCCTCGACCATGGTCTGCAGGGCTAGGACCACAAACTTAGTGGTGCCTCTCTGGGCGCGTTGCTCAACTGAGCACACATGCTGCATTGCTGTATACAGGACTCTAAGTCAGAGTCGATACTGGGCCACCACACTTGGGATTTGGCTATTGCTTTCATCATTACTATACCCGGGTGTGTGCTGTGGAGATCCAGGATGAACGTCTCCCTGCCCTTTTTGGGTAGCACTACGTGGTTACCCCACAACAGGCAGTCTGCATGAATGTACAGCTCATCCTTTCGCCGCTGGAACGGCTTGATTAGCTCTTGCATTTCAACGGGGATGCTGGCCCAGCTCCCATGCAGAACACAGAACACAGCAGAGGATCTCAGCTGGTCCAAGTCCTAATCTGGCGGGCCATGACAGGTGATTTATCATTTTCAAATGCTTCCATGACCATCAACAAGTCTGCGGGCTGCGCCACCATCAACAAGTCTGCAGGTTGCGCCATTTCCACCCCCGTGGTGGGCAATGGTAGCCGACTGAGAGCATCCGCATAGTTCTCGATGCCTGGCCTGTAGCGGATGGTATAGTTATACGCTGATAGCGCGAGTGCCCATCTTTGTATGCGGGCTGAGGCATTAGTATTTATCCCCTTGTTTTCAGCGAACAAGGACATGAGGGGGTGATCGGTTTCCAGCTCAAATTTGAGGCCAAACAGGTACTGATGCATTTGCTTTATCCCGAACACACACGCTAATGCCTCTTTCTCAATCATGCTGTAGGCCCTCTCGGCCTTAGACTAGTTCCTGGAGGCATAGACGACAGGTTGCAACTTCCCCGCAACTTTAGCTTGTTGTAATACACACCCGACTCCGTACGACGACGCATCACATGCTAGCACAAGTATTTTACATGAGTTATACAATACAAGCAGCTTGTTGGAGCATAAAATGTTTCTGCCTTTCTCAAAAGCAATTACTTGTTTTTTTTCCCCATACCCAGTTCTCACCTTTATGCAATAACACATGTAGGGGCTCTAAGAGGGTACTTACCCCCGGTAGGAAGTTACCAAAATATTGAGGAGTCCCAGGAACGACCGCAGCTCCGTGACGTTCTTTGGTCTGAGCGCGTTCCTGATAGCCTCTGTCTTGGCGCCTGTGGGCCGAATGCCGTCCGCCGCGATCTTTCTCCCCAAAAATTCCACTTCTGTTGCCATGAAGACGCATTTCGACCTCTTCAACCGCAGCCCTACGCGATCCAGTCGCTGGAGGACCTCCTCCAGGTTTTGTAGGTGCTTGACGGTGTCCCGACCTATGACCAATATGTCGTCCTGAAAAACCACAGTGCGTGGTACCAACTTGAGTAGGCTCTCCATGTTTCTCTGGAAGATCGCTGCAGCCGACCGAATTCGAAACGGGCATCTGTTGTAGATAAACAGTCCCTTGTGCGTGTTGATGCAGGTGAGGCCCTTCGAAGACTCCTCCAGCTCCTGCGTCATGTAGGCCGAAGTCAGGTCGAGCTTGGTGAACGTCTTGCCTCCTGCCAGCATTGCAAATAGGTCATCTGCCTTAGGTTGCGGGTATTGGTACCTAAGGCAGACGAGAAACAATTAATAGTTACTTTATAATCGCCGCAAATCCTGACCGTGCCTTCACTTTTGAGTACTGGAACAATCGGGCTGGCCCACTCGCTGAATTCCACTGGGGAGATGATGCCCTCGCGTTGCAGCCGGTCCAACTCGATTTCCACTCTCTCCCTCATCATGTGAGGTACCGCTCGCGGTTTGTGGTAGATGGGTCATGCCTCTGGGACCAAGTAGATCCGCACCTTCGCCCCGGTAAAGTTTCCAATGCCTGGCTCAAAAAGAGAAGGAAATTTGTTAAGAACCTGGGTACGAGGCCTCATCGACATGTGATAACGCCCGGATGTCATCCCAGTTCCAGCGGATTTTGCCCAGCCAGCTCCTTCCAAGCAGTGTGGGGCCATCGCCCGGGACAATCCAGAGTGGCAGTTCGTGCACCGTGCCCTCGTAGGTGACCTTGACCATGGCGCTGCCCAGGACAGTGATAAGCTCTTTGGTGTACGTTCTCAGTTTCGTGTGGATGGGGCTCAGGGTTGGTCTGAGTGCCTTGTTGCACCACAGTCTCTCAAACATCTTTTTACTCATGATGGATTGGCTAGCGCCAGTGTCCAGTTCCATGGCTACGGGTAAGCCATTCAATTTTATGTTTAGCATTATAGGTGGACATTCCGTCGAAAATGTGTGAACCCTGTGTACTTCAGCATCTGGCTCCGCTCTGAGGCTCGAAATTGCTTTGATCCACCATGGACCGATCTTCCTCTGCCACGTGGTGGTTAGTAGGTTTTGCAGAGCTTGCAGTTCGTCTGCAAGCTTGTTGGAGGTGCCCCACAGCTCTTGCAAACATACCCTTTGAAGCGGCATAAATAGGCTGAATGGAAGCCTCCACAACGCCAACAAGGTGTGAATTACCTTGTATTCATCCTTTGTTGCAGACTCTGAGTCATCTGGGTCACCTGAGGCCTGCTGGCAGTTGCAAACACGTGGTTTCTGCCCTGTACATTTCTGCTCACAAACACAGTTCCAGTTAATTTATGAACATTGCTAGCACTTGTGTGCTGAGAGATTTGTTTGGTGTTATCACTGGTGGACATAAACGCCTGTGCTATCGCAATAGCCTTACTGAAGGTCGGTGTCTCTATAATCAAAAGTTTTTGAACGATGGTCTCGTGGCCAATGCTCAGTACAAAAAAGTCTCTGAGCATCTGCTCCAGGTAGCCATCAAACTCACATTGTCCTGCAAGTCGCCTTAGCTCTGCGACGTAGCTCGCCACTTCCTGACCTTCAGATCGCTGGCACATGTAGAACCGATACCTCGCCATCCCTTGGGTTAAGATGCTCCCGACCAAGTGTACACAGCTCCTCATATGACTTATCTGTGGGTTTCACCAGAACCAGAAGATTCTTCATGAGGTTGTAGGTCGGTGCCCCGCAGAACGTGAGGAGGACCGCTCTCCTTTTTGTAGTACTTCCTTCTCCGTCCAGCTCGTTGGCTACAAAGTACTGGTCTAGCCGTTCGACATAGGCTTCCCAGTCCTCACCCTCTGAGAACTTCTCCAGGATGCCCAGTTTGCTGCATCTTTGCGTTGGATTTGTATACTCGTCGGCAGTTATTATGTTCCGAACACAGATGAGACTGCACACAGGGAGGTTAAAGTAACAGTGACCTCAGTCTTTATTATGACACTCCAGAGTGAGGAATAGGCCTTAGGGGCCGGCTCAAAAACAGTGCTCCCAAGGGATGCTGGGATCCCTTGGGACTACAGGGGGACCTCTCCCTGGTGGCGGAACATGGGAGTGCATGCTTTACACACACACACAACAATATCAGTAGAGAAAAAGTACTTGAGAAACTAATGGGACCTGGTGGTCAACATCCTAGGGTTCTAAAAGAGATGGCTGCAGAGATAGTGGATGCATTGGTATTGATCTTTCAAAATTCCGTAGGTTCAGGAAGGGACCCAGCAGATTGGAAGGTAGCAAATGTAACCCTGCTATTAAAGAAAGGAGGGAGAGAGAAAATACGGAACTACAGGCCAGTTAGCCTTACATCAGCCATCGGGAGAATGCTGGAACCCATTAAAAGAGCATTTAGAAAATCATAATATGATTAGGCAGTGTCAATATGGTTTATGAAAGGGAAATTGTCTTAACAAATTTATTAGAGTTTTTTGAGGATGTAACCAAATTTCGTACATCCTCTGGTTCCCCTTTTTCCTAGTAGGGTAGAAAAAGGGGAACCAGAGGATGTACGAAATTTGGTTTTCCAAAAGGCTAAGATGCAACATAAAAGGTTGCTAGGAAAGATAATAGTTCATCAGAACATAACAACATAAGAAATAGGAACAAGAGTAGGCCATACGGCCCCTTGAGCCTGCTCTGCCATTCAATAAGATCATGGCTGATCTGATCATGGACTCAGCTCCACTTCCTTGCCCGCTCCCCATAACCCCTTATCGTTTAAGAAACTGTCTATTTCTGTCTTAAATTTATTCAATGTCCCAGCTTCCACAGCTCTCTGAGGCAGTGAATTCCACAGATTTACAACCCTCAGAGAAATTTCTGTTTTAAATGGGCGACCCCTTATTCTAAGAACATATCCTCTAGTTCTAGTCTCCCCCATCAGTGGAAACATCCTCTCTGCATCCACCTTGTCCAGCCCCCTCATAATCTTATACATTTTGATAAGATCACCTCTCATTCTTCTGAATTCCAATGAGTAGAGGCCCAACCTACTCAACCTTTCCTCATAAGTCAACCCCCTCATCCCCGGAATCTACCTAGTGAACCTTCTCTGAACTGCCTCCAAAGCAAGTATATTCTTTCGTAAATATGGAAGCCAAAACTATTGTATATGTAAGCATTCTAATAATGACTCCACAAGGTAAGGGTATAGTACTTGAACTGTAGTAACCGTAGTCCTTTATTCCTAGAGTGAGGACACCAAGAGGCGAGCTCCCTTTTATACTTGGTTACCTGTAATGTACAGGTGACTCTTGGGACTCCCAGCAGCAGCAGCATCCTCTGGTGGTACAGGTAGCGTGTATACAGGGCGAAGGTACATTCAGTGGTCTACTGTTACAGTACATACATTAACATGCATACATAACAAAAACTGCACGCAGTATTCCAGGTGTGGCCTCACCAATACCTTGTATCGCTTTAGCAAGACTTCCCTGCTTTTATACTCCATCCCCTTCGCAATAAAGGCCAAGATACCATTGGCCTTCCTGATCACTTGCTGTACCTGCATACTATCCTTTTGTGTTTCATGCACAAGTACCCCCAGGTCCCGCTGTACTGCAGCACTTTGAAATTTTTCTCCGTTGAAATAATAATTTGCTCTTTGAATTTTTTACTGCCAAAGTGCATGACCTCACACTTTCCAACATTATACACCATCTGCCAAATTTTTGCCCACTCACTTAGCCTGTCTATGTCCTTTTGCAGATTTTGTGTGTCCTCCTCACACATTGCTTTTCCTCCCACCTTCGTATCGTCAGCAAACTTGGCTACGTTACACTCAGTCCCTTTTTCCAAGTCGTTCATATAGATTGTAAATAGTTGGGGTCCCACCACTGACCCCTAGTTACTGGTTGCCAACCAGAGAATGAACCATTTATCCCGACTCTCTGTTTTCTGTTTGTTAGCCAATCCTCTATCCATGCTAATATATTACCTCCAACCCAGTGACCTTTTATCTTGTGCAGTAACCTTTTATGTGGCACCTAGTCAAATGCCTTCTGGATGTCCAAATACACATCCACTGGTTCCCTTTTATCCACCATGTTCGTTACATCCTCAAAGAACTCCAGCAAATTTGTCAAACATGATTTCCCCTTCATAAATCCATGCTGACTCTGCCTGACCGAAATTTGCTTTTCCAAATGTCCTGCTACTGCCTCTTTAATAATGGACTCCAACATTTTCCCAACCACAGATGTTAGGCTAACTGATCTATAGTTTCCTGCTTTTTGTCTGCTTTCTTTTTTAAATAGGTTGGGGGTAATATATTAGCATGGATAGAGGATTGGTTAGCGGACGGAAAACAGAGTGTAGGAATAAACGGGTCATTTTCCAGTTGGTAGGCTATAACTAGTTGGATACCGCAAAGATCAGTGCTTGGGCCTCATCCATTTACAATCTATTAATGACTGCATCTCTGAGATCTCCCAGCATGCTCTCCTCCCTCCAGGTGAGAGAGAGGAGGTCATGTATTCGCGCCAGTAGTGCCTCTCTGCCATACTTCAGTGCCTCAGCAGGGATTCCATCCGCTCCTGTAGCCTTGTTGTTCTTAAGCTGTCTTATGGTTTTTTCTACCTCGTGTAGTGTTGGGGTTTTGCTGAGGTGGTGGCGGGTAGCATGCTGCAGGATGGAGTTGAGAACATTCGAGTCAAAGGCAGAGTCTCGATTGAGGAGATCTTCGAAGTGCTCCTTCCAGCGGGCCCTAACTGCCTCGGTGTCCTTGTTGACTGCAATGAAGAATCCACGCACATATTGGTTGTCGGCCAGCTGCTGTATCTCCTGTACTTTCTCCATCCACCATCTGTTCTTTAGGTCCGGGTTTTTTATTGGACCTCAGCCATGAGCCGTCTGTAATGCTGCTTTGCTGTTCCTGAGTTGGGTTGTTGTTTAATTGCCCTGCGCTTGCGATCTATTAGCTCTTGGATCTCCTGATCATTCTCATCAAACCAATACTGGGGTTTCCTGGTTGAGTGACCGAGCGTCTCTTTGCAGGCACTGGTTATGGAGGCCTGGAGGGCAGACCAAGCGCTGTGGGCATTCGGGGTCATCAAGGCACGCCAGGTTAGCTGTGAGGCACTGACTGTATAGGGCTCTCTTAGCTGGGACTTTAAATGCCCGGCATTGACTTTTTTGCGGCAATGCTTCTGCTGCCCCCTCCACTTTGATGCTATGTTGATGTCAATGACACATCAGATTAGGCGGTGGTCCGTCCAGCAGTCGTCAGCTCCTGTCATGGCGCGGGTGATGCGCACATCTTTGCGATCCCTGGCTCGGATGATGACAGTCGATCAGGTGCCAGTGTTTGGAGCGAGGGTGTTGCCACGATGCCTTGTATTTGTCCCTCTGGCGGAACAAGGTGTTGGTGATGACAAGTTCATGTTCTAGACATTTTGTCAGGAGTAAGGTACTGCTGGAGTTGGCTTTCCCTACCACCTCTCTGCCAATCACGCCTCGACAAGGTCCCACACAAGAGATTAATGTGCAAAGTTAAAGCACATGGGATTGGGGGTAGTGTGCTGACATGGATTGAGAACTGGTTGTCAGACAGGAAGCAAAAAGTAGGAGTAAATGGGGACTTTTCAGAATGGTAGGCAGTGACTAGTGGGGTACCGCAAGATTCTGTGCTGGGGCCCCAGCTGTTTACATTGTACATTAATGATTTAGACGAGGGGATTAAATGTAGTATCTCCAAATTTGCGGATGACACTAAGTTGGGTGGCATTGTGAGCTGCGAGGAGGATGCTATGAGGCTGCAGAGCGACTTGGATAGGTTAGGTGAGTGGGCAAATGCATGGCAGATGAAGTATAATGTGGATAAATGTGAGGTTATCCACTTTGGTGGTAAAAACAGAGAGACAGACTATTATCTGAATGGTGACAGATTAGGAAAAGGGGAGGTGCAAAGAGACCTGGGTGTCATGGTACATCAGTCATTGAAGGTTGGCATGCAGGTACAGCAGACGGTTAAGAAAGCAAATGGCATGTTGGCCTTCATAGCGAGGGGATTTGAGTACAGGGGCAGGGAGGTGTTGCTACAGTTGTCCAGGCCTTGGTGAGGCCACACCTGGAGTATTGTGTACAGTTTTGGTCTCCTAACCTGAGGAAGGACATTCTTGCTATTGAGGGAGTGCAGCGAAGGTTCACCAGACTGATTCCCGGGATGGCGGGACTGACCTATCAAGAAAGACTGGATCAACTGGGCTTGTATTCACTGGAGTTCAGAAGAATGAGAGGGGACCTCATAGAAACGTTTAAAATTCTGACGGGGTTAGACAGGTTAGATGCAGGAAGAATGTTCCCAATGTTGGGGAAGTCCAGAACCAGGGGACACAGTCTAAGGATAAGGGGTAAGCCATTTAGGACCGAAATGAGGAGGAATTTCTTCACCCAGAGAGTGGTTCTCCTGTGGAATTCTCTACCACAGAAAGTTGTTGAGGCCAATTCACTAAATATATTCAAAAAGGAGTTAGATAAAGTCCTTACTACTAGGGGAATCAAGGGGTATGGTGAGAAAGCAGGAATGGGGTACTGAAGTTGCATGTTCAGCCATGAACTCATTGAATGGCGGTGCAGGCTCGAAGGGCCTAATGGCCTACTCCTGCACCTATTTTCTATGTTTCTATGTTTCTCCCCAGAAATCTATGTCCTTGTCGACCCTGAAGTTGAAGTCACCGAGGAAGATCAGTTTGTCGTCCCCGGGGACGCGGGATACATGACCTCATCTCTCTCATCTGGAGGGAGGAGAGCATGCCGGGGGATCTCAGAGATGCAGTAATCGTGACCATCTTTAAAAAAGGGGACAAGTCTGACTGCGGCAACTACAGAGGAATCTCCCTGCTATCAGCCATTGGGAAAGTCGTCACCAGAGTCCTCCTCAACTGTCTTCTCCCTGTGGCCGAGCAGCTCCTCCTAGAGTCGCAGTGCGGATTTCGTTCCCTACGGGGCACAACGGACATGATTTTTGCAGCGCAACAGTTGCATGAAAAATGCAGGAAACAGTGCCAGCCCTTATACATGGCCTTCTTCGACCTTCAAAAGGCCTTTGACACTGTCAACCGCGAGGGTCTATGGAGAGTCCTCCTCCGTTTCGGGTGCCCCCAAAAGTACGTTACCATCCTCCGCCTGCTCCACGACGACATGCAAGCAGTGATTTTTACAAATGGATCCATCACAGACCCAATCCACATCCAGACCGGGTCAAGCAAGGCTACGTCATCACCCCAACCCTCTTCTCAATTTTCGTCGCAGCTATGCTCCACCTCACAGTCGGCAAGCTCCCTGCTGAAATGGAACTAAACTACAGAACTAGTGGGAACCTGTTCAAACTTCACCGTCTCCAGGCCAGGTCCAAGACCACCCCAACCACTGTCATCAAGCTACAGTACGTGGACAACACATGCGTCAGCGCACATACAGAGGTTGAACTCCAGGACATTGTCAACGTATTTACTGAGGCGTACGAAAGCATCGGCCTTACGCTAAACATCAGTAAGACAAAGGTCCTCCACCAGCCTGTCCTTACCGCACAGCACTGCCCCCCAGTTAGCAAGATCCACGGCGCAGCCCTAGACAACGTGGACCACTTCCCATATCTCGGGAGCCTCCTATCAACAAGAGCAGGCATTGACGACGAGATCCAACACTGCCTCCAGTGCCCCAGTGCAGCCTTCGGCCGCCTGAGGAAAAGAAAGAAAGGCCCTCAAAACTGCCACCAAGCTCATGGTCTACAGGGCTGTAGTAATACCCGCCCTCCTGTATGGCTCAGAGACATGGACCATGTCCAGTAGACACCTCAAGTCACTGGAGAAATACCACCAACAATGTCTCCGCAAGATCCTACAAATCCCCTGGGAGGACAGACGCACCAACATTCGCACCCTCGTCCAGGCCAACATCCCCAGCATTGAAGCACTGGCCACACAATCAGCTCCGCTCAGCAGGCCACATAGTCCACATGCCAGACAGGAGACTCCCAAACCAAGCATTCTACTCTGAACTCCTTCACGGCAAACGAGCCAAAGGTGGGCAACGGAATCGTTACAAGGACACCTTCAAAGCCTTCCTGATAAATTGCAACATCCCTACTGACACCTGGGAGTCCCTGGCCGAAGACTAGCCTAAGTGGAGGAAGTGCATCCGGGAGGGCGCTGAGCACCTCGAGTTTCGTTGCCGAGAGCATGCAGAAATCAAGCGCAGGCAGCAGAAAGAGCTTGCGGCAAATCAGTCCCACCCACTCCTTCCCTCAACAACTATCTGTCCCACCTGTGACAGAGATTGTGGTTCTCGTATTGGACTGTACAGCCACCTAAGAACTCATGTTAAGAGTGGAAGCAAGTCTTCCTCCATTCCGAGGAACTGCCTGTGATGATGATGATATTAATGACTTAGTTGAAGGGATCACGTGCAATGTACCCAAGTTTGCTGACAATACAAAGCTAGGTGGGAAAGGAAGTTGTGAGGAGGGCACAAAGTGCCTGCAAAGGAATACAGACAGGTTGAGCGAGTGGACAATAAGGCAGCAGATGGAGTATAATGTGGGGAAAGGTGAGGTTATTCACTTTGGTAGGAATAACAGAAAAACAGAACATTTTTTACATCGTGAGAAACTATTAAATTTTGGTATTCAGAGAGATTTAGCTGTCCTCGTACAGGAAACATGGAAGGTTAGTGTTATATATGTAAACATTGTAACTGTGTAAGACTTTCCACCAGAGGGCACAACTGTTGGAGGCCCAAGGGTGACCTGCACACCTCATGCAAGGGAGTATAAAAAGTTATCTGACATACTGCTTAGGCACTCTGGAGTTGTATTAAAGAGACTAAGGTCACATCAGTTTCAGCTCAGTGCTCAGTCTTGTGGAGTTCTTCCATAGTTAACGATTAGCATGCAGGTACAGCAATCATTAAGGCAAATGGCATGTTGGCACAGTTTTGGTCTCCTTATCAAAGGAGGAAAATACTTGCCTTAGAAGCGGTGCAACGAAGGTTCACTGGATTGATCCTGGGATGAGAGGGTTGTCCTATTAGGAGAGATTGAGTAGATTGGGCCTATGCTCTCTGGAGTTAAGAATTTGAGGTAATTCATTGAAATATGGATTCTGAGGGGGATCGATAGGTTAGATGCTGAGAGGTTGTTTCCCCTGGCTGGAGAGTCGAGAATTATATTTTTTCTTGTTCTTAGCAGTTCTTGTCATTGTTGCCAAATTAAGTAATTTAAGGGTTAAGTCATGGCAGGAGAGCCCAGACCCATGTCATGCTCCTTCTGTGCTATGTGGGAAGACAGGGACGCTTCCAGTGTCCCCGACGACAAAATGTGCAGGAAGTGCATCCTGCTGCAGCTCCTGACAGACCGCATTGCGGCTCTGGAGCTGCGCATGGATCCATTCTGGAGCATCCGCAATGCTGAGGATGCCGTGAATAGCACGTTTAGTGAGTTGGTCACACCGCAGGCAAAGGTTACACAGGCATATAAGGAATGGGTGACCATCAGGAAGAGCACTGGAAAGAAGGTACTGCAGGGGTCCCCTGCGGTCACCTCCCTCCAAAACAGATACACTGTTTTGGGTACTGTTGGGGGAGATGACTCATCAGGAGAAGGCAGCAGCAGCCAAGTTCATGGCACCATGGGTGGCTCTGCTGCACAGGAGGGCAGGAAAAAGAGTGGGAGAGCTATAGTGATAGGGGATTTGATTGTAAGGGGAATAGATAGGCGTTTCTGCGGCAGCAATCGAGACTCCAGGATGGTATGTTGCCTCCCTGGTGCAAGGGTCAAGGATGTCTCCGAACGGCTGCAGCGCATTCTGGAGGGAGAGGGTGAACAGCCAGCTGTCGTGGTACATATAGGTAAAAAACGGGATGAGTTCCTACAAGCTGAGTTTATGGAGCTCGGAGTTAAATTAAAGAGTAGGACCTCAAAGGTAGTAATCTCAGGATTGCTACCAGTGCCACGTGCTAGCCAGAGTAGGAATGGCAGGATAGCTAAGGTGAATACGTGGCTTGAGGAGTGGTGCAGCAGGGAGGGATTCAAATTCCTGGGACATTGGAACCGGTTCTGGGGGAGGTGGGATGGTCTGCACCTGGGCAGGTCCGTAACCAATGTCCTAGGGGAGTAGGCCATTCGGCCCTTCGAGCCTGCACAACCATTCAATAAGATCAAGGCTGAGTATCCCTTTCCTGTTTTCTCTCCATACCGCTTGATCCCTTTAGCCGTAAGGGCCATATCTAACTCTCTCTTGAAGAGATCTGACAAACTGGCATCAACAACTCTCTGCAGTAGAGAATTCCACAGGTTAGGAACTCTCTGAGTAAAGAAGTTTCTCCTCATCTCGGTCCTAAATGGCTTACCCCTTATCCTTAGACTGTGACCCCTGATTCTGGACTTCCCAATCATTGGGAACACTCTTCCTGCATCTAACCTGTCCAGTTCTGTCAGAATTTTAAATGTTTCTATGAGATCCCCTCTCATTCTTCTAAACTCCAGTGAATCCAGTCTCTCCTCATATGTCAGTCCTGCCATCCTGAGAATCAGTCTGGTGAACCTTCGCTGCACTCCCTCAATAGCAAGAACGTCCTTTCTCAGATTAGGAGACCAAAACTGAACACAACATTCCAGGTGAGGCCTCACCAAGGCCCTGTACAACTGCAATAAGACCTCCCTGCTCCTACACTCAAATCCCCTAGCTATGAAGGCCAACATGCCATTTGCCTTCTTCACCGCCTGCTGTACCTGGATGCCAACTTTCAATGACTGATGTACCATGACACCCACGTCTCGTTGCACCTCTCCTTTTCCTAATCTGTCGCCATTCAGATAATATTCTGCCTTCATGTTTTTGCAATCAAAGTGGATAACCTCACATTTATCCACATTATACTGTATCTGCCATGCATTTGCCCACTCACCCAATCTGTCCAAGTCACCCTGCAGCCTCTTAGCATCCTCCTCCCAGCTCACACCGCCACCCAGCTTAGTGTCATCTGCAAACTTGGAGATATTACACTCAATTCCTTCATCTAAATCATTGATGTATATTGTAAATAGTTGGGGTCCCTGCGACACCCCACTAGTCACTGCCTGCCATTCTGAAAAGGACCCGTTTATCCCGACTCTCTGCTTCCTGTCTGCCAACCAGTTCTCTATCCACGTCAATACATTACCCCCAATACCATGTGCTTTAATCTTGCACACCAATCTCTTGTGTGGCACCTTGTCAAAAGCCTTTTGAAAGTCCAAATACATCACATCCACTGGTTCTCCCTTGTCCACTCTACTAGTTACATCCTCAAAAAATTCCAGAAGATTTGTCAAGCATGATTTCCCTTTCATAAATCCATGCTGACTTGGACCGATCCTGTCACTGCTTTCCAAATGCGCTGCTATTTCATCTTTAATAATTGATTCCAACATTTTCCCCACTACCGATGTCAGGCTAACCGGTCTATAATTCCCCATTTTCTCTCTCCCTCCTTTTAAAAAAAAAGTGGTGTTACACTAGCTACCCTTCGGTCCATAGAAACTGATCCAGAGTCGACCTTCCACCAGCCATGCTGCAGCCACTGGGGTAGCAGTGCATAGGAGCTCGACAATGGAAAAAGTACACAAAAGACAGATACTAAGGGTGAAGTTAACTTTGTTTTTTTGATTTGCATTTGATAAATGTATCGATTATGTTTGGATTGTTTGTTTTCTGGTGGCTCTCATTTCAGCTTTGTGCCCAGGAGGAGCTGTGATGTTCCATGACAAAGGGATGGTAAGATGGGCAGGCGGTGAGCAACTGGAACCAGAGTCTGATGAGGCACTGATGGACAGCCTGTCCGGAATGGGGATCAACTGCCTGTTTCCTTCCTTCCTCCTCCTCCTCCTCTTACTCTTCCTCCTCCTGAGATGGCCCTGAACCGTGGTGACAAGGGTTGCGCCTTCATGATGGCCAAGTTGTGGAGGATGCAGCAGACCACCATGAAATGTGACACCGGCGCTTACTGGAGGGCTACTCCTGAGCGGTCATGGCAGCGGAATCGTTGTTTGAGCACCCCGATGGTCTGCTCGATGACATTCCTCATGGCGGTACGGCTCTCATGATATGAGTGCTGGCCACGAGTGGTGGGATTGCAGAGAGGAGTCATGAGCCAGGTGTAGAGCGGATAACCCTGGTCTCCAAGCAGCCACCCTCGGGTTTGACGTGGTGGCTGGAAGATTGCTGGCACACAGACTGGTGCAAGTGAAGGCATCATGACTGCTGCCAGGATCTCTTCCAATGGACGGGGCACAGAGACCGCATGCCCGATACATTCACCATCATGATGCATTGGGCATGGTCACACAACTGTACATTAAGTGAGTGGCAGCCTTTGTGGTTAGAGAACATCTCAGGGTTGGTATACGGTGCCCGCAAAGCAATGTTTGTGCAGTCAATAGTGCCCGACAGAATGGGGTAGGCCAATATCCTGGCAAAGCCACGCTCCTCCTGCTTCTCTCTATTCAGAGAGAAGACAATAAAGTCCTTCTCCTGGAGTACAGAGCCTCTATGACCTCCCGGATGGCGAACTGGAAGATTTTAACTATGTCGCCTGCTACAGATTGGAAAGATCCAGTGGCAAAGAAATTGAGGGCCATGGTGACCTTGATGTCATTGCCCTGGTCTGATGCTACAGGTCTGGTTGCAGGAGGTGGAAGAGTTCTGTGACCACCTCCTTGGTGAAGTGAAGTCTCCTAATACATTGCTCCTGGCTTAGCTACAGGTAAAAGTGCTGCTTGAAGATCCTAGGTGGGTAAGGCATTCTGCTGAGAGCCCTCCTGCACCTCCTCCTCTTCCCTCTGCAAGCACCTTGTCGTCTTCTTTGCTGTCTCCACTCCATCTACCTGTCTTACTTGAGCTCGAGGGGGACTGCAAGTAGAGCCCCCATGAGTGGGCACAAGTGGTGTGAGCAGAAGCCTTTAAATGGTAAGCAAGACGTTCTTCACTTGCAGCAACACTCCCTGTTACCTCGGCAACTTTAAATAACTTTAGAAAGCTCGAAACAGTTGCTCAAACTTACACAGAGCCAACAGAACTGAAAAAACAAATCAGCTGTCAGTTGTTAATATTCCTTCAAATAGCACTGCTGGGGGGGCGGGGGGTGGTTCTTCCTGCTGCTGAAAGCATGGTCAGCTGGTTGTGATTAAGAGAATGCATTAAATGGAGCAGCGATGTCAAAAATGGCAGACCGTGCGTCAATTCAGCTTTGCACACTCATTGACGTCACGATCTGCCTCATCCAAATAACTGCCGAACTGTCCAAAATGGCAGCCACTGCGGAACCTGCTGGAAGTGGGTGGAAGAGAGGTGGCCACAATTTTTTTCTTCCAAACCAACCTTAATCCAGTGTCCTGGTCAATATTTATCCCTCAATCAACATAACAAAACAGATTATCTGGTCATTATCATATTGCTGTTTTGTGCGCAAATCGGCAGCAACATTTCCTACATTACAGCAGTGATTACACTCCAAAAGTACTTCATTGGCTGTAAAGAGCTTTGAGACATCCGGTGGTCGTGAAAGGCGCTATATAAATGTATCTTTCTTTCTTTTTAACAGCCGGTGCTAAAGGCTCCAATTTCACAGCCACTAACTTTTAAATTTGAAAAGATGGATTTTCTAACTTTTAGAGTGTTCATTCTTTGAAAAAAATGCATCCTCTATGCAGCAT
Source organism: Pristiophorus japonicus (assembly GCF_044704955.1). Lineage (NCBI taxonomy): Eukaryota > Metazoa > Chordata > Chondrichthyes > Pristiophoridae > Pristiophorus > Pristiophorus japonicus. The sequence continues at coordinate 79,067,404 of NC_091989.1, read as the reverse complement.
AGGAGTAAACTTGGTATGCTCATTTAATTTCAGAGAAAGACTTTGGGCTGTGACACATGCGATTATCTATTTCTGTATCATACAATCGGCTGGATTTTCAGTTTTGCTGATTTCAGGGCAGTAATGCTTGGGGGGGGGGGGGCGTAAAGTTTGCGCCTCAGTCAGCTGGGCCCTGAGTGTGGGGCGGAGCGCTAAGGGATATATTGTACACCTCTCTCAGGGCGCTAGGCCGGCCGAGCATGAGAAAATCCCAAGCTAAACAGCCGGCCCGGGGGCGCTCTAAGAAAGGCCTGGGGAGAAAAAAAGCACCAAAAACATTCCCAATCCATAGGCCACACCACCACAATATAAATCGCAGAAAAAAATCAAACATTACCTGAAGTGGACATTACTTACCTCACTGCAGTCGGTATAGGTTGCACCGCCCATTTTCACAGCCTGTCTCAGCAGGGCTTGCTACGGGGCGTACGGGAGTCAAAAAATGAACCGGTGTCTCAACCGGGGCATTGCACACCTGTTCAACTCTTCCGGGCAGTACAGCTCGCGCCCCCGCAAAACCGGCCCCGAAAACCCCCGCGGGGCACTGGAAGCTGACCACCCACCCAGAAGAGCTCACCACCGCCATTGCCACCTCTCTGGGGCGAAAACAGAAACACACATCACCGGAAAATCCAGCCCATAATCTCTGGACGCCCATGGAACACAAATTTGTTTTAACATATAGCTACGTTAAAATCCGAAAACCCAAAATAATGAATCCCTGCAACCAGTGAAATGATGGTCAGGACAGAGCTTGGTCTGTGAAGGATGTATAATCTCTGAAATCTTTCTTTCTCAATTTGGCATCCTCTATACATTGTACCGAGAGTAACCAAATAGTGCAATCGTAGTGACAACAACTTGCATTTATAGAACATCTTTCATGTAGAAAAATGACACAAGACAATTCACAGCTGCTTAATCAAAAAAATGGATGTTGACTCAAAGAACAAGATATTAGGAGCGTAAGAAAAGCTTGGTCAAGGAGCTTTCCATCCTTGGCATCATTTGTGCACTCTCTACATCTTTAATGGGACACCAAAAACAGCACACAGTACTCTAACTGTATTGCATAACTAATGTCTTGTACAAATTTATCACTAGTTCTTTATTTATAAAACAAAATGGTGTTGGCCTTTTCATGACTATCAAGCTGCACTCATACAATTGAAATTTATGTATTTGAACAACTAGGTCTTCCTCCACATTATTAAGCATCTTTCTATTCAGAATATACTCTCATTCCTTATTTTAACTCCCAAAATGTTTTACAACAACAACTTGCATGTATATAGCATCCTTAACATCGTAAAATGTCCCAAGGTGCTTCACAGTCGCTTTTTTAAACAAAATTTGACTTGGAGCCACATAAGGAGATATTAGGACAGAAAGAGGTAGGTTCTAAAGAGTATATTAATGGAAGAGAAGGATGTGCAGAGGTTGAGATAGGGGATTCCAGAGCTTAGGGCCAAGGCAGCTGAAGGTATAGCCGCCAGTGGTGGTGCAATTAAATTAGATGATGCGCAAGAGGCCAGAATTGGAGGCGCATAGACAACTCAGACGGTTGTGGGGCTGGAGTAGATTACAGAAATAGGGAAGAGCGAGGCCATGGAGGGATTTGAAAACAAGGATGAGAATTTTAAACAAGGATGAGGCATTGCTCAACCAACAACAATTTGTATTTATATAGCACCTTTAACGTAGTGAAACGTCCCAAGGCGCTTCACAGGAGTATTCCAAGACAAAAAATTTGACACCGAGCCTGCAAGGAGCCAATGAAGGTCAGCGAGCACAGGGGTGATGGCTGAACGGGTCTTGGAGAGAGTTAGGACACGTGCAGCAGAGTTTTCGATGAGCTTAAGTTTATGGAAGATGGAAGGGGATTACCTCATACTTCTTTACACTAAATTGCATCTGCCACCTGCCTACCCATTCCATTCTCCTCTCCGTGTTCTTCTGAAGTCTTTTACAGTTATCCTTACTGTTATCCTCTATGTATATATTGTCAGAAAATGTCATTATTGTATTCCCTATCGCAAATCCAAATCATCTATATATACACATTAAGAACAAAATTGGATTCACTATGACTCCTGGTGTACACCACTTCCAAATCTCCTCAAATTCAAACAGCGCCCATTAACTCTAGCTCATTATTTCCTTTGTCAACAAACCTTCAGTCCATAATATTACATTTTCCCTTAGTTACCAACTTGTCAAACAGCTTCTGAAAATCCAGTCACCACATCTGCTGCATTTCTTTTATCTAGCCAATCACTTCCTGAAAAAAAACATTAATTTTCTTGAACACAATTTGTTTTAACAAATTCATGCTGGCCATCCTTGACTAATCCATGAATTTCTAAATGATGCTCAGTGGTATTTCCACGTCTAGTACAACAGCTTCTCCCAAAAATCTTCTTCACATGTTCAATGCTAGAAATAACAAATCTAGTCAGTGTGTTGTTTCCAGGTTCTTGCATGGGTCTCAATCACAGGCATTTGATGCTTGGTGACTCTTCCCACGTACAATATCATATAATTTTTCAGTTTGCGTTCAGTGAGGCCGTTGAACAAAAGACTGTTGCCAGCTTGTGAGACCCATGAAAATGTGACTCTCTTGATGTTACAGAATTTCAGGATGTCGGCAGCAGAACTATGGGTCTGCATTGACAATTGCAACATAAAGGTGCCTGTTAAATTATTGAAGTGTAGCTACTAATGTAGACAATCAGATAAAAATAAGCAGGCTTGATTACAGATATAAATATTGTATTATATTAAGAATGAACATATCAACATGACATCAATAAAATGATTAATAACAATGGTAGGCCATTTACTTACCTCTAAGCCACCTGTAAAATCCAACATACAAGAGAATTTGTTTCTAAGAAGGCCTTTAAGAGCTTACATTTATATAGCATCTTATCAAGTCTCAAAAACATCTCTAATCACTTCACGTAAAGTGATTACATTGTGCAGTTACTGCTCTTATTTGGGTAAACTCAGCAACTTTGCACACAGCAAGGTTCTACAAACAGCATTACAAAGCATTTATAGCACAGAATCAGGCTATCCGGCCCAACCAGTCCATGCCGGTGTTTATGCACCACACAAGCCTCCTCCCACCCTCTTCCTTTAATCACATTACATATCCATTAATTAGTTTCTTCCCCTTGACTACATCTATGCCCTGGAACATCATGGGTCACCCCAACCTGCAAGAGGACACCGCCGCAGGTCGGGAGGATAAAAGAGCTGGAGCGCGGACCCCGCAACCTCCTGGGCCACCCCAACCGGCTAGAGGACACCACCGCAGGTTGGGAGGATAAAAGAGCATTACCACTACAACTTCCAGGGCGAGCCGCTCCAAGTGTGCGACAATTTCGAGGTGGGCGACTGGGTGACGACATCAAAACCCAGGTTGCCATTTGGAGCGTGGGCAGGAACATCGGCAAGGCCCAGATACAGCTGAGGAGCGGGAAGGTCGAGGCAGGTGAGCGGCGAGTGATCGTGGCCAAGATTCGGTGAGGGATCGTGGCGGAGGTGCGGTGAGGAATCGTGGCGGAGGTGCAGCAAATGTTTTGTGGTGGAGGAGTGGTGAGTGATCGTGGCGGAGGTGCGGCAAATGTTTGTGGTGGAGGAGCGGCGAGAGATCGTGGCGGAGGAGCAGCGAATATTTGTGGTGGAGGAGCGGTGAGATCGTGGCGGAGGAGCGGCAAATGAGGTTACGGGACCTCGAAGAGTCGAGGGCCCAGGGGCAGCACAGGCCAGCCCACACTACGATGTGTGTGTGCACTAGGTTCGTGCAGCATAGCAGTCATCCTGGCTAACCCTTGCCATTGGATAAAGGCCTAGCTTTGTCAAGCCCATGTAGTGGCTGATGTGCAACGGTTACCACGCGTTAAAAAAAATCTACGAAAAGGCATCTTCCACCCCCTCAATTGGAGTTCAGGACTTGAATATCATGTCCTTCATTGAAACACTTGTGAACTCGTGTGGAAGCAAGTCATCCTCATTCGAGGGACCGCCTGTGATGATGATGATGATGATGACATCTATGCTATTTCTTCAACTACTCCCTGTAGTCGCGAATTCCACATTCTATCCGCTCTCTGGGTAAAGAAGAGTTCCTGAATTTCCAAATCATTTTATTAGTAATCATCTTATATTTATTGCCCCTACTTCTTGTCTTGCCTGCAAGTGGAAATATCTTCTCTAGGTCTACCTTATCAAACCTGTGATATTTTCAGGGAGCTCACAGCACACACAGCCTTAAGATGGCAGAATCTTCCAGATGTCACCAGTCAGGTGACCTGGTCCCTTTATTATAAACAGCACTGGCTGCAGTGCCACAGGAGTCCACAGTGTGGAGCTACAGACTTAACACTTCTCCCTCCTTAATGAAGAAGTAATTATAAAAAACAATTATACATAACTTGCATGGTTATACATAATAAAATATATGGACTTATTTTGCCATATTTATAAGTCAAGCTCAACCACTTGTTTTCTATTTCGAAGAGAATACCTTCGCTCTCGAACAGTACCTTCCAAATATGGTGCCGAATTTATACTCATTCGAGGCTGATCCTGAGGAAAGGTTTCCTCCAAAGGATGCCCTTGATTTCCAATTGAACTCTCTCTAACTTGAGACTGTGTGTTTGCCTGACTCGGACTCTGACTTAAATTCTGACTTCCTCTTGGATTTGTTTCCAGTACATTAGATGTAGAATATGCTACTGGTGTATCAAAACTATCTGATGAGTCAGAAATAATTGAATCATTCCCACCTTCAACTACTTCCACGTCTGTAGGTAAAATATCAATGTGAACAAACCTAACCTGTCCATGATCAAACATCTTGACCAAATATGTGCGAGGACCACATATCTTCATCACTCTTCCAAGTAACCACTTTAACCATTCATGGTGATGGTCCTTCACTCTCATCTTCGGATTTAATTTCACACTTCTCTCTTTTACTCTACCTCTTTCATGATTCTCTTTCTGTCTTAATTGTGTCTCTTCTATGGACTGTGCCAAGTTTGGTTTTAACAACAAGTATCTGGTTTGTGGTTGTCGTTTGAGAAACAACTCTGCTGGTGTTCTACCAGTAGTTGTGTGAGGAGTATTACAATACGTAATTAGGAAATTTGCCAATTTGTGGTCCAATGACAACTGTCATTTCTTTGGATTTGAATCTAACATCTGTTTGATGAGGGCACATTTTACAATTTGTACAGTGCGCTCTGCTGCACCATTTGAAGCAGGGTGCTCCGGTGGAACCTTGGTATGTTTCACACCATTTTTGCTCATGAACTGTGCAGCAAATTCTTCTGAACAAAATTGTGGTCCATTATCAGACACAATTTCTTCTGGGAGGCCAAATGAAGAAAATAATCTTCGTAAAATATCTAATGTTTTACTTGTTGTTATTTTCCACATTGGAAATACCTCGACCCACTTCGAATGGCCATCAATCAAAATGAACAATTATTGTCCTTCTAGCTCAACAAAATCGACATGTAGCCTTTGCCACACCCTGGGAGGCCATTTCCATGGCTGCAATGTTACAGATGGTGATTGCTTGCTTACCGATTGACATGTCGTACACTGACTGACGATACACTCTATATCTTGATAAAGACATGGCCACCATAAGTAACTGCGTGCAAAACTCTTGGTGAAGCGCATTCCCAGGTGCTGGTCATGGAGATCTCCTAATAATTTGGACCTAAATTTATTTGGTATAACCACTCTTGCACCCCACATGATACAATCTTTATCGACTAATAATTAATTCCTACGAATGAAGAACGGATGAGTATCTTTGTTTATTACCTGGTTTGGCCATCCATTTGCAATATAATCATACCTTTGTCATAACTGGGTCACGTTTGGTTGCTCTATCAATCTCTTTAGCTGTGACTGGTAGTTCATCAATGTATGAAAAATAGAACACTTCTTCCCCATCGGGTGTAACTTGTGATAGGGAAGGCAATCTAGACATAGTATCAGCATTACTGTGATCAGCTGATCGTCTGTATTCAATATCATATGTATATGCTGACAAAATCAAAGCCCATCTCTGCATTTGGGCTGCAGCTAATGTTGGAACTGGGGACTTTGGATGGAGGATTGCTGTTAGGGGCTTATGGGCAGTAATGATGGTAAATTTACAACCATACAATTATTTGTGGAATTTCTTGACCCCAAAAATTAATGCGAAAGCTTCCCTTTCGATTTGAACATAATTACTCTCACTGGCACTGAGAGTGCATGAAGCAAAAGAAATTGGTCTCGTCTCCCCACTACGTAATACATGAGAGGTCACTGCCCAACTCCATACGGAGAGGCATCACATGCTAGCTTGATCTCCTTAGATACGTCATAGTGAACTAACATGGTGCTCTCTACCAATTTGCTTTTACACTCCTTGAATGCTCTATCGCATTCTTCTGACCATTTCCAATGGACCTGTTTTTTCAATTGTTCATTCAGTGGATGTAATACTGTAGCCAAATTTGGTAAGAACTTCCCATATTAGTTCAAAAGACCAAAAAATGATCGAAGTTTGGGTGACATTCTTGGGACTGAGTGCATTTCTGACTGCATTCAGCTTTCCCTTGGTTGGATGTAAACCATCTTTGTCTATTCTGTACCCCAAGTACTCCACTGAGTTTTGAAATAACTCAGACTTGCGAGCAGACACTCATACTCTGTGCTTCTCTAGCCGTTTGAGGACTTCATTCAATATGTTATTATGAATTTGCCTATTTGGTGCTGAAATTAGTATGTCATCTAAATAACATACTACCCCTTCAATAACTTGCAAAATCTGATTCATCACCCCTTGGAATATGGCAGGGGCGGAAGACACTCCAAATGGTAGCCTATTAAATTGATATAGGCCTAGATGGGTATTTATAGTCAAGCATGACTTGGACTCCTCATCTAGTTCAAGCTGCAAGTAGGCATTCGTAAGATCCAACTTTGAGAAAATGTGACCACCTGTCAGGGTTGTGAACAAATATTCTACATTTGGCAATGTATTGGGGACATTACCCTCTAGAACCTGGTTTACGGTTACTTTATAATCACCACACAATCTTACCTTACCATCGGACTTAGGTACAACAACAATGGATGTAGCCTAATTACATCGATCTATCTTAGAAATAATGTTCTCAGTCTCTAGTCGTTTGAGTTCTTGCTCAACTTTCTCCTTGAGTGTATATGGTGTGGAACGTGGCTTGCAGTAAACCGATCTAGCGTCCTTGTGTACCCTGACACTCACCTTGATGCCTTGGATCGGACTGCCCGTTTCGCAGAACACCTTCGGATAATTCTTGATGACATCATCCTTTGATGCAAATCTCGTTTCAACACAAAAAATCTCACTCCAATCCAGCTTTAGTGATCCCAACCAATTTCTTCTTCATAAGGCAGGCTTGACTCCTGCCACTACTATTAGAGGCAAGCTCTGAAATTGATCCTAGTGTTTCACCGGTACGGTGATACGACCTACCACAGGAATGTTCTCTCATGAGTAGCCTCGCAGCTCTATCTTGGATTTCTCCAATGGAAAATCACACAATTTGTCGAGGTATAGAGACTCCGGTACTACACTCATGGATGCTCCAGTGTTGATTTCCATGGGTATCTTGATTCCTGCAACTTCTATGTGGATTATGATACTTCTCAAATCGCTGTCAGTTAACCTCGTGCTCCTGATGATGTTTAGCTCTAACATCTCCTCGTCCTGTTGTTGTTTTTCCATGCTATGTAGTTTCTGGGGATTTCTACTCATAGCTTTGAAAGATGGTTTACCCTTCAGTCTGCATGCCTTTGCAAGATGCTCAGTTTTCCTGCAGAAGAAACACTCTGCATTCACATATGGACAACTTTGAGTAATGTGTTGTCCCAGGCACCGATAGCAGGACTTCAATGCTCTGTTACCATTGCCAGTTTCTGAGACTTTGAGGCCCAACCACCTTTTACTTTTAACCTGCAGGCGATTCACCTCGGTTGTCTGACAACTGAAAATAGTATGAAATTCTCAAGAATATTGGTCGGCCATGTTCATTGACATAGCTGACTGACAAGCTAAATCAAAAGTCAAGTTAGGCGTTGTCAATAACTTTCTTCTGATCGCATCATTTTTCATCCCACAAACAAAACGGTCACACAATGCTCGGTCCTGAAAGTTTCAGAAATTACAGTTAATAGATAGCTTTTTTAATGCTACAATGTACTCACTGATGTTTTCTTCCGTTAACTGATCTCATATTCCGAAATTATAACTTTCAGCAATTTCCAAAGGTACAGGGCTGTAGTGATGTTCTAACTCTGCTTAAGAGTTGTGCCCTTTGGCTTGTCAGGCACAAGCAAATTTTTCAAGGTTTCATAAGAAAATAGCCCTTTGTCGTTCCAACACCACCCAGTTGTGGTTTTCATCATCGGGGACTTCGATGATACTATTTGCGGTGAGAAACATTTCTAGCCGCTCCACATATGCTCTGAAACTTTCATGGTCGCATTGAAATTCCCCCATAGGCACAGCCATCTGGAATCTGGCAGTTCAAACAAGTGTGCTTGTAATTTACCTCGGATAGAGAAGCTCTCAAAATCTCTGTTGGCTAGCTGAATCCTCCACCAACAAAAATTGCAGCTTTGTTTTATCTGTTTAATCCCATCTTCGCCGCCATTGTGATATTTTCAGGGAGCTCACAGCATACACAGCCTTAAGATGGCAGAATCTTCCAGAAGTCACCAGTCAGGTGACCTGGTCCCTTTATTATAAACAGCACTGGCTACAGGAGTCCACAGTATGGAGCTACAGACATTACAAAACCCTTTTGTAATCTTGAAGACCTCTATCAGATCACTCCTCAGTCTTCTTTTTTCGAGAGAAAAGAGGCACAGTCAGTTCAACCTTTCCTGATATGTATAACCTCTCAGTTCTGGTATCATGCTAATAATTTTTTTTGTACCTTCTTCAGTGTCCCTATATCCTTTTTATAATGTAGAGACCAGACCAGACTTGCAATTCAAGTGTGGTCTAACCAAGGTTCTATACAAGCGTAACATAACTTCCCCACTTTTCAATTATATTTTTCTAGAAATGAACCTTGGTGCTTTTCTTTTATGGCCTTATTAAACTATGCGGCTACTTTTAGTGATTTGTGTATCTATACCCCGAGATCCCTCTGTTCCCTCTACTCCATTTAGACTCTTAATTTCCAAGGAGTACGTGGCTTCATTATTCTTCCTACCAAAATGAATTACTTCACACTTATCAAAGTTTATTTGCTAATTACACGCCCATTCTGTAAGCTTATTAATGCCTTCCTGTAGTTTTTCTCAATTCTCCTCTATATTAACTACACACCCAATTTGATGTCATCAGCAAATTTTGAAATTGTACTTCCGATTCCCAAGTCAAAATCATTTATGTAAATGGTGAACAGCAATCCTTGTGGAGCAGCATTTTCCACTATTTGCCAGTCTGAGGGCTCAATTTTGGCCCAGCCCGTTTTTCGTCGCACTTACCGGGGATGCGCTGCTTTTCTCCGTTCAGAGGTGCGCCAAAAAATTTCCTTCCCACTTTGGTCGCTGTCCGGCCTCCTCCCTGTGGTCGCGCAGCATGGCCAGTCGAGTCGGGGGTGGAGCCAGCACCTGCGCCGAAAACAGTGCTGGGACATCTGCACATGCGCAGTGGAGTGTCCGTGCATGCACAGTAGCTCCTCGTCCCCAGCCTCTTTGTGTCTTGCTGCAGCCGCTGTGTGGGACCCAATGCCGGCCAAATACTGCAAGTAGGGGTATGGAGTGGCAATTGCACGGACTGCTTAGATCTATTTGATTTGAAGCTTTAATCTTTCATCTTAGAAATCGCACCGGGAGGCCACTCAGCCAGGGCTAGGGGCTGGCGGGCAGGAGAACTGATAGAAATCAGCCAGGCAGGAGCACTATCAGTTCTCCTGCCCGCCCCTAGCCCAGGCTGAGTGGCCTCCCTCACTGGCCGGCCCGCTGCCTTCCCAGGCCGAGCTTTAAGATGAAGGTAGGACTTATTTAAATTTTTTATTTGTTATTGAATGCTTATTACTTTTTGTTTCCAAGGTTTAGTGCTTTGTAAGTCTTGGTGCTTTAGGTGCAGGTCCTCGCCGCTTCCCTTCCCGCCCCTATCCCAGGCCGAATGGCCTGCGATGTACCTACCTGCACTGATTTCTTAACTCGCCACAAGGGTTTTCTGAAGTGGCCACATACGCTGGCCTAAGTAGATTTGGAGTAACTATTAGCTGGCCAAAGTTGCCTAAATGGGCAGAACTGCCGTAGGTGGCCAGTAACGCGCCCTTTTGAGAAAAAAAACTAAACTAAAAAAATCGTAACTAACTCACTTACACTGGTGCAAATTGAATGTGCAAAATGGGGACTTTTAAGTTACGCCAGAAAAACCAAGTTACTCCAAAAAAAACGGAGCAACTCCTGCCAAAATTGAGCCCTGAGTAACTACCTTTAACCCCTATTCTCTGTTTTCTGTTTTGTAGTCAGCTTGCTATCCATTCTGCTGTCTAATTTACTCCATTATAACGGTGAGCACTGTTAGCCTCACTGTTATATCTATGCAAAATCCAGGCCATTGTCTCTGCATGCTAGCTTGACTCCGTTGCTCGCACTCTCAGCTTTACGACAGAAGGTTGTGTGTTCAACTGCAATCAATGACTTGAGCACATAATGCAGACTCATTCTCCAGTGCAGTACTGAGGGAGAGCTGCATTTTTGGAGGTGATATAGTTAGGTGAGATGTTAAACTGCAACTGCAACCCTTTTGCCTGTTTGGTTCTGGTAGATGTTAGTTATCCCTTGGCACATTTGTAAAATAGGTAGTTCTTGGCTCCAAATGTTCTGCCTTTGTCACAAGTCTACTATGCGGTACCTTATCGATGGCTTTTTGAAAAAAAATTTACTTGAAAATCCAATTACGTTGAGATGCATCACCAATTAATCCACTTTTGGCGATGTTGGTTGAGGGGGAAATTCTCACCAGTATACTGGGAGAACTACCTATTTTACAAATGTGCCAAGGGATAACTAACATCTACCAGAACCAAACAGGCAAAAGGTTGCAGTTGCAGTTTAACATCTCACCTAACTATACCACCTCCAAAAATGCAGCTCTCCCTCAGTACTGCACTGGAGAATGAGTCTGCATTATGTGCTCAAGTCATTGATTGCAGTTGAACACACAACCTTCTGTCGTAAAGCTGAGAGTGCGAGCAACTGAGTCAAGCTAGCATGCAGAGACAATGGCCTGAATTTTGCATAGATATAACAGTGAGGCTAACAGTGCTCAACGTTATAATGGAGTAAATTAGACAGCACCACCTGGCATCCATACATGCGCAGTTAAACGTGGAAGTCCAGAGATTGCTGTCTGAGATACACTGCTCCTTCACGGTGTGCTGAAACAGTCCTCATCGATAGACTCGGCACTGAAATCAACAAAATTGCGTGAAATTGGGGTTCTTGCCCACTAGTTCCCTACTAAAGACACCAGAAAATGTTAGGGCTGGTGCATTCATAAGTAAGTGAATTTTTAACAGCGTGATAAATGATAATTACTGTCAAATAACCTCTGGCCTGGGAAATTTAACTAAGTGTGGAGTCTGATTCCTTCAGAAGTTCATTAGTGTTGGCGATTTTATTCGATCTGCCTCTTTTATCTTTCTCTCTTAATCACCATCTGTCTTTCACAAGCTGTTGTTTGCCCTGCTCACAGATGCCACAGGTGCCCTGTAGAGGGCGCCACATTGCATCTGAGGCCAGATTAGAGCAAGTTTCTGCTCCATAGCTGCGCACAAAGTTTTTGTGGGCTATCAGCAAGGTGAACAGCAGGCACTGTTCCTTCACCGCTGACCACAAAATTCAGGCCATATCCCAACCAATTACAAAACACTGCACAAAATATGTAGCTTTTCCAAAGAAGAGCAGGGGAGTTCTCCCAAGGTATCTGGGTCAATATTTATCTCTTAACCAACATCGCTAAAATCGAATTATCTGATTATCACATTGCTGTTTGTGGGATCTTGTTATGCACAAATTGGTTACTACGTTTTCTACATTACAACAGTGACTATACTTCAAAATTACTTTGCTGGCTGTAAAGTGCTTTGGGCCCCCCTGTGATTGTGAAAGGTGCTACATAAATGCAAATCTTTCTTTTTTTTCTTATTTGAATTGCTATTATGTGAGCAGACATATAAATTACCACTGTATGTATACACACATTGTCAGCAATAAAACATCTCACTTTTCTTCATCTATTTGTGTCCTATGATTAAATACTATACCTGTTTTTTTCTTAGATTTCATACTTGATTCAGCCAGGCTTTCAAGCATCCCTACTGAGTTCAGTGTAATATCTACCATTACTACAGGGTCGACGTCCCCTATTTTGCACCAGAGAGTCACTTCTTGAAGTATGGTCAGGATATAGATCCACTGAAAAAAAACAAGATCAATGCATAGATGTCAGTAGTGTGAAAAAGTAAACTACTATCTTAATACTGAAAACCAAAGAAAGAAAATTACTTCTTCACAAAAAGGGCAGTAAATATTTTTTGCTGGTGTTCTCAGAATAATAGTTAATACAAAGTTTATTACCAATTCCAGATGCCATGTTTGGCTGGACAGATTCACAGCCACAATCGTTCTATATACTGAGTTTCAAATCTCAGCGACAGCATTTGAGGCTAGAAGTTTTCCTACATTAATGAAGGGAAACATCAGATGGACTGTAGTCCCCCCAACCCCAGGTGGCTGATTTGAAAGCAGATTTAGTGGAGGCATGGTATCAAGACATTCACCCACCTTCTCAACCATTATGTTTGACGAAGGTGAAAGTGAAAGAACATTGTCCCCAATGGAAAGTAGTTAAAATTTTCAGCTGAAACCAATCTGTGGGCTAAGAGGAGCCTGCTAAAATCTTACAGTTCAACAGGACTGATAAGTGGAAAATTAAGTTCAATATGGACAAAATGCAAGAATCTGCATACTGGATGTAAAAGTATCAGGCATGAATACCCTATAGCCAAGATAGATCTTGACAGGGAAGAAGTTGAGAGTCCTAGAGGTAGGGGCTAGTCACTAATTTTTCTGCAAAAATCTAGGCTGACACTCCAGTGCAGTACTGAGGGGGAGTGCCGCACTATTGAGACATTAAACCGAGGCCCCGTCTGGTCTCTACGATAGACATAAAAGATCCCACGGCACTATTTTGAAGAAAAGCAGGAACGTTATCCCCAGTGTTCTGGCCAATGTTTATCCTTCAATTAACATCACGAATAAACTGATTATCGGATCATTATCACATTGCTGTTTATGGAAGTCTGCTGTGTGCAAATTGGCTCTTGTGTTTCCTACATTACAACAGTGACTTTTTAAAAATTTGTTCGTGCGATGTGGGCATCACTGGCAAGGTCAACATTTACTGCACATCAATAATTGCCCTTGAGAAAGTGGTGGTGAGCAGCCTTCTTAAACTGCTGCAGTCCATGTGGTGCAGGTACACCCAGAGTGCTGTTAGAGAGGTATTTCCAGGATTTTGACAAAGCGACACTATATTTCCAAGTCAGGATGGTGTGTAACTTGGAGGTGATGGTGTTCCCATGTGACTGCCACCCTTGTCCTAAGTGGTAGAGGTCCTGGGTTTGGAGGGTGCTGTCAAAGAAGCCTTGGCGAGTTGCTACAGTTCATCTTGTAGATGGTATACACTGCAGCCACGGTGCACTGGTGGTGGAGGGAGTGAATGTTTAAGGTATTGGATGGGGAGCCAATCAAGCAGACTGCTTTGTTCTGGATGGTGTCGAACTTGTTGAGTGTTGTTGGAGCTGCACTCATCCAGGCAAGTGAAGAGTATTCCATCACACTCCTGACTTGTGCCTTGTAGATGGTGGAAAGGCTTGTCAGGAGGTAAACATAGATACTTAGAAAATAGGTGCAGGAGTAGGCCATTCGGCCCTTCAAGCCTGCACCATCATTCAATAAAATCATGGCTGATCATTCACCTCAGTACCCCTTTCCTGCTTTCTCTCCATACCCCTTGATCCCTTTAGCCGTAAGGGCCATATCTAACTCCCTCTTGAATATATCCAATGAACTACTGGCATCAACAACGCTCTGCGGTAGGGAATTCCACAGGTTAACAACTCTCTGAGTGAAGAAATTACTCCTCATCTCAGCCCTAAATGGCCTACCCCTTATCCTTAGACTGTGTCTCTTGGTTCTGGACTTCCCCAACATCGGAAATATTCTTCTTGTATCTAACCTGTCCAGTCCCGTCAGAATTTTATATGTTTTTATGATATCCCCTCTCATCTTTCTAAACTCCAGTGAATACAGGCCCAGTCAATCCAGTCTCTCCTCATATGTCAGTCCTGCAATCCCAGGAATCAGTCTGGTGAACCTTCGTTGCACTCCTTCAATAGCAAGAAGTCCTTCCTCAGATTAGGAGACCAAAACTAACACAATATTCCAGGTGAGGCCTCACCGAGGCCCTGTACAACTGCAGTAAGACCTCCCTGCTCCTATACTCAAATCCCCTAGCTATGGAGGCCAACATACCATTTTGCCTTCTTCACCGCCTGCTGTACCTGCATGCCAACTTTCAATGACTGATGTACCGTGACACCCAGGTCTCGTTGCACCTCCCCTTTTCCTAATCTGCCGCCATTCAGATAATATTCTGCCTTCGTGTTTTTGCCCCCAAAGTGGATAATCTCACATTTATCCACATTATACTGCATCTGTCATGCATTTGCCCACTCACCTACCCTGTCCAAGTCACCCTGCAGCCTCTTAGCATCCTGCTCACAGCTCACACCATCACCCAGCTAAGTGTCATCTGCAAACTTGGAGATATTACACTCAATTCCTTCATCTAAATCATTAATGTATATTGTAAATAGCTGGGGTCCCAGCACTGAGCCCTGCGGCACCCCACTAGTCACCGCCTGCCATTCTGAAAAGGACCAGTTTATCCCGACTCTTTACTTCCTGTCTGCCAACCAGTTCTCTATCCACGTCAGTACATTACCCCCAATACCATGTGCTTTAATTTTGCACACCAATCTCTTGTGTGGGACCTTGTCAAAAGCCTTTTGAAAGTCCAAATACACCACATCCACTGGCTCTCCCTTGTCCATTCTACTAGTTACATCCTCAAAAAATTCTAGAAGATTTGTCAAGCATGATTTCCCTTTCATAAATCCATGTTGACTTGGACCGATCCTGTCACTGCTTTCCAAATGCACTGCTATTTCATCTTTAATAATTGATTCCAACATTTTCCTCACTACTGATGTCAGGCTAACTGGTCTATAATTCCCCGTTTTCTCTCTCCCTCCTTTTTTAAAAAGTGGTGTTATCATTAGCTACCCACCAGTCCATAGGAACTGATCCAGAGTCGATAGATCACTCGCAGCAGAATACCCAGCCTCTGACATGCTCTTGTAGCCACAGCATTTGTGTGGCTGGTCCAGTTAAGTTTCTCGTCAATGGTGGCTCCCAGAATGTTGATGCTTGGAGATTCGGCGATAGTAAAGCCGTTGAATGTCAAGTGAGGTGGTTAGACTCTCTATTCTTGGAAATAGTCAACGCCAGACACTTGTGTGGTGCAAACGTTACTTGCCACTTATCAGTCCAAGTCTATATGTTGTCCAGGTCTGCACGGGGTACGGACTGCTTCATTATCTGAGGAGTTGCAAATCCCAATGCTCACTCTATATGACTGCCTTCATCACAGGAAAATGTTATGGCCCTGGAAAATAATCCACCTGTTACCTGACTGATGTATTTGTGCACTGCCGACTGCAACACCCTCGATATTTCTTCTGAGCCAGAAGCAAAGAAATTCAGGACCGTGGTGACTTTAACTGCCAGTGGCATGGCCGACAGGTCCAGCTGGCAGAAGGTCTTCCTCCAGGGTGCTGCAGAGGTCGACGACCACCTGCCATGTCGTCATCCAGAGCCTCCTAATTCACTGCTCCTCCAAGAAGTCAAGAAAGCTGTGCCTCTGCCTGTACACCCTGTTGGGTAGGTATAGCCTTTTGCAAGCACTGCCCACCTGCAGCTTGCTCCTCAGTTCACTCTTGTTGCTGGTGATCTCTTCCTCTTCCTCCTCCTCTTTAGCAATCAGAACACCACGGCAATGGCAGCACCAATAATGGACGTCTCCCTCGCGAAGTCTGGAGTCTGAAAATCACTATGTAAAGCCAAGTACTTTCACAAAGCTGCAGCCCACAATGAACTGAGGAAGCACCTGTGAGTGTAGAAACTTTCATATGGGAAGTTAAACACCTAAATAAACATCCAGCCAATCCCGCCCATTTCCACAGTGACCTTGCCAACTCACAGAAAACCCATGCCGCAGTACTTAAATTCAATTTGGAGTACTTATTGATTCATAGGACCCTGATTTAAATATTTTTAGGAGCTTCCCACCTCTCCATAGCGGAACACTTGTCAGATCCGCTGGCAACCAACGTGGAAATTGCGGATGCCTCATCAATGTCGGGTTTGGGGCAGGTCGGCCGCTTTTTATATTTTAACTACCTGATCAAGTAGGTTAATATCGAGGCCTTTGTGTCTGGATTTTACAAGCACGACCTCCAAAGCTACCAGTTCTCTCCATTTCAAATAACCTATAATGGAAACCTTCGCTTTAAAAACTCAATCATATCCCCTCTCAACCCAAGTTGCTTCAAAATTCTTAGGGCATATCCTCATAAATGAGAGGTGTAAGATTTGGTATTTTTCTGGACAATTTCCTCCATATCCTCTTAAGATCTTTGCTATCCTTCACCATGTGCAAGAACCAAAAATGTAGACATACCCGAGTCTTATATAGTCCAAGTATCGTACCCCTTGTTTTGTACCCAAATGCTGGAATTTGACATCCGTGAGGGCGGGAATGGAAGGGAATCCAGAGGGAAATTTGAAATAACTTGGGAGTGGGTCGGCAACCCGCCATCATCCCACCCCATGCATCTTTTCCTTGGGCATATTTGCCAGCGCAGCAGTGACCCGAACGCCAGAGGCAGCTGAGGTAATTATCAGTATGAGGTACTTGTCAGACCCTTAAGCATAATTTTAACCCAATCTTTCAAATTTCCCTGAACGCCCACAGGAATCACGCAGCTCAGGAACCACATCTGTGAGCCTGAGGCGGCAGTTCAGTGTCCGTTCATCTAGCTCATTAATGCACAGCATGGAAAGCACAATACATACTTCCACCTGGCCTGGTTGTTTCCTAAGGCAGATGCTGTTGCTGAGTGCATTGTCAGCACAGATTTAGCTTTCTAGAGGTTGCAAGTCTTTTCAGCAAAGTCAGGATAAACTGTCACTTCATTGGGCCCAAGTTTCCACATGATTCGCGCCTGATTTTTAGGAGCAATTGGTAGAGAATGGACTATTTTAGAAATCGCAATTCTCCACATTTTTTTTTCTGCAGTTCTAGTCAGGTAGAACAGTTCTAGTTTAGAACAGAATTTTTTCTTCAAAAGGGGGCGTGTCCGGCCACTGACGCCCGATTTGAAAGTTTCCACGGTGAAAATGTACTCCAAACTAAAGTAGAATGGAGCCAGTGAAGATTTTTGTAGAACTGAAAAAACCTGTTCTACACATTAAAAAATCAGGCGGAGGTTACAAATTAGGCGTCCAGAACGAGGTGGGGGGGAGGGGGGGGAGGGAACTCATTAAATTCGACAATAAATCCTTATTTATACTTCTACAAATATTATACAAATAAATCCAACCTGAATAAACATTTATAAGCCAAGAAAAGATTAAATAAACCATCTTCCTACCTGTGTGAAAGTGCTTCAGCCAGGGAGAATTCTGCAGCCGTTCGTGCCGCTGAGCGGGAGGGGGGGGGGAGAAAGCCGTTCGTGTCGCTGAGCGGGAGGGGGAGAGAGAGAGAGAGAGAGAGCGAGGGAGAGAGAGAGAGGGGGGGAGGGAGGGAGAGAGAGAGGGGGGGGAGGGAGGGAGAGAGAGAGGGGGGGAGGGAGGGAGAGAGAGAGAGAGGGGAGGGAGGGAGAGAGAGAGAGAGGGGAGGGAGGGGGAGAGAGAGAGAGAGAGAGAGAGAGAGGGAGAGAGAGAGAGGGAGGGAGGGAGGGAGGGAGGGAGAGAGAGCGGGGGAGGGAGGGAGAGAGAGAGAGGGGAGGGAGAGAGAGAGAGAGGGGAGGGAGGGAGGGAGAGAGAGGGGAGGGAGGGAGAGAGAGGGGAGGGAGGGAGAGAGTGGGAGGAGGGAGGGGGAGAGAGAGAGAGGGAGGGAGGGGGAGAGAGAGCCCATGCCCCATAAGACTATGTTCCCTAGTTTTAATTTCCCCTTATGAGTGGAAATATCCTCTCTGCATCCACCTTGTAGAGCCCCCTCATTATCTTAGCCAATCCTCTATCCATGCTAATATATTACCCTCAACCCCATGAATTTTTCTCTTGTGCAGTAACCTCTTATGTGGCACCTTATTGAATGCCTTCTGGAAATCCAAATCCACATCCACTGATTCCCCCTTATCCACCCTGCTCGTAACATCCTCAAAGAACTCCAGCAAATTTGTAAAACATGATTTCCCGTTCATAAAACCATGCTGACTCTTGCTTGATTGAATTTTGCTTTTCCAAAATGTCCTCCTACTGCTTCCTTAATAATGGACTCCAGCATTTTCCCAACGACAGATGTTAGACTAACCGGTCTATAGCTTCTTGCTTTCTTTCTGCCTCCTTTTTTAAATAGTGGTGTTACCTTTGGAGTTTTATAATCTGCTGGGACCTGCCCAGAATCCAGGGAATTTTGGTAGGTTACAACCAATGCATCCACTATCTCTGCAGTCACTTCTTTTAAGACCCAACTATGTAAGCCAAGAGACTTGTCCATCCTTAGTTCCATTATTTTACCGAGTACTACTTCTTTAGTGATAGTGATTGTATTAAGTTCCTTCCTCCCTATAGCCTCTTGATTATCCACTATTGGGATGTTTTTAGTGTCTTCTACCATGAAGAACAATACAAAATATTTGTTCAAGGTGAGTGGAGCAATGGTCTGGAGGCGATGCAGAGAGCTCTGCAGATGGAGAAGAATGTGAACCAGACTCTGCTGGATCTGCATAAACTCTCCACTGGGAGCACCGACCCTCATTTGTGTCACTTCCTGGAGACCACTACTTGGATGAACAAGTGAAGATGATCAAGCAGCTTGGAGATCACATCACCAACCTGAAGAGACTTGGAGCCCCTGAAAAGGGCATGGGAGAGTACCTGTTTGACAAGCACACCCTGGGGGAGAGCGATTGAACTGACTGCCAGGAACAAGATTCTGCCATTTCCCTATTCTCCATTATTAATTCCCCAGTCTCATCCTCTAGGGGACCAACATTTACTTAGCCACTCTTTTCCTTTTTATGTACCTGTAGAAACTCTTACTATCTTGTCATGTATCTCATACTACTGTACATAACTGTATCTTACCATGCTATACATGACTGTTACGAGAGATGACATGTAACCACAAGCTTACCTTACCACCAGGGGTGCACTTGGAGGAGATACTGCATACCTGTCCCAGACAGGTATATAAGGACAGGTCTCAGGCAAGTATGGCATTCGAGAGCTGTGTAGTAAAGGTGCAGTTCCTGAGTGACCTTGACTTCAGTATGTGCCTCATGTGAATCTGTACTGCAGGGACAGGACTTTACAGTGGCGATGAGTTACGGGATTACAGAATCCACAGAATGGCGAACAACGGCTCAGATGAAAAATACAATGCTGGAGATAATTGGGAGGACTTTATAGAAAGGCTCCAGCAAAGTTTTGTAACCAAAGACTGGTTAGGCGACGATAAGGCAGACAAGAGAAGAGCCCATCTCTTGACCAGCTGTGGCTCGAAAACATACGGCTTAATGAAGGACCTGCTGGCACCCGAGAAACCAGCAAGCAAGTCGTTTGAAGAGTTGAGCACACTGGTAAGAGACCACCTGAAGCCAGCGAGCAGCCTACACATGGCCAGACACAGGTTCTACAACTACAGACGCTGTGTGGGCCAGAGTATACCCGACTTTGTGGCGGAACTTCGGAGGTTGGCTAGCTTATGGGAGTTCTCTGATGAACTAAGGAGAGAAGTACTGAGAGACTTTTTTATTGAAGGAATAGGCCATGCAGGCATATTCCAAAAGCTCATAGAGACCAAGAACCTGACCCTAGAGGCAGCAGCACTGGTTGCACAGGAGAAGGAGGCGAGGTTGATCTACATTGCAGGTACGACAACTAACGAAACATCGGAACAAGGGATTCACAGCGTGAAACAAGTCGCTACCCCACACACAGACAAAGGCAGGAGAGCAGGCCCTCAACAGCAGGCAGTGGCGCCAGAAGCCATCAAGGGCCACATGAACGGCCGTTCACACCTCATCAACCCACAATGTGAGCAATCAACTACAAACTGAGAGAAGCTCAAGAGAGATCAGCCAGACGCAGCTCATCCTTTGGAAACAATGAAAGCGGTCTGTGCTGGAGATGTGAGGGAAGGCACTCATCAAGGGGGTGTCGATTTCAGCATGCTGTTTGCAGAAACTGCGACTATACAGGGCATCTGGCCCGCATGTGCAGACAAACGGCAGCTCAGCTGGTATACGAATCAGAAGGGTCGGAAAGCGGACCAGAAGACGGTGGGGACAGTACCCGGGACACCGATGTACAGTGGGTCAACACGATCAATGGCCACTGCTCCTACAATAAGATGCCTCCAATAATGATGAGGGTCCTACTCAACGGGATACTCGTCAACATGGAGCTGGATATGGGAGCGAGTCAATCTCTCATGAGCGCTCAACAATTTGAACAGCTGTGGCCGCACAAAAGAGTCAGACCAAAACTTACAAGGGTCGACACCAAACTAAGGACCTATACCAAATAAATCGTCCCAGTCCTCGGCAGCGCCACGCTCTCAGTCACACACAAAGGGACAGTGAACCAACTTCCCCTGTGGATTGTTCCCGGAGATCTCCCAGCAGTGCTGGGGAGAAGCTGGCTGGCAAAACTAAATTGGAAATGGGATGATGTTCATGCCATGTCGTCAGAGGAACGGACCTCCTGCTCAACAGTTCTAAGTCGATTTGAACATTTCTTTCAGCCAGGGTGTGGGCACCTTCAAAGTCAAAATCTACATCACACAGGATGCTAGACCGGTCCATCACAAGGCTAGAGCTGTGCCCTATGTGATGAGGGAAAAGATTGAACATGAACTGGACAGGCTTCTGCGGGAAGGCATAATCTCACCCGTGGAATTTAGCGACTGGGCAAGTCCCATCGTCCCAGTCATGAAGCCTGATGGATCCGTACGAATCTGTGGGGACTACAAATCTACCATAAACAGAGTCTCCCGACAGGACCAATACCTGCTGCCCAGAGCGGTGGACTTATTTGCCACATTGGCTGGAACGTTTCTCAAAACTAGATCTCACATCTGCGTATATGACGCAAGAATTGACCGACGAGTCCAAGCTACTCACCACCATCAACATACATCGAGGCCTTTTCATGTACAATCGATGACCATTCGGCATCAAGTCGGCAGCTGCTATATTCCAGCGCAACATGGAGAGTCTGCTCAAGTCCATCCCGGGGACGGTTGTATTTCAAGACGACATACTTATCACGGGCAGGGACACCGACTCCCATCTCCGCAATTTGGAGGAAGTATTAAAGCAGTTGGATCGGGTAGGCCGAAGAGTTAAGAAATCCAAGTGCCTGTTTCTCACGCCCGAGGTTGAATTTTTGGGCAATTTTTGGAATCCGCCCAACAGAGTCCAAAACCGAAGCAATTCGCCTGGCACCCAGGCCCCGGAATGTCTCAGAACTGCGCGCCTTTCTCGGGCTACTCAACTACTTTGAGAACTTTATGCAGAACTTAAGCACGCTGCTGGAGCCTCTCCACATGCTACTCAGAAAGGGGTGCGATTGGTTTTGGGGGGACGCCCAGGAACGCGTCTTCAACAAGGCGTGCAACCTTCTGTGTTCCAACAGTGTTTTGGCTTTCTTTGATCCAGGTAAAAAGCTAGTTCTTACATGTGATGCATCAGCGTACGGGATCGGGTGCGTTTTACAACATGTCAATAGTGCGGGTAAATTACAACCCATAGCTTATGCCTCCAGGTCACTTTCGCGGGCGGAGTCAGAGTATGGAATGGTGGAGAAGGAGGCGTCGCGTGCATTGTAGTTCCACATTGTAGTCTGCCTCTGGTTCAGCAGTGTTGTTGGTAAATCTACTTTTGACTTGGTCTACATGCCTCCGGCAGGTTTGGCCATTGTCCATTTGTACCACCAGTAGCCTGTTTCCTTCCTTGCCTGTTACTGTCCCTGCAAGCCATTTGGGACCCCTGTCATAGTTTAGCACAAACACTTTGTCCCCTATCTTATTCCACCTCCCCCTCGAATTTCGGTCATGGTACTCGGTTAGCTTACGGCATTTTGCCTCAACGATTTCATGCATGTCTGGGAGGATTAATGAGAGCCTTGTTTTTAAGGTCCGTTTCATTAATAGTTGCACGGGGGAATCCAGTCAATGAATGCGGACAAGATCTGTATGCCAGCAGCAGTCGCGACAGGCGGCCCTGCAGCGTGGGACCTTGGCTTTTGAGCATGCCTTGTTTAATGATCTGCACTGCTCGCTCCGCCGGGCCGTTGGAGGCCGGCTTGAACGGTGCCGTCTTAACGTGATTTATGCCGTGGTCACTTATAAAATCTTGGAATTCTGCGCTGGTGAAGCACGAACCATTATCACTGACCAATATGTCAGGAATGCCGTGCGTTGCAAACATGGTTCCAAGGCTCTCCACAGTGGTGGAGGTGGTGCTTGAGTTTAAAATGGTGCATTCGATCCACTTAGAAAATGCATCTACAACTACGAGGAACATTTTGCCCATGAATGGGCCGGCATAGTCTACGTGCATCCGCGACCACGGTTTGGTGAGCCAGGGCCAGGGGCTCAGGAGGGCCTCCCTGGGGGCATTACTGAGTTGGGCACAAATGGTGCACCGTCGGACGCAGAACTCCAAGTCCGCGTCAATGCCAGGCTACTAGACATGGGATCTGGCTATGGCCTTCATGAGAATGATCCCCGGGTGCTCGCAGTGGAACTCCTGGACAAATGCCTCTCTGCCTCGCAGAGGCATAACTACTTGGCTGCCCCACATCAGGCAGTCTGCTTGTAGTGACAGCTCATGCATGCGCCTATGGAAAGATTTGATCTCCTCTGGGCAGGCATCGCGAGCCTCTGCCCAGTCACTGGTTAAGACACATCTTTTTACTAGGGATAACGTGGGTTTGCTGGTCGTCCAGGCTCTGATTTGGCGAGCCGTCATGGGCGAACCTGTGGACTCAAAGGCATTGATTGCCATGACTATCTCACAGTCCTGTTAGTCAGACCCTTCCGTGGTCGCCAGGGGTAGCCTGCTAAGCGCGTCGGCACAGTTGTCTGTGCCTGGTCTGTGCCTTATGGTGTAATCGTAAGACGCCAGCATGAGTGCCAACCGTTGAATGCGTGCCGAGGCGTTGGCGTTTATTGCCTTGCTCTCGGATAGTAGGGACGTGAGGGGCTTGTGGTCGGTTTCTAATGCGAACTTGGCCCCGAAAAGGTATTGGTGCATCTTTTGTGGACAGACAGGGGGAACAACATGAGGAAAGGACAATCCCAACAGACAGCCCAGGCGAGACACCAACAATCATCATGAACGAAACAGACAGCCCAGGCGAGATACCAGCAATCACACCGAAAGAAAAACAGGCACCAAGGCAAACAACTGAACCACAACTAAGACGCTCCACGCGAGAGCGTTGACCACCTGAGAGACTGAACCTATAAAGACAATAAGACCTTGGGGGAGGGTGATGTCATGTATCTCACACTACTGTATATAACTGTATCTTACCATGCTATACATGACTGTAACTAGAGATGACCTGTAACCACAAGCTTACCTTACCACCAGAGGTGCACTTGCAGGAGACACTGGATACTTATCCCAGACAGGTATATAAGGACAGGTCTCAGGCAAGTGTGGCATTCGAGAGCTGTGTAATATAGGTGCAGGTCCTGAGTGACCTTGACTTCAATATGTGCCTTGTGTGAATCTGTACTGCAGGGACAGGACTTTACAGATCTGTTCTTATATTTCATGCTAATTTACTTTCATAATCTATCTTCCCGCTCTATTATTTTTTTAGTCATTCTTTACTGACTTTTAAATATTTCCCAATCCTCTAGCCTCCCACTAGGTTTTTCCACACATTATATGCCCTTGTTTTCAATTTGATACCATCCTTTATTTCCTTAGTTAGCCACGGATGGTTATCCCTTCTCTTAGTCTTTCCTTCTTATTGGGATATATTTTTGTTGCGAGTTATGAAATATCTCCTTGAATGTCTGCTACTGCTCATGAACCGTCCCATATTTTAGTCTATTTTTCCAGTCCACTTTAGCCAACTCTGCCTTCATACCTTTGTAGTCTCCTTTATTTAAGCTTAGGATACTGGTTTTAGATCCAACGTTCTCACCCTCCAACTGAATTTGAAATTCAAGCATGTTATGGTCACTCATTCCTAGAGGATCCTTTACTAGGAGATCGTTTATTTATCCTGTCTCATTACACCGTACCAGATCTAAGATAGCCTGCTCCCTGGTTGGTTCCGCAACATACTGTTCAAGGAAACTATCCCGGATTGATAAAGAAGAGGTATTAGAAAGGCTGGCTGTACTTAAAGTAGATAAATCACCAGGAGCGAATAAGATGCATCCTCGGGTGCTGAGGGAATTGAGGGCAGAAATTGCGGCGGTACTGGCCATAATATTCCAATCCCCATATATACGGGGGTGGTGCCAGAGAACTGGAGAATTGCAAATGTTACACCATTGTTCAAAAGTGGGTATAAAACAGGCCGGTCAGTTTAACCTCGGTAGTGGGGAAGCTGTTAGAAACAGTGATCCAGAACAAAATGAATAGTCACTTGGAAAGATGTGGATTAATTAAGAAAAGCCAGCACGAATTTGTTAAAGACAAATCATGTTTAACCAACTTGATTTGAACTTTTTGATGAGGTAACAGAGAGGGTTGATGAGGGTAATGCGGTTGACGTGGTGTATATGGATTTCCAAAAGGCGTTCGACAAAGTGCCACATAATAGGCTTGCTAGCAAAGTTGAAGCCCGTGGAATAAAAGGGATAGTGGCAGAATGATACAAAATTGGCTAGATGACAGAAAACAGAGAGTAGTGAAAGGTTGTTTCTCAGACTGGAGGAAGGTATACAGTGGTGTTGCGCAAGGGGTTGTTCTAGGACCTTCTTCTCTTCTCCCTGCTTTTCTTGATATATATTAATGACCTGGACGTGGGTGTACAGGGCACAATTTCAAAATTTGCAGATGACACAAAACTTGGGCGTATCGTGAACAGTGAGGAGAGTGATAGACTTCAGGGTGACATAGACAGGCTTTTGAAATAGGCGAACATGTGGCATGTGAAATTTAATGCAGGAAAGTGTGAAGCGATACATTTTGGTCGAAAGAATCTTCCCAAGATGGGGCTCACTAAGCCCGCCCTGTAAGGTCCCCAGTCAATGAAAAGGAAGTGGGTCTGATGATATCATTTGATGACGCGTTATCAGCCGGTTTCCTTAAAGGGACCAGGGCCACATTGATTTTGACAGTTATTCTGTCAGTGTTCTGCAGCAATGAGATGCTGCAGAACACTGCACCCAGGCTGTCCCATGACTCCCTCCAGATACTTCTGGAGGGAGTCACAGCACACAGGGTTACATTTGCTACCTTACAATCGACGGGAACCGTTCTAGAATCTATGTAATTTTGAAAGATGACAACCAATGCATCCACTATTTCTATAGCCACCTCTTTCAAAACCCTAGTATGTAGGCCATCAGGTCCAGGGGATTTATCAACTTTCAGTTCCAGTAATTTCTCCAGCACTATTTTTTTTTACTGATATTAATTTCTTTCAGTTCCTCATTCTCGTGTTATTCCCCCTTGGCTCTCCACTATTTCCGGCAAGTTTTTTGCATCTTCTTCCGTGTAGATGGATACAATGTGTTTGTTTAATTTCTCTGCCATTTCCTTATTCCCCATTATAATTTCTCCTGTCTCAGCCTGTAAACAACTCACATTTACTTGCGCTAACCTTTTCCTTTTTAGATTGCCTATAGAAGCTTTTACAGTCTGTTTTTCTGTCTCGCTAGTTTACTCTCATTCTATTTCCCCTTTCTTTATCAATTTGTTGGTCATCCTTTGCTGAATTCTAAAATCCTCCCAATCCTCAGGCTTACTGTTCTTTTTGGCAACATTCTAAGCCCCTTCCTTTGATCTAATTCAATTTTTAAACTTCTTTTATTTGCCACGGTTGGACCACTTTTCCTGTGGGATTTTTGTGCCTCAAAGGCATGTATGTTTGTTGTAAATTATGTATTAATTCTTTAAATGCTAGCCATTAATTGTCTATTGTCATACATTTTAATGTAGTTTCCCAATGTACCTCAGCCAACTCGCCCCTCATATATACATAGTTTACCTCGTTTAAATTTAAGACACTAGTTTCGAATTTAAATCAATCACTTTCAAACTTTATGGCCCAGAAATCCCGATCGAGGTCTTCCCGTGGGCAAACTACTGAATAAAGGGAAAAAAATGCGCACTTACCTGAAGATGCTGCACCCACTCGAGCTTCCGATCCTGAGGCCTTCACTCCCTGCACATCGGACACATGCACATTGGGATGTCCGTATGCTGGAGCTGGAGTCACATGGCTCTGGGCAGCCAATCAAGGTACAGTATTTTCTCATTCATAATAATGGAAACTCCGAAAGATGGAGTTCCCATTATTATGAATGAGAAACCACCCCAAACACACAAAACACTAATAAAAAATACACTGTATATTTAAGATTCATTTAAATTAAAGTTCGTATAAAAAAAATATATTTTCCCGACTTTTTAAAAGTTTTTTTCAATTATGCCTTAAAATAAACTTACCATAGTGGGGAAAGTTTTTAACAATAAAATGTGTTTTCATATGTGTTCATTTAATTTAATTTTAATTTTTGTGTATGTTTTTAAACACTTGCGCCTGTAAAAGTAGGCTATACGCCTGCTTTTTCAGGTGCAAGATTTTTGAGGATATTTGCCGGACAAGATATGTGTAAATGTCGCAATCTTGTCCGTACAGATGTCTTCGCTCCCAATCTGCGGTTCATCTGTCAAGCTCCAGGGCCTGGGGAGGCCAGAATTTCCATGCCAATATAAAATTCTATCATATTATGGTCAATCTTCCCTTCGGGCACCTTTACTAAAAGGTTATTAATTAACCCTTTCTCATTGCACAATACTAGATCTAAAAAAAGCCTGTTCCCTAGTTGGTTCCTCAACATAATGATCTTGAAAACTATCTTGTATTCATTCATTTTATGACTTCGTCTTCTACATTATTGCAAATTTGTTTTGCCCAGTATATATGTAGATTAAAGTCCCCCATGATTACTGTATTACCCTTATTACATACGTCTCTAATTTCCTGATTTATACTCTTCCTACATTACAACTACTGTTTGGGGGCCTATAAACTACTCCCAATGTTTTCTGTCCCTTGCTGTTTCTTAGATGCACCCAAACTGATTCCACATCTTGATTTTCAGAGCGAAGAACCTTTCTCTCGACTGTCTTTCTCCCATTCTTTATTATCAAGGCTACCCATCCTTCTTTTCCATTTTGCCTCGCTCTTCTAAAAGTTAAATATTCTGGAATATTTAGTTCCCAATCTTGGTCACTTTGCAAACACGTCTCCGTAATGGCTATTAGAGAAAACCTATTAATTTCTATCTGTGCTATTAATTCATTTATTTTGTTGCAAATGCTTCATGCATTCAGATATCGTGCCTTTAGCTTTGACTTTTTTTTATTTTCCCCTGATGTCACTGCTTTTTATCCGGTGAGTTTTTATCCTGGCATTAAATGGCAGCCGCCACTCTAACACCCTTCTCTGGCCCAGGACTCAGCGGCCGCCATTTGGTGAAGATGCAAAAATCAAGAGTGTGACGTCTTGCCAACTTAACGTGACATTCTGCGAACTTCGACCTCAGTGCTGAGTTTAGCGCAGGGTCCTAAGCTCACCCTAAAAAGCGAGCGTGCAGCAGATGACAGAGACACTATCAGCATTTATTAACGAGACACAAACATCTTTCAGGTAAGTTTGCATGTAAGCTTTTCACCCGGATTTTTTATATTAGCTTGGTGCAATCCATTTTAACATTTTTTTTTAAGTGTGCAGGGATTGCAGGGATGCTGCTGGACGTTTGCAAGGCCATGGATGGTATTGGAAATACTCAGCAAGTCAGGTAGCATCCATGGAGAGAGAAACAGAGTTCACATCTCAGGTCGAGAGGCTGCCTGGAACTGCTGAGTAGTTCCAGCATTTTCTGCTTTTATTTCAGATTTCTAGCATCTGCTCGCAGAGGGAAGACGACATAGAAGAGGGAAAGGAGGAAGCAGAAGGAAGGATGCAACCCAGACAGCACCTTTCTGGCCGGGATATCCAAGATTGAAATTATCCGCCTGTGGTACCAGTGACCACAACCCCAATTCTCCCTTCAACATTTGTCCTACATCTTACCTTCCCTCTGTTATTGACCATCACTACGTCCTCTTGGCCGCAATGATGAAATAAAAGCCACTATAAGGCAAATTTTCCAATCCAACTTTATACATCTATCCATCCAATATGCCATCAGGAAATCAATTCATCTCCCTTATACATTCCCTTATGTCTTGTGTGTGCCTTTGCCTATCTTGCTGATATCATGCAATGCTATCCCTGTGGCTGGTGGAAGCTGCTAACTTTCAGTGGAGGACACTGCAAATGGCTTTGCTGCTTGACTTTGAGGAGCTGGTGGCTGAGAGTGTGAAATCGAGTGACGCCGTTTCTTCTTCACTCTCCTCTCCCTTTTCTTGGGCGACTACTGGCTGGGCAAGCTGCATTTCTTAAGTGTGTGACGTGAGGATGGCACAAGCCTGGAGTTGGGGTGAGGGGAGGGCAGCAAAGCAAGAGGCACATGCAAGAAGGATAACATATGAGGAAACCAGCATCTTGTATCCTTTCTACCCCGCCGCTGGCCAAGGGTTCAGCCATGCCGCTGCCAAAAATGGCCAGCACTGTCTCCTCCAAGTGGGTGAACTGAAGCTAGGAATGTGAGGACTGCCTCGTGTTTGGTAGTTTGTTGGTAGGTGAGTGATTGCGGGGCCGGAGCAGATCGTGCATTGAGCAGTGTGTGAGGCTGGTGGTGCAGTTGGTCGGAGATGGCTTTTGAAAATGAATTCACTGACCTTGACCACTGGTCTGAGATCATGAAGTATCTTTGGGCACTGGAGCCAAATCGTGGGGGGCAACACTGCTGGCAGTGACAGCCTCGGTGATCCGGTCCCACATCCTTCTTTCTGGAGGACCTCCTGGCCCCTGTGGGTAGAGGATCTGTCTTGCAGTGTTGATTACCTGCAGCTGGAGTGCTGTGTGCGAGACCTTGGGTGCCCTTTCCCTGGTTTGCTAGCCCATTTGTGTTTTTGAAACGCTTTTAGAATTTCTTTATTAGGAGCGGAAGACTCCAATTTGGGAATTCTTTTTAATTTTTTTTTCAGAAGTCAGTTGAGCTGTAAGGGCTAAAAACTGCCTATTTATATATGATGTTTATTTTTTCATTTCAGAAGGCAGTTCTCCTTTCAGGGACCAAACTACTCTCTAAAATGACAGCCTTGCTTTAAGAGAAGGCTGTTCTTGCTGCAATAATGATACGGTAACACTACATTGGGGCCTCCTAGCAGGACAAATGCCATCAGAACGGCCTTGCACAGTGAGTTTAGTGAGGGACTAATGTTAATTAGCCACCAGCACCAATTTACCAGTCCTGCCAGCACCATCATTTTCGGCAGCCGTTAACACTGGTCTGCGGTGGCACCAGCCGATTTTTACCGATATCAAATTTCTAGGCCATTGTTCTCACGCGAGTCAAATTTCATCATCATCATCATAGGCAGTCCCTCGGGATCGAGGAAGATTTGCTTACACTCTTAGCAAGAGTTCTTAGGTGGCTGTACAGTCCAATACAAGAACCACAGTTTCTGTTACAGGTGGGACAGATAGTCATTGAGGGAAAGGGTGGGCAGGGAGCCTGGTTTGCCGCATGCTCCTTCCGCTGCCTGCGCTTGATTTCTGCATGCATTCGGCAACAATACTCAAAGAGCTCAGTGCCCTCGCGAATGCATTTCCTCCTCTTAGGGCGGTCTATGGCCAAGGACTCCCAGGTATCAGTGGGGATGTCGCAATTTATCAGGGAGGCTTTGAGGGTGTCCTTGTAATGTTTCCTCTGCCCGCCTTTGGCTCGTTTGCCGTGGATGAGTTCCGAGTAGTGCGCTTGCTTTGGGAGTCTCGTGTCTGGCATGCGAACTATGTAGCCTGCTCAGCGGAGCTGATCAAGTGTGGTCAGTGCTTCAATGCTGGGGATGTTGGCCTGGATGAGTACGCTAATGTGTGTGCGTCTGTCCTCCCAGAGGATTTGCAGGATCTTGCGGAGACATCGCTGGTGGTATTTCTCCAGCGACTTGAGCTGTCTACTGTACATGGTCCACGGTCTCTGAGCCACACAGGAGGGCGGGTATTACTACGGCCCTGTAGACCATGAGCTTGGTGACAGTTTTGAGGGGCTGATCTTCAAATACTCTTTTCCTCAGGCGGTCGAAGGCTGCAATGGCACGCTGGAGGCGGTGTTGGATCTTATCATCAATGCCTGCTCTTGTTGATAGGAGGCTCCCGAGAAAGGGGAAGTGATCCATGTTGTCCAGGGCCATGCCATGGATCTTGATGTTTGGGGGGCAGTGCTGTGCGGCAAGGACAGGCTGGTGTAGGACCTTTGTCTTACTAATGTTTAGCGTAAGGCCCATGCTTTCATACGCCTCGGTAAATACGTCGACTGTGTCATGGAGTTCAGCCTTTGTGTATGCAGACGCAGGCGGCGTCCGCGTACTACAAATTTAATTGTTAACTGTAATGACATTTTTAGGCCAATCAATGATGATATTGCACTGTGATAATTTGGATTTTATTTACACACTGATTTCTTACTGTCATCAACAATGAACCAAGAGTTTGGAAGACCACATACAATATATGGTGAGACATTTATCTAGAGGAGTTATGGGCAGGTGCTTGGTTGGGGATCCTCTTTTGGTACACAATCCTGTAACTCTGCCTGTTGCTGAGCTAAGGGAGTCTTTTCCTCTTTGCCAGATTTCTCCTGCTTCTTCCCCTTTTGCTATTCTTCTATAACCATTTACACCTCCTCCAGACCCCTCTTTTGCTTCTTTACCTGTCCTATTACCATCCGCTTTTGCCTTGCACCATCATCCCTTTTGTCATTTAATCACTCCACCTTACCACCACCCAACCACCACCACCACCATTCCCAGACACTTTTCCATGGCCCTGTACTTACTTTAAAACGGTTAATCCCGAACGTCTTCCAGTTCTGATGAAAGGTCACCGACCTGAAACATTAAGTCTGTTTCTCTCTCCACAGAAGCTACCTGACCTGCTGAGTGCTTCCAGCATTTTGTTTTATTTCAGATTTCCAGCATCTGCAGTATTTTGCTTTTGGCATGAGTCATACAATCAGGCTGAAGGTTAATGAATGCTCCTACCTTCGCAAAGTTATCCAGCTTCATTCGGAATTTAGTGGGACCAAGCATCCCGAAGTTGCCTTTCTGCAGAGCTGTCTTACACTTCCGCCACAGAAAAAGAACGGCATCCACAACCATGTCTATGTCTGGATTGGTATCCTAGAAATGGATTAAAAAAAGTAAGATTACCTTTGACAATATATTATTTTTAATTATTGCCCCTTTTTCTTTGGCTTGGTATGACACTAACCCCACCTTGTCAGTTTTTGATGAAGGAAGACTCTTTCCCTTCCTCGACATTGCCAGGCTATCGTAATCTGCAGTAGGACCATAGCTGGACCATACTGCTGATTAGAATGGGGTAACAAACTTACAAACTGTGCAGTTGAGCCGTAACGCTTCAAATGCTGTGCTGTTGTACTACTCTACATATTTTAACATATATCAGGCTATTCAGCAGACTGAATCTCCACGCTGCATCTCTAGTATCCTTTCATCATAAATGCTTGTGTTTCATCTTGAGCCTCTTCAACCACATCACTACCTATAGTTATAAAGGCCGCGATTTTACCAGCGCTCAGCAGACCTGATTAGTGGCGGGTCAGCTGTGGAATTTTAAATGATTGACAGCAGATCGGGAATCGCTGCCAAAACACGCACACCTGCATTTCCTGATGTCAGGTCTGCCAGCACTGGACATACCTGACAAGCAGCTTCGGGAGATCCAATTCAAATCAGGAGTGGCTTATTTACAGCCACTAAACTATGCTTTTTACCCTGGCTTTTTAACTATCACAGGTATCCCATGGGTTTCCTGCTGTGAAGCTGAGGCTGGAGGTCAGTGGCCATTGAATCAGCTGATAAGTTGAAAACTTCAAATATCAACTCAAAGCTCCCAGCTAATTCAGATATCTTCCCTTAAGTACTAGTATCTCGAAATTGCATTTCCACCACAGATTCACCATGCTGCAAGTCTTTATACAAGTCTCCATGTGGTCTGACCCCATTATCTTTCCCATCATTGACATTTCGCTGCTGTCATCTCTACTTCATCTGCCATCTATTCCACCAGCATGGGTGCACTTTATACTCTCTCACCTTGGTCCGCAGAATCTGATCACAATCCGCCCCTATACCAGCATCACCAGGCACACCAGCAGCACCAACAACCACACCAACCTTCTCTGCAATCAGCTGATGCTGCACAGGAACAGGGTATCAGCACCTGACCACGTTGCTGCCTGGGCAGACATTTAAGGAGATATTTCATAACGCACAACAAAAATATATCCCAATGAAAAGGAAAAACTGCAAGAGAAGGGATAACCATCCGTGGCTAACTAAGGAAATAAGGGATGGTATCAAATTGAAAACAAGGGCATACAATGTGGCCAAGATTAGTGGGAGGCTGAAGGATTGATAAATTTTTAAAAGCCAGCAAAGAACGACTAAAAAAAATGAAAAATTGAGGGAACATAGATTATGAAAGTAATCTAGCATGAAATATAAAAACAGATAGCAAGAGTTTCTACAAATACATAAAAAGGAAAAGAGTGGCTAAAGTAAATGTTGGTTCCCTGGAAGATGAGACTGGGGAATTAATAATGGAGAACAGGGAAATGGCAGAGACATTGAACAAATATTTTGTATCGGTCTTCACGGTAGAAGACTCTAAAAACATCCCAATAGTGGATAATCAAGGGGCTATAGGGAGGGAGGAAATTAATACAATCACTATCTTTAAAGAAATAGTACTCGGCAAAATAATGGAAATAAAGGCAGATAAGTACCCTGGACCTGATGGCTTACATGGGAAAGTAGATTAAAGTGTAGGACGGTTGATGAACAGTGGTGTACATTTAAGGAGATATTTCACAACTCTCAAGCAAAATATATTCCAGTGAGGAGGAAAGGATGTCAGAGAAAAGATAGCCATCCGTGGCTAACTAAAGAAATAAAGGATGGTATCCAATTAATAACAATGGCATACAAAGTGGCCAAAACTACTGGGAGGACAGAAGATTGGAAAGCTTTTAAAAGCCAGCAAAGAATGACTAAAAAAATTATTAAAAAAGGGAAGATAGACTATGAAAGTAAACTAGCACAAAATATAAAAACAGATAGCAAAAGTTTCTATGGGTGTATAAAAAGGGAAAGAGTGGCTAAAGTAAATGTTGGTCCCTTAGAGAACGAGACCGGGGAATTAGTAATGGGAAACATGGAGATGGCAGAAACCCTGAACAAATATTTTGTATCAGTCTTTACGGTAGAGAACACTAATAATATCCCAAAAGTGGATAGTCAAGAGGCTATAGGGGGGGAGGAACAGAACACAATCACAATCACTGAGGAGGTGGTACTCACTAAAATAATGGGACTAAAGGCAGATAAATCCCCTGGACTTGATGGCTTACATCCTAGGGTCTTAAGAGAAGTAACATAAGAACGTAAGAAAATAAGAAATAGGAACAGGAGTAGGCCATTCGGCCCCTCGAGCCTTCTCCGCCATTCAATAAGATCATGGCTGATCTGATCATGGACTCAGCTCCATTTCCCCGCCCGCTCCCCATAACCTCTTATTGTTCAAGAAACTGTCTATTTCTGTCTTAAATTTATTCAATGTCCTAGCTTCCACAGCTCTCTGAGGCAGCAAATTCCACAGATTTACAACCCTCAAGAGAAAAAATTCCTCATCTCTGTTTTAAATAAGCGGCCCCTTATTCTAAGATCATGCCCTCTAGTTCTAGTCTCCCCATCAGTGGAAACATCCTCTCTGCATCCACCTTGTCAAGCCCCCTCATAATCTTATATGTTTCGATAAGATCACCTCTCATTTTCTTGAATTCCAATGAGTAGAGGCCTAACCTACTCAACCTTTCCTCATAAGTCAACCCTCTCATCCACGGAATCAACCCAGTGAACCTTCTCTGAACTGCTTCCAAAGCAAGTATATCCTTTCGTAAATATGGAAAGCAAAACTGCACGCGGTAGTCCAGGTGTGGCCTCACCAATACCTTGTATAGCTGTAGCAAGACTTCCGTGCTTTTATACTCCATCCCCTTTGCAATAAAGGCTAAGGTACCATTGGCAGGGATAGTGGATGTAGTGGATGCACTGGTTGTAATCTACCAAAATTCCCTGGATTCTGGGGTGGTCCCAGTGGATTGGAAAACCGCAAATGTAACACCCCTATTTAAAAAAGGAGACAGACAAAAAGCAGGAAACTATAGACCAGTTAGCCTAACATCTGACATTGGGAAAATGCTGGAGTCCATTATTAAGGAAGGAGTAGCAGGACATTTGGAAAAGCATGATTCAATCAAGCAGAGTCAGCATGGTTTTATGAAAGGGAAATAGTGTTTGACAAATTTGCTGGAATTCTTTGAGGAGGTAACGAGCAGGGTGGATAAGAGGGAACCAGTGGATGTAGTGTATTTGGATTTCCAGAAGGCATTCGATAAGGTGCAACATAAGAGGTTACTGCACAAGATAAAAGCTCACGGCGTTAGGGGTAATATATTAGCATGGATAGAGGATTGGCTAACGAACAGAAAACAGAGTCGGGATAAATGGTTCATTCTCGGGTTGACAATCAGTAAGAGTGGGGTGCCGCAGAGATCAGTGCTAGGACCCCAACTATTTGCAATCTATATCAACAACTTGGAAGGATGGACCGAGTGTAAGGTAGCCAAGTTTGCTGACGATACAAAGATGGGAGGAAAAGCAATGTGTGAGGAGGACACAAAAAATCTGCAAAAAGACATAGACAGGCTACGTGAGTGGGCAAAAATTTGGCAGATGGAGTATAATGTTGGAAAGTGTGAGGTCATGCACTTTGGCAGAAAAAAATCAAAGAGCAAGTTATTATTTAAATGGAGAAAGATTGCAAAGTGCAGCAGTACAGCGGGACCTGGGGGTACTTGTGCATGAAACACAAAAGGTTAGTATGCAGGTACAGCAAGTGATCTGGAATCTTGGCCTTTACTGCAAAGGGGATGGAGTATAAAAGCAGTGAAGTCTTGCTACAACTGTACAGGTGAGGCCACGCCAGGAATACTGCGTACAGTTTTGGTCTCTGTATTTAAGGAAAGAT
This sequence comes from Pristiophorus japonicus, assembly GCF_044704955.1. NCBI lineage: Eukaryota > Metazoa > Chordata > Chondrichthyes > Pristiophoridae > Pristiophorus > Pristiophorus japonicus. Next base: position 79,031,494 of record NC_091989.1, on the reverse strand, counting down.
ATACATGCATTGGAGGCTATTCAGAGAAGGTTCACGAGGTTGATACCAGAGATGAGGGGGTTGACTTATGAAGATAGGTTGAGTAGGTTGGGTCTATACTCATTGGAGTTCAAAAGAATGAGAAGTGATCTTATCGTAAACATATAAGATAATGAGGGGGCTCGACAAGGTGGATGCAGAGAGGATATTTCCACTCATAGGGGAAATTAAAACTAGGGGAATAAGGGGCTTCCCATTTAAAACTGAGATGGAATAGAAATTTCTTCTCTTAGAGGGTTGTAAATCGATGGAATTCTCTGCCCGAGAGAGCTGGGTCGTTGAATATATTTAAAGCGGAGATAGACAGATCATTGAGCAATAAGGGAGTTAAGGGTTATGGGGAGCGGGCAGGGAAGTGGGGCCGAGTCCATGATAAGATCTTATTGAATGAGAGCAGGCTCGAGGGGCCAAATGGCCTAATCCTGCTCCTATTTCTTATGAACTTATGTTCTGCCGGGGACGCCAGGGATGGCCTCATCAAGGCCAGATTTATTTCACTTGAAGCTGTACACTCTGGCTGCCATTTGATGCGCCAGGTTGGCATCACCCACACCAACACCATAAAGCATCTCTACAATGTCAAAGCCATTCCTTTCACACGCATCACCATTGCGGGGGGATAGTGTTATGTCTCACCATTCACTACAACTCACTAAGCCACTTTCAAAGCTGCACACAAATCTGTCCAAGAAAGCAAAATGTTAAAAATAAAGATTCCAATGTTTGACAGCATTTAATAGAAATGTCACATGAACATTGTCTAAAACATACAAGTGCCTTCCTTGTGTGTTGTTAGTTGGTATGATTGGACTAGAATGAGGGCGAGTGTGAGGTGTGGCTACTGAGATGGAGAAGTGATAATGTAGATAGAGCGGGATGGATGAAGGTGCAAGGAAAGTTGGTGCAAGGATGTGCAGGAGTCATCATCATAGGCAGTATCTCGAAATTGAAGATTTGTTTCACTCCAAAAGCGAGTTCTCAGGTGGCTTTACAGGCCAATGAGGGAATTACAGTCTCTGTCACAGATGGGACAGACAGTTGTGGAAGCAAAGGGTGGGTGAGGAGCCTGGCTTGCCGCACGCTCCTTCTGCTGTCTGCGCTTGGTTTCAGCATGCTCTCGGCGACGAGAGTAGAGGTACTCAGCGCCCTCCCGGATGCTCTTCCTTCACTTTGGGTGGTCCCGGACCAGGGATTCCCAGGTGCCGGGTGGGGATGTTGTAATTTATCAAGGAGGCTTTGAGGGTCTCCTTGAAGCATTTCCTCTGCCCACCTGGGGCTTGCTTGCCATGTCGGAGTTCCGAATTGAGCACTTACCTAGGGAGTCTCGTGTCAGGCATGTGGATAATATGGCCCGACCAATGGAAACATAAAAAATAGGTGCAGGAGTAGGCCATTCGGCACTTCAAGCTTGCACAACCATTCAATAAGATCATGGCTGATCATTCACCTCAGGACACCTTTCCTGCTTTCTCTCCATACCCCTTGATCCCCTTACCGTAAGGGCCATATCTAACTCCCTCTTGAATATATCCAACTGATACGTCCTTACTATACAGTATAAATGCACACAAGGCCCATGCTTGAGAGAAGGTCAGTCTGTGACCTGTCCTTTATTTCATAGCACTCAAGTGATGGAAGTGGGTGGAGCTTCCCCTTTTATATCAGAAGGTCTAGGTTAGGAGTGTTTCCCACAAGTTCACCACCTAGTGGTCAGTGTTCTCACAGTGTACAACTTAGGTCAGATTATACATGGGTTACAATGCTGGTTGAATACATGACATCACCTCCCCCCCACCCAAAGCCTTATTGGGATTACAGGTTGAGTCTCTCTGGTGGTTTACGCTCCCTTGTAGAGCGCCTGAGTTGGGGCTCCGGTTGTTGGGCGCTGGCTTGAGTGTCTGCTGTTTGCGGTGCCTCAGACCTGTCCGGACTGCCCACAGTGACTGGGCTCTCCTCCCTTTGGTTCCTGTGTTCGGTCACCTGTGGTGGAGTGAACTCTACATCGTGTTCTTCCTCTGCTTCTTCTATGGGGATGCTGAACCTCCTTTTTGTTTGATCCACATGTTTGCGGCAGATTTGTCCATTGGTAAGTTTAGCTACCAGAATCCTATTTCCCTCTTTGGCAACCACAGTGCCTGCGAGCCATTTGGGCCCTGCAGCGTAGTTGAGGACAAAAACAGGGTCATTTACATCAATACATCGCGCCCTCGCATTCCTGTCATGGTAGTCATATTGTGACTGGCGCCTGCTCTCGACAATTTCTTTCATGGTGGGGTGTAAAAGGGATAACCGGGTTTTGAGTGTCCTTTTCAGTAGCAGCTCTGCAGGTGGAACCCCTGTGAGCGAATGTGGTCTGGATCTGTAGGCCAACAGGAGGCGTGATAAGCGGCATTGTAGGGAACTCCCTTGGATTCTGAGCATCCCCTGTTTGATTATTTGCACTGCTCGTTCTGCCTGGCCGTTTGAGGCCGGCTTGAACGGTGCCGTTCTAACATGGTTAATTCCATTGCCTGCCATGAAGTCCTGGAATTCAGTGCTTGTGAAGCACGGGCCATTGTCGCTGACCAAGATGTCCGGTAGACCGTGGGCAGCGAACATTGCCCGTAGACTTTCTATCTTGGCAGAGGATGTGCTTAAATTTAAAATGTCACACTCGATCCATTTGGAGTAGGCGTCTACAACAACCAAAAACATTTTTCCCATGAAAGGACCTGCGTAGTCCACATGGATGCGTGACCAAGGCTTGGCGGGCCATGGCCAGGGGCTAAGGGGGACTTCCCTGGGCGCATTGCCCAGCTGGGCACACATGTTGCACCTGCGAACACAAAGTTCCAGATCTGCGTCTATCCATGGCCACCAAACGTGTGACCTGGCAATTGCCTTCATCGTGACAATGCCCAGGTGCCCATTGTGGAGCTCTCTGATGAACACCTCTCTGCCCATCTGGGGCATGACGACGCGGTTTCCCCACAGTAGGCAATCGGCCTGAATCGAGAGTTCATCCTTGCGCCTGTGAAATGGTTTAAATTTCACAGGGCATGCCCTGTACGTGGCTGCCCAGTCCCCATTCAGGACACATTTCTTGACTAGAGACAATAGCGGGTCTCTATTTGTCCAGACTTTAATCTGACGGGCTGTCACGAGTGAGCCTTCGCTTCCGAAAGCTTCAACAGCCATGACCATCTCAGCAGCATGCTCGGTAGCCCCCTCAGTGGTGGCTAGTGGGAGCCTGCTGAGTGCATCGGCGCAGTTTTCGGTGCTCGACTGTGCCAAATTGTGTAGTCATAGACGGCTAACGTGAGTGCCCACCCCTGTATGCGGGCCGATGCGTTTTCATTTATGGCCTTGTTGTCGGCCAAAAGGGACGTTAGGGGTTTGTGATCTGTCTCCAGCTCAAATTTCCTGCCTAACAGGTACTGGTGCATTTTCTTTACCGCATATACACATGCGAGCGCCTCCTTTTCTACCGTCCCGTAGCCCCTTTCTGCCTGGGACAGACTTCTGGAGGCATAAGCTACCGGCTGTAACTGACCCTTGGCATTGACATGCTGCAACACACACCCGACACCATAGGACGACGCATCGCACGTTAACACAAGTTTCTTACATGGGTCATATAGCGTGAACAGATTGTTGGAACATAACAAATTGCGTGCTCTATTAAAAGCCCTTTCCGCCTGTCCCCCCAGACCCATTCACGACCTTTGTGTAGGAGCACGTGTAGCAGCTCTAGCAGCGTGCTCAATTTGGGAAGTTACCAAAATAGTTCAGGAGCCCCAGGAATGAACGCAGCTCCGTTGTGTTACGGGGTCTGGGTGCTCTCTGGATCGCTTCCGTCTTGGACGCAGTAGGGCTGATCCCGTCTGCTGCTACCCTCATCCCCAGGAATTCTACCTCTGGAGCAAGGAAGACGCACTTCGCCTTTTTCAGTCGCAGCCCTACCCGGTCCAGTCTGCGTAGCACCTCCTCCAGGTTGTGAAGGTGTTCTTCAGTATCGTCAGCCATAATGAGGATGTCGTCCTGAAAAACCACCGTCCCTGGAATCGACTTGAGGAGGCTTTCCATATTTCTTTGGAAGATCGCGGCGGCCGAGCGAATCCCGAACGGACATCTGTTGTACTCAAACAACCCCTTGTGTGTCGTGATGGTGGTCAGCTTTTTTGACTCACTCGCCAGCTCCTGGGTCATGTAAGCTGAGGTCAGGTCCAATTTTGAAAAAAGTTTGCCGCCGGATAGCGTCGCAAAGAGGTCCTCCGCTCTCGGTAGCGGGTACTGGTCTTGGAGTGACACCCGATTGATGGTGGCCTTGTAATCACCACATATCCTGACCGACCCATCCGCCTTGAGCACCGGCACAATCGGGCTCGCCCAGTCACTGAATTCGACTGCCGAGATGATGCCTTCCCTCAGCAGGCGGTCCAATTCGCCTTCTATCTTTTTCCGCATCACGTACAGCCTTGTGGTGTACTGGCCTGGCGTCCGGGTTTATGTGAATCACTACCTTGGCCCCCATGAAAGTGGCACTGCCGGGTTGAAATAATGAGTCAAATTTGTCCAGGACCTGTGAGCATGATACTCGCTCCACAGAGGAAATTGCACTGACATCGCCCCATTTCCAGTTCATGACAGCAAGCCAACTCCTCCCCAGTAGTGCGGGACCGTCCCCTGGGACAATCCAGAGTGGCAGTCTGTTCTCTGAATCTTTGTGGGTCACGACTTCCTAGCTGCCTAGCACCGGAATGATCTGCTTTGTGTAAGTCTGTAGCTGTGCGTCAATCGGCAATAATTTTGGCCTCCTGGCCTTGGACGCCCACAACTTTTCGAACTGTTTGATACCCATCAGGGACTGGCTGGCCCCCGTGTCTAGCTCCATTGATACTGGGATGCCATTGAGGAGCACTTTCATCATTATCGGTGGCGTCCTGGTGTATGAACTGTATACGTGCTCCACATGAACTCGCTGAACTTCAGCTTCCAGCGATTTCCCCCAGCGTTCATTTCTGCAATTTCTGCAGGTATTTTGCTCATCTCTGCAAACTCCGGCTGAGTGTGTGCCTCCACGCCTCCAGCGTGAGCTGCTGTTTGAAACAAAAGGTTCCTTGCCAGTCGATCGTCCCTGACTGCCCGTGACTGTCCTTGAATGCGCCATTAACAGGTGTTGATGGCCCCATTACTGGCCGCATTGTCCCTTGTAATGGCGTGAATCGCCGTTCAGCTTGCCATTGTCTCTGTCGAACTCCCCCTCTGGGTTCGACTACATGTTGGGGCATGCCCGACTGCCCTTGTCTGCCTGGAGAACTGTGTGCTGCTTTAACAATGTTGAATCTCTTTCCCAACCATTCCTAAACACACTACCTCTTCTCTGTTCTGCTAGTGGCCATGCTCGCGTGGTTTAAATCCCAGTTTCTTGTCGCCATTGATACGTCCTTACTATACAGTATAAATGCACACAGGGCTCTTGCTTGAGAGAAGGTCAGTCTGTGACCTGTCCTTTATTTCATAGCACTCAAGTGATAGAAGTGGGTGGAGCATCCCCTTTTATATCTGAAGGTCCAGGTTAGGAGTGTCTCCCAATAGTTCACCACCTAGTGTTCAGTGTTCTCACAGTGTACAACTTAGGTCAGATTATACATGGGTTACAATGCTGGTTGAATACATGACACCAACGAACTGGCATGAACAGCTCTCTGCGGCAGAGAATTCCATAGGTTAACAACTCTCTGAGTAAAGAAGTTTCTCCTCAGCTCAGTCCTAAATGGCTTACCCTCTTATTCTTAGACTGTGTCCCCTGGTTCTGGACTTCCCCAACATTGGGAACATTCTTCCTGCATCTAACCTGTCCAGTCCTGTCAGAATTTTATATGTTTCTATGAGATCCCCTCTCATCCTTCTAAACTCCAGTGAATACAGGCCCAGTTGATCCAGTCTCTCCACATATGTCAGTCCTGCCATCCCGGGAATCAGTCTGGTGAACCTTCGCTGCACTCCCTCAATAGCAAGAATGTCCTTCCTCAGATTAGGAGACCAAAACTGAACACAATATTCCAGGTCAGGCCTCACCAAGGCCCTGTACAACTGCAGTAAGACCTGCCTGCTCTTATGCTCAAATCCCCTCGCTATGAAGGCCAACATACCATTTGCCTTCTTCACCGCCTACTGTACCTGCATGCCAAATTTCAGTGACTGATGTACCATGACACCCAGGTCTCGTTGCACCTCCCCTTTTCCTAATCTGCCGCCATTCAGATAATATTCTGCCTTCCTCTTTTTGCCACCAAAGTGGATAACCTCACATTTACCCACATTATACTGCATCTGCCATGCATTTGCCCCCTCACCTAACCTGTCCAAGTCACCCTGCAGCCTCTTAGCATCCTCCTCACAGCTCACACCGCCACCCAGCTTAGTTTCATGTGCAAACTTGGAGATATTACACTCAATTCCTTCATCTGGAGCATGCACGATGCTGAGAATGATGTGAATAGCACGTTTAGCGAGTTGGTCTCACCGCAGGTAAAGAGTACACAGCCAGCTAGTAAATGGGTGACCAACAGGAAGAGCAGTGCAAGGAAGGTAGTGCAGGGGCCCCCTGCAGTCATCCCCCTGTAAAACAGATACACCGCTTTGGGTACCGTTGAGGGAGATGACTCATCAGGGGAGGGCAGCAGCAGCCAAGTTCATGGCATCGTGGGTGGCTCTGCTGCACAGGAGGGCAGGAAAAAGAGTGGGAGAGCAACAGTGATAGGGGATTCGATTGTAAGGGGAATAGATAGGCATTTTTGCAGCCGCAACCGAGACTCCAGGATGGTATGTTGCCTCCCTGGTTCAAGGGTCAAGGATGTCTCGGAGCGGGTGCAGGACATTCTGAAAAGGGAGGATGAACAGCCAGTTGTCATGGTGCACATAGGTACCAACGATATAGGTAAATAACGGGATGAGGTCCTACGAGACGAATTTAAGGAGCTAGGAGCTAAATTAAAAAGTAGGACCTCAAAAGTAATAATCTCAGGATTGCTACCAGTGCCATGTGCTAGGCAGAGTAGGAATCGCAGGATAGCTCAGATGAATACGTGGCTTGAGGAGTGGTGCAAAAGGGAGGGATTCAAATTCCTGGGACATTGGAACCGGTTCTGGGGGAGTGGGGACCAGTACAAACCGGACAGTCTGTACCTGGGCAGGAACGGAACCAATGTCCTAGGTGGAGTGTTTGCTAGTGCTGTAGGAGAGGAGTTAAACTAACATGGCAGGGGGATGGGAACCCATGCAGGGAGACAGAGGGAAATTAAATGGAGGCAGAAGCAAAAGATAGAAAGGAGAATCGTAAAAGTGGAGGGCAGAGAAACCCAAGGCAAAAAACAAAAAGGATCACATGACAGCAAAATTCTGAAGGGGCAAAGTATGTTAAAAAGACAAGCCTGAAGGCTCTGTGCCTCAATGCGAGGAGTATTCGGAATAAGGTGGACGAATTAACTGTGCAGATAGCAGTTAACGGATAAGATGTAATTGGCATCACGGAGACATGACTCCAGGGTGACCAAGGCTGGGAACTCAACATCCAAGGGTATTCAACATTTAGGAAGGATAGGCAGTGACGAAAAGGAAGTGGGGTGGCATTGCTGGTAAAAGAGGAAATTAATGCAATAGTAAGGACGGACAGTAACCTGGATGATGTTGAATCGGTATGGGTGGAGCTGTGGAATAACAAAGGGCAGAAAATGCTAGTGGGAGTTGTGTACAGACCACCAAACAGTAGTAGTGAGGTTGGGGACAGCATCAAACAAGAAATAAGGGTTGTGTGCAATAAAGGTACAACAGTTATCATGGGCGACTTTAATCTACGTATTGATTGGGCTAACCAAACTGGTAGCAATGCGGTGGAGGAGGATTTCCTGGAGTGTATTATGGATGGTTTTCTAGACCAATATGTCAAGGAACCAACTAGAGAGCTGGCCATCCTAGATTGGGTGATGTGTATTGAGAAGGGACTAATTAGCAATCTTGTTGTGCGAGGCCCCTTGGGGAAGAGTGTCCATAATATGGTAGACTTCTTCATTAAGATGGAGAGTGACACAGTGAATTTGGAAACTAGGATCCTGAACTTAAGGAAAGGTAACTTCGACGGTATGAGGCGTGAATTGGCTAGAATAGACTAGCAAAGGATACTTAAAGGTTTGATGGTGGATAAGCAATGGCAAACATTTAAAGATCACATGGATGAACTTCAGCAGTACATCCCCGTCTCAAGTAAAAATAAAACGGGGAAGGAGGCTCAACCGTGGCTAACAAGGCAAATTAAGGATAGTGTTAAAACCAAGGAAGAGGGATATAAATTGGCTAGAAAAAGTAACAAACCTGAGGACTGGGAGAAATTTAGAATTTAGAATAGATGCAGCATAATGTGGATAAATGTGAGGTTATCCATTTTGGGGGCAAAAACACGAAGGCAGAATATTATCCGAATGGCGGCAGATTAGGAAAAGGGGAGGTGCAACGAGACCTGGGTGTCATGGTACATTAGTCATTGAAAGTTGGCATGCAGGTACAGCAGGTAGTGAAGGCGGCAAATGGTATGTTGGCCTTCATAACGAGAGGATTTGAGTATAGCAGCAGGGAGGTCTTACTGCAGTTGTACAGGGCCTTGGTGAGGCCTCACCTGGAATATTGTGTTCAGTTTTGCTCTCCTAATCTGAGGAAGGACGTTCTTGCTATTGATGGAGTGCAGTGAAGGTTCACCAGACTAATTCCAGGGATGGCTGGACTGTCATATGAGGAGAGACTGGATCATCTGGTTCTTTATTCACTGGAGTTTAGAAGGATGAGAGGGGATCTCATTGAAACATATAAGATTCTGACAGGACTGGACAGGTTAGATGTGGGAAGAGTGTTCCCAATGTTGGGGAAGTCCAGAACCAGGGGACACAGTCTTAGGATAAGGGGAAGGCCATTTAGGACTGAAATGAGGAGAAACTTCTTCACTCAGAGAGTTGTTAACCTGTGGAGTTCCCTGCCGCAGAGAGTTGCTGATGCCAGTTCATTGGATATATTCAAGAGGGAGTTAGATATAGCCCTTACGGCTCAGGGGATCAAGGGGTGTGGAGAGAAAGCAGGAAAGGGGTACTGAGGGAATGATCAGCCATGATCTTATTAAATGGTGGTGCAGGCTCGAGGGGCCGAATGGCCTACTCCTGCACCTATTTTCTATGTTTCTATGTTTCTAAATCATTGATGTATATTGTAAATAGTTGGGGTCCCAGCACTGAGCCTGGCGGTACCCCACTAGTCACTGCCTGCCATTCTGAAAAGGATCCGTTTATCCTGACTCTCTGCTTACTGTCTGCCAACTAGTTCTCTATCCACATTACATCAAGTACATTACCCCCAATACCATGTGCTTTAATTTTTCACACCAATCTCTTGTGTGGGACCTTGTCAAAAGCCTTTTGAAAGTCCAAATACACCACATCCACTGGTTCTCTCTTGTCCACTTTACTAGTTACATCCTCAAAAAATTCTAGAAGATTTGTCAAGCATGATTTCCCTTTCATAAATCTATGCTGACTTGGACCAATCCTGTCATTGCGTTCCATAAGCGCTACTATTTCATCTTTAATAATTGATTCCAACATTTTCCCCACCACTGATGTCAGGCTAATCGGTCTATAATTACCCGTTTTCTCTCTCCCTTCTTTTTTAAAAAGTGGTGTTGCATTAGCTACCCTCCAGTCCATAGGAACTGATCCAGAGTCAATAGACTGTTGGAAAATGATCACCAATGCATCCACTATTTCTAGGGCCACTTCCTTAAGTACTCTGGGACGCAGACTATCAGGCCCTGGGGATTTATCGGCCTTCAATCCCATCAATTTCTCTAACACAATTTCCCAACTAATAAGGATTTCCTTCAGTTCCTCCTTCTCACTAGACCCTCAGTCCCCTAGTATTTCCAGAAAGTTATTTGTGTCTTCCTTCGTGAAGACAGAACCAAAGTATTTGTTCAACTGGTCTGCCATTTCTTTGTTCCCCATTATAAATATACCTGATTCAGACTGCAAGGGACCTACGTTTGTTTTCACTAATCTTTTTCTCTTCACATATCTATAGAAACTTTTGCAGTCAGTTTTTATGTTCCCAGCAAGCTTCCTCTCATACTCTATTTTCCCCCTCCTAATTGAACCTTTTGTCCTCCTCTGCTGAATTCTAAATTTCTCCCACTCCTCAGGTTTGCTGCTTTTCCTGGCCAATTTATATGCCTGTTCCTTGGGAGAGCTGGTCAATTGTGGTCAGTGCTTCTCTGCTGGGGATGTTGGCCTGAGCGAGAACACCGACGTTGGTGCATCTATCCTCCCAGAGGATTGGCAGGATCTTGCAGAGGCAGCTGGTGGTACTTCTCCAGCGCCTTGAGGTGTCTGCTGTATATAGTCCACGTCTCTGAGCCATATAGGAGGGCAGGTATCATTACTGCCCTGTAGACCATAAGCTTGGTACCAGATTTGAGGTCCTGGTCTTCAAACACTCTTCCTCAGGCAACTGAAGGCTGCACTGGCACAGTTGAGGAGGTGTTGCGCCTCATCGTCGATGTCTGCCCTTGCTGATAGTAGGTTCCCGAGGTATGGAAAATGGTCCACGTTGTCCAAGGCCGAGCCGTGGATTTTGATGACCAGGGGGCAGTGTTGTGTGACGAGGTCAAGTTGGTGGTTTAGTAGGGTAGGGAAGGCAGAGTGATGGGGATGTGATGAGAGGCACAGCAGGATGAGGTTGAGTGTGGCTTTGCAGTAACGTTCTGTGATCGACTGAGATCATTAAAAGGTATGCGGCACTGCAGCCTGTGCCTCCAGCCAACATCCCTGCTTGTGCCATCCTGTGCAATGTGCAACCAGGCCATGTTGGTCACCTGGGGAGGTCTCTTCCGCCCACTGGAAGGAAAGAAAACCTTCCTGTGTGCTGTGACTCCCTCCACAAGCATATGCAGGGAGTCATGGGAGAGCCTGGGTGCAGCCATGCATCTCTATGCAGTGCTTGTCAGTGTTTGCAGCACCTCAATGTTATAGAACACCGACAGCACAAATGTCAAAGTAAATTTGCGCAATTGTCTCTTCAAGGAAATCAGCTGATGACGCGTCATAAATTACGTCATCAGACACACTTCCTTCAAGTGGCCAGGAAATGCGCTGGGCGGGCTTAACAAGCCCAATCAATCATGGCGGAAGCCGGGATGGAGCCAATAGCGAGGCCAAGACCCGCCACTGACGTTGCCTGCCACGAACCCGCTGAGGTCGTCAAAATCACAGCCAAAATATCTGTATCTGTGCTAGTTATAATGCAAATGCGTGTGGTAACTTGTGGCCCTCTCTGCATTTATGCTAGAGAGCATTGTGTTCCTGCATTCTGAAGAAAGCAGATAGAACATGTGTACATAACCACACTTACCCATTTGATTTTGCATTTTCATTGCATGTGTACAAACACATGGACAGAGTATTAATTAAGAAATAATTGGAGTTTGTAACAAAGGTATTGCAATAATTGTGGGGGACTTTAATTTTCATGTGGACTGGGCAAATCAAATAGGCAAAGGTAATCTTGAGGAGAGGTTCATGGTATACATTCGAAACAGTTTCCTAGAACAATACATTATGGAAACAACAAGGGAACAGGCTGTTTTAGATCTTGTTTTGTGTACTGAGACAGGGTTCATTAGTAACAGGAAAAATGATTCAACCGTGGCTAACTAAAGAAATTAGGATAGTGTTAGGTTAAAAGATGCTTATAATATTGTGAAGAATAGCAGCAAGCCTGAGGATTGGGAAAGCTTCAGAAACCAGCAAAAGATGACCAAAACATTGATTAAAAGGGAGAAGATAGAATGAGAGTAAACTAGCAAAAAATAAGAGTAAGATTGTAAGTGTATTCTACAAGTATGTAAAAAGGAAGAGAGTAGAAAAAGCAAGCATTGGTCCCTTCGAGGCTGAGACAGGAGAAATTATAATGGGGAATAAGGAAATGAGAGAGACTTTAAACAAATATTTTGTACCCAGTCTTCACAGTAGAAGACACAAAAAGCATACTAAAATAGTGGGGAACCAATGGGCTAATTAGAGTGAGGAACTTAAAGAAATTAAGATCAGTTGACAAAAAGTACTTGAGAAACTATGATTGAATCTGCTTCCACCGCCCTATTAAGCAGCACACTCCAAATCCTAACCACTTGTTGTGTAAAAAAAGTTTTTCTCCATGTTGCCTCCAGTTCTTTCGCCATTTACCTTAAATCTGTGCCCTCTCGTTATCGACCCTTCAGCTATTGGAAATAGAGTAAATAAAGCGATACTATCTAAACCCTTCATGATTTTAAACACCTCTATCAAGTCTCATCTTAGCCTTCTCTGGTCTAAGGTGAACAAGCCCAACTTCTCCTGTCGAGCCATATAACTGTAATCACTCATCCCTGGATCCATTCTAGTAAATCTCTTCTGTACCCTCTCCAAAGCCTTCACTTCCTTCCTAAGTGTGGTCCCCAGAATTGGACACGATTGAAATGGATTGCATTGGAACCTGACTATTGGCAAGAAACGTTGACCATGCCAGTGACGTCCACATTCCATGAACGAATAAAAAAAAGAATTCGAATGAAATATAGGTTTAGCATAACTTCTTGGCTTTTCTATTGCATCCCTCTATTTAAAAAACCCACAATCCCATATGTTTTACTAACTGCTTTGTTAACCTGTCCTGCCACTGCTGTGTATGGAGAAAGAGTCATACTGAATACTGAGCTCAAAGTAAAGTGTGACCATAGTCTTTTATTGCAGGTCTCCAGAGTGCCTCTCCAACCTGTGAAGCCTCCTTAAATACCTGTGCTTCCAAGGGATTATGGGATCCCTTAGGACTCCAGTAGCTGAGCCCTCTAGTGACTGTACAGAGTAAATACAAGTTTACATATAACACAACACTTCCCCCCCCACCCCCAAAGTCAATAGTGTAACTATTTACAATGTGAGTCGATCTGGGGCCCTTCTTGCCCTGGTTCATCGTCTCGGGGCAAATGCTGGTATTGGTGAATCGTCTGTTGGGCCCTCGCTGGGCTGTTGTGCAGCTGGCCTTACTGGGCTGCCTGGTATGGCGAGTCCTGCTGGGCTGCTGTGGATGATGGGCTCTGCTTCATGGTCAACCGCTGTGTCGGTTGCACTGGTGTGTATGTTGGGGGATCAAAAAAGATAGGGTCCAAAGTTGGGTTGCTCAGGATAGTCCGTGAATCGGAGTTTGATATGGTCCAAGTGTTTTGGGTGAATGAGTTCATTTGAAAGTTTGACCCGAAACACCATGCTCCCCTCTTTGGCCACGACAGTGCCGGGAAGCCACTTGGAACCTTGTCCATAATTTAATACAAATACAGGATCATTGATTTCAATCTCGCGTGACACATTTGCGCTATCATGGTATGCACTTTGTTGAAGCCGCCTGTTCTCTACCTGTTCATGTACATCAGGGTGAACTAACGAGAGCCTTGTCTTAAGTGCTCTTTTCATGAGCAGTTCAGTGGTTGGGATCTCAGTGAGTGAGTGGAGTCTTGTGCGGTAGCTAAGCAGCACTCGGGATAGGCGAGTCTTCAGTAAAAGCCTTCAGTTACCCTCTTCAAGCCTTGCTTGATGGTTTGCACTGCTCTCTCTGTCTGACCATTGGATGCTGGTTTAAACGGGGCAGATGTGACATGTTTGATCCCATTACGGGTCATAAATTCTTTGAACTCAGCACTGGTAAAACATGGCCCGTTGTCACTCACCGGGACATCGAGTAGGCCGTGTGTGGCAAACATGGCCCTCAGGCTTTCAGTAGCGGCAGCGGACGTGCTAGCCGACATTATCTCACATTCAATCCACTTGGAGTACGCGTCTACAACCACAAGGAACATTTTACCCAAGAACGGGTCTGCATAGTCGAAGTGTACCCTAGACCACGGTTTGGAGGGGCAAGACCATAAACTTAGTGGCACCTCCCTGGGTACATTGCTTAACTGCGAACATGTATTACATCTGTGAACGCAGGACTCTATCGATACCAGGCCACCACACGTGGGATCTGGCTATCACTTTCATCATTACGATGCCTGGGTGGGTACTGTGGAGGTCATTGAGGAAGGTGTCTCTGCCCTTTTTGGGGACCACTGCTTGATTGCCCCACAAATGCCTGTATAGACATTTCATCTTTGCGCCGCTGGAACGGCTTTATCTCTTCCTGCATTTCCACTGGGACACTGGACCAGCTCTCGTGAATCACACAGCTTTTGACTAGAGATAATAAAGGGTCCTAGCTTGTCCAGGTTTTGATCTGCCAGGCAGTGACAGGTGATTGCTCACTCTTGAATGCTTCCATAACCATGGCTAGATCTGCGGGCTGCGCCATTTCCACCCCCGTGGTGGGCAATGGCAGCCTACTGAGAGCATCGGCACAGTGTTCTGTGCCTGGCGTGTGACGGATGGCATAGTTGTATGCGGACAACGTGAGGCCCATCTCTGGACACGGGCCGATGCGTTGCTATTTATCCCTTTACTCTCGGAGAACAGGGATATAAGTGGCTTATAGTCAGTTTTCAATTTGAATTTTAGCCCAAACAAATATTGATGCATTTTCTTTACCCCATAGACACACGCTAACGCTTCTTTCTCAATCATGCTGTAGGCTCTCTCAGCCTTAAACAGACACCTGGATGCATAGGCACCCGGGTGCAGTTTCCCAAAATCATTAGCTTGATGCAATGCACACCAGACGCCATATGACGACGCATCACATGCTAGTACCAAACGCTTACATGGATCATACAACACAAGCAATGTGTTTGAGCATAACAATTTTCTCGCTTTTACAAAAGCATTTTCTTGACTTTTGCCACACACCCATTCGTCCCCTTTTCATAGTAAGACATACAGTGGTTCGAACAGTGTGCTGAGACCCAGTAAGAAGTTACCAAAGTAGATCAGGAGTCCCAGAAACAACCACAGCTCCATCACGTTCTGTGGCCTCAGTGCGTTCTCGATTGCCTCCGTCTTAGTGTTGGTGGGCCTGATGCCATCCACCGCAATCCTCCTTCCCAGGAACTCCACTTCAGGTGCCAGAAAAACGCACTTCGAGCATTTTAACCTGAGCCCCACATGGTTGAGTCAACGAAGAACCTCCTCCTGGTTCTGCAGATGCTCGACTGTGTTGCAACCTGTGACCAAGATGGCGTCCTGGAAGACCACGGTGTGTGGGACCAACTTCAGTAAGCTTTCCATGTTTCTCTGGAATATCGTCGCCGTTGATCGGATTCCAAACGGGCATCTGTTATAAACAAAAAGACCTTTGTGCGTGTTGATGCAGGTGAGGGCCTTCGATGATTTCTCCAGTTCCTGCATCATGTAGGCTGAAGTCAGATCCAGCTTTGTGAACATCTTTCCTCCCACCAGCGTTACAAAGAGGTCATCAGCCTTTGGTAGTGGGTATTGGTCCTGCAGGGAGAAACGATTGATAGTTACTTTGTAAGCGCCACAGATTCTGACGGTGCCATCTCCCTTGAGGACTGGGACGATAGGACTGGCCCACTCGTTGAACTCGATCGGGGAAATGATGCCCTCTCTTTGCAGCCGGTCTAGCTCGATCTCTACACTTTCTCTCATCATGTACGGTACTGCTCTCGTCTTGTGATGGATAGGTCATGCCCCTGGAATTAGGTGGATCTGCACTTTTGCTCCTTGGAATTTCCCGATGCCTGCTTCGAACAGCGAAGCAAATTTGTTTAAAACCTGGGCACACGAAGTGTCGTCAGCAGGCGATAGTGCTCGGACGTCGTTCCAGTTCCAGCGTATCTTTCCCAGCCAGCTCCTGCCGAGCAGCGTGGGACCATCGCCCGGTACCACCCAGAGTGGTAGCTTTTGCACCGCTCCATCGTACAATAGCTTTTACAATAGCACTGCTGATTACAGGAATCAGTTCTTTCGTGCAAGTTCTTAGTTTCATGCGAACTGGAGTTAAGACTGGCCTTGAGGCCTTGTTGCACCACAACCTTTTGAAAGTCGTTTTGCCCATGATGGACTGGCTCGCGCCCATTGACACCGGGAGTCCATTTCGTTCAACATTCAGCATTAGCGGGGGACAATTCATTGTGAATATGTGCACCCCAGATACTCTGCCTCCTCGATCTGAGGCTCTGGCTCGTCGTGATGCTCCGTGGATCTGTCCTCCTCTGCAACATGGTAGTTTGCAGGTTTGACAGGCTTTGCAGCTCGCCTGCACACTCGTTGGATGTGTCCCATTGTTCCACAGCCTTTGCAAACGTACTCTTTGAAACGGCATGAATGGAAACAATGATCACCCCTGCAGCGCCAACAATGTGTTAATGGCCTTGCATTCATCACCCTTGATGGTGGACTCAGACATCTGTGGACGTGTAGCTGCAGGTATGTGTGACCTGCCCTGTATGTTACGATTCGAAAACAACATCACTTTGTTCACAGTACTTGCAGCAGCACTTGTGTGCTGAGAGATTTGCTTCGTATTGTGACTGGTGGCAATGAATGCCTGGGCTATCGCTGTGGCCTTACTCAAGGTTGGGGTCTCTACAGTCAAAAGTTTGCAAAGTATCGTTTCGTGGCCAATGCCAAATATGAAAAAGTCTCTGAGCATGTTCTCCAAATGTCCTTCAAATTCACAATGTCCTGCAAGGCTTCTTAGCTCGGCAACATAACTCGCCACTTCCTGGCCTTCAGACCTTTTGTAGGTGTAGAACCGGTACCTCGCCATCAGAACGCTTTCCTTCGGGTTCAAATGCTCTCGGACCAGTGTGCACAAATCATCGTACAATTTCTCCGTGGGTTTCGCTGGAGTGAGCAGATTCTTCATGAGGCCATACGTTGGTGCCCCACAGACGGTGAGGAGGATCGCCCTTCGTTTGGCAGCGCTCTCTTCCCCATCTAGTTCATTGTCCATGAAGTATTGGTCGAGTCGCTCCACAAATGTTTCCCAAATCATCTTCCTCCGAGAATTTCTCCAGGATGCCACTGTTCCCTGCATCTTTGGCTTCGCTATCTGTATCTCGTCGCCAGTTGTTGCGTATGGAGAAAGAGTCAGACTGAACACTTTGAGCTCAAAGTAAAGTGTGACCTTAGTCTTTTATTGCAGGTCTCCAGAGTGCCTTTCCAACCTGTGAAGCCTCTTAAAATACCTGTGCTCTCAAGGGATTATGGGATCCCTTGGGACTCCAGGGGATGAACCCTCTGGTGGCTGTACAGAGTAAATACAAGTTTACATATATAACAGCCACCTTCAAAGATTTGTGCACAAACACCCCCAGGTCTCTCTCTTCTTCAACTACTTTTAAAATTGTACGGCTCTCCGTATTCTCCGACCAAAATGTAACACCTCACATTTTTCTGCCTTGAATTTCATTTTCCACCAGCCTCTCGATGTCCTCTTGAAGTCTGGTACTATCTTCCTCACTGTTTACTACACTTCCAAGTGACGCGTCACCTTCAAATTTCAAAATTATGCCCTGTAACCGCCCCACAAGACCAAGTCATTAATGTATATCACAAACAGCAGTGGTCCTCGTACCGAACCATGGGGAACACCAGTGTATACCTCCCCCACAGTCCAAAAGCAGCCATTCACCACATCTTTCTGTCCTGTAGGCAATTTTATCTCCATGCTGCTACTGCCCCTTAATCCCATGGGCTCAAATTTTGATAACAAGCCTATTATGTGGTATTTTATAAAATGCATTTTGAAAGTCCATCAACCACAATGCCCTCATCCACCCTCTTTCCTACCTCATCAAAAAATGTAATCAAGACAAACATGATTTACCTTTAACAAATCCATGCTGACTCTCCTTTATAAGTCCATGCTCATCTGAGAGGCTGTTAATTTTCTTCCGGATTATTGTTTCTAGAAACTTCCCCACCACGAGCGTTAAAACGACTAGCCTGTAATTGCCAGGTTTTTACCCCTCCCCTTTTTTGAATAAGGGTGTAAAATCTGCAAGCCTCCAGTCCTCTGGCACCATCCCTGTACCTAAGGAAGATTGGAAGATTGTGGCCAGCACCTCCACAATCTCAATCCCTACTTCCCTCAGCAACCTAGGATGCATCCATCCAGACCAGGTGATTTAACCAGCCCAAATCTCGGATCAGTAGCCCCCCTTGGTTGGGCACCGCGGGTGTTGTTTGGGTTCCAAAATGGCATCTGAAGTGCGTGCATGCACAGTTGTTAGGCAAATCGTGCCAGACTCCATATTGATGAGGACTTTAGCATCTGCCGGAAGTATGCAGAGCAGTCAGATCATGACGTCAATCAGCAAGTTGTGCCATGTTAGAGCTCAATGTACCAGCCAACTCTCAGCGGGAAATCATATCTGCCATTCTACTACCTCAACCCTAGCAACGAACATTGTGAGACATCTGTGCTTCAGTAAGGACGTCCTCACTGAAATCTTCCACCTGTTGCAGCCACAACTACAACCTCAGAGCAAGGTGAGGACACATTGACAGTGAAGGTGACCATGAACGTTTATGCATCGGGCTCCTTCCAGGCTGGAGCTGGAGATATTTGCAATAACTCACACTTTGCTGTCCAATGTTGCATAAGGGAGGTTACTGAGGTTCTTTATTTCATTCTCTCTTGCCAAAGACAAGCAGGCAGAGCAAGTAAGCAGTTTCACTGGAATTGCAGGCTTCCCCATGGTGTAGGATGCCATTGACTGCACACACATCGCTTTGCAGATGTCGCATGTCAACTCTGCCATATAACAGAACCGAAAGGGATTCCACTCCTTCAATATCCAGCAGGTGTACCATAGGCAGCGCATTGTGCAGGTCAATGCCTGGTATCTTGGCATCAGTCATTCTGCGCAGTCCGCTGTGCCAGCTACATTTCAGTCACCACGGCAAACCAAAGATAGCTACTGAACGACAAGGGCTACCTGCTGATGACATGTCTCAAGACTGGTGCGCAAGCCATGCACACATGCGCAGCATACATACAATGGAAGCCATGCGACCACACGAAATGTGATAGAGCAGAGTATTGGTGTACTGAAACAACGCTTACATAAGAACATAAGAAATAGAAACAGGGTAGGCCATCCGGCCCCTTGAGCCTGCTCCGCCATTTAATAAGATCATGGCTGATCTAATCATGGACTCAACTCCACTTCCTCACCCGCTCCCCATAACCGCTTATCGTTTAAGAAACTGTCTATTTCTGTCTTAAATTTATTCAATGACCCAGCTTCCACAGGTCTCTGAGGCAGTGAATGCCACAGATTTACAACCATCTGAGAGAAGAAATTTCTCATCTGTTTTAAATGGGCGGCCCCTTATTCTAAGATCACGGCCCCTAGTTCTAGTCTCCCCCATCAGTGGAAACATCCTCTCTGCATTCACCTTGTCAAGCCCCCTCATAATCTTATTCGTTTCGATAAGATCACCTCTCATTCTTCTGAATTCCAATGAGTAGAGACCCAACCTACTCAACCTTTCCTAATAAGTCAACCCCCTCATCCCCGGAATCAACCTAGTGAACCTTCTCTGAACTGCCTCCAAAGCAAGTATATCCTTTCCTAAATATGGAAACCAAAACTGCATACAGTATTCCAGCTGTGGCCTCACCAATACCTTATATAGCTGTGATAAGACTTCCCTGCTTTTATACTTCATCCCCTTTGCAATAAAGGCCAAGATACCATTGGCCTTCCTGATCACTTGCTGTACCTGCATACTACCCTTTAATGTTTCATGCACAAGTACTCCCAGGTCCCACTGTACTGCAGCACTCTGCAATCTTTCTCCATTTAAAAAATAATTTGCTCTTTGACTTTTTCTGCCAAAATGCATGATCTTACACTTTCCAACATTATACTCCATCTGCCAAATTTTTGCCCACTCACTTAGCCTGTCTATGTCCTTTTGCAGATTTTTTGTGTCCTCCTCACACATTGCTTTTCCTCCCATCTTTGTATTGTCAGCAAACTTGGCTACGTTACACTCAGTCCCTTCTTCCAAGTCATTAATATAGATTGTAAATAGTTGGTGTCCCAGCACTGATCCCTGCAGCACCCCACTAGTTACTGGTTGCCAACCAGAGAATGCACCATTTATTCTGACTCTGTTTTGTTAGTTAGCCAATCCTCTATCCATGCTATTATATTACCCCCAACCCCGTAAACTTTTATCTTGTGCAGTAACCTTCTGAAAGTCCAAATACACCACATCCACTGGTTCCTCTTTATCCACCCTGTCCATTACATCCTCAAAGAACTCCAGCAAATTTGTCAAACATGACTTCCCCTTCATAAATCCATGCTGACTCTGCCTGACAGAATTTTGCTTTACCAAATGTCCTGCTACTGCTTCTTTAATAATGGACTCCAACATTTTCCTAACCACAGATGTAAGGCTAACTGGTCTATAGTTTCCTGCTTTTTGTCTGCCTCCTTTTTTAATTAGGAGCGTTACATTTGCGGTTTTCCAATCTGCCTCCCCAGAATCCAGAGAATTTTGCTAAATTACAGCCAATGCATCCACAATCCCTGCCGCTACTTCTCTTAAGACTCTAAGTTGCAAGCCATCGAGTCCAGGGGATTTATCTGCCTTTAGTCCCATTATCTTACTGAGTACCACCTCCTTAGTGATTGTGATTGTGTTAAGTTCCCCTCCCCCAAAACTCCCTATAGCCAGGCCCTAGACTATCCCGTCGGAATATTGTTAGTGTCCTATTCCGTAAAGACTGATACAAAATATTTGTTCAGAGTTTCTGCCATCTCCATGTTCCCCATTACTAATTCCCTGGTCTCATCCTCTAAGGGACCAACATTTACTTTAGCCACCCTTTTCCTTTTTATATACCTACAAAAACTCTTGCTGTTTTTATATTTTGCACTAGTTTACTTTCATTGTCTATCTTCCCTTTCTTATTCATTTTTTTTTTAAGTCGTTCTTTGCTGGCTTTTAAAAGCTTCCCAATCTTCTATCCTCCCACTAGTTTTGGCCACTTTGTATGCCATTGTTATTAATTGGATACCATCCTTTATTTCTTTAGTTAGCCACAGATGGCTATCTTTTCTCTTACACCCTTTCCTCCTCACTGGAATATATTTTTCTTGAGAGTTGTGAAATATCTCCTTAAATGTTCATCACTGTTCATCAACCGTCCTACACTTTAATCTATTTTCCCAGTCCACTTTACCCAACTCTGCCCTCATACCTTCATAGTCTCCTTTATTTAAGCTTAGTACGGTGGTTAGAGATCCAACTTTCTCACCCTCTAATGTATGTAGGCACCTTTATTAATGACTCCACGAGGCAGGGTATGATACTTAAACTGTGTAGGCTGTAGTCTTTTATTTGCAGCTCCTCGAGTGAGAACTCCAAGCTGTGAGCTCCCTTTTATCACTGGGTTACCAGCAGTGTGCAGGTAACCCTTAGGTCTCCAGTAGCAGCACCCTCTGGTGTACAGGTAAGGTATGTACAGGGTAAGGATGCATTCAGTGTTCCATAACAGTGTTACAGACTTCACACAACAAAGAAGCATGCGTATATAACACGCCGCCCTAAGCATTTTTAATATCTTTATGTCATGACCTGGGGAGGCGATCAGTAGTTGGCTATGGGAGGTTGTGGTGAGGGTTGTGTGGGTGCCAGTTGTGATCCCTGTGCTTGAGGCTGGCCTCATACGTTTCCCCTCCCTCACACACACACACCATGTGGGTGTCGATGTTGTGGGATCACACAGCACACAGGGAGACCTAAACACCCACGCTGCCAACGACCGGGATTTTACCTTTGGCAGCTTCGTTTCGACAAGATGCAGTTTTGGTCGATTGGCGGGATTTATCCAAATTTTTTCAAAGGTCGTTTGGTTCATCACAGACTGGCTCGCCCGTGTCGATCTCCATGTCTACTTCCATGGTCCACGGAGAACTTTCGGTGGAGCAGGGATAAATTCCATACTTTTCTTCCAGGGTTTGAGCAGCTTCACCTTCATCTGTGTCGGAGTCCCGGTGATCAGCCAACTCATCAGAGATACGGTGAGTACAGCTTTTTCTGCACATTCTTTGAAGGTGCCCTTTCTCTTTGCTGCCTTTGCATGCATAGCCTTTGTAGCGGCACTAGTGGGCCCTGTGGTTTTCTCCACAGCGCCAGCACGGGGCCATCCGGTTTACCACGTGGTGGACTCAGGGTTGCGGGACTCGAGGCAGCATTCCTGCCTTTCAAAGTATCCATGCGGTGCACTGCGCTCGCCGGTTTAGAGTCCTGGGTCAGTATTCGCCTGGAGTCGCCAGCCGAAACCATGTAGGCCTGGCTCATTTGAATTGCTTTCTGCAGGGTGACTGTGATGGTAGCAGAGAGCAACTTGTACAGGAGGCCCTCGTGGCCAATTCCAATGACGAATATGTCCCTTAGTGCTTCATTAAGGTGGTCTCCAAAATCACACGGTGCAGCTAGTCTTCTTAAGTGTGCAGCATTCTTCGTAATTTCTTGGCCTTCGGGTCACCAGTAAGTGTAGAATCGGTGCCTGGCTGTGAGGATGCATTCTTTCGGTTTTAGTTGCTCCTGTACAAGTTTTACAAGTTCCTCATAGCTTTTGGTGGTTGTCTTCGCTGGGGCTAGCAAGTCCCTGATGAGACCATGGGCCCACAACTGCTAAGCAGGATGGCCCTGCGCTTGTTCGGTCGTGTAGCCGGTGTGTGCCCATCTAGGCCTTGGCTATAAAGAAATGTTCCAATCTTTCTACAAAAGCATCCCAATCTTCCCTTTGTAAATTGCTGAAAGTGGCTGAGATTAGACATGCTGAGCGTGTAGTTCGTGACCTCATATCCTCGTCGCCAGTTGTAATGTATATAGGCATCTTTAGTAATGACTCCACGAGGCAGGGTATGATACTTAAACTGTGTAGACTGTCGTCCTTTATTTGCAGCTCCGAGTGAGGACACCAAGCTGTGAGCTCCCTTTTATACTGGGTTTCCTGCAGTGTGCAGGTAACCCTTAGGTCTCCAGCAACAGCAGCACCTTCTGGTGTACAGGTAAGGTGTGTACATGGTAAGGGTACATTCAGTGTTGTATAACAGTGTTACCGACTTCACACAACAAACAAGCATGCATATATAACATCCTCCATCTGAATTTGAAATTCAATCATGCTATGATCACTCAGTCCGACGGAATCCTTTACTAGGAGATTGTTTATTAATCCTGTCTCATTACACAGGACCAGATCTAAGATAGCGTGCCCCTGATTGGTTCCGTTACATACTGCTCAAGGAACCCATCCCTTATGCATCCCTATGAACTCCTCAAGGCTATCCTGACCAATTTGAATTGTCCAATCAATATGGAGGTTAAAATCACCCATGATTATTGTTGTTTCCTTTTTACAAGTCCCCACTATATCCTGGATATGCTCCGTCCAACAGAGTTGCTACTATTAGGGGGCCTATAGACTTCACTCACCAGTGACTTTTTCCCCTTATTGTTCCTTATCGTCACCCAAACTGTTTCAACACCCTTATCATTTGAGCCAATATAATTTCTTACTATTGCAGTGATTCCATCCTTTATCAATAGAGCTATGCCACTTCCTTTTCCTTTCTGTCTGTCCCTCCGGATTGTCAAGTACCCCTGAATAGTTAATTCCCAGTCCTGGTCACCTTGCAACCACGATTCTGTAATGGCTATCAGATCATACCCATTTGTCTCAATTTGTGCCGTCAACTCATCTATCTTGTTACAAATGCTACGTGCATTTAGACAAAGTGCTTTAAAGTTTTTTTTTTATCCTTTTTTCCTGCTTGTTTCCTCTCTCCTCCAAACTCACTTTCTTTATTTTTGCTTTCTAATTCCTGCTTTACTCCTCTCCCTGCTGAATCTAGTTGCAGGTTCCCAACCCCTGCCAAGTCCCCAACAGCACGAGCAACCCCCTCCCCCCCCACCCCCCCCAAGCAAGGATATTGGTCTCGGCTCTGTTGAGGTGCAACCGGTCCGGCTTGCACAGGTTCCACCTCTCCCAGAAGCGGTCCCAATGCCTCAGGAAACTAAAGCCCTCCCACCTGCACCATCACTCCAGCCACGTATTCATCTGCTCTATCCTCCTATTTCTGTACTCACTAGCTCGTGGTACTGGGAGCAATCCGAACTGGAGGAGCCCAGCAGTGCTCAGCAGAGCGGGTGTCGAGATTCGTGGTGGTCTGCTGCATGCTGCACAACCTTGCCATCATGAGGGCACTTGCCACTGACAAGTAGCTGAGGAGCAGGACCATGAGGGGGAGGTTGGGGAGGTGGCAACCGACACAGCTTCCTAATTGCCCAGGCTGTCTGTGACGAACTCATCAGAGTGCAATACGAGTAACTGCAACCCCAATTCCCCATTCACCAACAGCACCACACCTAACCTTCCCCTCTGTCACTGACCGTCACAGCGACTGCTTGGCTACAATGCAAAAATAAAAGCCAACACAAAATAACCATTCCAAACCAAATTTATAAATTAAATCCCATATTGCATACAAAAGTCAACTAATCACCCTTTTACATTCCCTTAGTGCCTGTCTTCCATGTGCCTTTGCTTCTCTTATGGCTCTCTGCAGTGCTACCCCAGTGGCTGTAGCATGATTGGTGGAAGGCGGCTGCCTTTCAGTGAAGGAGACTGCAGATGGCCTTTGGAGGACGACATCGAACAGCTCTGGGCCTAGAAGATCCAGCTGCACCATCTCGGCAATGGCAGCAGCAGTCTAGGCTAGCTGGCTGACAGGAAAAAGCAAGGGCACTGGTGGAGTGGCAGGCGTGGGAAGACAAATGTTGTCTTCCTGAGAGAGGACAGCAGGTTCATGCTCCATGAAGCCACTGCCTCTCCCCTGGGGCAGTGCCTCGGCAATCCTAGTAATCTATTGGAGGACAGATTACTAGACTACTTTGCACTGTAATCCACAGCCATGATGGCAGCAGTCTGATCTTGCATGGCAGCACTCAGACACTGGGTGGCTGCTGCTTGTGCTGTAATGGAAGCTGTGACATTGGCCTCATGGTTGGGTCTACAAATATGAAAATTGAGTTGGCCATCATTTCCATGCTGGATATGCTCTGTGCAAACCCCCATGCCACGTTGGTGCTGGACTCATTGACAGTGATAGCAGGCTTTCTGGCATGCTTCCCAATCCACCAATGCATTTTTGTTGTGCATACCCACCAGCATTCTTCTGTGGGCTGCCCCATCGAAGTCCTCATCAGAGTCCTCTGCAGCAGAACGCATCTGCAACCTCGCCGTCCGGGGAGCTGGCACTGGCGCTATCCTTGCTCCTTACCCTAGCTGCAGCCCAATTATACCCAGTGTCTAAGCACGTGCATAACCCGCCTCTAATCTACCCTCTAAGTACAGGTGCAGCGCCCCGAATCCGGAACCCTCGGGACCGAGGCCGTTCCGGATTTTGCGTTTTGATGGATTTTGGAACGTCTTTCTGACGTCACGAATCCGGAAACACCCGAGCCCAGGTTTGGGTATTTCGGAACGTCAGAAAGTGGGGGAGTGGGGTGCTCGTCGATGAGTTGTTCGAGTGTTCGGGCGGGGCCTCACCGCCATGGAATTGTTCACGGGGGACCCGCCGAAGAGGACCCGATCGGGTGGGGCCCGAGATAGTTGGGGTCGGGCAGCCAAGGTAGGTGGGTGGGAGGGAGGCCGGGCCGAGGTGGGGCCGCGCGAAATCGAAGTCGGACCAGGGCGAGGTCGGAGCAGGCCGAAGTCAGACCGCACGAAGTCGGGGCAGGCCGAGGTCGGGACAGGCCAAGTAATGCCGCATGATGTTGGGCCGCGCAAAGTCGGGCCGGGGCGAGCCGAGGTCGGGTGGAGCGAGGTCGAGCCGCGCCGAGGTCCGGGCGGGCGAAGTCGGTTTGCCGAGGCGGGGGAGTCCGGATATCGGAACATTTCCTGGTTTCCAGACAACCCTGCCACGGATCAGCCCGGTGTCCGGATGCCAGAACATTCTGGAACTCCAGATTTTGGACGTCGAACCTGTATCTGAGCTGGTGGCTGAGAGTATGAAATAAGTGATGGTGCTGTGCCTTCATCATCACTCTCTTCTTGGTACTCCTCCACTGCCTGGCCAGCTTGCACCTCCTGGGCATCTGAACGGGAAAAAAAGCACAAGGATAAGGTTGTGGAGCAGGGAGGGGGGGGGGGGAGAATTAAGAGGTGCATGCTGCACCATCTGCTGCTTGTAAATCAGAAGAAATTGTGGAATGAGGGGGTGGGGGGCGGGGGGGGGGGAAGTGGGATGCGAGGAGGATTAGGTATGAGGATACCGTCATCTTCGATGGATTCAGCCCCGCTGCTGGCCATGGCTGCCGCAATTGCCATCCCAATAATGGTCAGCACCATATCCATGGGGGTTAGGATATGAAGGCAAACTTGTCCCCCTCCAGTTAGCTCCTGCTGCCCCCGGTTGTGCACCACCTTGTTCTGCAAGGGAGAGGGAAATGGGTCAGTGAGTGTTGTACAATCTGTTTGGTTGATGTGATCATGAAAGAATTTCTGGAAGTGAATGTAAGCTGTGAGATGTGGGTATGAGGCTTGCAGCATTGCTAAGTATGTGAGGGCGAGGTGAATTTTAGGCATGAAGCCTGATTGATAGAGATTGTTGGTAGATGAGTGATGAAGGTGTGGTGAATTGAACAGTGGCTGAGGCTACTGGTGCAGTTGGTAGTATATAACCTTGTGTGAGGTCATTGAAATTCTTGCAGCACTGCATCCAGATTCTCAGGGCTTGACATCTGGCATTGACCTCCACGGCTATCTGATTGCACTACCTTTTGACCATGCGTCTGGAGGGCCGTCTTTCTCCTTGCGAATACAGGACATCTCTCCTCCTTCCACGCCCTCCACCAAGACCCCCAGTGCAGTATTTGAAAACCTTGGTGGCCACTCTCTCCCATGTTGTGTCACTCCTCACTATTTCCCAGGTCAGAATCTCCAACTACGACTCCCGGCACCTGCTTCAGCCACAATGCACCTCCCCTTTAAGAGGTGCAGGCTAGCTTTAACTGGTGCTCGCCTCTCAGGATATTGATCTCCTGCATCCAGCCAATGAAGAGCACAGTTAGCGCTGGTTAGACGCAGAGGTCATTTAAATGAGCAGACCATGTTGCCATGTTGGCTTCATTGCAAACAACGGGCACAGGTTAATCAAGCATCACGATCCCCAATCCTATTTTTGGGGTATCCAATTTAGCCCCCGTCCACTTTTAAGTACTGCCAGCCTTTCTAGTACCTTGTCTTTATCTATGTTTTCTCATCCAGAATCCCAACAACAGCGTCATTTACCGTAGCTTTGGCAAAGTCCTCTTCCTAGGTTAACACCGATGCAAAATACTTATTTAGTACCTCAGCCGTGCCCTCTGCCTCCACCAATATATCTCCATTCTCATCTTTAGTCTGCCCCACTGCTCCTCTGACAACCCTTTTACTGATAAAGGTTAATGTGGAAAATGTTGCATTTACATCAACTAGAATATATGGTAACACTTTCAAAATAAAACTACCAACTAAACAAAACCAACTGGGGTGGGGAACACTGTGGAAGGTTTTCGAGCAGCAGAGATGAGTTGCAGGGTTCTTCCTATTTTTTCTAGAGGTCCTAGTAGAGGAAATGAGGGTCAGGAGGGAGGTAGTCTTCCCCAATACCTGCACGAGCATCCCCAAGGCCAGTGTCTGGCAGACCTGGACAGAGGTGACTGACAGGGCCAGTGCAAGCAGCATCACCCCAGGACCTGGGTTCAATGTAGAGAGAGGTTTAATGACCTCACAAGTGTAACTGCACCTCTTAACTCCCCCTCTCCCCCACCAATTTCAACTATTACCTGCCCTCCATCACATCTTCAACATACAATCACAAGGCACACTAAAATGTTTCTTTTGCTCATTCCAATAGTCACCTCTTCTTTTGTTCTCTTCACATCACACACCAACAACATTCTCTTCTCACAGACGCTTGCGCAACCACCAACTACTTTCACCACTCCTTCCTCACTTCACAGCACACAAACATTGCTTTACATTCAGCACCTCTCTATCCTCAGTCCATCTTGCTTCTTCTACACCCTTTATCACATTCACTATATGCATAAGCCCTACATATCTCCACTCACCTTCGCAACACACAAGCACTACCTCTCACCCTCTCTCTCGGGTGGACATATAAGATCCCAATGGCACTATTTCGAAGAAGAGCAGGGGAGTTCTCCCGTGTCCTGGCCAATATTTATTCCTCAATCAACATAACAAAAAAATGATCATCATCACATGAGCGTTTGTGGGAGCTTGCTGTGAAAATTAGCTGACGTGTTTCTACATTACAACAGTGACTACATTTCAAAAGTGCTTTATTGGCTATAAAGTGCTTTGAGACATCCAGTGGTCGTGAAAGGCGCTATATAAATCTAAGTCGTCGTCTTCTCTCCTTCTACAAGACAATACTATGCATAATGTCAGGGAGGGGAACAGGACGGGGTGAGGGTTCCCCAACATCATCACCCTCACACAATTAGAGCAAGGAGCCCTGGCATTAGTGGCCCTGGCATCGGGAAGAGGAGACTGGTGGCTTACCTGAGCAGGATATCTGCATATTACTTGTAACCCTTCATTCACCTCAGTACAGATGCAGCAAGCTGCATTCTCAAGCCTGTCACCTGATCACATACAGCTTCACTTTCCTATCCTAAGTCCTCCCTTTTATCTTTCTTCTAGGGCCTTTTCAACACCAAGAGAATCCTACAGAACAGACCTCAGAGAAGCACAATCCCTCTGAAGATGTGCAGTCAAGTGCTCCAATTCACGCAGGCCCCAGATATTGGCACTCCGCATGGGCTAGATAGTGAACTAGAGGGCTCTGCATGAGCTGAAAACGCCCAGCATCAGTGGGCAGCAGTAGTTCCTGATGGCAGGGACAGCGCAGGTGATAGCTCTACTGAGGAAGATTGATGAAGACTTTGAGAGGCCAGCCATAAGAAGAAAACCGTTGACCTCACAAACAGCTGTGCAAGGTATTGGAAGGTGTGTCAAAGTGTTTCATCACTATTGCTGAGAGTATGGAGGAGTCCGCATCCAGCCACGACAGTTTCATCTCGCATGGCAACAGCACTCAGTAATCTATCCTGCAGAGTGTTGTCCCCTCCAGAGACACTGCAGCTGGGCCCTCACACAAGAGTCTATGCTAGCAGGCTTTGCAGCTTTGGTGAAATCTCAAACGGCTGCCAAGAAGGCACTGTGTTCGACAATTGAGGGTTAGTGGATCAAATGGATGTGGGCTTTGATGGGGTCTATCATTATCTGCAATCTTGTCTGACCTGGCAAAGAACAGATTGGTCACCTGCCGTGAACGGCCAACGGAAGATGTGACAGACGTCCCCTGTAGCAGATACTGAATGGATCCAATGGCATAAAAATTCAGGGCTATGGCATGCCTCCCTAGTCCAGCAGGCAACAGGTCCTATTGCAGGAGGTTGCAGAGGTCTGCAACAGCCTTCCTGAAGAATCACAGCCTCATCCTGCACGGCTCTGCAGAGGGGTCCAAGATGTCGTCTCCTGGCCTGCACACCCTACGTGCTGGGTATGGCCTCCTGCATGCAGCCCCCAATTCCTCACCTGTTGTCTTCAGAGAGGCCAGGTGCTGGTGGTGGTTGCTGAGGCTGCTGCTTCTTCTCCTCCTCCAAGTCTTGCTCCATCCAAAACAAAGAACCAACAATGGCACCCGTAGCAAGTAGATAAAGCTGACTACAGGGTTGTAGGGTAATAAAAGTGTAGAAATAAGGACTTGGAAGCTTGAAACTCCCCTGGCAAACCAGACAGCAAAAGATCCCGTGATCCAGTGAGCTACAGCTGAGTGTCCTCTTTTATACTGCAGGACCTGTCAGAATCAATCCCACTAGGTTTTCTAGTGAGTTGGAGACTAGGTGTCTCTAACTCATCGGAAGACACCTTCAGGTGTGATGTTATCTGAGCGTGACTTTTACCTTTTAATTGGGACCCTGCTTGCCTGGGATGGGCACCTGACCTGAAGTCAAAAACCGGTGAGATAAATTGGTGGGGCGGCAACACTGCGGCGAGCTCCCGGATAAGACTTTAACCTCCCCCGCACCCGCCACCATCACCACTTCCCTGCTGCCACCGCCACCACCTCCCACACATTCTGTTCCCGTCGGGCATGCCAGGTTAAAATGGGCCCTACCAATATAAATCAAAGTTCTCCATTTGGTATTATAAATCCACTATGGATTTTAATACTTTCATTTCACTGTTCCAAGCCTATTGACAGTCTTTCAAGATTTCAAATATATTAGCAACTAAAACCATTGATTCTGTCTTGCATTACACTCGTGCCCTAATTTGAAGATCTTGTTCTCAAAATGTTCTCACACATACCTGCAGAGGGGTACAGGTGTATGCCAACATTGCTTCTGCTAGTATCACAAGATCATCACACAAAATGACAGCCCCACCAGGTTGAAGTGATCCTCCTGTAATAAACAGACAGATTCATATATTTTATTATCTGAAGTTCTGTTATGATCCAATCTCCCTCCTTAAGAGAGGATACCCCAGTCATTGAAAAATTGAAAATCAGTCTGCAGCACAAAGACTTTGCTACATGCAGCTGACTTGTTGAAATGAGCCTCTCTAGCAACTGAGGTGCTTGATGCAACAGAAATTGGTCACCAAGTGCCTCTAAGGTTCTGCCTCCAACATCTAGATTAAAGAGGTAGGTTTTTACCTCTCCTGATCACACTGGCCATGAAGGAGATCACTCAGTTGCGTCACTTAGTAGTACGGCTTCTTACAATGATTGATGTTGTTCTGTCGGGAGGTAAGGCTGGGTGAAAACCTCTGGCTTCCAGACAATGGAAATGAGAAAATGGCAGAAGGAGTGACCCATCATTGCTCTCAAGTGCCTTCGAGCAGCTACATCAAGAATAGCAGATGCCAGCAGGCAAGCTGCCTTCCCATTCTCTTGGATGGGCATGATGCACAGCATATTGAGCGATTGAATGTTGTTTTCCTACATGCCCAAATCAATTATGAGAGATATCATCATCTATTCTAAGTAACATTGTCCTGTTGCAAGACCGGTTGTGGATGTATGCAGAAGGTGGCTCAACCGTGGCTAACAAGGGAAATTAGGGATAGTGTTAAATCCAAGAAAGAGACATATAAATTGGCCAGAAAAAACAGCAAACCTGAGGACTGGGAGAAATTTAGAATTCAGCAGAGGAGGACAAAGCGTTTAATAAGGGGCGGGGGTGGGAGGGAATAGGGTATAAGAGTAAGCTTGCAGGGAAAACTGACTGCAAAAGCTTCTATAGATATGTGAAGAGAAAACGATTAGTGAAGACAAAGGTAGGTCGCTTGCAGTCAGAATCAGGTGAATTTATAATGAGGAACAAAGAAATGGCAGACCAATTGAACAAATACTTTGGTTCTGTCTTCACTAGGGAAGATACAAATAACCTTCCGGAAATACGAGGGGACCGAGGGTCTAGCGAGAAGGAGGAACTGAAGGAAATCCTTATTAGTCAGGAAATTGTGTTAGGGAAATTGATGGGATTGAAGGCCGATAAATCCCCAAGGCCTGATGGTCTGCATCCCAGAGTACTTAAGGAAGTGGCCCTAGAAATAGTGGATGCATTGGTGGTCATTTTCCAACATTTTATAGACTCTGGATCAGTTCCTATGGATTGGAGGGTAGCTATTGTAATCCCACCTTTTAAAAAAGGAGGGAGAGAGAAAACAGGGAATTATAGACCGGTTAGCCTGACATCGGTAGTGGGGAAAATGTTGGAATCAATTATTAAAGATGTAATACCAAAGCATTTGGAAAGCAGTGACAGGATCGGTCCAAGTATGCATTGATTTATGAAAGGGAAATCATGTTTGACAAATCTTCTAGAATTTTTTGAGGATGTAATTAGTAGAGTGGACTAGGGAGAACCAGTGGATGTGGTATATTTGGACTTTCAAAAGGCTTTTGACAAGATCCCACACAAGAGATTAGCGTGCAAAATTAAAGCACATGGTATTGGGGGTAATGTATTGACGTGGATAGAGAACTGGTTGGCAGACAGGAAGGAAAGAGTAGGAATAAACGGGTCCTTTTCAGAATGTCAGGCAGTGAGTAGTGGGGTACCACAAGGTTCAGTGCTGGGATCCCAGCTATTTACAATATACATTAATGATTTGGACGAAGGAATTGAAGGTAACATCTCCAAGTTTGCAGATGACACTAAGCTGGGTGGCAGTGCGAGCTGTGAGGAGGATGCTAAGAGGATGCAGGGTGACTTGGACAGGTTAGGTGAGTGGGAAAATGCATGGCAGATGCAGTATAATGTAGATAAATGTGAGGTTATCCACTTTGGTGGCAAAAACAGGAAGGCAGATTATCTGAATGGTGACAGATTAGGAAAAGGGGAGATGCAACGAGACCAGTGTGTCATGGTACAGCAGTTATTGAAAGTTGGCATGCAGGTACAGCAGGCGGTGAAGGTGGCAAATGGAATGTTGGCCTTCATTGAGAGAGGATTTGAGTATTGGGAACATGGAGGTCTTACTGCAGTTGTAAAGGGCCTTGGTGAGGCCACACCTTGAATATTGTGTACAGTTTTGGTCTCCTAACCTGAGGAAGGACATTCTTGCTATTGAGGGAGTGCAGCGAAGGTTCACCAGACCGATTCCTGGGATGGCAGGATTGACATATAAAGACTGGATCAACTAGGCTTATATTCACTTGAATTTAGAAGAATGAGAGGGGATCTCATAGAAATTTGACGGGATTGGACAGGTTAGATGCAGGAAGAATGTTCCCGATGTTGGGGAAGTCCAGTCCCAGGGGTCACAGTCTAAGGATAAAGGTAAGCCATTTAGGACCGAGATGAGGAGAAACATCTTCACTCAGAGAATTGTGAACCTGTGGAATTCTCTACCACAGAAAGTTGTTGAGGCCAGTTCGTTAGATATATTCAAAAGGGAGTTGGATGTGGCCCTTACGGCTAAAGGGATCAAGGAGTATGGAGAGAAAGCAGGAATGGGGTACTGCAGTTGCATGATCAGCCATGATCATATTGAATGGTGATGCAGGCTCGAAGGGCCGAATGGCCTACTCCTGCACCTATTTTCTATGTTTCTATGAACCTTGGAGTGCCATGAACAAATAGTGCAGAATTTTTAGAAATTCAGTCCCCCTCTAGTCTATTCCATGGTTCTGTTCACCCCCTTCTTACACTTTTGTCTTCAACTGCGCCTCCTTCCTCCACTTGCTTCCCTTCCCACTTTCCATGATTCTGATGACCTTGGTGTCTACCACAGTAATTTGGTATCACCTTTGCCTAAAGATGTAAAACCCTTTTTGGACTGTTGTACTAAGATTGCCTACCTATTGCACAGTTTGCTCCAACATGAAGACTATGCTTGGGCTTACGCACTGATACAAGTGGTTCCATAGCAATTAGTAGATTCAAATCCAGCTGATAACCCTTCCAGGCCGGATTTTCATGTTTCTAGAAAAGACAAAAATGTGCAATTTTGAAATAAAAACAGGTGGTTCAGCTTACTGCTCACTGTTCATCAGTACAGGACTTACCCTTAAGGAAGTGAGAAGTGGTGCAATGATGGCATCAAATATGTCAAAGTGCTCACAGCAGAATGCAATCTTTGCAAACCTCATAGCAGCCTCCACAGACACACCATCTTCACCTACAAACATCAATTGAAATGTTGAGAAATACTACACAAGCATTTATAATATGTTTTATTCATCTTAATATGTGGCGCTGCTGGCAAGGCGGCATTTATCTCCCATCCTTAGTTGCGCTGAGAGGGTGGTGGTGGTGGTTTGATACAACTAAGTGGTTTGCTGGGCCACCTCAGAGAGTACTTAAGAGTTAAATGGGACTGGAGTCACAGATAGGCCAGAACGGGTAAGGACAGCAGGTTTCCTTCCCTAAAAGGACATTAGAGAAGCAGTTTTTTTTTTTTAAAAACGACAATCCAATAACCTCATGGTTACTTCAACTAATATCAGCTTTTTTTATTTCTAGATTTTTTGAATTGAATTCAAATTCTCAAACTGCCATGTGGGATTTCATAGAATCATAGAATGAGGCCATTCAGCCTATTGTGCCTTTGAAAGAGCTATCCAATTAGTTCAACTCCCCTGCTCTTTCCTCATAGCCTGAAAATGTTTCCCCTTCAAGTAATTATACAATTCCCTTTTGAAAGTTACTACTGAATGTGCTTCTGTCACCCTTTACAGCAGTGCATTCTCAATCATCGTAATTCGCTACATATATTTTTCCCACCCTCAATCACCTCTGGTTCTTTAGACAATCATCTTAAATCTGTGTCCTCTGGTTATCGACCCTTCTGCTATTGGAAACAGTTTTTCCATAATTAATTCAGACCTCACAACAAACTGCGTTCCCTAGCCACTGACTCCATCCCTCTCCCTGGCCATTGTCTGAGGTTGAACCAGACTGTTCACAACCTCAGCATCCTATTTGATCCCGAGCTGAGCTTCCGACCACAAATCCTCTCCATCTCCAAGACCGCCTACTTCCACCTCCGTAATATCGCCCATCTCCCCACCGGCCTTAACCTCATCCATCCCTTTATTACCTCCAAACTCCAATGCTCTCCTGGCTGACTTCACACCTTCCACCTTACCTAATCTTGCTCATCCAAAATCTGCTGCCCGTATCCTAACTTGCACCAAGTCCCATTTATCCATCACCCCTGTGTTCGCTGAATTTTAAAATTCTCATCCTGATGTTCAAATCCCTCCTTGGCCTCATCCCTCCCTATCTGTTACCTCCTCCAACCCTACAGCTATCGGCGATCTCTGCGCTCCTCTCATTCTGGCCTCTTGCACATCCATGATTTTTTTTGCTCCACCATTGATGCCCGTACCTTCAGCTGCCTCAGCCCCAAGCTCTGGAATTCCCTCAGTTAACCTCCCCACCTGTCTACTTCTCACCTCCTTTAAAAGCTGCTCCTTAAAACCTACCTCATTGACCAAGCCTTGAGAGACCAGTCCTAATACCTCCTTATGTGGCTCGATGTCAAATTTGGTCTAAAAGTGCTCCTGTACAGCACTTTGGGATGGTTTACTACATTAGAGGTGTTATATAACTACAAGCTGTTGTTGTTGCTGCTAACTATCCTTTTCACACAGCGGCACTGACTGGCAGCCTCCTCTTCTGCCAACCATCTGCACTGTATGTAGCAAAAGCCAAAAACTATGAGCTTGAACCAAGGTGCAGATCTGTGTCATAAATCCTCCCCTCGAGGTTATGAGCATGGTTGCAACAGAGCCAGATGCAGAACAAAGCGCTTAGAATCATTGAATGGCCTTCTTCCATGCTGTAACCAGTCCATCGAGCCCATGCTGACTCTCAGCGAGTCCCACTCCTACCCTTTCCCCATAGCCCTACAATTTCTCTTCTTTCAGATACTTATCCAACTCCCTTTTGAAAGATAAAATTCTGACTCTACCACCCTTTCAGGCAGTGCATTCCAGATCTTAAATGTTTTTTCTTACATCACCTTTGGTTCTTTTGCCAATCATCTTAAATCTGTGTCCTCTGGTTCTCGACCCTTCTGCCAATGGAAACAGTTTCTGTCTATCTGCTCTGTCTACCCATTTCACCAGGCTGAGGTCTATCACTTGCCTCACTGTTAACTATACTTCCAAGTTTTGTGTCATCTGCAAATTTTGAAATTGTGCTCCCACATCCAAGTCATCAATATACATCAAGAACTGACCCCAGGGGAACACCACTGTATAACTTCCTCCAGTCCAAAAATAACCGTTCACTACTCTCTGTTTCCTGTCATGTAGCCAATTTCACATCCATGCTGCCACTGACTCTTTTATTCCACAAGCTCCAACTTTGCTGGCAAGTCTATTATGTGGCACTTGTTGAACGCCTTTTGAAAATCCATGTACACTATGTCAACCACATTACCCTCATCAACTCTCTCTGTTACTTCATCAAAAACTCAATCAAGTTGGTTAAAGACAATTTGCCTTTAACAAATCTGTGCTGGCTTTCCTTAATTAATCCATACCTATCCAAGTGACTGTTAATTTTGTTCCTGATCACTGTTTCCAAAAGCCTCCCCACTATCAAGGTTAAACTGACTGGCCGGTAGTTGCTGGGTTTATCTTTACACCTTTTTTCAACAATGGTGTAACATTTGCTATTCACTAGTTCTCTGGCAAACCAGTCCCATCCATCCTTTCCCTCAACGACTATCTGTCACACCTGTGACAGGGACTGTGGTTCTCGTATTGGACTGTTCAGCCACCTAAGGACTCTGTTTAGAGTGGAAGCAAGTCTTCCTCGATTCCGAGGGACTGCCTATGATGATGGCAGCACCCCCATATCTACGGAGGATTGGAATATTATAGTCAGTACCTCCGCAATTTCTACTCTCAATTCCCTCAGCATCCTAGAATGCATCCCATCCGCTCCTGGTGATTTATCTACTTTAAGTACAGCCAGCTTCTTCTTTATCAATCTTTATCCTCTCAAGTGTCTCCACTACCTCCTCCTTCATGATGTCTATGGCAGCATCTTCTTCCTTGGTGAAGACAGATGCAAAGTACTCATTTACTACCTCAACCATACCCTCTGCCTCCATGCATAGCTCTCCTTTTTGGTCCCCCTTCGGCCCCACCTCTCCTCTTACCACCCTTTAGAAGATTTTTGGATTACCTTTTATGTTGGCTGCCATTCTATTCTCATACCCTCACTTTGCCCCTCTTATTTTCTTTTTCACTTCTCCTCTGACCTTTCCATATAAAGCCTGATTCTCAGATGGATTTGCAACGTGACATCTGTCATACGCGCTCTTTTTCTGCTTCATCGCATTCTCTATCCATTTCGGCATCCAGGTATCTCGGACTTTAGTTGCCCCATCTTTCCCCCTCATGGGAATGTACCTCGACTGTACCCGAACACTGCAGTTTTGCCTGCTGATCTTTGATTCCAATTTACTCGGGCAGGATCCGTTCTCATCCCAATGAAATTGGCCTTCCCTCAGTTAAACATTTTTACTTAACAGGAAAGGAGAAAATCTTTTTAAAAATACGTATCACTGTTGTCATATCCTCCCAATGGTGACAAGAGCAGAACTGAAAGAATCAGGAAACCCCAAAAAAAAGTCTAATTTAAAATAAGTGGTTTAGAACTTCTAAATACATCTGCAAATAAAATAGGTTACCCACATAGTAGCATGGAGCAATGTTATAGCATTCCTGTCCATTATTTTAACAGAGACTAATATGTCCTTACTATACAGTATAAATGCACACGAGGCCCATACTTGAGAGAAGATCACTCTGTGACCAGTTATCTTTATTACCAAGACCTCAAGAGAGAGATGGTGGGTGGAGCTTCCCCTTTTATACTGCAAAGTCCAGGTTAGGAGTGTCTCCCACAAGTTCACCCCGTGGTCAGTGCTCTCAAGGTGTACAACTTAGGTCAGCTTATACATGGGTTACAATGACAGTTCAATACATGACATCACCTCCCCCCCAAAGTCTTATTAGGATCACAGGTTAAGACTCTCTGGTGGTTTACGCTCCATTGTAGAGCGCCTGAGTTGGGGCTCCGGTTGTTGGGCGCTGGCCTGAGTGTCTGCTGTTTGCGTTGCCTCAGGCCTATCCGGACTGCTCACAGTGACTGGGCTCTCCTCCACTTGGTTCCAGTGTTCGGTCACCTGTGGTGGAGTAAACTCTACGTCGTGTTCTTCCTCTGCTTCTTCTATGGGGTTGCTGAACCTCCTTTAGTTTGATCCACATGTTTGCGGCAGATTTGTCCATTGGTAAGTTTAACTACCAAAACCCTATTTCCCTCTTTGGCAATCACAGTGCCTGCAAGCCATTTGGGCCCTGCAGCGTAATTAAGGACAAAAACAGGATCATTGCCATCAATACATCGCGCCCTCGCATTCCTGTCATGGTAGTCACATTGTGACTGACGCCTGCTCTCAACAATTTCTTTCATAGTAGGGTGTATAAGGGATAACCTGGTTTTGAGCATCCTTTTCATTAGCAGCTCTGCGGGTGGAACCCCTGTGAGCGAGTGTGGTCGGGATCTATTGGCCAACAGGAGGCGTGATAAGCGGCTTTGTCGGGAACTCCCTTGGATTCTGAGCATCCCCTGCTTGATTATCTGCACTGATCGTTCCGCCTGGCCGTTTGAGGCCGGCTTGAACGGTGGCGTTCTGACATGGTTGATTCCATTGCCTGCCATTAAGTCCTGGAATTCAGTGCTTGTGAAGCACGGGCCATTGTCGCTGACCAAGATGTCCGGTAGACCATGGGCGGTGAACATTGTCCGTAGACTTTCTACCGTGGCAGAGGATGTGCTTGAATTTCAAATGGCACACTCAATCCATTTGGAGTAGGCGTCTACTACAACCAAAAACATTTCTCCCATGAAAGGACCTGTGTAGTCCACATGGATGCGTGACCATGGCTTGGCGGGCCAGGACCAGGGGCGAAGGAGGGCATCCCTGGGTGCATTACCCAGCTGAGCACATGTGTTGCACCTGCGAACACAAAGTTCCAGGGCTGCGTCTACCCCTGGCCACCAAACGTGTGACCTAGCAACTGCCTTCATCATGACAATGCCCGGGTGCTCATTGTGAAGTTCTCTGATGAACACCTCTCCGCCCTTCTGGGGCATGACTACTTGGTTTCCCCACAGTAGGCAATCAGCCTGAATCAAGAGATCATCCTTGCGCCTATGAAACGGTTTAAACTCCTCAGGGCATGCCCCACACGTGGCTGCCCAGTCCCCATTCAGGACACATTTCTTACCTAAAGATAGTAACGGGTCTTTATTTGTCCAGACTTTAATCTGACGGGCTGTCACAGGTGAGCCTTCGCTTTCGAAAGCTTCAACAGCCATGACCATCTGCCCCCTCAGTGGTGGCTAGTGGTAGCCTGCTGAGTGCATTGGCACAGTTTTCAGTGTCAGGTCTGTGCCGAATTGCGTAGTCATAGGCAGCTAACGTAAGTGCCCACCTCTGTATGCGGGCCGGTGCATTCGCATTCATGGCCTTGTTGTCGATCAAAAGGGACGTTAGGGGTTTGTGATCTGTCTCCAGCTCAAATTTCCTGCCAAACAGGTACTGGTGCATTTTTTTTTTAAACTGCATATACACATGCTAGCGCTTCCTTTTCTACCGTCCCGTAGCCCCTTTCTGCCCGGGACAGACTTCTGGAGGCATAAGCTACCGGCTGTAACTGACTATTGGCATTCACATGCTGCAACACACACCCGACCCCATAGGATGACACATCACACGTTAAAACAAGTTTCTTACACGGGTCATATAACGTTAACAGTTTGTTGGAGCATAACAAATTGCGTGCTCTATCAAAAGCCTTTTACTGGCTGTCCCCCCAGACCCAATTGCGACCTTTGCATAGGAGCACGTGTAGCGGCTCTAACAGCATGCTCAATTTGGGAAGAAAGTTGCCAAAATAGTTCAGGAGCCCCAGGAACGAACGCAGCTCCGTCATGTTACAGGGTCTGGGTGCTTTCCGGATTGCTTCAGTTTTGGACGCAGCAAGTCTGATCCCGTCTGCTGCTACCCTCCTCCCCAGCAATTCTACCTCTGGAGCCAAGAAGACGCACTTCGCCTTTTTCAGTCGCAGCCCTACCCGGGGTCCAGTCTGCGTAGCACCTCCTCCAGGTTGTGGAGGTGTTCTTCAATATCGCGACCCGTGATGAGGATGTCGTCTTGAAAAACCACCGTCCTTGGAATCGACGAGGAGACTTTCCATGTTTCGTTGAAAGATCACAGCGGCCGAGCGATTCCCGAACGGACATCTGTTGTACTCAATCTGTTGTACTGTTGTGTCGTGATGGTGGTCAGCTTCTTCGACTCGCTCGCCAGCTCCTGGGTCATGTAAGCGGAGGTCAGATCCAATTTTGAAAAAAGTTTGCCACTGGATAGCGTCGCAAAGAGGTCCTCTGCTCTCGGTAGCGGGTACTGGTCTTGGAGTGACACCCGATTGATGGTGGCTTTGTAATCGCCACATATTATGACCGACACATCCGCCTTGAGCACCGGCACGATCGGGTCACCCAGTCACTGAATTCGACTGGCAAGATGATGCCTTCCCTCAGCAGGTGGTCCAATTCGTATTCTATCTTTTCCCGCATCACGTACGGCACTGCTCTGGCCTTGTGGTGTACTGGCCTGGCGTCCGGGTTTATGTGAATCACTACCTTGGTCCCAATGAAAGTGCCGATGCCGGGTTGAAATAATGAGTCAAATTAGACCTGTGAGCAAGATACTCGCTCCACAGAAGAAATTGCATTGACATCGTACCATTTCAAGTTCATGACAGCAAGCCAACTCCTCCCCAGTAGTGCGGGATGGTCCCCTGGGACAATCCAGAGTGGCAAACTGTTCTCCGAATCTTTGTGGGTCACGACTACCATGGCGCTGCCTAGCACCGGAATGATCTCCTTTGTATATGTCCATAGCAGTGCCTCAATCGGCAATAATTTTGGCCTCCTGGCCTTGGACACCCACAACCTTTCGAACTGTTTGATACTCGTCAGGGACTGGCTGGCCCCCATGTCGAGCTGATTAATACTGGGATGCCATTGAGGAGCACTTTCATCATTATTGGTGGCGTCCTGGTATATGAACTGTATATGTGCTCCACATGAACTCGCTGAACTTCAGCTTCCAGCGATTTCCCCCAGTGTTCATTTGGCCTCGTAGGGCTTACATCGGACCCGTACTCCTCTTACATCAATCTGGCTGCAGGCTTCCTGCACATACGCGCCAAGTGACCGCTGACGTTGCAGTTTCTGCAGGCATATTGCTGATACCTGCAAGCTCTGGCTGGGCGTTTGCCTCCACACCTCCAGCATGAGCTAGAGGCCCCATTGTTGGAAACAAAAGGTCCATTACCAGTCGATCGTCTCTGTAACTATCCTTAAGCACACCATTAACAGGTGTTGATGGCCCCATTACTGGTCGCATTGTCCATTGCGATGGCATGAATCGCTGTTCAGCTAGCCATTGTCTCTGCTGAGTTCCCTCTTTGGGTTCCACTGTATGCTGGGGCATGTCCGATTGCCCTTGTCTGCCTAGAGAGCTGTGTGCCACGTTAACAATGTTGACTCCCTGGTCGTTTGCCGCATTTGAGCCAAGACTGTTGCCATAAATCATTCTGGTCTCTTCTTCCCCTGAGATAATTGTCTGGGCTATCAGAGCCGCCATTTCCAAGGTCAAGTCTTTGGTCTCAATCAGTTTCCTGAAAACCCCAGCGTGCCCAGTGCCCTCAATAAAAAAGTCTCGCAGCATCTCCGCTCTGCATGCATCGGGGAACTTACATAGGCTCGCCAGTCGTCGGAGATCTGTCACGAAGTCTGAAACGCTTTGCCCTTCTCGCCGCCGGTGCATATAAAACCAGTGTCTCGCCATGTGCATGCTGCTCGCCAGTTTAAGGTGTTCCCCGATCAACATATTGAGCTCTTCGAACGTCTTGTCCGCCAGCTTCTCTGGTGCTAGAAGGTCCTTCATCAGGGAGTACGTTCTGGATCCACAAACCATCAGGAGATGAGCGCTGCATTTGTCGGCCAAATCCTGTCCCAAACATTCCTTAGTGACAAAACTTTGCTGTCGTCTCTCAATAAAGTCGTCCCAATCATCAACACTGTATCTCTCTTCTGTACTGCTAGTGGCCACGCACGCGTGGTTTAAATCCCAGTTTCTCGTCGCCAATAATATGTCCTTACTATACAGTATCAATGCACACGAGGCCCATACTTGAGAGAAGATCACTCTGTGACCAGTTACCTTTATTACCAAGACCTCAAGAGAGAGACGGTGGGTGGAGCTTCCCCTTTTACACCGGAAAGTCCAGGTTAGGAGTGTCTCCCACAAGTTCGTCCCCTGTGGTCAATGTTCTCAAGGTGTACAACTTAGGTCAGCTTATACATGGGTTACAATGACAGGTCAATACATGACAGAGGCATCAATCCATTTAAAATAAACAAGTTTATGGCCCATGGTTGCACTATGAATATAAGATTAAAATATTGACTGATATATTCAGAAAATGTTAGCCTGAAAAATCACTGAGTGGGAAGAGGAAATGGCAAGCAAGTGATGGAAGGAGGGTAGAGTTGAAGACAGAAAAGTATAGGAAGAGGAGTAGAGCCATAGAGCAGCCTACAGAAGAAAATAGAAATCAGCACTGTCTGCTATTTCAGTGAACGATATCCCAAGATTTTAATGGATACAGATTCCAGGCAGGAAGACTGTGAGAAGTGGCCTCCTGGCCCAACAAGGAATTCAAAAAAAATTAAACTTACCTTTTGGGGTCTCTGCTGACCCTAATCCACTTCCTGACTGAGTTAGCCTGGCAGAAAACTCATTACCACTTCCTGCTCAAGCCTCCTCGTGAAAACTGCAGTCAGCCCGATGGCACCCCAGGGCCATCCATGCAAATGTTAAAAAAGATCCCGCTGGCACTGGGTGTCTATCCTTGCCGTCACATGAAAATCACTGCAAGTCAGCTACCAAGCAAGTTACCCGGACAATTTTAACTGCCCACATTCCGCTAGTTAAAATCGCCCCCATAGTCAACACCGTGCTCTGGGGTGTGGAAAAACAGACAAAAATAAAAAGAAAGAGTGTTTTATGAATATATCAGCACAGTAAGTTACCACAAATAATTTGGAAATCAGCAAAAAGATAGCATGCATCCCAGCTATTTAATCAGCAAATCTAAGCTTCGCACTTAAAAACCTGTGAATATTCTGAGTTCTCCTGTCATCTCTCTCGCCCCAAATTCTTTGTTGTACAGAGATGGATAACAAATTCAGAACAAGAGCTCTTACCAGTGGCTGCAAGCTCTATAAGGGAACTTGATATGTTCAGCCCACCGATCGGGTCTGTACAGGCAGTTGAACTCAGCTGAGTATTACCAGCACCACCTATGAAAACAATGCATGTTTCAGTATATTTGCTATCTTTACAATGGTAACCTATATTCGATCATTCACTAATTTCTGCAAAGAGTACTTCCTAAAACACAATGCCAAAAGACTCCTACATTGTTAGAATTTAAATACAGGGAAGTTATGCTAAACTTACATAGAACCTTGGTTGGATCACACTTGGAGTACTCTGCACAGTTCTGGTCTCCATATGATAAAAAGGATATCGAAGCACTGGAGAAAGTGCAAAATAGATTTACAAGGATGGCACCAGAACTGAGAGGGAATGACCATCAGAAAAGATTGAACAAGCTGGGCTCCTTTCTCTGGAAAGGGGAGGCTGATGGCTAGCCTGATTGAAGTTTTAAAATTATGAAGGGTGCTTATGATAGGGTAGGCGTAAGGAAGTGCTGGATTTTCCCGGGTTCCACCTGCACGGTGCAGGGATACTTGGGAGACGACGGCAAACCCGGAAGGTGGGATTTCCTGGCACGCTGTGGAGGTTTAACTCCACAGTATGCATGTGATGTC
This sequence comes from Pristiophorus japonicus, assembly GCF_044704955.1. Lineage (NCBI taxonomy): Eukaryota > Metazoa > Chordata > Chondrichthyes > Pristiophoridae > Pristiophorus > Pristiophorus japonicus. Next base: position 78,987,887 of record NC_091989.1, on the reverse strand, counting down.
ATAGTCGCGTTCCCTGCCCGGATGTCAACCTGATGGACAGGCTGGCTTCCAGTTCTGCAAGGAACTCGAAGAAGGTGGCCTCAGCAACAGTGCTGGGCCCAGGAAAGTAGGGGCAGGGGGTCCAAGCCCAGAGTGGTCCAATCCCCCAGAGGGGGAGTACGATCCCTGGGGAGGAAGGGGGGTGTTTCAGGCCCGATAGAGATGGGGGGGGGGGGGGGGGGGGCAGCGGCGGATGGGGAGGTCCGATCCCGGTTCCAGGGTGGGAGTGCTGCGATCCCCAGGGGGGTCTCTGACCCTGGAGTATGCAGGCTGCTGGTGGGGGAGCTTAGGGGGCCATGAGAATGCACTCCTGCTCCTCCCGGCCCACAGGCCGCTTCATTGCAGCCACCGGGAATCCTGAGCCCTGGGATACCCAGCCGCCTGTAGTAAAACCTGCAAAGCCGGTTAAAAGAGAGACTTCAGGCCTAAGTATAATATGTAAATTGCCAACTTGCATCTGAAAATTCTGGCCGATGGTTCCATTTGTGGCAGACTAAAACGAAGGTCCATAAATAAAAGATAGCCACTAATAAATCCAATAAGGAATTTAGGAGAAACTTCTTTACTTAGACAGTGGTTAAAATGTGGAACTCACAACCACATGGAGTAGTTGAGCTGAATAGCATAGATGCATTTAAGTAGAAGCTAGATAAGTATACAAGGGGGAAAGGAATATATATGTTCATAGGGTTTGAAGTGAAAGGAGAGAAGGCTCATATGGAGCATTACACCAGGATAGACCTGCTGGCCCAAATGGCCTGTTTCTGCGCTGTTAAAGTTCTATGTAATTCTAAGCTTGTAACTCAATGTTTGCCTTCTTATTCAAATCCAGTATTTTCTATTTTACCCTCATTGCTCAATAACAATTGCTAGGGAGACAGGTAGTGGGGACTTAGGAGCGGTTAAGAAGGAAGCCCTGCAGACACTGGTCCTGTCCAACAGGTACGATGTACTCGCTACCTGTGAGGACGAGAAAAACTGCAGGGAGGACAGCCACAATGCAGACAAAGGCACCATGGCTCAGAAGGCTGTCCGGAGGCCGGTGGGGGGGGTGGAGGGGGAGACGTGAATAGAAATGTGGTAGTGATTGGGGACCCTATAAGTAGGAGGATAGATAGCATCCTCTGCAGCCAAGAATGAGAATCCCGAAGGGCGTGTTGCCGACTCGATAACAGATAAGGGATATCTCACGGCAGCTGGAGAGGAACTTGGAAAGGAAGAGGGTAAATCCAATCATCCTGGTCCATGTTGGAACAAACAACATAGGTAGAAACAAGGAGGTCCTGCTGAAAGAATTTCGGGAGTTAGGTCCTAAATTAAAAAGCAGGACCTCGAGGGTAATAATCTCTGGACTTTTGCCAGAGCCACGTGTAAATTGATACAAAAGCAGATAGATCAGGAGAATTAACACATAGCTGGTGTGGGAAATATGGGTTCTTTTTCATGGGACACTGCACCAGTTCTGGGTCAAGAAGCAGCTGTACCGATGGGACGGGCTCCACCTGAACCGGGATAGGACCAGCGGAAACAGTAAATAGGGAAGTGGCAAAGACATTAAACTAGTAAGATGGGGGCGGCGGGAGGGATCTACAAGAAATGTAACCAGCTTAAATATACACAAACAGGAAATGATCCAGAGCAAATAAGAGAAGTAAAAGTAAAGGAACATCTAGGCAATAGTGACCATAATATAATAAGCTTTAAGATGATAATTGAGAAGGATCCAAGTGTGACAAAAACCAGGGTAATAGATTGGAGAAAAGCTGATTTTGAGAGGCTGAGAATAGAACTTAGGAGAATAAACTGGGTAACAATATTGGCAAACAATGATGTAGAACAGCAATGGGAAACATTTAAAATGATGTTCAACAGAGTACAGCAACAATATATTCCACTAAAAGGAAAGAACAAATTAAACACTAATGATGAATAAAGCCAGAAGGGAACAATTGCGCGTAAGGAAAGAGGCATACATTGAGTACATAAATAGCAGGGGAGTGCATGATAAGGGAGAATAAGAGAGACTTCAAAAAAACAATTAGGATGGCAAAGAGGAACTATGAAATTATATTATCAAGGAACATAAAACTAGATAGTGAAGTATTTTACAGGCACATCAATAAAAAAAGGGAAGCTGGGTTGGGAATAGGGCCATTAAGGGATAGACAGAATAATACCACAGATAGAGAAATGGCAGAAATATTAAATCATTATTTTGCTTCAGTATACCAGGGAAATAGAGCAGATGGTAAATAATGCGGTGAGTACATTTAAAATTAAAAGAGGGGATGTATAAAATAAATTAATCAAACTCAGAGGATAAAATGCCTTGTCCGAATGGATTGCATCCATGCATTTTAAAAGAATCTAAGGAAGAGATAGCAGAGGCATTTCTACACATATTTAATAATTTGTTAGAAAAGGGTGTAGTGCCAGAGGACTGGCAAATAACTAACATAATACAGATTGAATCTCCCTTATCCGGAACCCTCGGGACCTGGCCTGTTCTGGATAAGCGATTTTTCTGGAAGAAGTGTGGTCATGTTAAATTGGATGGTACAGGTACTCAGCAAGGGGATATCGGGGTTGGCTGGCTTGGGGCTGGGAGTGCGGCAGAGATATCATGAGTGGGTGGGGGGGGGGGGGGGGGTGCGGTGGATCGTGGGGTCAGGCCAGCAATTGCGGGAGTCGGCAGCGAGGAAGGACTTCAATTTGTTCATGTCAGAGTTCTGCGCATGCGCCACCCGGTGGCCGGGAATGGTTCTGGATAAGGGAGGTTCAACCTATGCCTATATTTAAGAAAGGGGATAGAACATGTCCAGGGAATTATAGACTAGTCAGCTTAACATCGGTGCAAGGAAAAATTATGGCATCCCAACTAAAGGAGAAAATAGTAAAACTTCTAGAAACCAAAAATATAGTAATGAATAGTCAGCATGGATTTCAAAAGAGAAAGTCTTGCTTGACCAACCTCATTGAATTTTTTGAAGAGGTAAGAGAGAGAGTAGACAATGGTAATGTATTTATCTAGATTTTCAAAAGGCCTTCGATAAGGTACTCATAATAGACTGATGAACAAGATCACAGAATGCGGAGTCAGGGGACAAGTAGCAGAATAGATACCTAGCTAGCTTCAAGACAGAAAGTAGGAGTGAAGGGTAGCTATTCACAGTGGCAGAAGGTGGGCAGTGGTATTCCACAAGGATCAATGCTGGGACCACTGTTGTTCACAATTTATCTTAACGATTTAGACACAAGAATCAAAAACACCATTTCTAAATTTGCAGATGACACCAAATTTGGGGGGATAGTCAATACTGAGGAGGACTGCAACAAATTACAGGAAGACATTAATAAACTTACAGGATGGGTATATAATTGGAAAATGAAATTCAACACATAAATGTGAGGTATTACATTTTGGTAGGAAGAATAGGGAGGTCACTTATTACTTGAAGGGTGCGAGTCTAGGTGGGGTAGAGGAACAAAGAGATCTCGGAGTACAAATACACATCACAAAGTGGCGACATAGGTTAGCAATGCCATAAAAAAGCAAACCAAGCACTCGGGTTTATTTCTCGAGGTATTGAATTGAAAAGTAGGAAAGTTACACTAAACCTGTATCGAACCTTAGTTAGACCACACTTGTACTGCTTAAAATTCTGGTTGCCATATTATAAAAAAGATATAGAGGCACTGGAGAGAGTGCATAGAAAGGGAGAAAGGGATTGACCAAGTAATTACAGGCCAGTCAGCCTAAACTCGGTGGTGGGAAAATCATTGAAAGAAATCCTGAGGGACAAGATAAATCTTCACTTGGAAAGACATGGATTAATCAAGGACAGTCAGCATGGATTTAACGGAAGGTCGTGTCTGACTAACTTGACTGAATGTTTTGAGCAGATAACCAGGAGGTTCGATGTAGTCTATATGGATTTTAGCAAAGCTTTTGATAAGGTCCCACATGGCAGACTGGTCATGAAAGTAAAAGCCCATGGGATCCAGGGCAAAGTGGCAAGTTGGATCCAAAATTGGCTCAGAGGCAGGAAGCAAAGGGTAATGGTTGATGGATGTTTTTGCGACTGGAAGGCTGTATCCAGTGGGGTTCTGCAGGGCTCAGTGCTAGGTCCCTTGCTTTTTGTGGTATATATCAATGACTTGGACTTAAATGTTGGAGGTATGATTAAGAAGTTTGCAGATGACACTAAAATAGGCTGTGTGGTTGATAATGAAGAAGAAAGCTGCGGACTGCAGGAAGATATCAATGTACTGGTCAGGTGGGCAGAACATTGACAAATGGAATTTAATTCAGATAAGTGTGAGGTGATGCATTTGGGAAGGTCGAACAAGGCAAGGGAATACACATTAAATGGTGCGACACTGAAAAGTGTAGAGGAACAAAGGGACCTTGGAGTGCAAGTCCACAGATCCTTGAAGGCATTAGGCCAGGGAGATAAGGTGGTTAAGAAGGCTTATGGAATACTTGCCTTTATTAGTCAAGGCATCGAATACAAGAGCAAGAAGAGCAAGGAGGTAATACTTAAACTGGTTAGGCCACAGTTGGAATACTGCGTGCAGTTCTGGTCACCACATTACAGGAAAGATGTGATTGCACTGGAAAGGGTGCAGAGGAGATTTACAAGAACGTTGCCTGGACTGGAGAATTTTAGCTATGATGAAAGATTGGAGATTCTGGGTCTGTTTTCCTCAGAACAGAGGAGGCTAAGGAGAGACCTGATTGAGGTGTATAAAATTATGAGGAGCCAGGATAGAGTGGATAGGAAGGACCTTTTTACTCTTGGCAGAGGGGTCAACAACCAGGGGGCAGAGATTTAAAATAATTGGTAGAGGTTTATAGAGGGGATTTGAAGGGAAATTTGTTCACCCAGAGGGTGATGGGGGTCTGGAACTCACTGCCTGAAAGTGTGGTAGAGGCAGAAACCCTTACCACATTTAAAAGATACTTGGATGTGCACTTAAAGTGTCGTAACCTACAGGGCTACGGACCAAGAGCTGGAAAGTGGGATCAGCTGGATAGATCTTGGTCAGCCGGTGCGGACACGATGGGTCAAAATGGCCTCCTTCCGTGCTGTAAATTTCTATTATTTACAAGGATGATACCAGAAATGTGAGGGTATATCAGGAAAGAATGACAGGCTAGGTCTCTTTTCTGTTGAAAAAAGTCTAACAGAGGCCTTTAAAATTAAGGTTTTGACAGAGTGAATACAGAGAGAATGCTTCCACTTATGGGGAGGAGCAAAACTAGAGGCTATCAATATAAGCTAGTCAGCAAGAAATCCAATCGGGAATTTAGAATAAACTTCTTTACTCGAAGAGTGGTGAAAATGTGAAACTTGCTACCACAGGGAGTGATTAAAGCAAATAGTATAGTTGTATGTAAGGGGAGGCTAGACAAGTATAAGAGGAAGAAGGGAATAGAGGGTTATACTGATAGATTTTGATGAGGAAAAACGAGAGGAGGCTCGAGTGGAGCTTAAATGCCGCATGGACTGGCTTGGCTGAAAGGATATACTTCACAGAAACAGGCCAATGTAATAAACTTAAAAAGGGGGAGAAAATTTCAGGAGGAGATGAGTCTGTTCCCTGAAATCCCACTTCATATTTGAAAATCACATCCTTATCAGAATTTGTTCTTAACCTCCAGGTCATTTGCACGAAACAAGTCCAAAAAATGAGGGATATTTCTCCTCTGCCTTGCGCCTGGGCATTGCCATTCCCTGATACAGGTTAGAGGAAAAAAACAGACCTGCTATGTCAGTGAACCCCGCCTGTGCTTCTGCAGGATTTCCTTTGGCGTTCCCACAAACCTAAATAGGGCTACAGCTGAAGTAAGTACGCTGGGCCTGCACCGTCATATGTTAAAGAGCACACACATCTCACAGCCTGTAAAATGGCTGCAGGTTCCAGTGACCCCTGACCTGCTGGTCATGTGACCTGCTCTTTATTAACAGCACTAGCTGCAGTAACACAGGCATCCACAGTGTGGAGCTACAGACAATACACTTCTCCCTCCTTAATGAAGAGTTATTGTAACAAACAATCATCATACATAACTTGCATGGTTACACATAAAGGATATGGACTTATTTTGCCATATTTACAAATCAAGCTCAACCACTTGTTTTCTGTTTCAAAGAGGATACCTTCGCTCTCGAACAGAACCTTCCAAAATGGTGTTGAATTTAAACTCATTCGAGGCTGATCCTGAGGGAAGTTTTCCTCCAAGGGATGCCTTTGCTTTACATTTGAACTGTCGACAACTTCAGACTGTTTATTTTCCTGACTCGGACTTAAATTCTGACTTTTTCTTGGATATGTTTGTAGTACATTGGATGTAGGATATGCTACTGGTGTATCAAACCTATCCGATGAGTCAGAACTAATGGAATCACTCCCACCTTCAACTACTTCGATGTCTGTGGGCAAAATATGATCAATGTGAACAAACCTAACCTGTCCATTATCAAACATCCATGTATGTGTGAGGACCACATACCTTCCTGATAACGACTTTACCCATTTATGGTGATGGTTCTTCACTCTCACATTCTGATTTAATTTCACACTTCTCTCTTTTACTCTACCTCTATCATGATTCTCTTTCTGTCTTAATTGTGTCACTTCTGCGGACTGTGCCAAGTTTGGTTTTAACAACAAGAATCTAGTTCATGGCTGTCGTTTGAGAAACAACTCTGCTGGTGTTCTACCAGTAGTTGTGTGATGAGTATTACAATAGGTTATTAGAAAATTAGCCAATTTGTGGTCCAATGACAACTGTCGGTTCTTTGGATTTGGATCCAACATTTGTTTGATGAGGGCATGTTTTACAATTTGTACAGTGCACTCATTCGAAGCAGGGTGGTACGGAGGGACCTTGGTATGTTTCACACCATTTTTGCTCGTGAATTGTGCAAATTCTTCTGAACAAAATTGTGGTTCATTATCCGAAACAATTTCTTCTGGGAGGCCAAATGAAGAAAATAATCTTCGCAAAATGTCTAATTTTTACTTGTTATTTTCCACATTGGAAACACCTTGACCCACTTTGAATGGCTATCGATCACAATGAACAATTGTTGCCCTTCTAGCTCAGCAAAATCGATATGTAGCCTTTGCCACACCCTGGGAGACCATTTCCATGGCTGTAATGGTACTGATAATGGTTGGTTGCTTACCGATTGACATGTTGTACACTGACTGATGATGTACTCTATATCTTTATTAAGACCTGGCCACCATAAGTAATTGCGTGCAAAACTCTTGGTCAAGCACATCCCCAGGTGCTAGTCATGGAGATCTCAAAATAATTTGGACCTCAATTTGTTTGTTATAACCACTCTTGCACCCCACATGATACAATCTTTATCAACTGTTAATTCATTCCTACAAATGAAGAATGTATGAATATCTTTGTCTGTTACCTGGTTTGGCCATCCATTTGCAATGTAATCATACACCTTTGACATAACTGGGTCACGTTTGGTTGCCCTCCCAATCTCTTCAGCTGTGACTGACAGTTCATCAATGTATGAAAAATAGAACATCTCTTCCATACTGGATGTAACTTGTGATGGGGAAGGCAATCTAGACATAGCATCAGCATTACTGTGATCAGCTGATCATCTGTATTCAATATCACATGTATATGCTGACAAAATCAAAGCCCATCTCTGCATTCAGACTGCAGCTAATGTTGGAACTGGGGACTTTGGATGGAGGAGTGCTGTCAGGGGCTTATAGTCCGTAACGAAAGTCAGCTTACGACCATTCAAGTATTTGTGGAATGTCTTGACCCCAAAAATTAATGCCAAAGCTTTCCTTTCGATTTGCACATAATTACGCTCACTGGCACCAAGTGCGCGTGAGGCAAAAGCAATTGGTCTCTCCTCCCCACTACATAATACATGCGAGATCACTGCCCCAAGTCCATATGGAGAGGCATCACATGCTAGCTTGATCTCCTGAGATATATCTGCCAAGTTGCTTTTAGACTCCTTGAATGCTGTATTGCATTCTTTTGACCACTTCCAATGGACCTGTTTTTTCAATAGGTCATTCAGTGGATGTAATACTGTAGCCAAATTTGGTAGGAACTTCCCATAATAGTTCAAAAGACCCAAAAATGATCGAAGTTCAGTGATATTCTTGGGAGTGGGTGCATTTCTGATTGCATCCAGTTTTTCCTTGGTTGGATGTAAACCATCTTTGTCTACTCTATACCCTAAGTACTCCACTGAGTTTTGAAATAACTCACTTGCAAGCAGCCACTCGTACACTGTGCTTCTCTAGCCATTCGAGGACTTCATTCAATATGTTATTATGAATTTGCCTATTTGATGCTGAAATTAGTATGTCATCTAAATAACATACTAACCCTTCAATACCTTGCAAAATCTGGTTCATTACCTCTTGGAATATGGCAGAGGCAGAAGACACTCCAAACGGTAGCCAATTAAATTGATATAGGCCTAGATGAGTATTTATTGTGAAGCATGACTTGGACTCCTCATCTAGTTCAAGCTATAAGTAGGCATTCGCCACATCCAACTTTGAGAAAATCTGACCCCACCCCCACCCCCACCCCCACCCCCGTCACTGTTGTGAACAAATCTTCTATGTTTGGCAATGTATTGGGAACATTACCCTCGACAACCTGATTTACGATTACTTTATAATCGCCACACAATCTTACCTTACCATTGGACTTAGGTACAACACCAATGGATGTAGCCCAATTACATCGACCTATCTTACAAATAATGTTCTCAGTCTCTAGTCTTCTTGCTCAACTTTCTCCTTGAGTGCATATGGTACAGAACATGGCTTGCAGTAAACCGATCTAGCGACATTCGCCTTGAAGCTTTGGCTCGGACTGCCCGTTTCGCAGAACACCTTCGGATAATTCTTGATGACATCATCCTTTGACGCAAATCTCGTTTCAACACGAAAAATCTCACTCCAATCCAGCTTCAGGTGATCCCAACCAGTTTCTTCCAAGTAAGGCAGGCTTGTCTCCTGCCACTACTATTAGAGGCAAGCTCTGAAATTGATCCTTGTATTTCACCGGCACGGTGATACGACCTACCACCGGAATGTTCTCTCCCGAGTTGCCTCGCAGCTCTACCTTGGCTTTCTCCAATGGGAAATCCCGCAATTTGTCGCAGTATAGCGACTCCGGTACTACACTCACCGATGCACCAGTGTCGATTTCCATGGTTATCTGCAACATCTGTCTGACGACTGAAATTAGTATGAAATTCTTGGGAATATTGGTCGGCCATGCTCATCGACCTAGCTGTCTGACAAGCTAAATCGAAAGTCAGTGGTGGCGGCGGCGGTCATCATCATCATCATCATCAAAAATTTCAGCTTTGTATTATCCGATTACATCCCATTTCCGTTGCCAATGTTATATCTTAGCGAACACACACATCACATAGCCTGCAGCTTCCGGTGACCACTGACCTGCTGGTCAGGTGGCCTGCTCTTTATTAACAGCACTAGCTACAGTAACACAGGCATCCAGTGTGGAGCTACAGACATTACACGTATATATTTTGATGAGGCAGGTGGTAGCATTCCGATCCTCCTCGTTTCCTGGACACATTTGGGGCCCCGGGGGAAAGATACCTGAAAAAGCATGGTCCAAGGGTCTGTACCTAGACCATCACAGGCCAGAAGGTCTACAGAGATGCAAGGATAAGCTGAAGATCACACAGGTAAGTGGGTAAAAATGGTGGCCACACCCAACTGTCCGCCAGACGATCAGAAACACTCAAAGACTTCTAGCTGCTCTCCTAAAAAAGGCAAAAAAACCTGCACTTAAGAGTTACCCTGGGCTATGCAAATGACCATGGAGAATAAAATGAGCACCCGCTTTCTCTCGGTGCTTCACCATGTTATAAAGGGAAAAACTTCCCCTCTACAATTCTGTCCTTCATAAAAATAATCACAAGTGCAGATAAACCTGAACGGTAGAACAGTTATTACAATGTAAAGAAAAGGCAATGTAGTGCAAAGTTGATGTCAAAACTGAATATCACACCTGAGAGGATTAGCAGACCTGCGAGGAGAAGTTCAATTGTCACATCTATTACTTCTTGTTCAGCAGGAAAGGGAGGCTTAGCCTGCAGGACACGTCTATTACCACCTGATAAAGCCTCTGTAACAGCAAGGAACTGGGCTGCACTGCCATTAAACATTTCTACCAATAGATTTTCTGTGGCATTGTGTGGCCAGGGTAACTGTAGGAAAGGAATGGAAAACATCAGTGAGGAAATGAGAATAATAGCAGCAAAATAAATTGTTTTGTTTTTAATTTGTGTGGAGTTAAAAAGTTAATTTTTAGTAAACTGTCAAGGCTATGAGTAAACACTTTCATATTTCAGGTACCCAGTGCATAAAGCATTCCTGGGTCAAGTGCACCACAGACATCGACAGAACCATGCTATTCTTACTCTGCTTTTGCCTCAGTACCCCTTATTGCACCATCGTGATATTTCATTTCTCACTCCAGCAATCTTTGTGGCTTTTCTGCAGGATATTATTAATTCAGTGTAAATTAGCATTAATTTTAGGACAGTTTTGTGGGTGGCCCTACACCCATTAGAAACAAGGTTAAGAGTGCCGAAACTCACTTTATAGAGGACGACATCCCACAACCTGTGAACTATCCAATCAGAGACATAGTTCACAAACATCAGAGACTCTTGTTATTGACTGTTTACTTCTCCTTGAGCCAGTCTTCAGCCTTATTTTGTCTATCCCTATATAACTTAGCAGTATAACACCCAAACCTATAGCTTCCTATAGATTGGAGGGTAGCTAATGCAACACCACTTTTTTAAAAAAGGAGGGACAGAGAAAACAGGGAATTATAGACCGGTTGGCCGGACATCGGTGGTGGGGAAAATGTTGAAATCAATTATTAAAGATGTAATAGCAAAGCATTTGGAAAGCAGTGACAGGATCGATCCAAGTCAGCATGGATTTATGAAAGGGAAATCATGCTTGACAAATCTTCTAGAATTTTTTGAGGATGTAACTAGTAGAGTGGACAAGGGAGAACCGGTGGATGTGGTGTATCTGGACTTTCAAAAGGCTTTTAACAAGATCCCACACAAGAGATTAGTATTCAAAAGTAAAGCACATGGTATTGGGGGTAATGTGTTGACATGGATAGAGAACTGGTTGGCAGACAGGAAGCAAAGAGTAGGAAAAACAGGTCCTTTTCAGAATGGCAGGCAGTAACTAGTGGGGTACCGCAAGATTCAGTGCTGGGACCCCAGCTATTTACAATATACATTAATGATTTAGACGAAGGAATTGAATGTTATATCTCCAAGTTTGCAGATGACACTAAGCTGGGTGGCAAGTGTGAGCTGTGAGGAGATGCTAAAGGGTGACTTGGACAGGTTAGGTGAGTGGGCAAATGCATGGCAGATACAGTATAATGTAGATAAATGTGAGGTTATCCACTTCGGTGGTAAAAACAGGAAGGTGGAATATTATCTGAATGGTGACAGATTAGAAAAAGGGGAGGTGCAACGAGACCTGGGTGTCATGGTACATCAATCATTGAAAGTTGGCATGCAGGTACAGCAGGCGGTGAAGAAGGCAAATGATATGTTGGCCTTCATAGCTAGGGGATTTGAGTATAGGAGCAGGGAGGTCTTACTGCAGTTGTACAGGGCCTTGGTGAGGCCACACCTTGAATATTGTGTACAGTTTTGGTCTCCTAATCTGAGGAAGGACATTCTTGCTATTGAGGGAGTGCAGCGAAGGTTCACCAGACTGATTCCCAGGATGGCAGGACTGACATATGAAGAAAGACTGGATCGACTAGGCGTATTTTCACTGGAATTTAGAAGAATGAGAGGGGATCTCATAGAAACATATAAAATTCTGACAGGATTGGACAGGTTAGATGCAGGAAGAATGTTCCTGATGTTGGGGAAGTCCAGAACCAGGGGTCACAGTCCAAGGATAAGGGGTAAGCAATTTAGGACTGAGCACTCAGAGAATTGTGAACCTGTGAAATTCTCTACCACAGAAAGTTGTTGAGGCCAGTTCGTTCGATATATTCAAAAGGGAGTTAAATGTGGCCCTTTCGGCTAAAGTGATCAAAGGGAATGGAGAGAAAGCAGGAATGGGGTACTAAAGATGCATGATCAGCCATGATCATATTGAATGGTGGTGCAGGCTCGAAGGCCGAATGGCCTACTCCTGCACCTATTTTCTATGTTTCTATCACTGATTTGATTCTTGTATTACACCAGTGATATTGTTTTTATACTACATTTTGGCACTGGTGCAGCACCCTTTTTAGCACAGACTGAACTCCAAAAACTGTGTCACATCGGTGCAGCAGCGTACTCTTTGGCACAGACCAAGCACTATGGGCTGGATTTTTCTCCATAGCCCACTCAAAATCGAGCAAAATAACAGAGAAATAGGGAAAAATTGGGTGGTGAGCTGGCCTTCACGTTCCTGCTCTAACTTTAATTGCTTTTTCCCCTGCCCTGGCCAGATGCGTTTTCCTGCCCGCTGTGTGTAAATGCCAACAGGGAGATATAGCCCTGTAAACCACCAGATTTCCCAGCTTACCACCACGGTCTCCACTGACCCCAGGACCCATCAGGAGAAAGGTGGCAGCAGTGTCTGGGGTAGAGGCAAAAAGTGCCCAGTTACGAGATGTTGGGAGAGAGCCCAGTAGTGGGCCTCTCACCCTCCATATATAGACTCCAACCGCAAGCATTTAAAGCCGAAAAAAAATCCTCTATTTCTCTTCAGGATTTTCACCCCCTTCCCCTTTAAATCCCTGACCACCGCTTCAGTCATGATGAGGATCCCATAGGGAGCCCAGGTGCATGCCAAGAGAGCGGCGACCAAAGATGAGTCGGATTGCAGCAGGGTCAGTGGCAGGCACAGTTCCCATTCCACTGCAACCCTACCAGCAGGCGAAAAGACCAGCCCTGAATGTGCAATACAAAATAGGGAATTTTACATCACTACACTATTAGCAACAACAGCTAGAATAGATAGTAAAGAAGGATGTTGGTCCTAATATAAACAAACTGCGGTGACTTGTTGCCCCACTGTTCACATTTTAATGATTACAACGAGCTGATGTAATAGCTCTGTTCATTCATTAAAACATCATGCTGGATGGAGGCCAGTGAACAGCATTTCATCGCTGTATTTGAGTTTACACAGATGCAGTTCGCCTTACTCAACTTGAAAATGAACCCCTCACAGCTGGCACGAAATATAAAAACAGATAGTGAGATGTTTCTACAGGTGCATAAAAAGGGAGATGCTAAAGTAAATGTTGGTCCCCTGGAGAATAAGACTGAGGAATTAATAATGGAGAACAGGGAAATGGCAGCGACGTTGAACAAATATTTTGCATCTGTCTTCACGGTGGAAGACACTAAATACATCCCAATAGTGGATAATCAAGGGGCTATAGGTGGAGAGGAACTTAATACAATCACTATCACTAATGAAGTAGGACTGGTGAAAATAATGCGACTAAAGACGGACAAGTCCCCTGGACCTGATGTCTTACATCCCAGGGTCTTAAGAGAAGTGGCTATAGAGATAGCGGATGCATTGGTTGTAATCTCCCAAAATTCCCTGGATTCTGAGGGGGCTCCAGAAGATTGAGAAACCCCAAATGTAACACCCCTATTTTAAAAAAGGAGGCACGCAAACAGCAGGAAACAATAGACCAGTTAGTCTAACATCTGTTATTGGGAAAATGCTAGAGCCCATTATTAAAGAAGCAGTAACAGGACATTTGGAAAAGCAAGATTCAATCAAGCAGTCAGCATGGTTTTATGAAAGGGAAATCGTGTGTGACAAATTTGCTGGAGTTCTTTGAGAATGTAACGAATAGGATGGATAATGAGGAACCGGTGGATGTGGTGTATTTGGATTTCCAGAAGGCATTCAATAAGGTGCCACACGAGAAAAGTTCACGGGGTTGGGGGTAATATATTAGCATGGATAGAGGATTGGCTAACTAACAGAAAACAGAGAGTCGAGATAAATGGGTCATTTTCCGGTTGGCAAACAGTGCCATGTTTATGTTTAAAAATGTATAGAGACATTGAAGTTGAGAACGTGGGAATTGTATAGGGACAGTATAAGCTAACAAAGAATTCATGGAGGAATAGCCATGACATCTCAGACTCGAGATTGTGAAATGTTACAACACTAACACATATTGAAACAAAACCCACAAGCTTGCAGAAAAACCTCAAGGTCTTATTAAATCATGTTATTAACCTGAAACATTGACAGAAGGTCTTTGTTTAAAATCGGACCATGCTTGGGTCGGCTTATGAGTGGACAAAGGGAAGGAGGGATCAAAAGAGATGTGCTGAGCTGGGATGTCACTCTGGCCCTATCTTGTTATCTTTTGCCGAAAATGTATAACCATCGTCCCTTTACAATGTAACGTCACTTTGTCCGTAGGAAGTGAGTGCGTTCGAACAGACTTGCATTCCTTCTGTCTGATAAAGTCCCCGATCGGGATTTGCTTTTTAAATAAAAGCTTGCTTTGTTTAAAGCACAAACGGTATTCGTTTCAGTAATTTTGCTGAACCAGATTGAGGTAAAAGAATCCAGAAATCAACATTTGGTGTCAGAAGTGGGATCTCAACGGACGACTGCCGAAAACTTGCGAATTAAGAGCCAGACTAGCCTTGGATGAGACGAGGGGAAAGTGGCCACTGGAGTGAGTATGATTTCAATACTGCTCTAGTTTCCCCCGGTTTCAAAAGTCTGAGGAAAGTTTAGCCACTCGCTGGTTCTCAGGTAGTGTCTGAACGAGATCCAGGACAATCTGGTGAATACCTTTCAAACTTAGAATAGGGATAGAGATAGGGAAATTGCGCGATGACGCAAACCAAGCGGCGACTTGGAAAGATAGGTTATAGTTAGAGCTAGATAGGGATAGATGATCAATCATGGATCCAAAAAATTAATAGGAAAGAAAAGAGACTTGTGAACGTCTGTTTAAATGAGAAATGCTTCTGTGATTTTTACTGTAAAAAAAAGCCGGGGAGTTGTGGTTTGTTTTAGCTCCACCTACGTTTTCAAACAGAATGAAAGTTTTTTTAACCCTTCGTAGTGTTGTCCTGTATGTGGGAAGTTTAAGAGTGTGAACCTTATTGAATTACGTATATTCGGATGATAAGTTACGGAGCCAGGAAATGCACAAAGGATAGGTTTGTTGAGTAAAAAAAAAAGAAAAAAATACATGGTCCCGGTGGTTAAAAAAAAGGATTTAACATGCTCACTTACTTGTCGAAAGAAAACATTCAGAGAAGGCACAGCAAAACAACTGAGATGGATTCAAAAGGATTCAAAAAAAAATATTAGATTAAATAACACGACCTTGAGGCTGGAACAATTGAGATAACGAAAAGCAGTCCACAGCCTACGTGCCAGACTTCTCTCTAGTTATGGAAAAGACAAAAAAAAAAGTAACGTACTAAATAGGTGCTGAAAAAAAAATGTTCTGAGATTTTAAATTATGAGAAAAATTCCACTGCAGTCTAAAAAAAAAAATCACTCCTGTCCAGTTGGCAGAAAAACTCCATTAAATTAGGGCTTTCATTGACTGATTGGATTTAAACTGCGCAGTGACGCGAAAGGATAGGGAAATTTGGAGACTAAAAGAAAAGAAATCAAATTTAGAAAATTAGGCTCACAGGGAATTAAGTAAGGCTTATGGGGAATTAAATAGTGGATAGGTGTTCAAGTCAGGTGTGACGTCGACCTCGTATATCACTTGGCCCGTCTAGGCACTGATTGAATTTAAATCACGCAGCAACTCGAAAGGTAGGGTGAGATAAGCGCGCGGCAGCGCGAACGCGTAGCGACGTGGGACGTGCGGCGGCGCGAGCGTGCGGCTCAGTGAACGTGGGCCGATGCAGACGCGCAGCAGCGTGAAACGCGTAGCGGCGTGGGACATGCGGCAGCGCGAGTGCGCGGCAGAGTGAACGTGGGCCGACGCGAACACGCAGCAACGCGAACCGCGGGGTGATGCCAAAGTCAGTGCTGGTTTCAGTAAGTCTATGTTCATTTTAAGTTTGTTAAATCGCGCGGCGACGTGAACCGCGGGGCGACGCGGGAGTCCGTGTTTATTTTAAGTGTTTCAAATCGCGCGGTGACGCGAACCACGGGGCGACGCGGAAATCAGTGTTAGTTTTAGTAAAGTCTGTTTATTTTAAGTGTTTCAAATCGCACGGCGACGCGATCCGCGGGGCGACGCGGAAGTCAGTGTTAGTTTTAGTAAAGTCTGTGTTAGTTTTAGTAAAGTCTGTTTATTTTGAGTTTGTTCAAAGTCAGTGTTAGTTTCAGTAAAGTCTGTGTTTATTTTAAGTTTGTTCAAATCGCACGACGACGCGAACGCGTAACGACACGGTAATTAGAGTCAGTTTAAATATGAGGGCCAGCGTGAAAATGGGTAATCAGTTGGATAAAATGACGGATGCCGATAGTCCGCTACAAAAGTTATGTGAGGAATTCCCTGAAAGAGCTGAAGACTTTAGAAAATTATCAGGAGCCCTGAACAAATTATTAGGAGATGACCAGTGGCCTCTAGGTGGTACTAGAAGCGTAGAGGTAGCAAAAAAAAGCACAGGGATTGTCAAAAATTAAAATTAAAAGATGCATCACTTCTGTCAAGTTGGCAAATAAATGCTATTAAATTAGGACTCTCATTGACAGAGGGAACACATGTTAAAACTGTAGACGTCTTAAAAAAAGAATGTGCGCACGAGAAACTTGCTAAGAGATCCTCTGGGACCTCTGAGAAAGGTATTGACCGACTACGTAGTCAAATGGCTGGCTTTGTGTTAACCGAGGCTGATGATGAAATTGATGAGTGGTCACTGACTCAGCGCCCAACAGCGCCTCCCGCACCCCCTGGCCCCTTGCTCCAGTCCTCTTCCCAACACCCTCCACCTTACACTCCGGCAAGAGGAGTTAAAAATAACCCCATACCACCAAAGCAACAAACCCAAACTGACTCCTCATCCTCTGATAGCGATTCGGATCCCCAGTTCACAAGCAATATAGCCGAAAGGACCAGATCTCACACTCGAAAGGGCAGAACTATATCTCGATATCACAGACAGTCCCGTAAATCTTCCAGTCAATCTACCAGTCCAAGTTGTGAAAGACATAGCAAACACCCCCGCCGATCGAGACGCAGAACTGTCAAGCAGTCAGACAGCTCCGAAACATCCTCCGACCTAGAAATGATTTCCAAGATCCCAAAGTCCCGACACCAATTCCCTGTCAGACCAATGCCAAACCCTGATGCACAACAAGCTGCAGACCACCCCACTATAGATTGTCTATGTGATCTTCGAACAACTATTTCAGTTTATAATGCAGAATCAAGGGACCTGTGGGCCTTGGTAAAGCAAACCTTGAGCCCAACTGAACACACCCGATTTCGAACTCACCTAGGACGTGCTACTCATGATGCATTGTTGGCTGCTCACCCTAACGATATCCAGGATCGCCTAAACGCCATCTTCAATTCTCTCACCACGACCCTTCAGAAGCCCATCAGTATGGCCACAGTATTAGAAACTAAACCCAAGCGTGAAGAAACTGCCGATTGAAATATACGGGAATCAATCAGGAGATAATGCCTTCAGGGCAGGAGAGGATTCTCCTCAATTCTGCGCTATCCTACTTCAGTGCCTGCCCTATTCGGTTGCTCACGCTATCCGGACAAATAATTGGGCAGATAATAGTAAAGCCCAGATGGAAAGGGCGGTTAAATATTATTGGCAGGAAAAGAAAGGAGAGGGGGGAGGTGCGCCCCCAACCCGGGTCAAGACTGAATATGTGACTAGAAAGGAAGAGCCGCCTCGGGTGGAAGGACCAAAACCCGACCCAAGGGGATACCAGATGGAACCGCAGTATTGCGTGCAGGGTTGGGTGGATAAACAGGGATACGGTTATATCAAACACCCAAATGGCCCGGGCCCTGCTAATTACGGACCGCCCTACTGTCCCCGGCCTGGTATGGGAAGAGGTCGGGGCTGGGAAAGACGAGATGGATGCTTTATTTGTGGGCAAGAAGGACATTGGAATAGAAATTGTCCCTCCCGTCAGCACGAAAAAGGGAGAGGAGGAAGGCAAGGGGGGAGAGGACGGAGATCTTACACTAACTTCTCCCAGAACACCCCTTTGGCCAACCGTCCCCCGATTCGTATTGATTGTGCAGGGATCCTCCCCGGACGACGAACCAATTCTGAATGAGTGGCAACCCTTTTTGATAGATACGGGAGCCTTCATGTCTTCTGTACAATCAAAGCTTAAACTCCCTGCCTCTACTGAAACACAGGAACTTTCAGGATTCCTGGGACAAGTCTCTACATTCCCGGCGTCAGAACCGGTTAAAATGGGTTACCAGAAAGAATCGGTGGAACATCGATTTGTTATCACAACCAATCTGGACTGTAACTTGGTGGCTAGAGACCTCCTCTGCAAATTCCAATTGCATTTGGAGTGTGGAGATGATGGGATTATTGTAAAACAGGGAACCCTTAAGCGGCAGTATACCACTAGAACCCCTCAGTGGTGGTCTCTGGACCTGCCGCAGGCACCCTATCACGTGACCCTAGCATACGATCCCAGTGGAAATGGGAAGACCTCTTCACTCCAGCAATCAATGTCCCCCATGCTCAGAGGCAGAGCAAAACCTCACCTTTGCTTGGGCCAGGCACCAGATAACAGACCAGTGCAGCACCTGAGGCACAGACCATCCATCACGACTGCGTGGCAATGATTCGACTGGAACGATCTAAAAATACCTTCCCAGCTCCAGTGGCAGGACTCCTGGGGAAGAAGATCAATTTCATAGGTACCCTTCCAGCGGTTGTGGCAGAATCGCGGGAGAGAAGGATCAAGGCAGTCGACCTCGAGGACAGAGGCAAGATGGCGTTCCTGCTGCAGCGAGGTTGAAAAAAAGAGCCCCACCACGCTAAAGATTTGGAAGTTATGGTGCGCCAGGCTATAGACGAGGCTGACCCTACCAGCCAGGATGTGCAAATACCTGACTATGTGGATCCTCATGTGTGGGCAGAGGACCACTCCCAAGTGGGTTATACTCCCATTGATCCGATTGAGATCCCAGTGCAGGGCAATGTGGACTGGCCCTCTATCCAACAGAACCCACTGAAATCACAGGCAATCCTAAACTGACCTTTCGGCACTGTACTGCAATTAATCCGGCCTGTTTTCTTACTGAGCCACCCCAAGATGAGGAAGAACCCAGTCATGATTGTTTATCTTTAATTTAAGAGGCCACATCAGTCAGGGAAGATTTTGCTGATGTACCAATTGAAGATCCAGACTGTATTATGTATGTTGACGGAATTAATCCAGAAGGTACACGAATCTCAGGATACGCCATAGTAAACCAGGAGAATCAGGTCTTGGAATCTGCCGCTTTTGAAACCGCCTATTCTGCCCAACAAGCTGAACTATTCGTCCTCACCCGAGCCTGTATCTTGGCCAAAGATCTCAAAGTCAATATCTATACCGACTCTAGGTATGCCTTTGGGGTAGCCCATGATTTAGGACAATTACGGAAAAATAGGGGATTCCTAACCTCACAGGGGAATGAGATATTCCATAAGCAACTAGTATCTGATTTGTTGCAAGCCCTCATGCTCCCTAAGCACATTGCCGTTGTTAAATGTACCGCCCACACCACCGGAAAATCCCCGGTTGATATAGGGAACCACTGTGCTGACAAAGAGGCTAAACAGGCCTCTCGTGACCAACAGATGGTAGTGCCCAAAATGATGAGTCAGACTAAAAAAAATCCTGCGAAGGATAAGTTAGCCTCGGAAAAACCAATGCCAACCATCCAAGATGTTATAAAAGCACATGAGGACGCTCCTGAAAAAGATAAACTGTTGTGGAAATATTATGGATGTACTTATGACAATGTTTCTAAACTCTGGACCACTCCCGCGGAACAGACTTGCATGTCTGACGAGTTGGCTCTATGGGTTATTGATTGTATGCATTTTGCTACTCATTGTGGAGCAAGAACCACGAGTGATACACTTTTGGCTACTTGGTGGCACCCTAGACTCCAGGCGCTCGCCCAGAACATCAGTAGTCGTTGCCTGGTTTGCCAGCAACATAATCCAGGGAAGGGAGTCCCCTGTGATTGGGGTAAAACACCCCTACCTGAAGGTCCCTTTGAGACATTTCAGTTGGACTACATTGAGTTGCAAAAAGTTCAGTGTTACAAATATGTGTTAGTAATAGTAGATGTGTTTAGCAGATGAATTGAAGTCTACCCTAACCTGGACAATAAGGCTCAAACTGTTGTTAAGGTGTTAATGAGGGAAATTGTTCCTAGATCTCAGCTCGACTGATGACCACCTATGTTCTTTCTCTGACTCAGGCTCTGCGACTAGCTCACAACCAGGTTCAAGATGCTCACCTCGACCTCCCAGTTTTACCCGAATTGTCCCTCGTGGCACCAGGGAAGTATGGATTCGGAAGGGATTAGAGCAACAATGGGAGGGGCCTTTTCAGGTGTTACTCACTACCCCCACTGCAGCCAAGGTTGAGGGGAAAAGTGCCTGGGTTCACCTGCACCACTGCAAGCTCACCACCCTCTAACGAACCTATTTTACTGGTTATTCTAACTCCTGTTTCTGTTCCAGACTTCCTCTTCTCCATAGCTGAACAAGGCCGTTGGCATCCTAATTGGAACGTGGACCAGTTTGAACTTTTACCCGTAGTGATAGACAGCCAGCTACACCGACGGTGACCTAAGGAGAGAGACGGGAAAACTGAACTCTTTTAATCAGCAAAATAATTGGACTATTTATCTGAATCCTGAGCCATAAGATGAAACTGTCTGTATGCCACAGTCTGTATAATAGTGTTGATATATGACAGTTTCGGCGCATGGGAGGGGAGACAGAGACGAGAGCTCCATGTAAACACCTTTTTGTACATGTCTTATGTTTATGCGCAAAATGGGAACTTTTCTAGATGTTGGGTGTGTTCACATTCCCTATACATTCCAAAGGGGGAATTCCTTTGCGCCCCGTTCCACTAACCCTAACTGAGACTGTCAGATGGATTCAGAGCCAAACTATCACGAGAGGAGGGAGGCCAATACAATACTGCTGAAGCTCTGGAGGGCATCACAGCTGAAATGGTAGCAATAAGGACCGTAGCATTACAAAACCGAATGGCCCTCGATTAGCTGAGAAAGGGGGAACGTGTGCCCTGATAGGATCTGAATGTTGCACTTACATTCCTGATAGTTCAGAAAACATAACCAATCTCGCTGATCACATAAGAAGGGAGGTGAAGAAGTTATCCACACCAGCAGAAGGATCTAGCTGGTTTGATTGGCTATCAGATGGATCTTGGAGATCCTATCTAATTGTTGGTTGCCTTAACCTTTGTTGTAAAGTAATGATGGCAAGGTTAGCAAACCCTCTTGTGGTCAAGGGCTCCCGAGTTATGATCCAACGAACTAAAGAACTACTCGACACTAACAACAATATGATTCAGGAAATAGAGTGTGAACGGATGAATGCGATACTCCTAGAATGATCCTAAGTGTTATCATGGAATGATAAAAGGGGGGAATGTGAATGTTTAAAAATGTATAGAGACATTGAAGTTGAGAACGTGGGAATTGTATAGGGACAGTATAAGCTAACAAAGAATTCATGGAGGAATAGCCATGACATCTCAGACTCGAGACTGCGAAATGTTACAACACTAACACATATTGAAACAAAACCCACAGCTTGCAGAAAAACCTCAAGGTCTTATTAAATCATGTTATTAACCTGAAACATTGACAGAAAGTCTTTGTTTAAAATCGGACCATGCTTGGGTCGGCTTATGAATGGACAAAGGGAAGGAGGGATCAAAAGAGATGGGCTGAGCTGGGATGTCACTCTGGCCCTATCTTGTTATCTTTTGCCGAAAATGTATAACCATCGTCCCTTTACAATGTAACGTCACTTTGTCCGTAGGAAGTGAGTGCATTCGAACAGACTTGCATTCCTTCTGTCTGATAAAGTCCCCGATCGGGATTTGCTTTTTAAATAAAAGCTTGTTTTGTTTAAAGCACAAACGGTATTCGTTTCAGTAATTTTGCTGAACCAGATTGAGGTAAAAGAATCCAGAAATCAACACTATATTAATGACTTGGATGAAGGGATCGAGTGTAATGTAGCCAAGTTTGCTGATGACACAAAGATGGGTGGGAAAGCAAATTGTGAGGAGGACACAAAAAATCTGCAAAGGGATATAGACAGGCTAAGTGAGTGGGCAAAAATTTGGCAGATGGCGTATAATGTGGGAAAATGTGAGGTTATCCATTTTGGCAGAAATAATAGAAAAGCAAATTATAATTGAAATGGAGAAAAATTGCAAAGTGCTGCAGTACAGAGTGACCTGGGGGTCCTTGTGCATGAAACACAAAAAAAGTTAGTATGCAGGTACAGCAAGTAATCAGAAAGGCAAATGGAATCTTGTCCTTTATTGCAAGGGGGATAGAGTATAAAAGCAGAGAAGTCCTGCTACAACTGCACAGGGTATTGGTGAGGCCACACCTAGAGTACTGCGTACAGTTTTGGTCTCCGTATTTATAAAAGGATATACTTGCATTGGAGGCTATTCAGAGAAGGTCACTAGGTTGATTCCAGAGATGAGGGGGTTGACTTATGAAGATAGGTTGAGTAAGTTGGGTCTATACTCATTGGAGTTCAGAAGAATGAGAGGTGATTTTATCAAAACATAAAAGATAATGAGGGGGCTCGACAAGGTGGATGCAGAGAGGATATTTCCACTCATAGGGGAAACTAAAACTAGGGACATAGTCTTAGAATAAGGGGGCGCCCATTTAAAACTGAGATGAGGAGAAATTTCTTCTCTGAGGGTTGTAAATCTATGGAATTCTCAGCCCGAGAGAGCTGTGGAGGCTGGGTCATTAAATATATTTAAGGCGGAGATAAGACAGATTTTTGAGCGATAAGGGAATAAAGGGTTATGGGGAGCATGCAGGGAAGCGGAGCCGACTCCATGATCAGATCAGCCATGATCTTATTGAATGGCAGAGCAGGCTCGAGGGGCAAATGGCCTACTCCTGCTTCTATTTCTTATGTTCTTATGTTCTGAGTAAGAAATTTAAGCAGAAGCATTTTAGAAACCAATCACAGCTTTAAATTCAGCAAATAAACAATGGTTAATTATTGTTGTTATTATTATTATTATTATTAATAATAATTAAAAACTTACACTGTAAGCCTCTTTGTAGTTCGTTTTTTGTTTAGGCCGCAAAATTCCTTTTGGTTTTCTTCTACTTTCAAAAACTGCTCTTCTAAAGATCATTACTGATACCTAAAGGAAGCAAAATATTTTAAGTCCAAATACATTGCTTAAGTGGAAGTGAATATTACATTTCATTACATTGGTATCATTCCATATTGCTGCTCCTGGTACCTTGACAGTGGCCTCCGTAAAGGTTTTTGCAACTTCAGGACTTTGAGGAGATGAGCCCATGGTTTCCAGCTGACTTAATTCACTGATCTTGCCTAAAGCACGGCGAGCAAATGTCTATTTCAAAATCACAAAGACAACATTAACATGCTAAATGCAGGCAAGAGAAAATGTAGAATCTTAGCTTGCCATGAAACATAATACACATTAAAGTTAATCTTCATAGTAGACTTAAATTTATATTAATGAATTGTTCACAGTATTGTCAGGCGCATGCCATTACTCTTTTCATTTATTGATTTCAAAACTGATCTTAATAGTCTCCTTTAAGCTCTGGAATTAATTCATTCATGTACATTCGATTAAAATTAATGTGTAATTATATAATTCTATAACAGAGTACAGTTTAGACATTCCATTAATGAAAGGATATCCGAGCCATGGAAAAGGTGCGCCATAGATTCACTAAGATGTTACCAAGGCCGAGAGGACAGTTATGATGATGACCTGACAAACTCGGGCTGAATTCACTGGATGAGAGAAGTGCAGATCTAATAGAGATGATCAAAATTAGAGGTTCACAGCACAGCTCATTGCGTCTGTGCTGCCTCTTTCCAAGAGCACTCCAAAATGAATCCCACTGCCATTCACTGAAATGGTGCATTTCAATATCTCACAGGTGAAGTGCACAGACAACAGGACAACTGGAAAGGAGAGGCTGAAGTATAAACAACTTAATGAAAGCAATCAGAAGCTGCTTCTTAATAAAATATGTAAACAGAGAACCTGAGCATATGTTATATCAGATTGAGCAGTCCACAAGAACTGGCCCAGAAGCAGGTAAATATTTGGGTTCCAGTGATCTTAGTTTCATTTAACATAATAAAAGCCAAGAACAAAAGTAAGAATATGGTTATGCAAGAATGGAGGCAAGCAACCTTTGGAACTGTAAGAAGAGCTCCAAAAAAGACCAACTGGAAAGTGCAGCAAAAAAATCAAAAGAAGAAAAATAGTGGGCCGTAAATTGTGGCTTCTCCGGGTGCATACGATGTGTGCACGTGCCCAAAGAGGCCCCGCAAGTTCAGGGTTTAGGCGCTCATAGCGCATGTGCCTAAATCTGGCACTTGCGACAGATCACTTGAAGAGTAAGGCATGCTTTTACCAACTTAAGAGTTTTAAAAGCTAGAACAAATTTAATTTTATCACTACTATTTATGTTTAAAAACCCTGTCCATTCAGGCAAGTTTATTTTTAACACTATTGAAACATATTTTTTTTAAATTCAAAAAAATAAAAACATTTCTAAAACATTTCATTTAATTCAATTTCAATTAATTTTAACAGTGAGGTGTTTTTTTATTTATTGTGTTGTATTTCAGTGTTTTGGGGCGTATTCTCATTGATAGTAATGGGAGCTCCATCCAAACAAAACTCACCATTACTATCAATGAGAATACTCCATTTTCATTGGCGGTCCAGGCCCACATGCTCCCAGGATGCCCGTACGCTCCCTGGATGCGTGGACCTCTGCACTGGGCTGTGCATCAAGGCCTCGGAGCCGAAGTGCTCATTCCTCCGGGCCTTCCAGGTACTTTCGTTAAAAAGATTTCGGTCGGAAGCCTCCAACTTCAATTTCTGGTCCGGTATGTTTTCAGGACCATTATAAGTGATGTGGAAGGGAACTATAGAGGTAATTTCCCTGCCAACACAGCCTTGGCAGATGTGAATGCAGGTCGGAGATGGTTTGCATTTTAGTATCGTAATGTCTGTAAGCTTGTAAGGTTTGTAGCTCCACACTGTGGATGTGGACGCATTGTGTACTGCAATTGCACAGTTAATGATTAAACAGAACCAGGCACCTTCCGGAGACTTCCAAGACATTAGCCTGCCATGTTAGGAAGCTGTGTGTGCTGTGCTCTGTGAATATATCACATTTGGCGACGAGGATGGGATTTTTCAGATGATTTAAAGCTTAAATTTTGTTGGGGAAGGATTCAGCCAGCCGACAGAGACTTTGGAAGTTTCTGTCTTTGGAAGAAAGTTACAAAATCCGAGGTAAAATACAGCACACGGTGTGAACAGCTGGAGGTTAAAATGGCAGGTGTATTGGGACATTTGGGTGAATATAGACACGACCGGGAATGTTTTAAAGCGTATGTGGATCGGCTAGAAATGTATTTCACTGCAAATAACATAATCGAAGTTCCAGACAATGCAATCCAGAACCAGGCTGTGTTGGAATGCAAGAAAGCGATCTTCTTACCGGAGCCAGGTCTGGCATTATGTGACACTCTTGTAAATCTGCTTGTGCCCGACAAGCCAAAGGACACAACGCTTAGAGATTTTAACGAAGCTGGAGCAGCACTATAACCCCAAACCAAAATTGCTGAAAGCTATCGTTTCGGGATTCGGAATCAAAAGTCTGACGAATGTATCAGTGATTACATCGTAGCATTAAAAAAAGCTATTGATGCACTGTAATTTTGGAAACTTTCAAAACCGAGCATCACGGGATCATTTTATTTGTGTGGTGAAAAATGATGCGATCAGAAGGAAGTTATTAACGATGGATGACTTGACTTTTGAGATTGCTTGTCAGACACGAGGTCGATGGGCATGGCCGAACAATATTCCCGAGAATTAAATAATAATTACAGTCGTCAGTTATCCGAGGTAAATCACCTGCAGGTTCAAAGTAAAAGACGGGGCATGGCCGAAAGTCTCAGAAACTGGAAATTCTCACAGAGCGTCGAAGTCGTGCTATCGGTGCCTGGGACAACACATTGCTAAAAGTTATCCATACGTGAAGGCAGAGTGTTTCTTCTGCAGAAAGACTGGGCATCTTGGAAAGGCATGCCGACTGAAGGGAAAACCAGTTTTTAAAGCTATGAGTCCAGCGTTCAAAGCTATGAGTAGAAATCCAAAGAGACTACATAGCATGGAAGAACAACAACAGGACGAGGAAATGTTAGAGTTATACGTCATCAGGAGCACGAGGTTAACGGACAGTGATTCGGAAAGCATCAAAACCCACATGTTGCGGGTTTCAAGATACCAATGGAAATTTACATGGGTGCATCCGTGAGTGTAGTACCGGAGTCACTATATCGCGACAAATTGCGTGATTTTCAACTGGAGAAATCCAAGATAGAGCTGCGAGACTACTCGGGAGAAAAAATTCCTGTGGTAGGTCATATCACCATACCGGTGAAATATAAAGATCAATTTCAGAACTTGCCTCTAATAGTATTGAAAGAAGACAAGTCTGCCTTACTAGTAAGAAATTGGTTGAGATCACTGAAGCTGGATTGGAGTAAGATTTTCTGTGCGGAAGCGAGAATTTCATCAACGGCTAAGGTTATCAAGCAGTATCCGAAGATGTTCTGCGAAACGGGCAGTCCAATCCAAGGCTTCAAGGCGAGTGTCAGGGTACAGAAGGACGCTAGATCGATTTACTACAAGTCACGTTCCGTACCATATGCACTCAAGGAGAAAGTTGAGCAAGAACTCAAAAGACTAGAGACTGAGAACATTATATGTAAGATGGATCAATGTAATTGGGCTACACCCATTGTTGTTGTACCCAAGTCCGATGGCAAGGTAAGATTGTGTGGTGATTTTAAAGTAACCGTAAACCAGGTTCTCGAGGGTATTGTCCCCAATACATTGCCGAATATAGAAGATTTGTTCACAACACTGACAGGTGGTCAGATCTTCTCAAAACTGGATCTTACGAATGCTTACTTACAGCTTGAACTAGATGAGGAGTCCAAGTCATGTTTGACTATAAATACTCATCTAGGCCTATATCAATTTAATAGGGTACCGTTTGGAGTATCTTCCGCCCCTGCCATATTCCAAGGGATGATGAACCAGATTTTGCAAGGTATTGAAGGGGTAGTATGTTATTTGGATGACATACTAATTTCAGCACCAAATAGGCAAATTCATAATAACATATTGAATGAAGTCCTCAAACAACTAGAGAAGCAGAGAGAGTACGAGTGTCTGCTCATAAGTGTGAGTTATTTCAAAACTCAGTGGAGTACTTAGGGTACAGAGTAGACAAAGATGGTTTACATCCAACCATGGAAAAATTGGATGCAATTAAAAATGCACCCACTCCCAGGAATGTCACTGAACTTCGTTCATTCTTGGGTCTTTTGAACTATTATGGGACGTTCCTACTAAATTTGGCAACAGTATTACATCCACTGAATGACCTATTGAAAAAACAGGTCCATTGGAAGTGGTCAAAAGAATGCGATACAGCATTCAAGGAGTGTAAAAGCAAATTGGTAGAGAGCACCATGCTAGTTCACTATGACATATCTAAGGAGACTAAGCTAGCATGTGATGCCTCTCCTTATGGAGTTCGGGCAGTAATCTCTCATGTATTAAGTAGATGGGAGGAGAGACCAATTGCTTTTGCTTCACGCACTCTCAGTGCCAGTGAGAGTAATTATGCGCAAATTGAAAGGGAAGCTTTGACATTAATATTTGGGGTCAAGAAGTTTCACAAATACTTGTATGGTCGTAAGTTTACCATCGTTACGGACCATAAGCCCCTAACAGCAATCCTCCATCCAAAGTCCCCAGTTCCAACATTAGCTGCAGCCCAAATGCAGCGATAGGCTTTGATTTTGTCAGCATATACATATGATATTGAATACAAACGATCAGCTGATCACAGTAATGCTGATGCAAAGTCTAGATTGCCTTACCAATCACAAGTTACACCCGATAGGGAAGAAGTGTATTTATTTTTCATATATTGATGAACTGCCAGTCACAGCTGAAGAGATTGGTGGAGCAACCAAACGAGACCCAGTGATAGAAACACAGAAACATAGAAAATAGGTTAAGGAGTAGGCCATTCGGCCCTTCTAACCTGCACTGCCATTCAATTGAATTCATGGCTGAACATGCAACTTCAGTACCCCATTCCTGCTTTCTCGCCATACCCCTTGATCCCCCTAGTAGTAAGGACTTCATCTACCGTATATACTCGCGTATCATGCGACTTTTGAAGACCTAAATTGTAACCTAAATTTGGGGGGGGTCGCATGATACGCGAGATACAAAATTTGCGGGTGTGAAGTGCTGGCCAAGATTAGGCAAATCCGGAGCCTTCATGTTCCCTCCCTTCGTAAATGATTTCTCTCCTTCCATCATCCAGTCATTCCATTTCTTTCTTATATTGTCTTTAAATGGCTTATTAATGGATACGTCAAGTGGCTGAACGATGCTAGTCAAGCCAGCTGGAATGATTGCTATATCGGTGTTCGATTCGCGAACATCTTTCACAACAGAATCCACTCGATGTTTCATGATTCGGTTGTTAAGGTCTGTATTCGATCGTTGTTATGTGTTAGGGTACTTGTTACGTGTTGGGTACTTGTTAAACTTGTTTGAAAGCCTAGCCGAGTGGCATCTGGTATCTCAAAAAAGTGACTCGCATGATACATGAGATATATGATAAAATCATGTTTTGGGGACGAAAATTTAGGGGTCGCATGATACGTGAGATCGTAGGATACGCGAGTATATACGGGGTAACTCCTTTTTGAATATATTTAGTGAATTAGCCTCAACAACTTTCTGTGGTAGAGAATTCCACAGGTTCACCACTCTCTGGGTGAAGAAGTTTCTCCTCATCTCGGTCCTAAATGGCTTACCCCTTATCCTTAGACTGTGACCCCTGGTTCTGGACTTCCCCAACATTGGGAACATTCTTCCTGCATCTAACCTGTCTGAACCCATCAGAATTTTAAACGTTTCTATGATGTTCCCTCTCATTCTTCTGAACTCCAGTGAATACAAGTCCAGTTGATCCAGTCTTTCTTGATAGGTTAGTCCCGCCATCCCGGGAATCAGTCTGGTGAACCTTTACTGCATTCCCTCAATAGCAAGAATGTCCTTCCTCAAGTTAGGTGACTAAAACTGTACACAATACTCCAGGTGTGGCCTCACCAAGGACCTGTACAACTGTAGCAACACCTCCCTGCCCCTGCAACACCTCAAATCCCCTCGCTATGAAGGCCAACATGCCATTTGCTTTCTTAACCGCCTGCTGTACCTGCATGCCAACCTTCAATGACTGATGTACCATGACACCCAGGTCTCTTTGCACCTCCCCTTTTCCTAATCTGTCACCATTCAGATAATAGTCTGTCTCTCTGTTTTTACCACCAAAGTGGATAACCTCACATTTATCCACATTATACTTCATCTGCCATGCACTTGCCCACTCACCTAACCTATCCAAGTCACTCTGCAGCCTCATAGCATCCTCCTCGCAGCTCACACTGCCACCCAACTTAGTGTCATCCGCAAATTTGGAGATACTACATTTAATCCCCTCGTCTAAATCATTAATGTACAGTGTAAACAGCTGGGGCCCCAGCACAGAACCTTGCGGTACCCCACTAGTCACTGCCTGCCATTCTGAAAAGTACCCATTTACTCTTACTCTTTGCTTCCTGTCTGACAACCAGTTCTCAATCCATGTCAGCACACTACCTTCAATCCCATGTGCTTTAACTTTGCACATTAATCTCTTGTGTGGGACCTTGTCGAAAGCCTTCTGAAAGTCCAAATACACCACATCAACTGGTTCTCCATTGTCCACTCTACTGGAAACATCCTCAAAAAATTCCAGAAGATTTGTCAAGCATGATTTCCCTTTCACAAATCCATGCTGACTTGGACCTATCATGTCACCTCTTTACAAATGCGCTGCTATGACATTCTTAATAATTGATTCCATCATTTTACCCACTACTGAGGTCAGGCTGACCGGTCTATAATTCCGTGTTTTCTCTCTCCCTCCTTTTTTAAAAAGTGGGGTTACATTGGCTACCCTCCACTCCATAGGAACTGATCCCGAGTCAATGGAATGTTGGAAAATGACTGTCAATGCATCCACTATTTCCAAGGCCACCTCCTTAAGTACTCTGGAATGCAGTCCATCAGGCCCTGGGGATTTATCGGCCTTCAATCCCATCAATTTCCCCAACACAATTTCCCGGCTAATAAGGATTTCCCTCAGTTCCTTCTCCTTACTAGACCCTCTGATCCCTTTTATATCCGGAAGGTTGATGTCAAAGGTGTATGAGTATATTGCAAATGGATGGTCAAACCAGGTAACAGACAAAGATACACATCCATTCTTCATTCGTAGGAATGAATTATCAGTCAATAAGGATTGTATCATGTGGAGTGCAAGAGTGGTTATACCAAATAAATTGAGGTCCAAATTATTAGGAGACTTCCATGACCAGCACCTGGGAATGTGCTTAACCAAAAGTTTTGCACGCAGTTATTTATGGTGGCCAGGTCTTGATAAAGATATAGAGTACATCGTGAGTCCGTGTACAACATGTCAATCGGTAAGCAAGCAACCACCACCAGTACCATTACAGCCATGGAAATGGCCTCCCAGGGTGTGGCAAAGGCTACATATTGATTTTGCTGAGTTAGAAGGACAACAATTGTTCATTGTGATTGATAGCCATTCAAAGTAGGTTGAGATATTTCCAATGTGGAAAATAACAACAAGTAAAACATTGGACATTTTACAAAAATTATTTTCTTCATTTGGCCTCCTTGAAGAAATTGTTTCGGATAATGGACCATAATTTCGTTCAGAAGAATTTGCACAATTCACGAGCAAAAATGGTGTGAAACATACCAAGGTTCTACCATGCCACCCTGCTTCGAATGGTGCAGCAGAGCGCACTGTACAAATTGTAAAACGGGCCCTCATCAAACAAATGTTAGATCCAAATCCAAGGAAGCGACAGTTGTCATTGGATCACACATTGGCTAATTTTTTGATTACATATCGAAATCCTCCTCATACAACTACTGGTAGAACACCAGCAGAGTTGTTTCTCAAACGACAGCCACGAACCAGATTCTCATTGTTAAAACCAAATTTGGCACGGTCCGTAGAAGAGACACAATTAAGACAGAAAGAGAATCATGATTGAGGTAGAGTAAAAGAGAGAACTGTGAAATTAAACCAGAAGGTGAGCGTGAAGAACCATCACCATAAATGGTTGAAGTGGTTACCAGGAAGAGTGGCGAAGATATGTGGTCCTCGTACATATTTGGTAAAGATGTTTGATAATGGACAGGTTAGGTTTGTTCATATTGATCATATTTTACCTACAGGTATGGAAGGAGTTGAAGGTGGGAATGATTCAATTATTTCTGACTCATCAGATAGTTTTGATGCACCAGTAGCAAATCCTAAATCCAATGTACTGGAAACAAATCCAGGAGAGAATCAGAATGAAAGTCTGAGTCCGAGTCAGGAAAACAAAGAGCCTGAAGTTAGAGTGACTTCAAATGAAAATTAAGGAAATTCCATGGAGGAAAACGTTCCTCAGGATGAGCCTTGAATGAGTTTAGATTCAAGAGCATGTTTCGAAGGTTCTGTTCGAGAGCGAAGGTATCCTCTTCGATACAGAAAACAAGTGAAGTTAAATTTGTAAATATGGAAAAAAAATAAGTTTATATCCTGTGTTATGTATAAACATGAAAGTTATGTATGATGGTTGTTATGATGGCTTCTTCATTAAGGAGGGAGAAGTGTAATGTCTGTAAGCTTGTAATGTTTGTAGCGCCACACTGTGAATGTGGACGTACTGTCTACTGCAATTGCACAGTTAATTATTAAACAGAACCAGGCACCTTCCGGAGACTTCCGAGAGAGAGCAGCCTGCCATGTTAGGAAGTTGTGTGTGCTGTGCTCTGTGAATATATCACAAGTATGTATTGTATTGTTTGCTTAAAGTATATACAAAATATTATGGGACCTTCACACCAAGAATGCAATAGATAGATTTTGCAATGGCACCAACAAAATACTATACCTCTGCATGTATGCCAGATTCACAGTCATAGTAACACTGACACACAGCAGTATAAAGAGTAGCTCTCCATCTTAGATAGCGAACTGTTGAAAGTGGGACAGATGATTCCATGCAGATGCTGGCCCAGAGTATATATTCAAATGCCTAATCAAACAACAAAATCATTATGTAACTGTCAGATACTTAATACAACAATTAGTGGCAACCAGAAAATAACTGACTCCAATCAACTGGCATTGTAATATCTCCTTTACATGTTTATCTATATTCTCTATCTCGCATCCACACATATTCAAACAGTGGCTCTCACTCTCGCGTATACAGATAGCAGCAGGAGGCAGCTAAAGAAATTTAGTTATATACGTATTAAGACATAAGCTTAAAAAATGGTGGATCCTTTAAAGTATACATGAGATAGAAATGTTATTGAACCTCGGGAAAAGGAAGAATTCTTCGCAGCAGTCTATACAAAATGAAGGGTTCCAACAATATCTCAATGCCTTTCAGCTCCCATTCCTGGCATTTGTTATTTCCATGATTCCCCTCCTTCTCCATGTATCCAAGACTCCCTGGGATAAATTCTCATCTTCACAGCATAGGTAGGAATCTAACACCCATCTGTTTTTTCATTCCACTGATTTTAATGGAATTAAAATTGTGTGGGTTCTGTAACAGGTGGGGGCTGGATTATGTCTCTGTCAGATTACCACCTATGCAGTGAGGATGAAAATATATCCCATATACTTTTCTCTCCATGACACTGAGGGTTTCCACCATTACTTTCCCAGATTTCTCCCTCTATGTCTTCAAGTTAACTTATAGCTGCTCCAAAATTATCTCACAGTCACTCTTCATCTCGCTGAGAACCTCTCTCCGATTCTCTCATTTCCAAGCTCTTGTTCCACCCCCCATTTTTGCTAAATCCATCATTTTTCTGTATCTTTTACATTCCTCCCACCCAAGTGTCAAAGATTCTATATTTCTCTCCCCTTGCGATGTCTCTTCGAACTTTCTCCCCATATGAAGTATGTTGTATTTAGAGTTTGGCATGATTTACAATTGGCTTTTGTGACACTTTGAATTACTGCCATTCTGGATATTGGCTGCTCTTTTCCTGCTTAGCTCACCCAAATCCAATTTCATGTGGGCCTGGCTCAAAGCAAACTGCATTTTATCTTCTCCTGAAAATCTGCTGTCGTCCCCACTTCTCCCATACAGTTGATTTTACACAGACAGAGAAATACAGGCACAGGCATGGACAGTGAGGTAACCATATACAGGGAGAGAGAGAACACAGAGAATGAGAGATTCAGAAATAGAGACTAAGAAAGAGAGAAAGGCATCATGATGAATACATAGGTGTCAGCCTTGACTTAGTGGTAGCAGGCTCGACTCTGAGTCATGAAGGTTGTTGGGTCAAATCCCACTCCAGAGACTTGAGCGAATAATTTAAGCTGGCACTTCAGTGCAGTACTGAGGGAGTGGCTACACTGTTGGAGGTTTGTCATTTGGATGAGACATTCAATCAAGGCCTCGTCTGCCTTTTCAGGTGGACGCAAGAGAGCCCATGGCATTATTGGGGCGCATTGGGAAGTCCTGCAGTCTTTAAAGGTGTTTTATAAATGCAAGTTTCATTGTTTGATGCAAAGGGAGAGAGACGGAGAAAGAACAGTGTTACACATCCAGGTAGAGAGAGAACCACACACATACAAAGGGTCAGAGAAAGACAGAATCAATCATCGATGCACACAGGAATAAAGTGAAAGAACAAAAGAAACATAGGGCAGAGGGAAATATGTATATACATATCAAATTTTGTTTGATAACAATCCTGTGAAGCACCTTGGGACTCCTTATTATGTTAAAGGCACTATCTAAAAGTAAATTGTTGTTGTAGTTATTGTTGCAAAAGAGAGAATCAAAAGACATACAAGGAATAGTGAGTGTTTTTTGTCATTTACTGTGAAGGATAAACCGGTCAGCGTATGTGAAGCTGGGCCTACTTAGTATAAAAATAAAATCAATTTGCTCAATGTTATGTATGTTAACTGGGTTTTACCTGCCACCGGAGGGCATGACTGTCAGAGTCCTAATGGTCACTGGCAGACAGGTGCAAGCCATATATATAGGCCCCAAGTTTCCACGTGATTTGCTCCTGATTTTTAGGAGCAACTGATGTAGAACGGAGTATCTTAGAAATCGGAATTCTCGTCATTTAGTTTGCTCCAGTTCTAGTCAGTTAGAACAGTTTAACTTTGGAACAGAATTTTTTTTCAAAAGGGGGCATGTCTGGCCACTTACGCCTGTTTTCAAAGTTTCGTCAGTGAAAACTTACTCCAAACTAACTTAGAATGGAGTAAGTGAAGATTATTGTACGCTCGAAAAAAACTTGTCTACATTTTCGAAAATCAGGCGTAGGTTACAAATCAGGCGTAGGGAATGGGAGAGGGGGGGTTTAAAGGGAAGTTTACAAACATTAAACACTTCAGTTTTACAAATAAAGAGCCATCATCAATAATAAATGATAAATACATCAATAAATCAACCAATAAATCAATCAAAAAAAAATTAATAAGAAATCATTTTTTTTTTAATCAATAAAACAAAACATTTTCTACTTACCGACTGCAGCACCGGGAGCCCTCCATCAGCGTGCTGGGATGCCCCCCCAGTGTGTCTCTGTCAGTGTCTCTATCTCTATCTCTCTGTGTGTGTCTCTCATTCTCTGTCTGTCAGTGTCTGTGTTTCTGACAGCGAGGGGAGGGGGTGGAGCAGAGGAAGGGAAGGGGGAGAAGGGGGAGGGATGGAGGAGAAGGGGATAAAGGGGTGAAGGGGATAAAGGGGAGAAGGGGATAAAGGGGAGAAGGGGATAAAGGGGAGAAGGGAAAGGGAGAAGGGGGGGAGGGAAAGGGAGAAGGGGGGAGGGAAAGGGAGAAGGGGGGGAGGGAAAGGAGAAGGGGGGGAGGGAAAGGAGAAGGGGGGGAGGGAAAGGGAGAAGGGGGGGAGGGAAAGGGAGAAGGGGGGGAGGGAAAGGGAG